>NC_057345.1:145407565-146607565 GCF_016509475.1 Prionailurus bengalensis
TAGATGCTTGCACACAGTCAGAATCATCTCTCTTTCCACACATAACAGAAACACTCATCAAAG
Organism: Prionailurus bengalensis; assembly: GCF_016509475.1. Taxonomy (NCBI): domain Eukaryota; kingdom Metazoa; phylum Chordata; class Mammalia; order Carnivora; family Felidae; genus Prionailurus; species Prionailurus bengalensis. The sequence continues at coordinate 145,407,629 of NC_057345.1, forward strand.
ATCCCCTTGTTTTACTTATTTATTTTATTTAAAAAAATGTTTATTTATCTTAGAGAGAGGGTGTATATGGATGAGGGGCAGAGAGAGAGGGAGAGAATCCCAAGCAGGCTGTCAGCACAGAGCCTGATGCAGGGCTCGATCTCATGAACAATGAGATCATGACCAGAGCCGAAATCGAGTTGGATGCTTAACTGACTGAGCACCCACCTGGGCACTCCATGACCCCTTGTTTTACAATTACTGATGTATGTTTCTCTCCTCCCTATTGGACTGTGATCCCTCGGGAGGGTGAAGGCGACGTTCTATTTATCTTGGAATCCCCTCAAGCCCCAATTCAATCCTTGGCACTTGCTAGTTGTTCAATAAGTGTTGAATTGAGTGCATTGAAGTTTGAAGTCAGTAACTGAGTGATTTATGAAGAGTCGGATAATGTGTGAGCTGAATGAAGTTCTCCGTGGAAATTAAAGTGCTGGTAGAATTAAATATTTTTTTTTAATTTTATTTTTTAATGTACATCCAAATTAGTTAGCAGATAGTGCAACAATGATTTCAGGAGTAGATTCCTTAATGCCCCTTAACCATTTAGCCCATCCCCCCTCCCATAATCCCTCCAGTAATGCTCTGTTTGTTCTCCACATTTAAGTCTCTTATGTTTTGTCCCCCTCCCTGTTTTTATATTATTTTTGCTTCCCTTCCCTTGTGTTCATCTGTTCTGTGTCTTAAAGTCCTAATATGAGTGAAGTCATATGATATTTGTCTTTCTCTGACTAATTTCGCTTAGCATAATACCCTCTAGTTCCATCCACAGAGTTGCAAATGGCAACATTTCATTCTTTTTGATTGCCAAGTAATATTCTATTGTATATATATACCACCTCTTGTTTATCCATTCATCCATCGATGGACATTTGGGCTCTTTCCATACTTTGGCTATTGTTGATAGTGCTACTATAAACATGGGGGTGCATGTGCCCCTTCAAAACAGCATACCTGTATCCCTGGGATAAAAACCTAGTAGTGCAATTGCTAGGTCATAGGGTAGTTCTATTTTTAATATTTTGAGACACTGCCATACTGTTTCCCAGAGTGGCTACACCAGCTTGCATTCCCACCAGCAAGTCAAATGAGATCTTTCTCGACATCCTCGCCAACATCTATTGTTGCCTGAGTTGCTAATGTTAGCCATTCTGACAGGTGTGAGGTGGTATCTCATTGTGATTTTGATTTGTATTTCCCTGATGATGAGTGATGTTGAACATTTTTTCATGTGTCTGTTGGCCATCTGGATGTCTTCTTTGGAGAAGTGTCTATTCATGTCTTTTGCCCATTTCTTCATTGGATTATTTGCTTTTTGGGTGTTGAGTTTGATAAGTTCTTTATAGATTTTGGATACTAACCCTTTATCTGATATGTCGTTTGCAAATATCTTCTCCCGTTCCATCGGTTGCCTTTTAGTTTTGCTGATTGTTTCTTTTGCTGTGTACAAGCTTTTTATTTTGATGAGGTCCCAATAGTTCATTTTTGTTTTTGTTTCCCTTGCCTCCAGAGACGTATTAAGAAGTTGCTGCGGCCAAGATCAAAGAGGTTTTTGCCTGTTTTCTCCTCGAGGATTTTGATGGCTTCCTGTCTTACATTGAGGTCTTTCATCCATATTGAACTTATTTTTGTGTATGGTGTAAGAAAGTGGTCCAGGTTCATTCATCTGCATGTCGCTGTCCAGTTTTTCCAGCACCATTTGCTGAAGAGACTGTCTTTATTCCATTGGATATTCTTTCCTGCTTTGTCAAAGATTAGTTGTCCATACGTTTGTAGGTCCATTTCTGGGTTCTCTATTCTGTTCCATTGATCTGAGTGTCTGTTCTTGTGCCAGTACCATACTGTCTTGATGATTACAGCTTTGTAGTACAGCTTGAAGTCTGGGATTGTGATGCCTCCTGCTTTGGTTTTCTTTTTCAAGATTGCTTTGGCTATTTGGGGTCTTTTCTGGTTCCATACAAATTTTAGGATTATTTGTTTTAGTTCTGTGAAGAATGTTTGTGTTACTTTGATCGGGATTGCATTGAATATGTAGATTGCTTTGGATAGTATTGACATTTTAACACTATTTGTTCTTCCTATCAGGAGCATGAAATATTTTTCCTTTTGTGTGTGTGTGTGTGTCTTCTTCAATTTCTTTCATAAGTTTTCTATAGTTTTCAGTGTATAGATTTTTCACCTCTTTAGTTATGTTTATTCCTAGGTATTTTATGGTTTTTGGTGCAATTGTAAATGGGATCGATTCCTTGATTTCTGTCACTTCATTGTTGGTGTACAGGAATGCAACCGATTTATGTGCATTGACTTTCTTTCCTGAAACTTTGCTGAATTCATGAATCAGTTCTAACAGTTTTTTTTTGTGGAATATTTTGGGTTTTCCATATAGAGTATCATGTCATCTGCAAAGAGTGAAAGTTTGACCTCCTCCTGGACTATTTGGGTGCCTTTTATTTCTTTGTGTTGTCTGATTGCAGAAGCTAAGACTTCCAATACCATGTTGAATAACGGTGGCAAGAGTGGAAATCCCTGTCTTATTCCTGACCTTAGGGGTAAAGCTGTCAGTCTTTCCCCATTGAGGATGGAATTAGCGTTGGGTCTTTTTTATATGGCTTTTATGATCTCAAGGTATGCTCCTTCTGTCCCTACTTTTTGAGGGTTTTTATCAAGAAAGGATGCTGTATTTTGTCAAATGCTTTCTCTGCATCTATTGAGAGAATCATATGGTTCTTGTCTTTTCTTTTATTGATGTGATGAATCACATTGATTGTTTTGCGGATATTGAACCAGCCCTGCATCCCAGGTATAAATCTCACTTGGACATGGTGAATAATTTTTTTAATATATTGTTGGATCCAGTTGGCTAAGATCTTGTTGAAGATTTTTGCATCCATGTTAATCGGGGAAATTGGTCTATAATTATCTTTTTTAGTGGTGTCTCTTTAGTGGTTTTGGAATCAAGGTAATGAGGCTTCATAGAAAGAGTTTGGAAGTTTTCCTTCCATTTCTACTTTTTGGAACAGCTTCAAGAGAATAGGTGTTAACTCTTCCTTAAATGTTTGGTAGAACTCCCCTGGAGAGACATCTGGTCCTGGACTCTTGTTTTTTGAGATATTTTTGATTACTAATTCTATTTCTTTATTGGTTATGGGTCTGTTCAAATTTTCTATTTTTTTGTTTCCGTTTTGGTAGTGTATATGTTTCTAGGAATTTGTACATTTCTTCCACATTACCCATTTTATTGGCATATAATTGCTCATAATATTCTCTTATTATTTGTGTGTTGTGTTGGTTGTGATCTCTCCTCTTTCATTCTTGATTTCATTTATTTGGGTCCTTTCCTTTTTCTTTTTGATCAAAATGGCTAGTGGTTTATCAATTTTGTTAATTCTTTCAAAGAACCAGCTTCTGGTTTCATTGATCTGTTCTACTGTTTTTTTGTTTTGATAGCATTAATTTCTGCTCTAATTTTATTATTTCCTGTCTTTTGCTGGTTTTGGGTTTTATTTTCTGTTCTTTTTCAAGCTTCTTAAGGCATAAAGTTAGGTTGAGAATCTGAGATCTTTCTTTCTTCTTTAGGAAGGCCTGGATTGCTACATTATTTTCCTCTTATGACCACGTTTGCTGCGTCCCAGAGGTTTTGTATTGTGGTGTTATCATTTTCATTGGCTTCCATGAACTTTTTAATTTCCTCTTTAACTTCTTGGTTAGCCCATTCATTCTTTAGTAGGATGTTCTTCAGTCTCCAAGTATTTGTTACCTTTCCAAATTTTTTCTTGTGGTTGATTTCAAGTTTCATAGCGTTGTGGTCTGAAAATATGCACAGTATGATCTTGAGGTTTTTGTACTTACTTAGGGCTGATTTGTGTCACAGTATATGGTCTATTCTGGAGAATGTTCCATGTGCGCTGGAGAAGAATGTATATTCTGCTGCTTTAGGAAGAAATGTTCTGAATGTATCTGTTAAGTCCATCTGGTGCAGTGTGTCCTTCACAGTCATTGTTTCCTTGTTGATTTTTTTATTAGATGATCTGTCCATTGTTGTAAGTGGAGTTTTGAGGTCCCCTACTGTTGTGGTATTACTATTGATGAGTTTCTTTATGTTTGTGATTAATTGATTTATATATTTGGGTGCTCTCACATTTGGCACATAAATGTTTACAATTGTGGATAGACCCCTTGATTATGATGTAATACCCTTCTGCATTTCTTGATACAATCTTTATTTTAAAGTCTAGATTTTCTCATATAAATATGGCTACTCTGGCTTTCTTTTGTTGACCATTAGCATGATAGATGTTTCTCCATCCCCTTATTTTCAATCTGAAGGTGTATTTAGGTCTAAAGTGGGTGTCTTGTAAACAGCATATAGATGGACCTTGTTTTCTTATCCATTCTGTTACCCTATGTCTTTTGATTGGAGCATTGTGTCCATTGACATTTACAGTGAGTACTGAAAGATATGAATTTATTGCCATGATTGTAGAGTTGGGGTTTCTGGTAGTGTTCTCTTCTCTGGTCCTTTCTAATCTTTGGTGCTTTTGGTATGTATGTATGTATGTATGTATGTATGTATGTATTTTTTCATCTTTTCTCCCCTCAGAGAGTCCCCCTTAAAATTTCTTGCAGGGCTGGTTTAGTGGTCACAGACTCTTTTAATTTTTGTTTGTCTGAGAAACTTTTTATCTCTCCTTCTATTTTGAATGACAGTCTTGCTGGATAAAGAATTCTTGGCTGCATATTTTTCTGATTTAGCACATTGAATATATCCTGCCTCTCCTTTCTGGCCTACCAAGTTTCTGTGGATAGGTCTGCTGCAAACCTGACCTGTCTTCCCTTGTAGGATAGGGGCTTTTTATCCCTTGCTGCTTTCGTGATTCTCTCCTTGCCTGAGTATTTTGTGAATTTGACTATGATATGCCTTGTGGATGGTCAGTTTTTGTTGAATCTGATGAGGGTCCTCCATGCTTCCTGGATTTTGATGTCTGTTTCTTTCCCCAGGTTAGGAAAGTTTTCTGCTATGATTTGCTCACATAACCCTTCTACCCCTATTTCTCTCTCTTCCTCTTCTGGCAGCCCTATGATTCTGATGTTGTTCCTTTTTTAATGAGTCCCTAATTTCTCTAATTCTTAAATTGTGCTCTTTTGCCTTCATCTCCCTCTTTTTTTCTGCTTCATTATTCTCTAAGTTTGTCCTCTATATTGCTGATTCCCTGTTCTGCCTCATCCATCCTTGCCGCTGCTGCATCCATCCATGATTGCAGCTCAATTATAGCATTTTTAATTCATTCTGGCTATTTTTTACTTCCTTTATCTCTGTAGAAAGGGATTCTAACCTATTTTCAACTCCAGCTAGTATTCTTATTATTGTGATTCTAAATTCTGGTTCAGACATCTTGCTTGTGTCTGTGTTGGTTAAATCCCTGCTGTCATTTCTTCGTGCTCTTTCTTTTGGGGTGAATTCCTTCGTTTTGTCATTTTGAAGGGAGAAAAGGAATTAATGAAGTAGAAAAATTGAAATTAAAAAAATTAAAATTAAGAAAATATTAAAAGTGAAACACACACACACACACACACACACACACACACAAATTGAATAAACGATGCTAGATCCTAGGTGTGTTTTGGTCTGGGTGTTGATAGTGGTTTGACAGATTAGAGAGAAAAAAGGGGGGGGAAGGAAATTGTTTGAGAATTTGAAAAAATAAATACACTGAAGTTGACTAAAGTGAGATGATGGGAGTAAAATAGAATTTGAAAAAAATATACACAAAAGTAAAGAATATAGTAGAAAAAATTAAAGAAAAATATTTTTAATAAAAATTATAAATATTAATCTTATTCTGTATTTAAGAAAAAAGAGAAGAAACGAAAAAGAGAAAAACTTAAAAAAAAGGAAATCGTTTGAAATTTGAAAAAGTGAATACAGTGTAGTAGACTAAAATAAAATGATGGAAGTAAAATAGAATTTGAAAAAAATTACACAAAATTAAAAATATAGTAAAAAAATTAAAAATATTTTTAATAGAAATTGAGTATAAAAATGAATTTTTTCTCTTTCTGTATTCAAGAAAAAGAAAAGAAGGAAAAAGAGAAAAAATAAAGAGAATTGAATAGATGGTCCTGCTAACAGATTGAAATAGGTCTGAAATTACTTCGTTTTTCCCTAGAAGTCAGACTATGAAGCACTTTATAGTTCATAAACTAAGCATCTGGTGAGACTTGTGTTCTTGAAGAGGGAGGTTGGCCCAGTTGGGCGGGGCTCAGTGTAACAGCTCCGTTCTCCACTAGATGGCGCTGCTAGCCTACTGGGGTGGATTGTTGCAGGGCTCATAGGTGCATAAGCGCATGCGTGGGAGGGGTGAACATGGAGTCATCCAGATCCTCAACTTCTAGTATAGGAACTTTTCTCTCCAATCAGCAATTGCGCACCCGTCCTCTGTCTTCAGCTTTTGCCCACTCCCCGCTTTTTCACTCTCCGTGACCGGGACCCAGGCAGTACCTCTCTCCCAAGTTTTGTCTCAGATGCGGCTGTTTTCCCCAGCCCCTTACTTCTGAAGGACTGCGGCTTTGACCCGTTCCGCCCCTTTGCGGGAGGGTCTCACCGAGCAATGGCCGAAAGAGCAATGGCCAAATGTCGGCTGCACCCAGGAACGCTTGCTGGACCCTGCTGCTGCTGGTGCCCAGAGACTGCGGCCAGGTGCCAGTCCGCCCCAGAAAAAGTTCACGACATAGTTTAGCAGCAGGGATTCAGGGATTATGGAAAATCGCAACATACATCTGGCAGGACGCTTCACCCTTAACGACCTTGTTCCAGCACCAGCGAATGTGGCAGTTCTCTGGGGTCTGCTGGGACCAGGTGGCTTCAACAGTCTCTACCAAATGTCTTTCCCAGCAGTGGAACTGCTTTTCCCCGTGTGACCCGAGGACCTCCCGGACCCCACTCTGTTCCTGGGGATTCGCCCTTCCCGCCAGAGCACCGTCAGGTATGGAGCTGCGGGGTTGCAGCCTTTGCGCTCCTCTTGTTTACAGTCTTAGTGGAATTTAAACCCTCTCCTTTCTTCTTTCTCCCTTTTTAGTTTAGTTGCTGCGTCTCTTTCCAATTTTCCACTTTGTCTCCAGCTGCTTTTGGGGAGGGGTGCTTTTCCCATATCCTCCCCCTCCATCTCCATCCTCTCTCCGCCCCCAAAAGCGGCTCCCTCCCCACCGCGGCTTCTCCCTCCCCAAGTTCACCTCTCCGCACTTCCGTACCTGCTGAATTCTGTGGTTCATGTTGTGCAGATTGTTGTGTTAATCCTCCAGTCAGTTTTTAGGTGTGCAGGATGGTTTAGGGTTGGTCTGGCTGTATTTCATGGATGTGAAACACACAAAAAGCTTCCATGCTATTCTGCCATCTTGGCTCCTCCCATATGTTTTCACTTATATGTGGATTCTGGGAAACTCAACAGAAGACCAGTGGGGAGGGGAAGGGGGGAAAAAGTTACAGAGAGGGAAGGAGGCAAACCATAAGAGACTCTTAAATACTGAGAACAAACTGAGGGTTGATAGGGGGTGGGAGGGAGGGGTGGGTGGGTGATGGGCATTGAGGAGGGCACCTGTTGGGATGGCACTGGTTGTTGTATGGAACCAATTTGACAATAAATTTCATAAAAAATAAAATAAAATAAAATAAAATAAAATAAAATAAAATAAATAAAATAATTTGTCTCTGGAGTTCTCTCCAGGAGATGCCCAAATGCTACCTTTCTCATGGGGTGATTCTGTGACTACTAAGAAGTCCCACTCATTTGTGACCTCCCAAAGCTGAGTTGCTCTTCAGGTGACACCTTTCTCCAGCTGGCTGCTTATGACTTCTTCAGCTCTTGGCTTCTGTTGTCAAAAGATGCTCTTGGTTGAATGGACTTTGGCCATGCGGTTAGGCCTTGTACATGGGGTTCCTTTCAAGGTAACTGAATTCTAACTCAGTTCTTCAGGTGCCATAGTTGGCTCCTCGAAGCACCTCTGCCCTGTCACTGGTAAAAGAATGGCTTGTTCCCATTGCAGATTTCTCATTTCTCTTCTTACAGAGACAGCTCCAGCCAGGTTTTGACCATTAGCGATTATTTACATATGAGGAAGATACCAGTTGTTGTGGACACCCAACTTTTAAGTTCTCCAAGGGGTTCTCTTGAGCATGACCCAACGTGATTGATAAAGACAGAAGCTGCTCCCTTTTCTGAGCAGAAGGGCGGGGAAAAGAAGACAATCCTTGAGTAATCTTTGCAAAGAAATTTTTCCAGGCATTCTTCCTTCTGTGTTTTGCAGCCTTTCTTTCTGTAGCCTGGAGGTGGAAAGTGCTAGCCTTTCAGGATGCTTTAGAAAGTGAGCATTTTGGGGCACATCTTGTTCTTTGTTTACTTCAGTCAATATTCCCAAACATGAAGACTTGTTTTTACCTCCTATTAAAAATCCTAAATTTGATCAAAGAATGCAGCAGAAAAAAAAATGCAAGAAATGATCTGTTGAAAATATATGTTGATATCGTTTTTAGGTTCTGGTAATGAAACAGTGAAACTGTATCTCTTCATATCAGCTCAGTTTTTGGAAACAAATAAATCACCTCTTTGTATACTGTAATTATTTGTAAATCATAATATTATATAAGGACTATTGAGTACATAATTGTATTCTATTCAAGAATATAAAATGGAAGGAGATTAATGATTATGGGAAGAGAGTACTCTAATAATTAATAGAGCTCACATGTTCTTTTTAATAAAAAGTAGAATGAATTCATTGCTTTAATTTTCAAAAAATGCTGGGCAGTGGAGTTCTTATTTTGAAAGTTAAAAATTATAATGATAATCTTGCTCATTCTAGTCATAGTTTTTTAAAGAGCATGAAATAGTGGAGGTCAATGTCAACATCAATCATCGCTATAGTAAATGAGAATATTCATCTTCCCTATCCTTTTCATGTGCCAGAAAAATTTCCATATGAATTTAATGCACCAGAGGGGTATACCTATGATTGGAAGAAATAATTTATGTTCAGTATCTCAAAATCATTAGTGTATATACATAGCATTTAATAAATGTAATTAACAAAACAGAATGACCATGTTTACATATTTATCTGTAAATACTTGAAAATATAGGCATTCTCCTGCCTTAATTATGCATAATAAAAACAGTACTTAAGATCGCTTTAGATATAATAGTTAAATTTTGGCTGTTATTCTTCAAATCTGGTAATGTGAAAACTGTGACTTGTTTACTTTCATTGCTAGTCCTCCAGGAAGAAATGTTTACAGATTAGTTACTGAGAAACTGTCATTCTGTATTCTTAGGAGGCCACCTGTTGTCAGACAAGTAATTCTAGGAGGATAAAACATATGCTGAAAAGAAGTGACACCCAAACAGCATATTTATTTTGTACTTTTCACAAATTAAGTTACATGGTATTAACACCTAATGGCTCTGACTTCATACAGAGAATTCTTAGTGTCTTTTTACATATAAAAAAGGTCAGGCAGGAGATTACAGTAAATGTTATATATGGTGGTAAATATTTTGTATCTGGATCCAGATTTGGATCATATACACTAAAATTACTTGTCTCTATATCCTAAAAATGTGTCAGTAGGTTATATTGTATTTTGATTCACTTGGCCAGTGAACAGTTAGGTAAAACTGACTCAGTATTTTCAAATACTTTCTCTGATCATGATCTTGCAGCTTATGGGTTCAAGCCCTGTGTAGGACTCTGTGCTGACAGCTCAGAGCCTGGAGCCTGCTTCAGATTCTGTGTCTCCCTCTTTCTGTTTGTCTGTCTGTCTCTCTCTCTCTCAAAAATAAATAAACATTAAAAAATAAATGGATAAAATAAAACTTTCTAAACAAGTTAAAAGGGACAAGCTCAAGATTTATTTTATTTTTGAAAGGTTAACAGTGATTAAACCTGCATTTTATAATAATTAGATTACTCATCTACCTAGTTAATTCTTCACATTCATTACAAACAGAACTAAAGTGGCCTGCAATAGCTACACCAAAATAGTGAACCCTGGTCTCATTTGTTCTGTTCTCATCTTTTGCTTCTACTTTGAACATCCATCTCCTCCAGATTTTAGATGGTAAAGTGCTTCTGTTCTCTTATATCTGTTCATCCTTTCGAAACAGAGGAGACATTTATTTCATCTTTTTAAGCTTGGTGGTTAATGGGCTGATCACACATTCATTTCAAGGAGTTTTAGCCATGCCTTAACCAATTGTTTGTCTTGTAAGCCTGTCTAATTATAAATGTGGACATCATCACATGGAACGCATAGTATTCTGGGGTGCTGGCAGGTCTCTGAAGTTATTCCATAGCAATTAACAAGAATCTTGTAAACGATTAGGATGGCTATGAGGTGAGGACTGACAATGAGCTAGAAGACAGAAAGACTTGTTTCCCATGTAATTTTTTTTTCTTTTTAGAAATCTTAGCATTGAGACTAATTGCATCCTGAGCATTTAATTATCAGGATTTGGAAATGAGATCACCTGTGTCAACTTGATGTAAACATTCCTTCCAGGAAATTCTTACCCAAGACAACAATGCTGTAAAATAATAAATAACTTCAGGAAATTCCTGAAGATCCATTTATTTAGGCAAATAATTTCCTCACCTGAGCAAACAGCTAACTTATCAAACAAAAGCTTTCTTAGACCTGAATTAAACCACTGAGACAAAACCTAAAACCCTATGAACATCTTTATGTGATTTCCCTCTTCTGAGATACTATTAAAAATGTCAAGATATTGTTCATTCTTTCTGAAATAACTTAAGTAAACTTTGCTTGCTTGATCACAGATTATTCTGTTGGTCTCCTGTGGGAGGAGTAGGCAGTCGACAGGTCTTAAGTCTTGTTTCTGGTGGGAATTGTTCCCGTTGTCATTTTTTTTTTTTTCCTGAAGCTGACCTTTCCTAACACAGAGACCCCATGGAGTAACTGCTCTGCATTCTCTACTCTGCCATCCTCCCTATCTTGACATGTACATCTTGGGTGTCTTCTGTGCTCCAGCACCACTGGGGAAATATTTTGTTTCTAAAGCTATGTGCATTTTGGTTGTTACTAACATACTCTCGTGATAAACTGCAATGTCTACTGTCTTGAAACACTCCTTTATCTGACTGAGAGTTGTCTAAATTTAGGTAATTTAAATAATCATTGGTAGCAAGAGATTTGGGGAAGAAATAACAAATGAGGTGGCTTTGCACATATTTCAGGATTCTTTGAATCTAGCTTGACCTTGGATTCTGTTCTATTTATGAATAGACAACAGGACCATGATATCTGCCATTCCACTAATCTATCACCATAGATCTAACTGACCTTCCTGGCACAATTCCTCTTTTCTTGTCACAAGAACTGCATAGAATCCTCCTGAATCTCCAAGTCCATTTGAAAGAATAACCTTCTTTACTAGTGATCTCTCACATTTATTAGAGTTCAAAGTGCAGTGCAGTAAAAGTGTGAACACCAGGTTAGAAATATGTGTACACGTTGCATTTATTTATTTACTTTATACTCTCTAGGATCTTAATAAGTTTCGGTTGAGACACTCAGTCCAAAATGACTGCCAACAAAAATAATTTAGGAAGTTATCACTAATATGACCTAAAAATCAGTAAAGAATGGACAAACTAAAATAAATACTTTTCCAACTCTACTCACAATGACCAAAAATTGCATGGAGCCATTGGAATTTAATGTATTTTTAATTTTTGGTTGACAAACATATGTATGATATTTTCCAGAAATGAAAATGGATTACAGCGTATGGTAACTTGAGCTTTAAGATAATATAAAAATTTTATAGATTTTATTTCCTAAAATTTGAAGTATTTGTATAAGAGATACTATTACTGTTAAGTTACAAGCTAGGAAAAGTGTATAACTTCTGGAAAGCATTAACACCCATAATATATAATAAATCCTACAGATAATAATATGAACATTCAAATGTAAAATAGGAAAAATAATTACATTAGGAAATTACAAAAATTGAAATACAAGAGGTCAATAAGTATATGAAAGCATTCAATTTTGCTAATAATCAAATAAATAAAAAATAAAAATACCAAATAAGGTATAACTTTTCAGCTGCCACATGGGTAGTATTTTTAAAAGTCTGAGGTAACCAATATGAAGGCTTTTACACTGTTGATGGGAGTGTCAACTGATGTCGCTTTTAAAAAAAGAGCAGTTTGGGGGCAGAGCTAAGGGGACAGAGTAGAGGTCTTCCCTCCAACACAGCTAGATAACTATCAAATCTTCCTAAATACTCCAGAAATCAACCTGAAGACTGACACATCAAACTCTACAACTAAAGAGAAAGAAGAAGCCACATTGAAGAAGATAGAAAGTGTAGATCATAGTTTGAGGGAGAAATGGATTGGATTGCAGAGGAAAGGGAGCCATGGTCACGGAGAAGGGGAGGGAGGGAGAGAGGGAGAGAGGGAGAGAGGGAGAGGGAGAGAGGGAGAGGGAGAGAGAGAGAGAGAGAGAGAGAGGGGAATGCACAAGGAGAACACTTCCCCAAAGCCATAGACTGGAAAAATGAGAGGGGCTGATTTTTGTGAGTTCTTGCAACCAACGGAGCTTAAAGCCTGGAGTTTTAAAGGTTGGTGGGCTTGACTGGAATAGAGCCCTGAGGGAGCTGCCCTGCTCATAGAGAGCAAATTAGGAAATAATAATTTTCTAATGTAATTAGGAACCCTTCAGAATGGGAGAAGGTATTTGCAAATGACGTGCCTGACAAAGGGTTAGGATCCAAAATATGTAAAGAACTTATCAAACACAACACCCAAGAAACAAATAATCCAGTGAAGAAAAGGGCAGAAGACAGAGACATTTTTTAAAGACATACAGATGGTCAACAGACACATGAAAAGATGCTCAACATCATTCATCATCCATTGGGGAAATACAAATCAAAACTACAATGAGATATCACCTCCTCACACCAGTCAGAATGGCTAAAATTAACACAGTAAACAACAGATGTTGGGGAGGATGCAGAGAAAGGGGAACTCTCTAACTGTTCGTGGAAGTGCAAACTGTTGCAGCCACTGTGGAAACAGTATGGTGTTTCCTCCAAAAGTTAAAAATAGAACTACCCCACAACCTAGCGATTGCACTAATAGGTATTTATCCAAAGGATACAAAAATACTAATTTGAAATCATACATGCGCCCTGATAGTTATAGCAGCATTATCAACCATAGCCGAATTATGGAAAGAGCCCAAATATCCATTGACTGATGAATGGATTAAGAAGACGTGGTATAGGGGAACCTGGGTGGCTTAGTTGGCTAAGTGTCTGAGTGGCTCAGTTGGTTAAGTGTCTGACTCTTGATTTCAGCTCAGGTCATGATCCCATGGTTTATGAGTGCCCCATGCTAGGCTCTGTGCTGACAGCATGGAGCCTGCTTAGAAGTCTCTCTCCCTCTCTCTCTGCCCCTCACCTACTTGTGTGCTTGCACTCTGTGTCTCTCTCTTTCTCAAAATAAATAAACATTTAAAAAGTTGTGATATATATATATATATATCCCCAATAAAATGAAATATTACACAGCCATAAAAAGGAATGAAATCTTGCCATTTGCTACAACATGGATGGAGGTAGAGAGTCTTATGCTAAGCAAAGTAAGTCAGAAAAAGACAAATACATATGATTTCACTCATATGTGGAGTTTAAGAAACAAAAGAAATGAACATGGAGGGGTGGGGAGAGAAAACAGACTCTTGACTATGGAGTATAAACTGATGGTTACCAGAGGAGTGTTGGGTAGGGGGATGGGTAAAATACGTTATGGGTATTAAGGGAGGCACTTGTGATGAACACTGGATGTTGCATGTAAGTGTTTAATCACTGAATTCTACACCTGAAACTGATATTACACTGTATGTTAACTAACTGGAATTTAAATAAAATCTTATAAAAATGAAAGTAAAAAGGAGCAATTTGGCAATGTAGAAGTATACCTTAAATGTATACCAAGTAAGTTATCCTTAAAGATATTCACATTTTCATATAAGTATGCAGTGATATGGATTCAGGATACTTTCTGTCACACAGTAATGACGAAATAAAATGACACAAAATATTTATCCATAAAAATTTGTTTTTTTTACGATATGGCTCTGTACAATTGACTACCTGCAGCCACTAAAGTAATGGCATAGATCTAAATATCCTGACAGTAAGATAAATTTATAATTTATTATTAGTAGATGAGTGCATGGTACAAAATAACATGATTTGTATAATCTAAATTTTTGAAAATTAAAATTATATTAATTAGGGCGCCTAGGTGGCTCAGTCAGTTGTGTCTGACTCTTGGTTTTCACTTGGATCATGATCTTGCGGTTCATGAATTTGAGCCCTGCATTGGGTTCTGTGCTGGCAGTGCAGAGCCTGTTTGGGATTCTCTCTCTCCTCTCTCTGCCCCTCCCCTGCTTGTGTACTCTCTCTCTCTCTTTCAAAAATAAATAAATAAACTTTATAAAATTATAGATGTGATAGGGAGACAGGTAGCCCTGTAAGGACTAATCATCTAGCTTAACAATGGATGTTTCTGGAAAGTAAAATTGTAAGGACAAGATTGGGAGTGGTTTCAGTTTCTGTTTTTAGCATCTTTGTATTATTTAAATAATCCTATATTTTATATAAAAAAAGGAATTTTCATATTAAAAATAAACTAATTTTGGAGTCCCTCTCTATTTTCCATTTCATACCATCACTTCTGTATGCTTCCCCAGTTAGTCTTTGTCTGAAGAAGCTGCTATTCCTATCCAAGTCAAACATTTTCCCAGTACTACTTCTTTGAAAAGGCAAGTAGAATTACTTTCTGATATACTTGGAAATCTTTAATACCTGAAACTTTGATTTTAAATCCCCCAAGATGGTAACATAGAAAGTGGAAACAGGGAAGGTCAAGTCTCCAGAAATGGATTTTGCATGGCTAATAATGGTGCTAAAGTGACCCTAGAGAAAAAGGGAAAAGTAGAACTGAGAAGATCCTGTGTGCTTATCATTTCTTGTTAGATTTATGAGCTTTGGAGCCTTATTCACCCGATATGGATGGATAAAATGCTCTTCTTGGCCATTTCCACCTGAAGATGCAACCACCACGGCTACTAGGTGTAGTGGTCCCAGGGTAATGTTCTTACCACTTCCATGTTTTGACCAGTGGCATAAGCCCTTCTGCACGCAGAAAAGATGGTCAAATTATCATGGTTAGGCGTTCAGTGGGGCTGAGTTTAATTCCCAACTCTTCCAAGTAATGGCTCTGTGAACTGAAGCAAACTATGGAAGTTCTCAGGTTTTGCACCCAATCTGTAAGATTGCAATAACAGCAGTACCGACCTTCTAGAGGTATCATGAGGGTTAAGTAAGATAACACATACGATGTACTTATCATGGTGCCTGCACATAGTAACACCCAAAATATTAGGCCTTAGTATTTATATATAGTATTATTATATAAGTAGTAATATGATGGGGCTTGAAGTGTGCTTACCAAATATTTTAATGTTCACGTAAATCCCTAGGAATCTTGTTAAAATTCAGATTGTTATTTTTTTTTAATTTTTAAATGTTTATTTATATTGAGAGAAAGAGAGACTGAGCACAAGACAGGAAGGGGCAGAGAGAGAGAGGGAGACACAGAATCTGCAGCAGGCTCCAGGCTCTGAGCTATCAGAACAGAGTCCAACGTGGGGTTGGAACTTATCAGCTGCAAGATCATGACCTGAGCCAAAGTCAGACGCTTAACCAACTGAGCCACGCTGGTGTCCCAAAATTCAGATTATTATTGATCAGGTCAGGGGAGGGACCTGAAAGTCTGAGGTCTACACATTGAGTAGCAAAGTATTAAGGGATACTAACAACCAGCTGACTGAAGAAAAATATTCCTTTAAGCCCAAAATTAGTGCCTGAAATCCCAAACACAATATAAATTTCTTTAGATTAATTGTCCCTAGAAGGCTTAGATTAGTTTTTACCAAAGATGGATAACATTGTACCATGGAGTCTTACAAACTAATTAGCATTTGAGTTAAACAAATTGGCTAGTTTTCACTAAAACATGGGTTTAAGAAAACGAGACACAGAAAAGTTATGTTTACATTAGAATTTGAAAAAAGAAGCAAAGATCTAGAACACAGAGATATCTGGATACAGGAGCCAGCCTGTGTGGCAAAATGACATCAATGTCCTCATGGTCTATAGTGGGATATTGTAAAGAAACAAGGAGCACGATTAGAAAATGGGAGAGTGTTGGAGATGAATTATCTTTGCAAATTTAGCACAGAGAGAGCCTTGAAAAAATATGAGTATGATATAAACAGTAGACATTAAAAAAATTAAAAACATCCTAGTGGCATTTGGTCTTAAAGACAATGATAACTATTGTACAATTTTTTAAAGGTTTGGAGTATGAACTCATCCTTTGGTTTAAAAATACTAAATGTAGCAGAATTGTTTATTGACTTATACTCCTGCTGGAGAAACTTATTTAATTGCCTACACTAATGAAAACTAAGAAATACAAGTAATTAAAACACTATTCAAGTTACTTAGTACTGCTTTATTTCTTTTCCTTTTTTAAGTTCACTTATTTATTTACTTATTTATTTATTTAGAGAGAGAGAGAGACAGAGACAGTGAAAGTGGGGGAAGGACAGAGAAAGAGGGAGAGAGAGAGAATCCCAAGCAGGCTCTAGCCTCAGCGCGTGACTGACACAAGGCTCAATCCCACGGCACTGGGGTCGTGACCTGAGCCAAAGTCAAGACTTGGACGCTTAACTGACTGAGCCACTCAGGCACCCCTGAAACTCTATACTTATTAAACAATAACACTCCATCCCTCCTCCCTCCAGTCCCTGGCCACCATTATTCTACTTTCAGTCTCGATGAATGTGGCTACTTTAGGTACCTCATACAAGTGGAATCATATATTATTTGTGCTTTTGGGACTGGTTAATTTCACTTAGCATAAATGTCTTCAAGCCTCATCTATGTTGTACCATTTGTCAGAATTTCCTTCCTTTTTTGAGCCTGAATAATATTCCATGGTATGTATACACCACATTTTGTTTATCTACTCATCTGTCAGTGGGCACTTGAGTTGCTTCCAACTTTTGGCTATTATGAATAATGCTGCTAGCGACAAGGCTTTAGCACCTGATTTCAATTATTTTGAATATATGCCCAGAAGTGGAATTGCTGAATTATATTGTAACTCTATTTTTAATTTTTTGAAGAACTTCCCTATTATTTTCCAAAGTGGATGCATCCTTTTACATTTACACTACCAGTGCAGTAGGGTTCCGATTTCCCTACATCTTTACCAATGCTTATTTTCCATTTTTATAACAGCCATATTAATGGATATAAAATATATTTTACCTACATTTGACAATATTTTAGATTTAAGCTTGGTAAAGCATGGTTATTAGAGAAGGTGTTGGGTTTTGCTTCCATTTCTGGGAGGGACAACGGTTATTAATAAAATAATAACTTGGTGGATTATTCATATAAAACCATAACTATTTTTCTTTGACAGAAGATTTCCACTTCTCTTACAAATACAGTGTGGAAAACGTCCTTCCTAATTCCTTATACTATCTATTAAAATATTACATGGATTTAGAAGAACACCCTACCTTTCTGCATAGACAAAAATGAATTTGTAAATGATAAAGTAGTACATATGACATGTATCAACTTTCTGTTCTCTCTGCTGACCTGGTGTTCTTTAGTTTTGAGTCTGCCAAAAATATTCCAGATATTTCTGTTAGCCATTAGCATGAAGAGTTATGATTAAATATTTTTAAATATTTTAAGAAAAAGAATTTATAGGCAATTTTATGTATAGGAAATAACCTTTGTCATACGTGTTTTACTCTCACTAATTGCCAAACAGAAGCAAACAGAGCAAATGAATGGTACGCCTGAAAATAAGACAAAAGTAGCTTGATGAAATCTACTATTTTGATTCTATTACTGTATAACAATATAATAAATACAGCCATCTCCCAATTGCTTAAACATCAGTTTTATTCCTGGGCTCTTCAGACTGATCATAAGTGCTAGTGCAGGTATTGATTGCATGCTATTGAACAAAGGAATAAAGAGAACACTGATCTGGTATTTTTATCTAGTACACATATCATTTAAAATTATTTCAATTCTTAGGGAGAGTTAGTAGGGCATGACATTATTGAATTGTCAAACACACAAAATCTCTCACTCATTTCAGTGGTTGTGAGCTATGTCAACTGACATCTGTAATTGCTGACAGCAACGTACAAAGGAAAGGAATAAAAATCAAATGGGAGGCTTTAAACAGAACTGCGGTCAATGAGCACATACATAAAGTGAAAGTATCTGATTATCCAGTTGCTGCCCACAATTAAGAGGACTTCAAAAGGTCTTGACCCTTAATTCTTACCTAAAATTGAAATTTGGCTTGAATTACCCAACTTGCTAGGCTTTAATTCTCAGCTCTCAATCAGAGTAAAACTAGAGACTTTCAGTTTTGACTGCAGTGGAACCAACATATGTGGAGCATGTGGATTTTGTGAATAATGTACTTTGCTGGGCCAACAGCCTCAATGCCAGCCTAATTGTTCCAAGTAGTGGTTTGTTCCTTAATGAAGATTCCACAATGCAATTGTTGTAGAAAAATAATGGTTACTTTAGGACAGATGGCAGAGTGGAAAGATGGGGAAATTGTCCATATAATTCTGCCTCTGAATCCTGAGCTTGATGAAGGGTAAGAGTCTGACTGAATACTCCAGGAGGGGTGTTTATACAGCTTTGAATCACTCACTTACTGCTCAGCTCTTCATTCTTTTTTCCTTAAATAATGCAATCTTTGCCTATGGGGCTGAAAAAGGGAATGACAATGTTTATTCTTTAATTAAATGCTTCGAGTAATGCTAAAGCATTGTTGTATTTTTGCTTCTGTGTGTGTCTGAAATTCAAAGGGAAAAGTAAGACTGAAAGTCCAGAAAAATACATTTTAAAAATTAACATATGCATGAGACAACCATCTGGATTTTTTAGATTAAATGTGAATAGCCATGTTTTTTGACTTTCACAATTGTTTCTATACTGATGGACCTATGTTCAAATATCATGTCTGCATCTACTTCAGCAACATGCCTCTGTGAGACTGTTTGCATATAGGTACACATCTTAATTTAATAACAGAAATCTTTACTACTAATAAAACTAATTTTTAATTGACCTATTATGCTTAAACCAATCATTTGCCTTTTGGTTTTACCATCTACTCTAATAAAGTATATAACACTATTGAAATTTTTCTTGATATAACCTTTAAACCTTACCTAACCAAACAATAGGGGAAATTTAATTCATATTAAAGATTGATTATAGCAGGGATTTTTAAGTCAAGCTCAGTAAATGCACTGAAATTTTATGTAAACATTTGCAAATGCAGGTTCATATGTACTTTTCTTCTAAAAGTGCCTTTAGCATTCATTTAGTTGCTGTAGAAGGGGTCTCCAATTCAAAACGGGTAAGGACTTCTTAAAATAGAAAGAGTGTTATGGAACACCTCATTTTCAAAAGATTTTGCCCAATTGTTCTTAAGAGGTTTTATTTGTATCTAGTTCTAGAGCAGACAGATACCAATCAGTGGACAAATTAATTGTCTTATTGGTGCAACGCATGTGTTCAGATTGCCATATCAGCTGTTTTATTACCCATCACTACTGCTTAGCTATTGGCAATGTTGTTATGTCACTGTGCAATCACTTATTGTTGCCTATAGATCTTTTTGTCCAGTCATCCATGATAATCTATTACAATATGTCTAGCGTTCATTTAGTAATTCACTTCTGAATATGTTTTGTGTGCTACTAAATACCATACAGAATGCTCCGTGAATCACTTAAATGAAGATAAGATCTACTGCTACAGGGATAATCAGGGGCTATATCTTCAGAAATTTATGTGTCAGCCTAAGGATTTGGGAATTTATACGTAGAAAATAAAAAGGCACTGAAGGATTCTTGGCTGGGAAGTGACACATTGAATTAGGATTTTCTTTGGATCGCTTTGGTAGTAGAGTGAAAGATGAATCTGAGGGAGAGAAGATCAGAGGCAAAAGTAAGAGGTAAAGAAAACCTGGGTTTTTTTTGTTGTCGTTGTGTGTTTGTTTGTTTGTTTGTTTGTTTGTTTTTGTTTTTTTTGCCAAGTGGAGGCTGTATCTGAAATAATGAACCGATTTTAGAAATATTTAAGAGGAAGAGTCACAGGCCACAAATACATTGAGCCATAAGTTGAGATAGAGAAAAAAGTTGGGGAAAAATCTAAGATTTCCGTTCAGGATTTTTGCTTTCATTTGTTTTGTGTTTTTATACCCAGCTTTGAAACTGTACAGCAAACACCTGAAGATGGAGATTTTAAGCCAGAGGAGTAAGTTGGGAATTAAAAAAGAGAGATTTAAAATATCTCTTTTCATCTTTTAGGAAGTAGCTAAATCATAAAAGCGGCTGAAATTCTGAGAATAGTCAGAGTAATAGTACAGTGAAACGAGTGATAGGAGTAGATGTGAGGCTTGAGTTGTGAGACTGCTTACACTTGCAGGGTAGGCTCAGGGAGCAGAACCCTGGCGAGACAGAAAAGGAATAGTCAGAAAAGGTTGAGGAGAAACCAGTACACGTAATGCCATGAAAGCAAGGGTACAGAGTTTAAGAAAGGCTCAAAAGTATCAAATGCAAAGATATAGAATAGCCAAGAATAGAAAAACATCTTTTTTAATTTGGCGTTTTATGAATGGCTTACTGCATTAAGCAATCTCAACAAATCTGCTTGTCTCCTTCAACATATTTGACCAATTATGTTAAAAGCCATTTTATTCGATTATCTGATTATTATTTTATTGATATTATACTATTTTTATTTTATATGCAGAATCAAAGTAGTATACCTGTTGATACGATGTTACATATACTGTATTTCTCAGCTAATATTTACTCTGATAGGTCAGTAGCCTAAAGGACTGTTAAGAACTCATTCAGTGAAAAATTTAATAGAATAATGCATAATTTTCATAAATATGTTTTCACTTTACAAGAGTGAGGGGGAGAGGCCTTTACCTGCATTAACCAGTCGTGGAGTGAGGGTTGCCCCAGGGAATGAGCATAATCTTACAGGAGGCAGCTGTTCTGGTCAAGGGAACTTTGGGGTGGACTGGGTTTTGTGTCAGCAGGCAACACTCCCAGCAGCCAGGGGAATGAGAATTTCAGTCCTGAAAGGAGCGTGGTTTTCTGGGCAACACCACAGCGTATCCTACAACCGTTCATATAAAACAAACACAGAACCTGCCATTTAGTATATGCTTAATAAGTGTTAACTGATCTTATCAAGGGCTCGAATCAAAGACCTAAATACTTTACATGGCTGAAAGGCTTCATTGCCAGCACTGACATAACTCCTCATTATAAGCGCTCCTCCCTTGTCCCTCCACATTTTATGTTCCCTAAACTTGTCATCTTCCTGGCCTGAAAATATAAAATTCTCTTTACCTAAAATCAGTTCCCACATTCCCAATTCATAATTACTACTTTTAGTTCAGAGGGGTCATTCTCTAAGGTTTTTATTTCCTACGCCTAAATATGTGCTCTTTTTCTCCTATTTGATAGTCCCATGGTGTTATGTGACTTTGCTTCAAAGCACTTATTATAGTTGAAACTATTTTCATAGTCATGAGTCCATATGAGAGTCTTTATGTTAGGTATTGTCCCCATTACCTAGCACTGTGGCAATAAATATCCCTTGAATAAATAAGTGAATGAATGAACCAGTAATAATAATAAATGCCATGTAGTGAGTATAACATGTACCATAAAATAATAACAAGCATAGTAAAGATTTGTATAGAGTAATCACATCCCATTCCTCAGGATCTTCTTATCTCTATTTGAAATTTCTGGTTGTATTTTACAAACCTGCATTTAAAGAAATAAAACAAACAACTACTGGATTGTATACTATATACACATGTAAATAGGGAACACATCTCAATTACTTGTGGGTTACTTACCTACTAGGAAGAGTTTGCTTAGTGAAGTAGGGTGCTTCATTAAATAGCAGTAGCTTTTTCCTTTGTTTTCTGTGATAAACCAGGAGAAGTCCATAGCTGAAAGTAGGCAACTGTTGCAAACCTAGCCATGACCAGGACCATTCTGATGACAGCAAGTTATTCCCTTGCTAAAGCTTATTTTTTTTATTAATTTATTTATTTTGAGAGGGAGAGCATGAGTGCAGGAGGGGTAGAGAGAGAGGGACAGAGAGAATCCCAAGCAGAATCCATGCCTTTAGCACAGAGCCCAACACAGGCCTCAGACTTAAGACCATGAGATCATGACCTGAGCTGAAATCTAGAGTTGATGCTCAACCAACTGAGCCAACCAGGTACCCCCCATCCTTCCCATTGCTAAAGCTTTTTATTGGCACAGCTGAAAATATGTTTCTGACCAGGATGAAATCTCTCCCTTTTCTCCAATTTACTAAAACATGCTCAGATTAAACTGTATACTTCCAATTTCAAATAAATTCTAGTGTTATAATTCGCTCACTACACAGAAGGTTCTTACTAAATAAAATTAAACAGCTGGAATGCTGCTTTTGCTTGGCCCATGAAGGGGATTCAGAGAGGCTGTGGATGCAGGTGCTGATAGTGAACACGAGCCTGGCCTGCTCTAGTGTGAGAAATATTTGTGAACACACGAGTTAACTACTCAGCATGAAAATTCCCAGAACAGTCTGAGCTTCACGCTATAATGGTTTCCCAATTTTTAATCATCTAGAAAGCTTGTGAAAAATCAAGATTCTTAACCCCATATCCAGATATTCTGATTTGGTTGTCTTAACAAAAGCATCTTGGAAAATATGATACAATTGATCTGTGAACTACAGTTTCCAGGAACACTGGCCCAGGGGATTATGTTCCAGCTCCTCAGTTTACATGAAATGGGACCTATGATTGTCTCCTGTTGAACACTAGCCTGTAACTCCCTGGCTTCTCTTCCAACCCGCTTTCTAGTTATAGGGAGTACTGAATATAATACTGCAGCTATTTTATAACTTTGCCTTTCTTCATACTTTCCCCTTCACTTTGACTGCCCTTCACCACTTTCTTCAAAGTTAGGTCCAATTTTCAAGGCTCATCACAAATGTCAACTCTTTCCTAAAACCTCAGGCCACTATATATATAATTTTATTTTATTATTTTAAGAGAGAGAGAGAGAACATGCACACAAGTAGGAGAGAGGGGCAGAGGGAGACAGAGAATCTTAAGCAGGCTCCACACTCAGCATGGAGCCTCATCTAGGGCTCGATCTCATGACTCCAGGATCATGACCTGAGCTGAAATCAAGAGTCTGATGCTCAACCCACTGAGCCACCTAGGCACCCAGTGTACAACTGTTCTACGCTACACAGAACAGCAGAGACAGCAAATAGACAATGTGAAGACTGACCTTCTCCATCCCATAGACATCACTGATCATATCTCTGACTCCATTTCAAATGCTTCTAAATCATGCTCTAGAAGTTAACAGCAACTAGGGTGACTATGTGGCTCACTTGGTTAAGCATCTGACTCTTGATTTCTGCTCAGGTCATGATCTCATGGTTCCTGAGTTTGAGCCCCACATCAGGCTCCACACTGACAGTGTGGAGCCTGCTTGGGATTCTCTCTCTCTCCCTTTCTCACTCTCCCTCTCTATTCCCTTCTCTACCTCTCCCCTATGCTCGCTCGCTCTTTTTCTTACTATCTCTAAAAAATCAATAAATACACTTTAAAAAATATAGAAGCTAACAGCAACCTTTGAGGTTTGGTAGATAAGATGAAACCCATTGACCATTCCAGCTCTTAGTTTTTAAATTTTATTTACTACTACTACTATAGGTATACTATTCTATAACATTAATTTGTTTATATATGTGTCTCCTACTAGACAGAAACAAGAACATGCCTTATTCACCATCAGCTCCTATCCTAATAGCTGGCATAGAGTAGGCTCACAATAAATGTCAGTTGATGAATTCATAACTGAATGATACTGCTTGCTTGAGGAAGATATATTTTCTATGTTCACCTGTACTTTAGAAATAGCTTCTGGTCTTTTCTTCCTTTGATTATAGCTTCACTCAATAAATGTCTTCATAATCATTCAACTGAGAACAAAAGCTAGATATAAATTAGTCTTTATGAGAAATATTTTCATTATACCATTTGTATGCGGGGAAGATTTCTAAACCAAGATATATAATGATGAACCTTTTCTTAGTGATGCTAAAGCATCGGAGACTGCTCAACCTCTGATCATCAAGAGTTAATAGAAGATGAACAATCTAAGGCTAAAGAAGTCTCCTCTGTCTTAATTCCTACTTATCTTGGGCAAATGTCATTTTATCATCATTACAGCAATAGCATTTATTGAACATCCTCTAAGCTTCTGACTTTAATATCTGAGGGTTTCACTCTACTGACCTGCCCTTAAAGAGCTTTAATAAAGCTTATTCTCCTTAATGGGGTGAGATAAGATTGCATTGGAATGGGATTGGCATAATCAGAAAGAAAGAACCAGAAGGAGCAAATGTTCAGAGAACAGATACATTTAGTAAATATCTTCAAAATAGAAGCATTAAAATTTCCAAAGTCCCTGTTATTAACAAGAATAGTATCATTCGTAACTTTACTGTGGGTTTATATAACAAGTATCCTCCGGAGAGCTCAAAAAAAAATTGATTTGCTGAAGATAGTTGTTCGGTTTTATGAACTGACTCTCCAAATAACTAATTAATATGGGTGAGAAAAAATAACCTCTAGGACTAATTATTATAGCTTCCAGAGCTCTTTAAAGTATGTCTAGGCATCAGGCAAATGTTTGGTGAGAGAATTAGCTGGCAAAACACATGCAGTGTATTAGCCGGGATATACATTTGTGAGAGGTTAGTTTCTGAAGAATAGCCTTGCTAAAGCATAGGAGTCATTAAAGACCTCTTGATGACTAGTCTTGTTTGTCACTCCTAATTGTTCTCAATCCTGTTCACCCTTTTTTTTTTCTAACATTGTCTCCCACTTGTTCTATTGGTTTAACAAATGCTTTGAGGTAAAAATCCATGTTCAGTCCTCCCTAAGTGATGGAAAATACTACACTGACATATTGGCATATCTCAAAATGTGCTAACTTAAAAAAATATCTTGGGGTTATACCAAGAGTGATTTAGGTATCTCAGAAAAGCAGCATGGATAGGAATAAGAGGAACTTGGGAGACATGTAAGATGAAGTAAATATAAGGTTATTAACGGTAGTAACTGCAAATGATTGAGAACAATCTAAATGCCCAACCCATAGTGGGCTGGTTAACAAATTATGATACAGCCATATAAAAGAAGACTAGGTAGCCATCAAAAATGACAACAACAACAACAACAAAAGCAGTTTCTTCTAAGCTGATATTGAAAATTAGTAACTTAAAAAAAGCATGTTGTAGAGGAGCCTACATTGTGATAGGGGGTGGGGCTTCTTTTCTAATTTTTTAAAAATTTATTTATGTATTTTGAGAGAGACAGAGACAGCACAAAGTGGGGGATGGACAGATAGAGAAGGAGAGAGAGAGAGATAGAGAGAGAGAGAGAATCCCAAGCAGGCCTGATGTGGGGCTCAAATCCATGAACTTGGAGATCATGACCTGAGCCAAAACCAAGAGTTGGACACTTAATGGACTGAGCCACCCAGGCACCCTGATAGTTTGTGTTTTAAAAATAGCAATTATACATACACATGTATATGCATTTTTGCTTATGTATGCTTATAGTCTTTCTTTTAGAACATAACGAAATCTAACACTGATTACTAACATTTGTAATTTGAACCATGTGATTATAAAACTTTTTTTTTTTAAATAGCAAATACAATTTTAAAACATCAGTTGAATTATAAATAAAAGGATATAGATATAAGACTTCTGTCAGGGTTTGATCTTTGGCTCCACTACTTACAGGCTGTGTGAATTTGAGTAATTTCATTTTACCTTTGTGGAGCAGAGACCTCATCTAAAAAATGGGGCAGAAATAGTTCTTTCTCTACACCCTCTGGGAAAGATTAAATGAGATAGTACGTTGAATGCCTTGACTGACACATAACATCACTCAATAAAGGGGGTCATTATTATTAAGTTATAACAACTCATTGGGCTAACTTGCCTGATTTAGTAATCCTTTTTCTTTCAAAAGTGGCCCAGAGTTCTGATTGGGGAATTTAAAAAATTTTCTACTTTTCACCAACCAAGAATTAGAAGGAAAATGGAAAGTTAAAAGAAAAAAAATATGTTGAATTTCAAAGTCTTTTCTTTTTTAAGGGTTTTGTTGTGGTTTCTTAGTTACATACTCCTTGAAATAGGATTTTTCACTCTATATGAATTTGTAATATTGAAGGTTTCAAATGACCTCTTATCAATGTAATTTTTTTCTCTGTTTTTCTTCTTCCTAGCTGCTATGGCTTCAACTTTCCTTTCTTACCCTCTGAATTCCCACAAGTTACCATGTTTAAACAAATTAGAGTAATATTGAATCCTTGCTCTGCCATGTAAAGAACCTTGATGCTCCAGACTCTCAAGCTCCTTAAGCATCAAGTTCCCTATATTAGGATAGAGTTCACTCTGCTGATAATTTTTGACAATAAAATTAGGCTGCCAGTGTGAAAATTCCTGGCTTACCATGAAAGTCCCATTTTTCTTTCCATGAATGATTCTAATTCTCACTGAGTCTGGAATTAGTGTTTTTTTTTTTTTAAGTACTCTTTTGTTTTTGTTTTTATTTCTGTCTTCTTTGCTGGTCCTTTATCTCCTTTACACACCACTCTTTCCACAAACACTAGCCAATGCAGCCATTTCTGGGGCTAATTACTAGCCTATTCCAGTAGTGAATAGATAAAGAAAGTAGACTAACCAGGAGTGAACCTCATGATATTGTTGATTAGAATTGTCAATTCATTTTCTCCGTAGTACAATACATGCTTTGAAGATACAATCATTGTCTTATCAATTTGTTTTCTTCAGGGCTTTATACCTCTCAGAAAGCAGGCACTCAGAAAAGATTTGCTGATTGCTCATTGTAAGCACGTGAATCTGAAGATGGTTTTTATGAGAATGTGATATTTCTTTTCAAAACATACATCTTATTATAAAAATAAAAGAATGCCTGGCTTGAACAAAGGCTATTTGTCCCTAATTTGTGATTTATATAAAATTTATAAATGAATAGCCCTTAATCAAACACTTTATAAAAATATCTTTATTGAATAGAATTTCATTACATGATATGTCTGTCTTAGACAAATGTGGAAGAATGGCCAACTGTTTCAGTTATTTGTTGCCTCATCACAAACCAGTTATATTAATTCAGGTCTTCCAAGAAGTAGATAGCAAGATGGGGTTAGATGTGCAAGACATTTCTTGAGAGAAATGTCTGTGAAGGATAAATAGAAAGGAAGCCATGGAAGGTCTTCCACCTGTGAGGGAGAGGAAAGGAAGAAGGTCAGGTAAAAGGGATTTGAGATTGTAGCACAGTCACGATAATGTTTCTGTCAGGCCAATAAGGAATATTCACGCCAAAGTCATAAGGTGAAGCATTATAGCAATGGATCTACATTAGTGCCCCTGCCATGCCTGACCATTAGATAGGAGAATCTGGAATAAAGTATGGCCTCAGTACTGACCCAGGGGTGGATCCAGGAAGAAAGCTGTTGAGGGTCCAGTCAACCAGAATCCCTGCAAAGTCTCTTAAAGGATAGGCCAAGAACAGGCATAGCTTCACTTCTGCAAACCAGAGTGTCTCAAACCCCAACCAAGATTCAAGGGGAGGAGACATAGCTTCTGCGTATTTATGGAGAGCAACTGAGAATTTGCAGCCATCTCTAATCCACCACTCTTTGTTCTCAGGTCAACTACCTTCACTTAAACTTCTCTTGATTTAACAGGCCCAACTTGTTGTGCCCCTCTAGTCCTCTTCTTTGCATGGTTCTGGATTATGTTGACTAAAAGGAAAATTTACATGAGATTTGGAAAGTGGGAGTGATGTGGCTCCTCCCTGAAGGTCTCTATCATTAGATGTGGTGACAATACAGACACACAGGTGATAAGAGATTTCAGCTTCTCTTCATTCTCTCCACTCCAGGTCTGGCCTCCACCCAACTGCTGATTTTGTTGACTAACAGCAGCCTCAGGCTCATCACCAGACCACTGGCTAAAGACCCATAGAGGCAGCAGCTTCCTATAGACTTCTCTACCAACTCACCCTTCTCAGTTTGACTTCAATGGTTTCAGTTGCTGGCTTCTCAGATGGACTGGTAGGTGCCTCCTCTGATCCTCTGATTCTACCTTCAGACCTTTCCTTACCCAGTGCTTCCTCCAGGGGCTGATAGTCATAGGTGTTGGTTATCCTACTGGATATAAAAATTTCATATCTGGTACAAAACAATTGGTTTTTTCTTGAAAAAAATTGTTCTGTTGTCCTTTGGGTTATAGCCTTATGTTTATGGGGAAAATATTTCCTCGAGCAAACAGCTATATTGATGTAAATGGCGTCAGTTCTCAGACCCAACAGTTGAATTATATGGTGCAGGTGATTTCAAATATCAAAGCTTATAGAGAGAATAAGATTTATCTGTGAATACTACTGAAGGAGTATAAATTGACTCCAAGATTGAGAAACTCCGGAACTTAGGGATGTGAAAATACCTTGCTGTAAGGACCTGTATGGCTAATATCAGTTACCTGGAAAAAATGATATTACATGATGGTTACAGAATTGGAGATAGAAATTTGGTATTCAGTCTCAAAAAATTGACAGTTGAAATCCCATGAGTGAATGAATGCAGAGAGAAAATGAATAGGGTTGGAAATAGTGGAAGGGCAGAAAAAGCTTGAAAATCAGCTTAGGGGAGGGTAGTGCCTAGTAACCAGAAAAGAAACACAAACTGATGTTAGAGAAGATAAGGAAGAGTTTACAGATGTGGAAGCTATGCAGGATAGGTAGGTTCACGGGCATAGAATGAGAGTTTCATGTTTGGTTGTAATCTAGAAAAAATTTTATTTCCTAAATGAGAGAACTGAGATCAAGAATAGTTGTGATTTAGGCAAGATCTTACAACTGCTATAGTTTTCTGAAAAGATGTAGCCTATAAAACAGGTCTTCCTAATTTTTGACTGGCCTCTGGAACCCACTGGGTGGCCTTTGGTCCTCAATGGAAATGAGACATCCACATGTATAAGCACTTAGGAAAGAGTGTTAGCTTTAGCCTGGAGGAATATAGCCAATGACTATCAGCTTAATCCTTGAGTGAAGTTATGACAAAATAGATCTGATAGCGAAGCCAGGAGGAGAGGAATTGGTGAAGACAGGGAGAGACAGGAGATAAAGACTGTCTATATGTGTCTATTTGCGTGGCTTAGAGAGCGTTGGGGTGGTAATTAAGAGGTATTTGTACTTAGGACATCTGAGCTGAATTGTGACTTACGCTCTTTTAAAATTACAATTTGTACTTCATATTTTTAGAACCTTGCAGTTTTGTTTCTTCCAGGTTTTCTTGCAGCATAGCCTGTCACAAAATTCAACTTTAAAAAGGTCAAACCTATTAAAAAGCAGAAGTGCTTGAGATATTTCCTTTTTCTTCCTTTATACATTCTGCTTTAATTTTGAATGGTTAATTGGAAACCGGCTTCAACTTCAAATGCCCAGTTGTAGTTGAAGAAAACTATCCTTGTAACCATGGCTAGCTGACGTCAGACCTCCTCTAGCGGGTCATGTCCTTACTCATTTGGGTAAATTTGGGAGCGAATTTAACCAAAAGTATCCAGCCTACCAGTGTAAGGGAGAACAGCAGGCTTTTAGCTTTGCTCTGCAAATAGGAAGTTGTCCTTTGACAGTTCCCTCCTGTGAATGTTAGAAAGTCCTTTGATTCATGTAACTGGTTCTTATTGTAATTAGGAAGGTTCATCTTCTCTTGCCATCCCCCAATAACCCTGAAATCCATTTTGCTAGCAAGGACATATGCAACATGTTATTTTTTGTGTAAGTTTATGTCTCTCTCCGGGCAAGACCACAGCTCTGGCTCTCAATCAAGGAAATCCTGGCCTCTTTTCTTTACTAGCTCTGGCCCTTACACAAACTTCCCAGACTTCACTTTCTTCAGTCTTAAATTGATCTAATAATAGAAGCTGTCATGCAAGGTTATGTTGAAACTTAAGTGAGGTAACACTTATGAAGTCTTTAATATATTGTCTTAGGAATATTACATAACTTGATCAAAACTTCAGAGCTAATAAATGGTGAAGTTTGGATTGAAACTCACTTATATCTCTTCCTCCACAGTCAATACAATGATAAGTCCATAAATATAGCTGCTTATCATCACTATTCTTATGTTCAAGAAAACCTGCTAGCTTCTGTGGAATTATTTTTTTTTTCTTTTATTTTCTTCCCTACTGCCTTAGTGCAATATGGTTAAAGACCAAGGACTTCATGTAAGTGGCAAATACTGTTCAATAGCAAATGTGTGCCAAATGAGCAAAATGCATTAGGCATTTTAAGGTTTGGATGAGGAAGAGATTACTCAAGGCTGATGTACACGGGCAACCCTCATGAAGAAGGGACTTGAGCTAGACTTTGAGGGATTAGTTAAGTGCAGATAAACAGAATGAAACAGAAAGGAAATTCCAAGGAGGAATCAAATGAACAAAGACCTAGACGTTGGTGTGGATGGGGGATAACTTGCAGATTTGGCTGCTGGAGTGATTTGTGTCAAGGAATAAGAGGAAATACAATGAAAGAGAGAGACAGTGATGAATAACAGAGCACTTTGAACGCCAGACCAGAGGTTAGACTTTTCCACGGATAATGGTAAATTGATAAAGGGCTTAGGACCTTTGCAGAAAAATTTTATCTTCTGATCAAATTTACTCAAAAATGTTATCTGAAATTGTGTCATGTCTCTAGCTAACATTGGACAAAATCTCCTTAGATAAGAATCTCAAATTTTCTCAGTTTAGTAGAATCTCTCTCTCCATATTTTTTTACAGTGAAAGCAAAGAACAAAATGCAGATTTGAAATCCTGCACACAAAATATTAAAACAAACAACAACAAAATTTAACAGAATTCCTGATGCAGAAATAATTTTCATTAGAAGAAAAAATAAATATATATAGATTTTAAATGATTAGAAATTTATTATGCCTGATATTTTCTTTAGTACTATTATAAAGATAAGGTACATCAAATCTAAAGGCTAGAAACACGCTCTGGTTTTCATAGCCACAGGAAAAGCTGCTTTATTGATGTAGAATTTGACATTCCACAGGCTGTGAGGAGAAGTTGTGACTGTGTATCTTTCCTCTCCTAGTTTTCTATAGACTCTGCCTTTGTTAACATGGTGGGTGATTCATAAAAGTCATCATAGATATTACTTGATCAAACAAAAACCAAACCCTAGTTCTAAAGGTACACACTCACACACTCACTGCTATGTTCTTCCTTTCTAGTGTTCTGTTTTTAACACATAGGACAATCATCTAGGGTTTTGTAAGTCTGGTGTTTATAGAAACAGAATCCAGCTCTTTAGTTAAAGCTTACCAACATTTATCAGTTAGCTATAAAAATACTGTTATAGTTTAGATTTGGTATATATGAGCTCATTTGAGAAAGCTGATCACATATCTTTTTGTTTCTCTTTAAAACAAGCTAATTTGATTACTTCTTAGTTTCAGAAAAACTGGGCTAAAATGAGAGATTGTTATTTTTATACTTACTTTCTCACAGCCATAAAGATGGCTCCATTAAATGAGTTAACTCTTTGGGGGGCACCTGGGTAGCTCAGTAAATTGAGCTGCTGACTCTTGATTTTGTCTCAGATCATATGTATCCCAGAATTATGGGATCGAGCCCCATGACAAGCCCTGTGTTGAGCCCCATGTCGAGCCCCATGTCATTCCACATTGAGCCCCACACTGGGCTCTGAACTGAGTATGGAGCCTGCTTAAGATTCTCTTTCTCTCTCCCTCCGCCCCTCTCTCCTGCTCGTGTGCTCTTTCTCTATCTAAAAACAAAAGAAAACAAAACAAAACTGGGATCATTATGCTCTTATATGGAAGGAAATATGTTTAGCAGCATAGCAAGAATATGGTATTTTAAATATAATTAAATTCTGAAAAGCAAAAGGCTACTGATTGACTACCAAATGCACATATAAAAGGGAGAGTTTAAATAAAGGTTATTTCTTTTGAGACTTAGATAAAAAAATATTTTACAATCTCAGACTCAGACTCTATTTCAAAATTCCCTATATCCACCCCTTCTTGGATATGCTTTTTAATTTATTTTCATTTTTTAACTCACTGAATTTTAAATTGATTGAAAAGAATTAGAAGGATATTGTTTGAGTCTCAGATATAAACATTTTTGTTGTTAAAGGATAAATGACAATACTAAAAATATTATGACAAATAGCAGCTTATCAATAAATAACAGATATTTAGTTATTTAAATTTCCTTGATTAGACATATTACATATATCTTATGAAACTTAACTGTTTTTAAATCACTTTCTAAGAGAGCTATGTCACTTTATACTCACAGTAATAAGGAAAGGAGGAGAAATGTTACCTCCATTTTATACCAAGTAAAAATAAAAGCTCCCAAATTTGTACTTCAGTTGCTCTCACCGCTACCAGTAGCCCTTATTATGAAATCAGGGTGCATATTTGGAAATAGACATTGCTTTGTCTGGCATCAATGGTTATCTCTCCCTATTTCACCTGTAGCCACAAGGCTAGATGGAAAGCAAGGTTGTGACTTTGCTTCTCTGAATATAATTGTAACGCTGCTATCTTGCCCTCCCAAGGCAGAACAGTATGGCCTGAAGCACAAGGTATAAGCCACTTTAGCTGTTTAGTTTTCTCTGTCTTCTATTTTGTTTAAACTTGCTTTCTGCATTCATATCTAATTTCAAATCCCTTTCATTTTCTTCCTTTGTTACTACGTTTCTGTCTATTTTTAAATTACCTGATAAAACTGCGAACACAGAAACATTTGTCAGTTTGAGGTTGTGGGTTTTGTGTGTGTGTGTGTGTGTGTGTGTGTGTGTGTGTGTGTGTGTGTGGTTAGTAATACTGCTGCAGTGGTTGTTATAGTAACCAGTTCTCTTCAGCACAGGAAGGAGTATGGGCATTCAACAATGCTTAAGATGTAATAGAAGATGATAAGATTCCTAGATTTCATATTTCATTAGTAGATGATTCCAGGGCTACTGCTATCTTTTAAAGTCCATTTTTAAGTAAAGGGTAAAATAGAGTCAGGTGCTATCTACCCATTTTCCTGAACTAAGCTGGAGAGGTGGTCTCCATTGGGTACTTGAATTTATTTATGTAGTTATTTGTCTAATGCATATCCAGAGATTTCAGACAAGTTCCCAAGTTATCCAGAAAAATGAGCAAATTGAAGAAAGCTACAAAGTGAGTTCTGTATGGCATGGCCATGCACAGCAGGCAATTTGCAAAGAACAACTAGGTCCTCAGAGAGTGCTTCCCTCTTCTGCTTCTTTTATTTATTCTTTATTTTAAAAGCCATTTGTTGGTTTGAAACAGATACTTCTTTACTCTCTTTCCATTCTCAATTGTTTCCCAGAAATTAGTTTCATTAACAAATCAATTTTTGGATATTTATGAGAATATGCATACAGATACTCATATCCTACTTAAATCAATCACCATACACATATATGAGATTTAAAAATACTTTTGATCCTAGGATATGGGAATTACCTTTATTAACTTAATTAATATACTATGGAATTCTTTCTAAGTAATACACAAAGATATGCTTTATTATGATACAAGTATACATTTTCTGTTTTGCCATAATTGATATAACCAGTACCTATTAATGAATGCTTACATGCTTATCAACCTATCACCGTAACTGGTAATGGAAATGTTTTATATCTTAATGGGAATATGGGTGGTTACATCAATCAAAAGTTATCAAAATGTTTACCTAAGGTCTGTTCTTCATTTTATGTAAATTTTACCTCAATTTAAAAATACACATCACTATTTATTGCTTTGTTACTTGCTATGTTACTTAATATTATTTTATTGCCATGTTACTTAATATTTTGCACAGCATTTTTTTTGGCTAAATATCAAGCAATTTCCCAAGCGTATCAAATATGATCCTGACCAATGTTTTCTAAAGCATACCACAGGACAGATGAATGATGAACAGGACTGATTATTCTTTTGTCACTATTAAAAGCACTGAAGTGAGAAATCTGCAGCTTGAAATAGAAAACAAATATAATCAGTGTTCTCATGGCAACAAATGCTGAAGCCATTGTCTTCTCCCGTGAACCACCACAGGATGAGATTGAGGTTCTGGGGTAATACTAGTGGCAGTAAGTGGTAACTTCCCTGTTTATTAGAAATGCCCTTCTGGAGTTAACCATTCTCTCCCTCCTTCATCCTTTTCTGAATATAATGTAGTCTTTCTGCATCAGTTTTTTTTCAGAAGTTTCAGATCCTTTTCTTAAAAATTGTGTGTATAACATTGTCCATTTGCTATGGATTTGGGGTTTTGTTGGGGATTTTGAGGAGCAAGGATTTGGAAACAGTAAACAGGGTTCCAATATTTGGCTAAACCAGCTGTTAACTCTGGGATCTTAGGTAAGTGAACAAGTATACTAGAGCTATAACTAGACTGGGTTGTTTTAATGTATAATTATATAAAATATATACAAAGTGCCTTGGTTTTGGTAAAGGCACAGTAAATGTTGGTTTCCTTTTCTTCTGTTTATATACATTATGTAAGAGGGACCAAATTATTCTACATTGTTCATTCATTTATTAAATAATTCACTGGAATACTAATCATTATACCCAATGGGTTCTACTACCAATTCCGTGTGTGTGTGTGTGTGTGTGTGTGTGTGTGTGTGTGTATGGTGGAGAGTTCCACACACCATCAATAAGCTGTTCTTGGCTACCAACAGGGTTTCCTTAAGAATTCAACTAAATTCTGACTTGATCTATCTGGAGATGAAATCAGATTCCACAGTTTAAGGGTTCAGTCCTACAAGACTGCCTCCCGTCACACTTGAGATGCCAGTCACAAGCCATATAGACACTCATGTCCTACTTAAATCAATCACCGTACACATATATGAGATTTAAAAATGACTGGCCATAAATGAGAAGTTCCCACCACCTCCTCTTGGCCTTAGTTAATTTTCTAGCGTGGCTCAAAGAACTCAGAGAAACTTCCAAAGAGATTTTACTTACTTACTAGATTACTGGCTTATTGTAAAAGGATATAAGTCAGGAACAGCCAAGTGGAAGAGATACACAGGGCAATGTCTGAGAACAAGGCACTGAGCTTCCACACCCTCTCCAGGCTTATCACTCTCCTAGCACCTCCAAATTGTTCATCAATTGGAAATTCTCTGAACCCTGTGTCTTTGATTTTTTTATGGAAGCCTCATTACATATGAGCAATTGATTAAATCACTGGCCATTGGTGATTTAATAATCTCCATCCCCTCTCCCCTCCCAAGAGGTCAGGGGGTAAGACTGAAAGTCCCAACCCTCTAATCCAATGGTTAGTTCTCTTGGCACACAGTCCCCAGCCTTAGGTGCCTTCTGAAAGTCACCTTATTAAGTAACATATGAGACACCTTTAAGCTTTTGTCACTTAGGAAATTCCAATTGTTTTTGGAGCTGTGAGTCAGAAACCATGGACAAGAACAAATATATGTGAGAAGTATATTTTGCTCATCTGAATGACCAAATATGTATTTTTTCTGATAAATCACAATATTATAGACAGTTAGAAATGCACAAAAATTAATAGTAATAGCACAGAAGAATATAGAAAAATGAGGGGAAATGGGAAGAAATAAAGATGAAGTTCTAAAAGCAGGTGACAATGACTCATAAAGATTTTCATAAATTAATGCACAAACATACACAATTGCTTTTGGACTTCATTGAACATGTTTTAAATATATGAAAGGATACTTTTGAAATAAATTGTAGGACTCCAATGTAAACTGGAGTAGAAAATTTTACTCTAAAATATAAGCCTTTGGTGGGGTGCCTGTGTGGCTCAGTGAGTTGAGTGTTTTACTCTTGATTTCAGCTCAGGTCATCATCCTGGGGTCATGGGATCAAGCCCCATGGTGGGTTCCTCACTGAGCGTGAAGACTGCTTGGGTTCTTTCTCTTCTCTCTCTACCCCTTCACCTCTCTCTCTCTCTCTCTTTCTCAAATAAATAATAAAAGAACAATTTTAAATATACCTCTTTGGCATATTGATTATTTAGAGCTGGTTATTTTTAAGAAATATCAGACACAGCTTAAACTCTGAAAATGCAGAAGTTACCTCTTTATGTAAGAGATGTTTTCATTTATAAGGGAGATCTTTGTTTGTAAAGTTGTATCCCTCTCTGTACCTGGAAAAGAAGAATGACTCTAAGTCTCTAGAAACTTTTATTCTGCATAACAACCTATTATTGTTTACTGTGTTTTTCCTGGTGTCCTCCTATAACTGATTCCCCTCACCCGCAGCTTCTTTTGTCCTTAGTTGGAGATGTTAGTAACATCTCCAAAATGTTAGCTTCAAATATTTTTGAGTTACTCAGTTTTCCAGGATATATTTTATGTATACAAGAGGTATAAATATTATTAAATATAAATGTTATTAAACTTTTGTTTGTTTTTCTCCTGTTAATCTATCCTTCATTACATGGTGGTCTCAGCTAAGAATCTAGAAGGGTGGAGGGAAAATGATTCCTTTCCCCAACCCCAAATAGAGTTGACTGATCTTGTGTACTTACTTCTAGTCATTTTCCAAATCCCAATGAAATGACAGGGGAAAAAAAATGTGATCATGAGAATAAATTCACAACAGTACTAAGCAGCTAGAAAAGTTCCATCAACAAGACAAAATAGATACGAATTCAAAAAGTTATAAAGCAAATACTATCAGTGTGAGACAGAAACCCAAAGGAACTGAGGATTCTGCCAGCTCAATGTAGAAAATCCCAAAAGCTGAATTTTTCTGGTAGAAACATAATAATTCCATCATCAGGACTGGTGGAGGCTAAGCAAAAGCAAAGGCTATGATGAAGAATTTTGCAGATTAAATCTATGCATATAATTCTCCAAATAAGATGGATCTTGTGACAAGGAGATTCATAGAGTTGGTACTGGAGCCAGAGAGGTGGAACAGTACCACAGTTACTGTTAGGCCACCAGATGGTAAGCCATCCTCCTTAGAGTAAATGGTAAGTTAGTCACAATACCAGTGGAAAGGAACCCTCTTGGCAGGCCTAGCTCTCCCCTGCACAGCCCCTGGCTCCACCTTCCCCCTGACATACAACCAACTTCTCATGGTGAGATTTTCTCTAATTTGAATCTCAGACAACGTCATCTTTTCAGGGAAGATTTCCATGACCACCCTACCTAGATTAGGCCTTCCTTTGTATTCTCTATCTAAGCCCTTATTTGTTTTTATTAGAACTTTTGTTAATAACTTGAAATTATTTTATTTGCTTACTTCTGTTTATCTGTCTCCCTTATGTCAAATGTAAGCTTTATCCCTGTGACCTTGTTTCTTATTCATGGTGCTATTCCCTGCTTTTTCCACAGCCTGGCACACAGAAAAAGTTGCTCAATAAAAATTTGTTGAAAGAATGAGTGAGTAAAACACACATGGAATATTTAAAGATAAGCCATGTTTTTAGCAACAAGGAATATATTATTTCTTTAGAAATTATATGGGCTATGTTGTGTAAATGCAATGCAATACTCTAGAAATTAGTCACAAAAAGCAAAAAAAAAGAAACAAACAAAATCCATTTCTATATAAACCCCTTATACATAACTGTTGAGATTAAAAAGAAAAATGCAGGGGTGCCTGGGTGGCTCAGTTGGTTAAGCATCCGACTATGGCTCAGGTCATGGTCTTGCAGTCCATTGAGATTGACCCCCAATCTCAGAGCCTGGAGCTGACAGCTCAGAGCCTAGAGCCTGCTTCAGATTCTGTGTCTCCCTCTCTCTCTGCCCCTCACCCGCTTGTATTCTGTCTCTCAATCTCTCTCTCAAAAATAAGCAAACATTAAAACAAATTTTTTAAATGCCACTGAAATTATAAATCTTAGAAATTTATAGATTCTATAGATAGAAAGAAGGGACTATATAGGTAAACTGATGGAATCAGTTGGAATAAGCCTTAAGTATATATTTATAAAATTATGAAAGTTTGGAGAAAGTAGAAACAAATGAAATAAGTTGCCTTTTAAAATACAGGAGACTTAATAAAAGCAACAGCAGAAATAGCTTAAAATAAATTTAAAACTATGAACTTAATAAAACTAAAAGTTGGTTTTAGGCAGAGGAAAAATAAAATAGCAAACTTGCGGTAAGTCTGATCAATACCAGATATATTAGTCTTTTTGGGCTGCCATAACAGAATATCACAGACTGGGTGGGTAAACAACAGAAATTTATTCTCTCAGTTTTTGAGGTTAGAAGTACAAATCAAGGTGTTGGTAGGTTTTTTTCCCGAAGCCTTTCTCCTTAGCTTGAAGATGGTGGTCTCCTCACTGTGTCCACACATGGCCCTTCCTCTCTGTGATGGCTTTCCTGCTTTCTCTCCTGGTATGTCATAATTTTCTCTTCTTATAAGGATACCAGTCCAATTGGATTAGGGCCCAATCTGAAGCCCTTATTTTTACTTACTTACTTCTTCAATGGCTCCATCTCCAGATACAGCTGCATTCTAAAGTATAAGGGTTAGGGACTCAGTATATGAATTTTGAGGAAGAGCACAATTTGGTCCCTAATACTTGGGAACAGATATTAAGAAACCATATTAAATGTGAGAAAAGGGTTAGAACCACATATGTGCAAAATAAACATTTTAATAAAAATTTCATTAAAACTTTTACCAGTAAATTTAAAACTTCATTAATGGATGCAGTAAATCTCATAAAATCAAAATATCCAAAATTGGTTCATGAAACAGTAGAAGATTTGAATCTTGTACTAATTTAAAAAATGGTATCCAAATCTAACTCTCCATCCTAGTTTCTAACCTTAAAGTCACTAGACCCAGGCAACTTCAAGTAACATAGTTTTAACGTATATACATTTTTCCCCAGAAAACAGAAAAATATAGTTTTCTAATACTCTGTAAGAGTAATATCCCTGATTATACAACAGTATAAGAATAATAGAAATACAAAACAAAATAATCATATCCAAAATTAATTAAAAATAATTACAAATAGCCTATAGACCTTTGTTTATGCAATCCAGCAGAGTATAAACAGACTAATACAATATGTCCCAGTCATCCTAAAAGTGTGTAAGAATAGCACTAGACAACATATAAGCCAAAATATTTTAATAAATTAAAATACTAAAAACATTAAGGAAAGATAAATAATATATTTGACATGACTTATTAGATATTCCTAACTTAAAAACAGTAAACCAGAAAAACAAAGAACATGTCCAAACTTGATGGACCAGAAATATACAAGAAACATTACATTTAGGGTTGTAATATTAGAAATATTTCCTTTAAAATCAATCAACAATTTAAAAAAATGTCTTATATTCCGACCTCTTACAGTCTAATAAAGAAAAATACATGTAGATTAGATTTCTATTTGGCCAGCATTCTCTTAGGAGGTATTACATTCTTATTAGAGTCTTGACATTAATATCCCTAAGTATTCAGATCTTTGTGTTACATTATCCCAACACATGTCTCCCTATGCACACGCACTCGTGCATGCGCACGCGTGTGCGCACACACACACACACATTGTATAATTTAAATATTATTTAAAACCATCTGGTAATCCATGAATCTAGAATACAGGGTACCATAAAGCAACTATCTATGCATTTTAGAAATTGTCTACTACTGAATAATGTATGGACTGCAATTGAAAGCTCTATTTTCAATTAAGACTCTTCTAACAGAAGACCCTCATGGAACTATTGACAGTTTGTATTACAGGTTCCCTGTGTCAGCACAGCACTGTTAGCAGACCTAACAGTGATAAGATATTTTAGGATCAGTTGCATGCTTACTATGGGGAAGACACTGTCTCGTGGCATAATTTGCTGTTCTTAATAAGTAAGATTTATTCCAGTGTAAAATATGAGCTGTGAAAGATACTGAGGGTCCATTAATAACAATTTAACCCTACAGATACTCTTATCAGAACACTGCTTCTAATGACCACACCAGTACAGCACATGTTTCTTATATATAATACCAATAGATATCAATCATCCCTCCAAAAAAAAAAAAAACCTTAAAATATAATTATTCAATATCTGTCTAGGAATAGTGCTAAATAGGTCTCTGAGTCCAATTTCTCATTCACTCTGCCCCGTGTTATGGGTTAGAAACCTGAAATTACGTTTCTTAGACTCTCTTGCCAGCTGTTTGGTGGTTAAGCTCTACTGAAGTGAGGCATTTGTACTCGAGTAGAATTCTAAGAAGAAGCCATGTCATTGTTGCTCTGTCTTCTGATGTCTTAGATAAGCTGCTTGTTTATCTAACTTGGTGACATTTCCACTACATTCTGCTGACAAAGTAGTGGCCTTGGAGATGGGCTCTGGGTAATTCTACTGTCTGTTTCATTTCCTGACCCTTTGAACACTTTTGTAACCAGTTCTTTCTTCTATTAACTACTCTTTGTTTGAAATGCTAGAGTAGTTTCTGTTTCTCTGGATGGATCCAATGAGATACAGAAGGATTTGAAGACTTTAGAGGGTTATAGAAGACAAATATAAAATCTGAATAAACTAGGAAGTCTAGTGTTGTAGTTAAGAGTTTGGGCATGTAAGTGCTAAAGAAATACAAGAAGCTATTATTTATTCTCTTTATTTGATGGACAATAGTACCATTTTAGAATTACTCTCAACCTGTATTAACTATAGAGGTTTGTTAGTTTTAGGAATGCTGATAATTGTAATGCCTAACTCTCTGTGTATGGGATCTCATGTTTCTTTCATTATCTAACTAATTGGCTTATGATGGTTCTGGAAATCTACCACATTTTTCTTGTCTATAGCCTTTTTGGCTGTATTAGGAAACTAGGTTTTCCTTTGGCATAAAAAATTTTTGCAAATTAGGATTTAAAAAACCGCATTCTAAAATTATCTCTTGAAATGAAAATACTCTTGGAAACTATTTACCAAGAATATATGACTCAGGATAAATATTCATTTCAGTGATGGTATTTTTGTAATTGATACCAACATTCATCAAAACATACTTCTTGGAGAGCTTCACCTTCTTCACTTTCAAGTAGTCCATTAATTCTGAACAGTTTTGTATTTTCCAGTTTTGTAGACTACACTGGAAGCCAACAAATGCCATAATTACTGTGGAAGGAGTTTGGGAGTGAGTGTGGAGTGAGCGGGGGTAGGGTGGGGTGGAGAGATGTTTATGTGAGAGGTTAAATAGATGAATTACAACATGGAGTTTTATGTGAAGTGGATGCCACAAAGGTAATGAAATTGGTAGGTGTATGCAAGTGGAACGTTTATTTATTTGAAATTGTGTATCATTTTTTTTCTAAAATATGTGCTCTGTATATACAGATCTGTTTCAGATCCACAGTGTTTGTAAAATAAGTACAGAAATATAATAGCATACACATTACCCAAGGAACCATACACTTCCACCTAAAGTGTTAGAATTGTCCTGCTGAGCAAATGATTCCTGGCAGATGAAATGTTATATGAGCTATTTTAAAAAATGCTCAGATGTATCACAATGCTCTTCAAGAAATACATACTTTAAAACCTAAAGTTGTGTGTGTGTGTGTATATATATATATATATACACACATATACATATATGTGTGTGTATACATATATATATATATATATTATTTTTTAAGTGTGTACTGTTCCTCTAAATAGAAAGTCTAATACAGAAAATAGAAACAAGTTAATTTCAGTTCTTAAAATTTCATGTAACAAGTCTGCTGGAAACTTTTGTAGAATTTGGTGAAGAGAGCTTGGCACGGGGGTTGAGAATTTATATTCTAAAGTTGTGTTGCACTGCTTCATATGGACAAAACCAATTGTGGTGGCTCCCTATTCTTATTCAGGCAATGAGAGAAAAAAATAACTCTTCCATTTGATGGATGGAAAAGTGAAAAATAAATTATTTTATTAATGCATTTTTAGAAGTTTATTTATTTTGAGTGAGAGAGAGAGCAAGAGAGAGAGCATGTGAGTGAGAGAGGGGTAGAGAGGGAGGAGAGGGCTCTGTCAATGCAGAGCCCAACATAGGGCTTGAACTCATGAACCTTGAGATCATGACCTGAACCGAAATCAAGAGTTGGACGCTTAACCAACTGAGCCATCCAGGGGCCTTATATTTTATTAATGCTTTCTGTCTCAATTTTTAAATTAATAAAAATACATGAAAATAACTTCATAAAACTATCTTAAGGTTGAAATATGAGAAATCTAATTGTATAGTCCCTGAACCGCTCATAATTGGGGGTGCTATCTTATTCCATTCAGAATCATTGTTATGGATTATATGAGGTACAGACAGTAAGAAGCACCTGTTAATAGGGTAACTCTATTCTCATGATGAGCATGTAAATCTGCAGAACTCTTTACTTTCTTCTGGCTTGAAATGTTTCTGGCCTTGTTCAACAGCAAGAAGCCTCTGAAGAATGGTTTCCTTCTCACCAGGAGAATGGCCTCTTCCTTGGCTGTTCAACCATGGATGAAACCAAACAATATACAGAACGCTAGCAAAAACAGAGTCTGGAAAAATAATGTTAGCTTTCCTCTCTCTGAATTGCAAATATATGAAGGATTATGGGAATGAAGGTGAACAATCATATACAGCACATGTGCAAAACAAAAATAATGTAAAAATTGTTTTTATTCATAAGGGGGTTGATTTTATTTTAAGTAATCTCTACACCCAATGTGGGTCTTGAACCCACAACCCTAAGATCAAAAGTCGCATGCTCTACCTACTGAACCAGCCAGGCGCCCCCATAAAGAGTTCAAATAAACACTCTGAATCCTCTTCTGTTTTCCATCGTTGATTTATTTGTTTAGCCAGTAGGATTCATGGAGTGCTGTTAGGGGGAAACATTTGTGGAAGGTAAAGAAAGGGAGCAAAATGAGGCAGAGAGAGATACAGTCTTAACAAAGTATCAGCTGACTTTACTAGGATAAACTTTCAGAGCTACCCCAAGTTGGGTCGAAAGGGCCGGTCCTTTACCCCATGTCATTTAGGCATTTCTTGTGGTCTTCCTTAAGAAGAAAGAATGGCCTTGGGTGAGGCATCTATTATTATATAAGGCAATCCCCCAAAGGGACTAATAGGTGAGGAATATGTGTTGGCAATATTCCCAGCATTTGGGATAATAAGGCTTTTAATTCTAAAGGGTGTCTAGGTGATATAGGCAGCATCCTTTACAGACTAATCTTTTCAGACTCTGATCCATTTCTTCATATAAGGCCTGAGAAAACTCTTACAGAATTACAGTGGACCTGTCTTCTTGATGTCTTGACCATCATTTCTGAGAGTTCTTTGGTGTCTTTGAGAGGTGTCTTTGGTCACCATGACTTTCTCAGACTATTTACTGTCAAATTGACCAAGGGAGAAAAGAGTGGCACCCAAGTTAATCACTTAAGTGCCAACCATATTCTTAAATGCTCTCCCTGTTTAATAGCAACATGACTTTTTCCTCATGATCAATGTTAATAACTCATTTCAAAATGGTGACTCTTCTTGCCTGCTAGTCCCTTGCCACAGGAACCTACGTGTTCAGGTAGCAATTGGAGTTTATAGTTCAATGGAACACTTGCCAAATCCCCGACAAAAGCATTTCCTAGAAGAAGGAAATTATTTTGTTAGAAATTAAAAATATTATATTGAAAGTATTTTCCAACCCAGAATATTTTAAGAGTGAAAAGGAAAATGGTAGACAAATGTGCTATATGGTGATATGACTCAGTGAAAATAATTATGCAACTGTTGCTAGAGAAGAAAATCTTGTTTGATATAATGGCATGTAGAGTTTTATTTTAATGGAGTTGTTGATTTTTCTATACTATTTTGTTATGACTGATGATTTATGAGTGGTGCATTAACATGAAATAAAGTTATCTTCTTTTTGTGTGTATATGTTAGAACATCTATGCAAAACAAACCTTTTGGTAGATAGATTAGCTTTGAGGACTTCACAATTTTTACCATAATTCAAAAATAATAATTTTAGACAAAGGCTGATGTTATTGTATCTAGTCTGTAAAAGAGCAAAATAAAAGAAATAATGAATCCATTATAAATACACTGAGACATTCCTGCTTTGAGCATGTGCTCTGAATAACACGTAAAAATAGTATTTTCCATTGAGTAGATTTTTTTTTTTTTTTTTTTTTTTTCAACGTTTATTTATTTTTGGGACAGAGAGAGACAGAGCATGAACGGGGGAGGGGCAGAGAGAGAGGGAGTCACAGAATCGGAAACAGGCTCCAGGCTCTGAGCCATCAGCCCAGAGCCCGACGCGGGGCTCGAACTCACGGACCG
This sequence comes from Prionailurus bengalensis, assembly GCF_016509475.1. Classification (NCBI taxonomy): domain Eukaryota; kingdom Metazoa; phylum Chordata; class Mammalia; order Carnivora; family Felidae; genus Prionailurus; species Prionailurus bengalensis. The sequence goes on from NC_057345.1 coordinate 145,452,390, forward strand.
CGAGATCGTGACCTGGCTGAAGTCGGACGCTTAACCGACTGCGCCACCCAGGCGCCCCGAGTAGATTTTTTTTTAATTGCTGATCTAATATCAAGAATGCTAGTGCCTTGGAATATCCCAGAATGCAAATGAGTCAAAATTCCTCTTTTGGGCAATGGAGGAAAAGGGAAGAAAACTCTAAGATTACAATATTTAAAATTATGTATGATTTGCTGACATATATGTATTTATGAGACTACATAATATGCATTTATATATGTAAGAAGAAATTGCCTTTTCTAAGAGTGTGTATGCACCTGAAGCTATACTCACTGTAGACTGGATATTTAAAGAAACTGATGAATGATTTACATGTTCTGTGTATACTCAAGGGTTAATTGCCCTGAAATAAAATCCCTTGTGCTTTTAAGGTAAAGGTCTAGAATTTCTGACTATTGAGTTGTCTTTATAATCCTCATTATATGTATATATGTGTGTGTGTGTATGTATATATGTATGTATATATAGTATATATTATTATAATTACATATAATATATAATCTATATTATATATTAATAATATAATCCTCATTATATAATTAATATATATAATTCCCATTATATATATTATATTCTTCCAGTGGATTTATTATTTATTTCCATTCTTCCATTTTTATTTAACTGCAACATCAAGTTAACTATCTCCAGTTCTTCCATTTTCTTGTACAAATAAGGAAGCTTCCCCACAAAGTCAGTTTAGAGTCATGCTTGCAAAATATTGGCTAGTTGCCAGTAGCTGGGTGCTAAGAAGAGTGATGCCCTCTTCCAATATTTTTTCATAGATGCTTTGCCTGTAACTATAGAATATTGAGGTATTTGTGTAATTGGATGTTCAATATTTTGCATTCTTAACTTTGGGGAATTCTTAACTTTTGGGAATGAGCATTCTTATTAAGCAAGAATAGCACAACTTGGAATTTTCTCAGCATATGGAATTTTCAAAACCTTGTATTATTACCTTTATCGATGAATGAACTAAGTGGTTTTAACTAAAAAGAAGTAATCCAATAGTAATTACCACTTACTTTAGATTCCTAATTTTAATGTAGAAAAGTGATATCATCTTTATTGTTGTCAAAGGGTTGAATCATAGTTTATTTTTTTTCTCTTATCATTATGATTTTCTATTTTTTTTAAATAGATTGGACCTCTAACTCTGGTGTATTTACAAGAAGATTTTCACTCAGGAGTCTCACTAGAAAATTCTAAGCTCAAATAATTTTTTTTCTTGTTTAGTATTCAATCATTGAACCTTAATTAGAAAGTACTTCTAACAAAGAGTATATAAAAACCAGTATCAAAAAACTTGTATCATTCCTTTTAGGTCAATGCATGAAATACTTTGATAGGAAAAAGCCACAGCAGAGAAAACAAGCTGGTATTTCTTCAAAGGCATAGGTCACAAGTACTTATAGGTGGAAAGATACTGAAAATTATGATTAATTCCTGTTACATAATGATTTATGATCAAGAGAGAATCTATCCTAAAATATTTGGATTCTGCTAGTGTTATTAAATCAAAGATAACAGACTGTCTGCATCATTGGTGATCTAATCACAGGAAATAACGTTAATCAAATATTTAACATTGGCTAATTCTTCCATAATTTCTACAGTATACTTTCTTTTTCACAGTAGCACACAGTATTTCTTTTTTTTTTTTTTTTCTGAAATTTATTGACAAATTGGTTTCCATACAACACCCAGTGCTCATCCCAAAAGGTGCCCTCCTCAATACCCATCACCCACCCTCTCCTCCCTCCCACCCCCCATCAACCCTCAGTTTGTTCTCAGTTTTTAACAGTCTCTTATGCTTTGGCTCTCTCCCATTCTAACCTCTTTTTTTTTTTTTTTTTCCTTCCCCTCCCCCATGGGTTCCTGTTAAGTTTCTCAGGATCCACATAAGAGTGAGACCATATGGTATCTGTCTTTCTCTGTATGGCTTATTTCACTTAGCATCACACTCTCCAGTTCCATCCACGTTGCTACAAAAGGCCATATTTCATTTTTTCTCATTGCCATGTAATATTCCATTGTAGCACACAGTATTTCAAAAACAGTAGACATAAAAGGAAACTTAGTTCTTCCATGGTATCAGAAGAACCATAAGCTCAACCATCATTTTTTTTAGGTATCAGCTCAACCATCAATAACTCAGAAAAGATTTCTTAGTCTCAGTGATCAATTTATCTAAATTTTATATTATTATAGTTTTATTTATATCCAGTTATTAATAATTATCACAGTTGTAATTTTACATTTTGTGAAAATATGTGATGGTTGGCTCTCCTATTAAGCTGTGAGCTAAAAGACAGGTATTTTGTTCTTTGATTTTAGTTTCCTTTTCTGGTGAGGATCAAGATGGTGGTTTCACCATTCTCCAACCAGTAGAGTGCATGGCAGGTAGAAAGCAGAATAAATGTATTTATGACTTCATTGACTGAATAATAAATAAGGAAATAATTGAAAATCCTTACTGATTTTAATGATCTAGGTAGCTGACAGGTTGAAAAATGGAGAGAACCCGGTCAACAAGGTCCTATGTTTATTTTAGCATTTCCCCTCAAAACATCAGAAAAAATAGCAGTGAAACATAAAGTGCATAGGCAAGGTTGAAGAGGATTAGTTGTGGTAACCAAAACCAAAAACCCAACAACATGTTAAAGAGCTGTGTACACCAAAAATGAGAGAAAACACAGCAATACGCTCGGTGGATGCTTCACTGAAATCTGAGAAAAAGATGGGCGTGGGTGGAATAATGATGAAAAGCAATATACAAGTGGCAAGGTCCAAAGCCAAGAGGAAAGTATGAAAATTGGGGCAGTAATAGCCTGTGCAAGCAAACAAAAAGATTTCAATCATTGTATGAAATCTGCACTCTAAGCATTGAAATTTTAAATCCTCGTTAGCTATTTTATTGTGTAATTAGGGTTGAGAACCACAGACTAAGAAAATTTATCTTCATATACTTAACAATGTAAACATTATGTAAAATTCCTGCTACAAATAAAAAAAATAGATTTTGCATACTAGCAAATCAGAGAAGAGAAAATATGGGTATTCCGGTTAACTGGTAACCATAGAAGTGGAAATTAAAGCACTGTTGAATATTAGTCCATATTCAGATAGTCTTAAGCGGTAAAAAAAAAAAAAAAAAAAAAAGAACTGTAGTTATTACAGAGGATGTAGAAAATAGAAACATCTATAGATTGCTGGTTTTAATGTAATAACAAAATTACTTAGGAACATTTGGAGTTAGGACTAAAGGCTTGATTAGTTTTTTATACACTTTTGGCAAGAATATTTCATCAATGATGCTGGGTATTTCATACTGCATCAATCAGGAAGCATGGGGCGTTAGGTAGTACCACTCGTGGTGTTAGGTTTGATTATTAGGTTATGGTAGTCACAGTCAGATATTTCTCTGGAAAGCCTTTTCCCTTGCATTCAGAAAGTAATCTGTCAGGTAATGTGCAAATATCTGCTTCATCAACCTTTTACCTCATGGTTTTATTATCTATTAATGATACTTATATGAACTAATTACTTCATGGAGGGTTGCAAAATTGTGATTTTCCAATTCTGCCATTTTTCTTGTTTTATTAACTAGTATTATTACCTAATGATGAGACTTTAACTATCCACTGGGATGAATTCCAGTGTCTTATGAAAATGCAGGGCATATGATTAGTTTTTTATCTTTAATTCCAATTTTGGAGTAAGGAGTTCCTGTAATAGTCAACCTGGTTAATGATGTATTTTTTTTTCCTTTTGGTTTTTTGATTTTCATTACAGGTTTATATGTATTCAGTGTGTAACCATCATTTTAGATGTTATTTATTTAGATGTTTATATTTTACCTAATTTGGTGATAAGTCTGTTTCCAGGGTCTATTTGATACAGCATCAGTAATTTTTAAAATTTTTCTTGCTTTCTGACATGAGAAGATGTCCCACAATTCACCTGTATTTTCCCTGCCCTTTACTTGGAATAGCAATTGTTCCACAAGGCCCTTATTTCTTTTAGCTGGGTATGTTATTGGAAACAAAGATTTGGGAACAAAGGGTACTTACTATTGAGCTGTTACTGAGATAATTCTACTTACTTTCAGCAAACAGAGCTAGGAATTTTTTTAATAGGCATGATGTATTTATATTGATATTTTTTATTTAGTGTGCTTGATATAATATCTGCATCTCTTTTCTCTTGCATTGAGAATCTTAGTACCTAATAATGTTAATATATAAACATAATTACTTATTTGCTTTATCTTATAGTATGATTAGAATGGTGTGAATATTACATTGGTAATTTATAACTAACATTATACCTATTGAGTTAGATTTAAGATTTCTTTGCTGATCTCCCTTCCTCTCTTTTTTCCTTTCTTCCTTCCTTCCTAATCCCCTTCTTTCCTTCCTTCCTTCTTTCCTACTTTCTTTCCTTCCTTCCCTCCTTCCTTCACATATATACTACCAAGAATGTACAAAATACAGTCTTTAAAATCTCTTGATATAATATCCCTCCCTCTGTGGTTAATGTTAACAAACTGATAAATAGCTAGAATCATTTATATCTATCTATTTGAAGTTTTAGTGTTTGCTTTTTAGGTAATTTTATATTATTGAATAGATAAAGCATATATATAACTCAGGGTAAAAATTATGTAGAATTTTTTATTCAGAGAAGTGTCTTTTCCTTTTTTATTTCTAGCACATTTTCGCTGCCTCATGTAGTTGTCTACTTTAGCTTTAGGTTTATATTTCCAATGCTTCTTTATGCAAAAGTAAGCAGATATGCATGTGTTTTGTGTACTCAATTTATACAATTTCTTCTTTCTTATAGAAAATGCAACTACTATGTGAACTGTTCAGCTTTTTGCCTTTTTTAACTTAAAAATGTACTTTATAGATTACTCCCTATTGGTGTACAGATTTTCTGTCCTTTTTTAGTTGCATTTAGTTCCATTGTGTAAGTAATTAAGTAAATTAATTCAGCAAATAGTTATTTTCAGTAAGTGCCCTATTGATATACATTTAATTCATTCTTTTTGCTATAACAAATAATGTTACAATGAATGATCACATGCATCCATTGCTTTGTTGTTTTGTTGTTGTTGTTGTTGTTGTTGTTTTTAATTTACATCCAGGTTAGTTAGCTTATAGTGCAGCAATGATCTCAGGAGCAGATTCCTTAATGCCCTTTACCCATTTAGCCCATCTCTGCATCCATTGTTTTATACTTGTACAGAAATAAAAGGGAAAATTCATCTATAATTTTGTTAGTCTCAGGACATATGTGTGTTTTAAATATTAATTTTAAAATAATTTATATATTCAAATAATATTGGATACTATAATTTATAAATAAATTCAAATTAGAGTTTAATGAATAGAAACAGTGTGTGAAGACTACTCTTGAGAAGCTTCATGGTTTATAGAAAAGTAAGGTGACAGAAGGATATAATTATTTTAAAAATATAAATATAACTTTTAAAAGAGTACTTTTATATTCTATGAATATGCACTAAATGTACCAAGTGTTTAACTTACACAGTGAAAAAACTTACGTCTTACATACCAAAAGTATTTTGCTAATCAATTATCTATGTTAGATTGTAATGCATTAAAACTATGCCTCTAAAAATAAATTTCATAGTTTTTTTTCCTACATACATTGGTCAGATAAAATAGAGTATAACCAGAAAGTCCATTAAAATCTGTCTAGAAATGTTGCTTATTTCAGGATCTTCTTTTAATAAGCAATTCCAGGAGAAGGTTACACTCTAGAAGTTTCCCCTTTACTGCCTTTTTAAAGACACATTATAGTTTGAGTTTGTTATTTCTGAAACCTTGAAATTTACTAGAAGTTGTTTCCTAGAAAACAACAGATAAATGAACTCATTTATTGTTGGTGTTACTTTTGTTATGTTAACATACAGTAGGTAAATTTACAGCATTTATGATCTGACTTTCTATCTCAGTTGCCACGCTCAAAATGATTTTTACACTTTAACCTGTCTTCCTATTCACCCTCAAAAGGTGATTTTCCATTATTTAGTGAATATTTATGAGAAATGGCCTGTTTTAAATGACCTTTAGACAATTGATGCCTTATTAATCTCTTCTAGGGACTGTCTTCATTAAAATTTAAGCAAGGGTCTTTAAAAAATTCTATGAAAGTAACATTGATTAGTCAAAACAAGAAAAAAGAAAATTAGCTGTACTCTGTAAAGTGTTAGCGTCTGAGAAAATTGTTTAATAACTCTACATCAAAATTTCAACTTACATAATCAAAACATGGCAGTATTCTATGCACCATTCATTTACATTTTTATCTCTCAAGAACATTATGGTAATTAAATAAAATTGGTATGATTATACTCTACTTTTTTTGTTGAGGTATCATTGACATATTATATTAGTTTCAGGTGCACAACATAATGATTTGGTATTTGAATACACTGGGAAATGATCACCACCATAAATCTAGTTACATCCATCACTACATAAATTTACATAATATGAGATACGATATTGTTGAGTATAGTCACCATGTTGTACATTATATTCCCGTGAGTTATTTATTTTATGACTGGAAGTGTGTGCCTCTTGACCTTTCTCCCATTTTGCTCACTCCCATTCACTTGTTCCATGTGGCAGCCACCAATCTGCTCTCTGCATGTATGAGTTTTGTATCTTAGATTCCACATATAAGTGAAACCACATGGTATTTGTCTAGCTGTGTCTGATTTATTTCACTTAGCATAATACCCTCAACTTTTATTCATGCTGTCACAAATGGCAAGGTTTCATTCTTTTTAATGGCTGAATAGTATCAAGAGAGAGAGAAAGAGAGACAGAGAGATACACCACATCTTTATCCATTCATCTATCAATGGACACTTTGGTTGTTTCCATATCTTGGCTATTGTGAATAATACTGCAGAGTACACAAGGGTGCATATATCTTTCCAAATTAGTGTTTTTGTTTTCTTCAGATAAATACCCAGGAATGGAATTGCTAGATCATATGGTAATTATAGTGACTGCACCAATTTACATTCCCAACAGTAATGTAGGAGTGTTCCCTTTACTCTATAACTTTGCCAACACTTTTTCTTTCTTATCCTTTTGATACTAGCCATTCTGACAGATGTGAGATGATAACTCATTTTGGTTTTAATTTATATTTCCCTTATGATTAGTGATGTTGAACATCTTTTCATGTGCCCATTGACTCTCTGTATGTTTCCTTTGGAAGAATGTCTACTCAGGCCCTCTGTCCATTCTTAATCAAGTTGTTTTTCTGTTTTGTTTTGTTTGAGGATATATGAGTTCTTTTTATATTTTGGCTAATAATAATTTATTGGATATATAATTTGAAAATCCTCTCTCATTCAGAAGGCTGCCTTTTTATTTTAGTGGTGATTTCCTTTACTGCACAGAAGCTTTTTAGTTTGATGTAGTCCCATTTGTTTATTTTTGTTTTTGTTGTCATTGCCTTTAGACTCAGATTTAAAAAACTATTTCCAAGAGTGATGTCAAAGATCTTACTGCCTTTTCTTTCTTCTAGGAGTTTTATGATTTCCAGTTTTATATTCAAGTCTTTAACCCACTTTGGGTTAATGTTCGTGTATAGTGTAAGACACTGGTCTAGTTTCATTCTTTTACATGTGGCTGTCCAGTTTTCCCAACATTATTTGTTGAAGAGACTTTCCTTTTCCCATTGTATATTCTTGCCTCCTTTATTGTAAATTAATTGGCCATATAAGCATGGGTTCATTTCTGGGAGCTGTATTTTGTTCCATTGATCTATATATTTGTTTTTATGTCAATACCATACTGCTTTGATTGCTTTAGCTTTGTAATGTAGTTTGAAATCAGACAATGTGATGCCTCTAGGTTTGTTCTTTCTCAATATTGCTTTGCCTGTTTGGGGTCTTTTGTGGTTCCATACATATTTCAGAATGGTTTGTTCTAGTTCTGTGAAAAATCTTATTGCAATTTTGGTAGGGATTGTATGGAATCTATAGGTTTATTTTTGGGTAATGTGAACAATTTAATAATATTAATTCTTTCTCACCCTTTCCTAACATTAAATATCTTAGCCAGGTGAGTTCATTTGGACTTTAGCAAGACACGATGCTATTTGCTATGAAACCAAGGTATAAACAAACAGTGGGTAATAAAACTTCACCATGCTCAAGGTTAAAAATATAGAAACACAATTGTGGTAAACAGACAATTTAGGGAGATTTTTACCCTCACCTCTATGCTTTATGGGGCAATGAATTTCTCTGCCCAGTGGTATTACCCAAAACATAGTCTATGGTCATATTCTGTCTGTAGTTTGTCATTTGAGTAGAATTTGTTGCTAAAGAAAAAGATATATTGTCAAGCCAGGAACTCTATTGGTTTTGTCAACAGTCATGGTAATAGGTACTGGAATCCCCACTTGACTACACCAGCCACTAACAGGAGTGTACTCTGTCACAGAGGCAATTTAAACTCCCTAGCTAACTATTCTGAGAAACCATGAACTTGATTATTTATTTTGACAAGTCTGGTTTGTTATTCTTCATTTGTTTATGCTTCACTTATTTTATTTTTAGTCTCAGTCTTTACGGAGATTATTGTAATTTTGTGTAATTTCTTTCTTTTTTTAAATTTTTTGTTAACGTTTATTTATTTTTGAGACAGAGAGAGACAGAGCATGAATGGGGGAGGGGCAGAGAGAGAGGGAGACACAGAATCTGAAGCAGGCTCCAGGCTCTGAGCCATCAGCCCAGAGCCCGACGCGGGGCTCGAACTCACGGACCGCGAGATGGTGACCTGAGCTGAAGTCGGACGCTTAACCGACTGAGCCACCCATGTGCCCCTTGTGTAATTTATTTCTTAGCTGATTTAAGGAATGTTTGAATAACTAACATGTTAAGGAAAATAATTTACTGATAGTTTCCTAAAAAGATAACCATGAGATAATATTTTGTATGTTTTAATCTTACATTTAAAGCAAAATAAAAGCACATACTACTGCTGTATGAATGAATTGCCTCCCATCTCACTCCTAGGCTGAGCAAAAAATTCCATAAAAAGAAACTTCTTATGGTGATTGTATTGGATCTGGAAACTACTACCAATATTTTCAGTTTGGCATAAAACTAAAGTCAGCAGAACAATTAAAAATAAGTTAAAGACTTCTGGTTTCAGTTCTGGCATGTAATGAGGTTCAAAGTCCTCAATTGTTTCTTTACAACAAGAAAAAGCTGAACACAGCAAAGAAAATCAATAACTTGTCTTTGATCCATCAGAGAACTGTAGTTGCAGGGAAAGTGTCACCCTGAAATCTGGAGAGACAGGAGAATTCAGAGTTACAAGTAAGTTTTGTTTACCTGGAGTAGAAGTCTCTGGAGCCATGTATTAACCAGGTCTTTTATTACCTGTATCCTGATGTTTTAACAGCTGGGACCTTTGCTGACCCTGGAGGAACTGCCTTTTCCAAGGTTAGCCAACATCTAGATATAGTAAACAACTTGTCAGCAATTGTGTTTTTCAAGTACAAACAAACCAATCCAGAGCTCACACCCCAGTCACCTCCTTTATTAGGCTACATCTCTCAAAGAAATGGAGTCAAAAATTGATAATTCTCCAAAAAAGAAAGTGACAGGCCCAGATTGTTTCACTGGTGAATTCTACCATACATTTAAGGAGCGAATGATATCAATTCTCTACAATCTCTCCCATCAAAAAGAAGCAGAGGGAACATGTGCTAACTCATTTTGTAAGACCAGCAGTATCTTAATACCAAAACCAGTAAAGATATTACTAGAAAACTATAGACTGATATCTCTCATGAACACAGATTTTTTAAAGAAAACTTCAAAATATTAGCAAATCAAATTCAATAATGTATACAGTGTATAAATTATATGCCACTACCAAGTGGGATTTTTCTCAGGTATGTGAGGCTGGATAAATATTTGAAAATCAATCAATCAATGTAATCTATCACATCAACAAGGTTAAGAGGAAAATCATATGATTATATCAATTGAGGCAGGAAAAAATTTCATAAAACCCAGAAGTCATCAATAATAAACATTCTCAACAAACCAGGAATAGAGGGGAATTTGCTCAACTTGATAAAGAACATCTAGAAAAATTCCTATAGTCATGTTGATAGTATGTACCCTTGATGTGATGTGATGTGATGTAAATGGCACCTTGCTTCTGTGTTTTTCCTCCCAAAACATATAACCTCAGAGTAATCATGAGTAAAACACCAGGCAAATACTAGCTGAAGAATAATTCACAAAATATGTGGTTAATATTCCTTAAAACTGTGAAGGCCCTCAAAAACAGAAAATCTGAGAAACTGTCATAACCTAAAGGAGTCTAGGGAACCATGATGACTAAATCTCAGGTAATATCCTGGAAGGACCTTAGCCAAAAAAGGATATTAGGTAAAAACTAAGGAACTGTGAATAAAGTATGGATATTAGTTAATAATATATACCAATATTGAGTCTTTAATTATAACAAATATATACTCAGATAATGTGAATAATGACTCTAAACATAGGTATATATGAACTCTCTGCATTATTCTTGCAATTTTTCTTTAAATCAAAAACTGTTCCAAAAATGAAGTTTACCTTTTAAAAGATATCCAAAGTATGTGATATCAGTATCAACATTTTCCCAACAGCTTTGTGTGTACAAGTCTTTGCTGTAGACTCTGCCTTAGCTTGATCTTAAATTGTATATAAACTTTGCTCCATGCTCAGAGGTTCTGTCTACCTTCTTTATGCTGTTTGCTTGTTTGTCACTTGGGTAGAATGGACAGAACAAATTGGAAAACCCTGTACTTGTTTCCTTTTGAAAGCATGCCTTGTTTTATAAGAAAATATTTGAAGTATAAAATTTCTTATATCTTTGTTATAAGCAAAGAACTATTTTTAACAGTGAGAAAGCACATCTTCAAAAATGGTTGAAATAAAATATTTATTTCTGTCACTTTCTTCCAGATGATGCCTTGTCTTCCTTGGCTCTTTACAGCTACTGGCACTGAGGCTGTTAAGTGCCAGACTCAGTCCTGCCTTCTTTCTGAGCAAACCCTATTAATTAGTGTTTTGATATTGACTAGGTGGAGTGTGGGTTTTCTATCCTTGTGCATGGCTACACCACAAGTCAGGTCTTGTAGACTTGATTCCCACATGCACTGGCTTCTTCCTTTTTCTGAACTTGTCCATGTAACCAAAGTGCCATCATGCTTTCTGGCTTAGCTTGAAGTGGAAATAATAATACTAATACAGTATATAATATTCTGTCACAAATAGTCCAATCCCAGCTTCCTAGGAAGTCCATTCAATATTTAAGAACAGTTATCAGGTCACCCACAAATTATTTTCTCCAGATGAAATATACATATATCTGGCTCCAATATCTTCATTGTCTTTTGAGAAAGGGATCTTCCATTTGGATATTGTCCCCAAAATAGTACTTCATCCCAGTGCTGAACCCACTAATCACATCTTCACCATTAAGTGTTTATGAAAATACCAACATAACTAATATATGGAATGGTTTTCAGATTACATGCAAATGCCAGAGAGTGTCTCTGTCTTTTAAGTTCTAAGAACTTTGCAAAACATTTAGAAAATAATGAAGCATATGATAAACCTCCATTGAGTGTCTAGCCATGAAACCCTCTGAGAATTAAGAAGAATCAGAGGTTACTTAAAAACTTGATATAAATAGAGAAGGCTTTTTGGAGAATCTGGACCTTAAAGGACATGAGAGATATATTCTCAGAGAAAGAAAGCTATTTTCAGTAGGGGAGAAGGAATGCTCAAATCATTACGAGGGGCTCATCTTCTGTTTAGACTTCAGTACGTAAAATGACACAAGTAGCTTCAAATATGAGAAGCTTAGAAATAAAGGGGGATGATTCTGCACACAGAAATTCTCCACCAGTCCAGTACCCGATATACCACACTTCACAGGATCTTCAGGAGTTTCAGGGGAAATTATTTTTTCCACCCCTTAGCCCTCAAAGGCCTCACTCTTAGTACAGCAGAGACATGGATTGCATAACCAGCACAGACTCCAAAGAGTCCTAAATATCATTTGTGGTCTAAAATAATAAATCTTGAATTCTTGAAACTGTAGAATCATCCATCCCAAATGTGGGGCTAATGTAGCCTAGAAGGCTGTGGAAAATGAGAAGCCTTAATCACAGCAACAAAAGTCTTCTAGGATTCTGATCTGACCTTCTACAACCTTTACCCTGACCACTAACTTTGTGATTAGATTACTTTGAATCTTTGTCCCTCTGGGCAGTCTTTCTGATAACAAGAATAACTAATTGTACTAATCAAGGTTCTCCAGAGAAACAGAACCAATAGGACGTGTGTGTATGTGTGTGTGTGTGCATGCACGCATGCACACACACACGCTTCTATGTGTGTATTTTTATAAGGAATTGGCTCACGTGATTATGGAGGCTGAGGAGTGCCAAGATCTGCAGTTGCCAATTCGACCCAGGAGAGCAGATGGTATATTTCTAATTGGAGTCCAAAGGCCTGCGAACCAGCAGAATCAATGATGTAAGTCCTAATTCGAGTCTGAGTCTGAGAGCATAAGAAAACCAATGTCTCAGCTTGAAGACAGTCAGGTGGAGAGCAAATTCTCCCTTACTTAATCTTTTGGTTTATTCAGACCTCCAAGACCTACACATACTGGGGAGAGCAATCTGCTTTACTCAGTCTACTGACTCAAGTGTTAATCTCATTCAGAAACACACTCATTGATATACTTGCAATAATGTTTAATCAAATATCTGGGTTCCCAATGGCCCAGACAAATTAATACATAAAATGAACCATTTCATTAATATTTACTGAGAACTCAATATATTTCTGCCACTTAAACTGGACTTTTATCACATTCAACCTAATCTTCTCAGAAATTCACAGAGGTCAAGTCTAATTATTATCTCTACTTTTCCAAATGAGGAATCAAAGGTACAAAGCTGTTAAGTATTCCAAATAGCCTACCTGTAAGTGGTGGAACAATATTGATCTGGCCCCAGAGCTGGCTAAACTACCATGTTATACTAACTGACCCTACTGTCTCTGTATCTCGAGTCTAACTGAGCCAGCCAAAGGACTACAATTCCAGCCTTGGTAGCAATGGTTGCTATAGTGAAAATGGACTTAAATTGTAATTTTCCCTATATATTGGACACAGTAAGCTTGGCTGAAGATCTGGCATCCCTACTACTACAACATAATTTTGGGAAAGGAACAACACAAGGCCTTTTGGGGGTGGTCTAGAAAATCTAACCACTCATATATGGAGCATATGAAGGTGAATGATGGTAATTAATGACTAAAATTCAATGATACCCATATGAGTTGAGATGTAGTGTCCTTTAGACTTTGCCTGATTCTACCCCTTGATTTCTCTAAGAGTAAATTGAAATCTAAGGAAGTGGGTTTTGTGACTAACCCAAGTCTCCATAAAGTGTTAATCTAAAAGTCTGGTTAAATTATGGAAAATCCTGAATAATAGCAGCCAAAGACATACTTTATGTTCTGGTACCACCAAACTACTTATAGTTCCCTGCTCCCCTTTCCACACTGCCGCATACATCTATTAAGTGATGTGCTGAGGTCTGCTCCTAGCTGCTTGAAAGAGCCAACTATGTACACTTATTTCCCAGAGTCTCTTGTTGAAACATTTAGCATCCCACCACTACCTTTTTGCTCTTGTTCTGCTGACTACTTTTCTTCCATGAACTTCCCTATTTTCACCTGGCTTTATTTTCAAAGCTACTCATCCATCCACTAAAATTCAGAAATTCTTCTTAAACATTTTTCTGATGCTTTTATAACATCTCATAGATATATTTATACCACTGTCTTTTTCTTATTGTTTTAAAATTGTTTTGTTATGTCTGAGCTTATCAGAGATAGAAACTGTGTTTTTTAATCTTTGTATTCTTAGGATTTAACAGAGATCATCCCATCGTATAGTTGATAGCCAGTAAATGAATCTTAGGCAGGGGATCTACTGAAAGTTTCTGAGCCCAGGGGGAATGTGATCTAAAAGCTGTTTTGAAGTGATGACTTTGGCAGTGGTTAAGATGTGTGAATCGTAGTGAGGAAGACTAAAAATCAGAAACAAGGTTGGGAGGTTAACTGTCCCTACCTTTTGTAGGTGGGCTACAAAAGAAATGATATTCAAAGTCTGTAGAGAAAGAATAAACAGGATTTATTAATAATCATATGTGATAGAAATCCTTGCTACATAAAGTGTGAAGATTGGGTCGGAAGTATTGGCATGTCTTGGAAGCTAGACAGAAAAGTGGGATCTCAGGCCCCACTGGAGACCCAGTGAATCAAAATCTGCATATAAACAAGATTCCCAGGTGATCTGTATGCACATCCATGTTTGAGAAGCACTGGACAAGGAAGACAAAAGAGTGAAAAAATGACAGGCCTCATTCCTTTGTTTTGTAGTCAAAGGACGTCTCAATATTTTCTTTACAAATTCCTATAAAGTAATCATAGGACAGGAACAGGTAAAACATCTTAGTTTTCTCAAAGAACTGTGGAACCAATTGAGAATTTTTGTGCGGAAAATAAAGCCCTGTTATTCATAGAAGTTAGGCATTTCTTTAGAAAGCTCATGATGAAACATGAAGCAATGAACTTGTTTTCTATTGCATTTTTATGGCAAACACCTCTTAATTATATGTAGAAATTTCTAGGTCCATAAGCAGTCTTCATTCTCAGCCCAGTGAGTCCTTCAACTCAGGCTTGTCTTCCCAGTAGAACTTTTTAAAATCATTTTGTTCATTATTTTTAATAGTCTTGTTCTTCAAGGCCATTCTTAATGATAAATTCTGATCACTTAATTCAGTAGATTAGTTGTAGTGTGATAATATGTTAATAATAAGGATACGTAATGTATATAATGCTTATAATGTGCCAGGCACATATTCTACATATATGTTCATAACAACACTGTGAAATAAGTAGTATTAATGTTGCCTTCATCATTTTACAAAAGAAACTGAAGAACAGAGATAAAGTGATTTGCCTAAGGTCATATACTTAAGTGGCAGGCAGGGATTCAAGCCAAGTGACTGACCTCAGAGACAGTGCTCTGAACGATTCTGCCTATGTTCTTCCAATTTCAGCATGTATCAAAATCACCTGGAGTGCTTGTTAAAATGCCTTTCTAAAAATTTCTGATGCAGTTGGTCTGCAGCATGTCCTGAGAATTTGTGTTTTGTGAAGAATTGACATGGATTGAGCCAGTTTTAAATGGAGCAACCACAGCAGAGAACCTGCCTTATTTGTTTCCATTTAAACTGGGCCCAAAGCTTTGGACTAGACAAAATGACAATGTTTTTAAGCAATTTTTAAAGACGTCATCAGAAGAACAGACATCCTAAACACAAGACTGATAGTTGTGGACTTTCTGAAGATAAAACCAGTGGTGAATCAATGTATAACCCAGATTAATTTAATTTGTTGACACTCTTAGCTTTTCCTTTTCCTCAACACCTGTAATTGTCTCTCTTCCTTTTTATTCATAAAACCTCTTTGCTTTCAGTTATTATAAGCAGTGGAGTGCAAAGTCTAAGAAGTTCATGGCATCACCAGGGTCATCCTGGCAGGCTTAGTGGTGCTCCTGTGGGGAAGGAGGGCAGACACCCGAAGTGGGCAATGTGGTCTGAGGATCCCCTAGGTTGCATGGGGAGAAATAGTTCCCTGGCTTGGAGTGCATTTAGGAGTGGTGGTATGGCCTCTCTGGGTACAAAAGAACTGGTGATGCCATTGTACTGCCCCATTCCCTAGCAAAGGAACAAAGACACTGGCTGAGGGCAGCGAACCTTGGTGGTGGCTTTTTGCTGCATTTCACCATAAACTCTGAACCACTCCGTGGTCATGTGACTGATTTTCTGGGATAATCTGGCAAATGGCAGAAGCATGGCGAGGCCCTCCCCTGGAAGATCAGCACAGGTCTGAACCATGTGTGTCCATAAAATTTGGTTTTTTGAAACCCAGCCATGCGCCTGAGAGAAAACACAGGAGTACTGTGCAGCCTGGCAGGCAGACGGCTTGGAAACAGATGGAGTGAAGGCAGATCTGACAGAAGCCAGGGACACAAGAGGGATGTTTGTTTGCTCTTCTGTGAGGGCTCCTTAAAGATTAGTGGGCATGAACTGCCCAATCCAGGGATGAGAGCGTGAGATGACCCTATTTTCTCTAAGCCCATCAGCAATGACCAACTTCAGTAAGCAACATAATGGCCCCCTAGTGGAGACCAGAGCCACTTACAGCAAGCCCCACCTACCTGCGCCCTGTAGGTGCATCTCCACTAGGACAAGTCTACCTGAGAATCAGTGCAGCAGACCACACTCCCACAAGAGCAGCCCAAACCCCTTGCATGCACCAAGTCTACTTATCATAGCATGCTACAAATCTTGAGCTCTCAGGGAAATAGAATCTTTCTTTTTTTCTTTCTTTTCTCTCTCTCTTTCTTTCTTTCTTTCTTTCTTTCTTTCTTTCTTTCTTTTCCTTCCTTCCTTCCTTCCTTCCTTCCTTTCCTTCCTTTCCTTCTTTTCCTTCCTTTCCTTCTTTCTTCCCATCTAGCTTCTTATTAGCAGACCAAAAAATACCTACTTAAAACTTGCCACACAGTGGACAAATTCTAAACACCTCTCACACTAGGCAAGGAGAAACTCTGCACAAAACTGATCTAAGAGTAGGAGCAGCCAAAACACAATAGCACAGTGCATATTGGATCCTCTGCCCCCTTTTTTGGGACCTCTTCTTAACATAGCCATTACTCTCAGGAGCAGGAATATAATAGGCTTTTCTAACAATTACACAAGAAAACAGTGACCTAATAAGATGACAAGACAGAGGAATTCGCCCCAAAAGAAAGAACAGAAAGAAGCAATGGCCAGAAATTTAATCAATACAGATATAAGTAAGATGTCTGAAGCAGAATTTAAAACAACAATTATAAGAATACTAGCTGGGCTTGATAAAAAGCGTGGAAGACACTAGAGAATCCCTTACTGCAGAGATAAAAGAACTAAAAACTAGGCAGGCCAAAATAAAAAATGCTGTAACCGAGATGCAAGTCCAACGGTTGCCATGACAATGAGGAAAGACGAATCAGAGAAATGAATCCGTGATATAGAAGAAAAAAATATGGAAAATAATGATGCTGAAAAGAAGAGGGAAAGAGAGGTATTGGATCACAAATATAGACGTAGGGAACTCAGCAATTCCTTAAAGCATTGTAACATTTATACCATAGGAGTCCCAGAAGAAGAGAGAAAAGGGGGCGGAAGGTTTATTTGAGCAAATTGTAACTGAAAACTTCCCTAATCTGGGAAAGGAAACAGACATCAAAATCCAAGAATCACAGGGAGCTCCCACTAAATTTAACAAAAGCTGGTCATCCCTAAGACATATCATAGTCAAATTCACAAAATACACAAAGAAAGAATCCTGAAAGCAGCAAGGGAAAAAAAAAAAGTCCTTAACCTACAAGGGAAGACAGATCAGGTTCACAGCAGATCTGTCCACAGAAACTTGGCAGGCCAGAAGGGAGTGGCATGATATATTCAACATGCTGAATGAGAAATATATGCAGCCAAGAATAGTTTATTCACAAAGACTGTCATTCAGTATAGAAGGAGAGATAAAGAATTTCCCAGACAAAAACTAAAGGAGTTTCATTACTACTAAACCATCTCTGCAAGAAATATTAAAAGGAGCTTTTTGAGTGGGGAACAAAAGACCAAAATCAACAAAGACTAGAGAGGAAAAGAGAACATCACCAGAAACATTAACTTTAAAGGTAATACAATGGCACTAAATTCATATCTTTCAGTAATTACTCTGAATGTAAATAGACTAAATGCTCTAATCAAAAGACATATGGTATCAGAATGGATTAAAGAAAAAAAAAAAGACCCATCTATATACTGCCTACAAGAGATTCATTTTAGACCTAAAGACATCTGCAGATGGAAAGTGAGGGGATGGAGAACAATCTGTCATGATAATGGACATCAAGAGAAAGCTGGGTAGCCATACTTATATCAGACTAATTAGATTTTAAAACAAAGACTGTAACAAGAGATGGGAAAGGGCATTATATCATAATTAAAGGGCCTATTTATCAAGAAGGTCTAACAATTATAAATGTTTATGCCCCAACTTTGAAGCACCCAAATATATAATTCAATTAATAACAAACATAAATAAACTCATTGAAAATAACACAATAATTGTATGGGACTTTAACACCCCACCTATAGCTATGGACAGATTGAGAAGAAAATCAATGGAAGCAATGGCTTTGAATGACACATTGGACAGATGGACTTAACAGATATATTCAGAACTTTACATCCTAAAGCTGCAGAATACACATTCTTTCTGTGTGTACATGGAACATTCTCCAGAATAGATCACATACTGAGTCATAAATCAGCTTTCATCAGGTACAAAAAGATCGAGATTATAACATGTCTATGTTCAGACCATAACGCTATGAAACTTGAAGTTAACCACAAGAAAAAAAATTGGAAAGCCCCCAAATACATGGAGCTTAAAGAACATCCTAACCAAGAATGAATGGGTTAACCAGGAAATTGAAGAAGAAATTAAAAAAAAACACGTGGGAGCAAATGAAAATGAAAACATGACAGTCCAAAGCCTTTGGGATGCAGCAAAGGTAGTCCCAAGAGGAAAGTATATTGCAATATAGGCTCTCTCAAGAAGCAAGAAAAGTCTCAAATATACAATCTGACCTTACACTGAAAGGGGCTAGAAAAGTAGCAGCAAATAAAGCATAAAACTAGCAGAAGGGAAATAATAAAAATTAGAGGAGAAATAAATGATATAGAAACAAACAAATGAAAAACAAATAGAGCTGATCAATGAAACTGAGAGTTGTTTCTTTGAAAGAATAAAATTGACCACCCCCTAGCCAGACTTATCAAAAAGAAAAGAGAAAGGACCCAAATAAATAAAATCATGAATGAAAGGGGAGAGATCACCACCAACACCAATAATTATGAGAATATTATGAAAAACTATATGCCCACAAAGTGGGCAATCTGAAAGAAATGGACAAATTCCTAGAAACATACAAACTACTAAAACTGAAACAGGGAGACATAGAAAACTTCAGAAAATTCAAAACCAACAAAGAAATTGGATCAGTAACCAATCCCAACAAACAACAGTCTAAGGCCAGATGTCTTCCCAGGGGAATTCTACCAGGCATTTAAAGAAGAGTTAGTACCTATTCTCAAATTCTTCCAAAAAATAGAAATGGAAGGAAAACTTCCAAACTGCTTCAAGGAGGACAGCATTATATTGATTCCAAAATTAGATAAAGACCCCCACTAAAAAGGAGAATTACAGGCCAATGACCCTAATGAACATGGATGCAAAAAATTCTCAACTAGATATTAGCAAATCAAATCGAACAATACATTAAATGAATCATTCACAATCAACTGTGATTTATTCCTGGGCTGCAGGGCTGGTTGAATATTCACAAATCTATCAGCATGTTATGCCACGTTAATAAAAGAAAGGATAAGAACCATATGATTCTCAATAGATGCAGAAAAAGCATTTGACAAAATACAACATCCAGTATCGTTACAAACTCTCAACAAAGTACATATAGATGGAACATACCTCAATATCATAAGAGCCAAATAAGAAAGACACACAGCTAATATCACCCTTGATGGGGTAAAACTGAGAGCTCTTCCTCTACAGTCAGGAACAAGATAGAGATCTCCACTCTTACCATTGCTATTTAACATAGTACTGGAAGTCTTAGCCTCAGCAATCAGACAACAAAAAGAAATAAAAGGCATCCAAATAGGCAAGGAAGAAGTAAAACTTTCACTATTTGCCAATGAAATACTCTATACAGAAAACTTAAAAGAATCCACCAAAAAATTGCTAGAACTAATATACGAACTCAGCAAAGCTGAAGAATATAAAATCAACATACAGAAATCTGTTGCAATTCTATACACCAGTAATGAAGCAGCAGAAAGAGAAATCAGATAATCAATTCCATTTACAATTGCATGAAAAATCATAAGATACCTAGGAATAAACCTAACCAAAGACATAAAAGATCTGTACTCTAAAAACTAGAGAATACTTATGAAAGAAATTGAAGAGGACACAAAGAAATGGAAAAACATACCATGCTCAAGGATTGGAAGAACAAACATTGTTAAAATGTTTTGGCTCAGTCGGTTGAGCGTCCGACTTCGGCTCAGGTCACGATCTCGCGGTCCGTGAGTTCGAGCCCCGCGTCGGGCTCTGTGCTGACTGCTCAGAGCCTGGAGCCTGTTTCAGATTCTGTGTCTCCCTCTCTCTCTGACCCTCCCCCGTTCATGCTCTGTCTCTCTCTGTCTCAAAAATAAATAAACGTTTAAAAAAAAAGTCTATATAACCCAAAGCAAT
This sequence comes from Prionailurus bengalensis, assembly GCF_016509475.1. Lineage (NCBI taxonomy): Eukaryota > Metazoa > Chordata > Mammalia > Carnivora > Felidae > Prionailurus > Prionailurus bengalensis. The sequence continues at coordinate 145,472,971 of NC_057345.1, forward strand.
CTACACATTTAATGCAATCCCTATTAAAATACCACCAGCATTCTTCACAGAGCTAAAATTTGTATGGAACCAAAAAAGACCTCAAATAGCCAAAGCAATCTTGTAAAAGTAAAGCAAAGCTAGGGGCATTACAATTCCAGACTTCAAGTTATATTACAAAGCTGTATTGATCGAGACAGTATGGTACTGGCACAAAATACAGACACATAGATCAATGTAACAGGATAGAAAACCCAGAAATGGACCCACAGCTATGTGGTAAACTCATCTTTGACAAAGCAGAAGATAATATCCAATGGAAAACAGTCTCTTCAACAAATGGTGTTGGGAAAACTGGACAGAAACATGCAGAAGAATGAAACTGGAACACTTTTTATACCATACACAAAAATGCATTCAAAATGGATGAAAGACCTTAATGTAAGACAGGAAACCATCAAAATCCTAGAGGAAAACACAGGCAGCAACCTCTTTGACCTTGGCCATACCAACTTCTTCCTAGACACTCACCAGAAAAAAGGGAAACAAAAGCCAAAATGAACAATTGGGATTTCGTCAAGATAAAAAATCTTCTGCACAGCAAAGGAAACGATCAACAAAACTAAAAGGCAGCCTATGGATTGGGAGAAGATATTTGCAAATGACGTACCTGATAAAGGGTTAGAACCCACAATCTATAAAGAACTTTTTCAACTTGGGGTGCTTGGGTGGCTCAGTCAGTTAAGCATCTGACTTTGGCTCAGGTTATGATCTGGCAATTCATGAGTTTGAGCTCGGCATCAGGTTCTGTGCTGGCAGCTAAGAGCCTGGAGTCTGCTTTAGATTCTGTGTCTCCCTCTCTCTCTGCCCCTCCACTGCTCACACTCTGTCTCTATCAAAGTAAATAAATATTTTTTTAAAAATTAATTTAAAAAAGAAAAAAAAAACACTTTTTAAACTCAACAGCTCAAAAACAAATAACCCGGTTAAGAAATGGGCAGAGGACATGAGCTGACATTTTTCCAAAGAAGACATCCGGATGGCCAACAGACACATGAAAAGATGCTCAACATCACTAATCATCAGGGAAATACAAATCAAAACTATGATGGTATACCACAACATCCCTCTCAGAATGGCTAAAATTAACAACTCAGGAAACAACAGATGTTGGCAAAGATGTGGAGAAAGGGGAGCCCTCTTACACTGTTGGTGTAATGCAAATTGATGCAGCCAATCTGCAAAACACTATGGAAGTTCCTCAAAAAGTTAAAAATAGAACTACCCTACCACCCAGCAATTGCACTACTAGGTATTTTTTCGAAAGGATACAAAAATACAGATATGAAGGGATACATGCACCCCAGTGTTTATAGCAACATTACCGACAATAGCTAAATTATGGAAAGATCCCACATATCCATTGGCTGATGAATGGATAAAATAGTGGTATATACATCCAATAAAATATACTCACTCATCAAAAAGAATGGATTCTTGCCATTTGCAATGACACAGATGGAACTAGAGTGTATTGTGGTAAGTGAAGTAAGTCATTCACAGAAAAATGAATACCATATGATTTCACTCATATGTGGAATTTAAGAGGCAAAACAGATGAATAAGGGGAAGGGGGAAAGAGAGGGAGGCAAACAACCCATAAGAGACTGTTAATGGTAGAGAACTGAAGGTTGATGGAGGAAGGTGGGTGGAGATGGGCTAAATGGGTGATGGGCATTAAGGAGGGCACTTGTTAAAATAAGCACTGGGTTTCGTATGTAAGTGATGAAGTAGTAAATTCTACTTCTAAAACCAATATTACAGTATATGTTAACTAACTAGAATTTAAATAAAAATTTAAAAAAGAGGAGAGCCTGGGTGGCTCAGTCAGTTAAGTGTCTGACTTCAACTCAGGTCATGATCTCATGGTTCATGAGTTTGAGCCCCACATCAGACTATCTGCTGTCAGCACAGAGCCTGTTTCAGATCCTCGACCACACCCCACACTTGCCCCTCCCCTGCTTGCTCTCTCTCTCTCAAAAATAAATAAATATTGAAATTAATTAATTAATTTTTTAAAAATTCGAAAAAGAAAAAAAACAAAACAAAAATCCTCTTTGCTTTCATCTCACACGTGGGAGACTCTTTGAGTTTCTACCTAGATCTTTGCTCCCCAAGTTACAATTCTTTAATCCTAAATAAACACTTCTTTGCCTCTCATTTTGGCTCTTTATTTTCAGGTTGATGATTTTTAACAAGTTCCCAGATGATTGGCTCAGGCATCACCCTTGGAAAATCACTTCATTATGTGACATACTACCTCTCTGTGCTTGCTAGTTTTTAACTTACATAATTATGGCTTAAAATTGTCCTTTTTAAGACCCAGATGAATTATGTGAATTGAGAATTGTCAGATGATTCAGAAAATAGCTTTTCTGAATTAGGTAAAACATCTTTTGGAATTCCTCGTATCAGACTTTACAGTTAGCTCATTTCCAGTAATTCTGTCCAGGAAATTCTCCTCATAAATTTTCCCATTGTCCCAGAAAATAATTTTCTAAGTATTTGATTTATGGAAAATGTTAAATCCTGGTACCGAAATAATAAGCAATATAACAAGTTCAGTATAATAACTTAAAATAGCAAGGGGCCTAGATACTCGATTTGTTTCGCTTTGTTATGAATTACCTACCTGCCTACCCTCTGACAGGTCATATGACCTCTGTCACTTTCTCTATGAAATGAGAATGTTGGACTAAGTCTAATCATTTCCTTTGTCTTAATCCTGTGGATGGGCAATTCAAGATGGAGTGCCAATAATCTTCCATCAGGGCCAGATTAGAGGTCCTACAGCAGAGCCACTTTATGATGTTGCAATGATGCCTATGGCTTTCTTGTTACTAAAAAGGAGGAAATAAAAGAGAACTCTGCTAGCAGTCTACTAATCATGAATCTATGCAACAGTGACAGTTAATCTTCTCTTCCTATTAATAGATGCAAATGCCTAGGGGCTTAACATTTTCCTACTAGCTTAATAAGGAGAAAAATATTGAAGGGGGAGGCAGACAGAGATGCCTAATTGCATAACCAGCAGCTATAACAGCGTTGCTCAAAGGGACAAACTCAAAAAGAAGAGAAAGAGGCAAGATGGTAATTTGGCATTGCCCATGCCAGCAAGTTGCCCCCAAAGGAAATTAAAAGCAAGTCATTTTGATCCGTTTTGGTGCATCTCTAGAAGCACATTCAATTAAAATCCCAGATGAACTTTCAGTCACCACTGTACCTGCCCAGCTGTATAAAGCAAAGCCGGAACTCTATTGATCTCCCTGAATATGCCATGGACTACTCTGCACAATGCAAAAAATAAAAGAAAATCAAGCAAATTTTCCCTGGCTCTGCAAGATCGCTGTGATTTACAATTCAGAAAGTTGTCAGATGTTTCATGGACATTTGAACACAGGAAGCTTGTGACAGGGAAAGGCCATATATGTTTGTAAGATGGAAAAGCATTTCACACACATGTAAGTTGTGGAATTTTTTTTCTAGTTCCATTTCTAAATTAAATGAATTTTTGTCGCATCTGAGGTACAACATCCTGACAGTTACCTCGGGTTCTTGGAGTTCAAAAATAATTTGTTCCCAGTAGAGAAAAATAGTACCTTGGAAAAACCATATAAATTAAGAAGAAATTGTAAGAGTTATAAAATAGGCCAAAACTTGCACATTGAATGAGTTTATCTTTGAACAACTTCCTCACTAAGGAATAACCACCATACAGACTATTAGAATGGTTTCACTCTTAAGTTTCTATGCTGATATTACATGTAATGTCTTATGAACCACAATGCATAGAATCTAATTGGTACCCAGGAATAACTCAACAATTTTAAATTGAATGGTCATATTTGCATACTTACTATGCAGGTTTTCTGCTAGATGTTGAGACACAAGTATAAGAAGATAATTGCCTTAGCCTCAAATAAGTTAGTGAGAAAGTGAGACTATTATTTACCGATAACAAAGCCTCCTCTGGTTGAGGTCTTGTATTTCCCCAAGAGAGAATGTACGTTTGGATTCTGGGAAGCCTGAAGTAACTAATGTCCGCTATAACTCTAATGCAAGTTTCTATAATTTAGTGCAAATATAGGAGATTTGCCTCAGACTGTTTGGGGAGTCAGGAAAGGGCTTATGGAGGGTCCTACCATTTGAGCATATGTTGAAATTATGAGCACTTTCAACATTCCAAAATATTGCCAGATTGTTTGCTAAAATGTTTGTCTCAATCCACACCCACCAGCCATATATATGAGTTCCTGGTACTCTGCTTTTTGGCCAAAAGTTAACATTATCACACATTTGAAGTTTTGTCAATATGTTGGTAAGAAATTGTAAACCATTATGATGTTATTTTGCACTTTTCCATTCCATATTGAGGTTGAGTATTTTCTTTTATGTTTATTTCATGTTTAGGTTTTTTTTTTTTTTCAATTTCACCTTTTGTGAAGTCTGTTTATGTCCTTTGCCTATTTTTTCTATTGGATAGTTTATAGTTTTGTTTTTTTCTATTGTGTCGTAAATTCTGGTTGTAAGTCTTTTGTCTGTATGACTAATGATAGGGTAGGCTGTGATTCACTATTAAATAATTCCAAATTGTCAGTGAATTAGCACATCAACATCTTGTTTCTGGATTGACACAAATGCTACTTCAGATCCAGACAGCTCTTTTGGGATTTAAGTTGCCTCGAACTATGGCACATTTATGGTCAAGTCAGGGAACAAAAAATGGAAAATTGCCCATAGATCACTCACAATTCACTGGGCATACGTAGTCATTTGGTTCTGCCTTACTACAAAGGATGTAGGAAATATAGGAGAAAATGAAATGTTTGATGAGCATGCTGTCTGCAACCAACACATTTTATCATGGATGAAATGTTATTAATGTAATAATGATGTTTATTATAAATTGGTGTTTCCCTTTAAAAAATTATTTCCCCATGATTATTGAGCTGGTCATATGTTTTTGTCTTTTAATATGTTGACATGATAAATGATATTAATCAATGTTTAATTATTAAGCCAGCCTAGCATTAGTGGTAAAAACCCAAATTGCTCATGACCTACTCTATTTTTATATGTTAAAGGACTCAGGTTGCTAGTATTTTATTTAGAATTTTTTTTCTTAATTTTATTTTTTTAATGTTTATTTATTTTTGAGAGAGACAGAGCACGAGTGAGGGAGAGGCAGAGAGAGAGGGAAACATGGAATTCGAAGCAGGTTCCAGGCTATGAGCTGTCAGCACAGAGCTGACTCGGGACTCTAACACACCCAACTGTAAGATCGTGACCTGAGCTAAAGTCGGAGGCTTAACCAACTGAGTCACCCAGGCGCCCCACGATTTTTTTTTTAAATAGCTCTAAGGTCAGTAGTTGGCTGAATTGAAAGCTAATATTTAGAGTCTTATTTATTTATAATCTTTTTAATTTAATTTTTATTTTTTTTTAATTTACATCCAAATTAATTAGCATATAGTGCAACAATGATTTCAGGAGTAGATTCCTTAGTGCCCCTTACCCATTTAGCTCATCCCCCCTCCCACAACTCCTCCAGTAACCCTCAGTTTGTTCTCCTTATTTATGAGTCTCTTCTGTTTTGTCCCCCTCCGTGTTTTTATTTTTTGTTTCCCTTCCCTTATGTTCATCTGTTTTGTCTCTTAAAGTCCTCATATGAGTGAAGTCATATGACTTTTGTCTTTCTCTGACTAATTTCACTTACCATAATACTCTCCAGTTCCATCCACGTAGTTGCAAATGGCAAGATTTCATTCTTTTTGATTGTCGAGCAATACTCCATTATATATATATATATATATACAAACAGCACACCTGTATCCCATGGATACATGCCTAGTAGTGCAATTGCTGGGTCATACGGTAGTTCTATTTTTAGTTTTCTGAGGAACCTCCATACTGTTTTCCAGAGTGGCTGCACCAGCTTGCATTCCCACCAACAATGCAAAAGAGATCCTCTTTCTCCGCATCCTCACCAACATCTGTTTTTGCCTGAGTTGTTAATGTCAGCCATTCTGACAGGTGTAAGGTGGTATCTCATTGTGGTTTTGATTTGTATTTCCCTGATGATGAGTGATGTTGAGCATTTTTTCATGTGTCGGTGGGTCATCTGGATGTCTTCTTTAGAGAAGTGTCTCTTCATGTCTTTTGCCCATTTCTTCACTGGATTATTTGTTTTTTGGGTGTTGAGTTTGATTAGTTCTTTGTAGATTTTGATACTAATCCTTTATCTGATAAGGCACCCGACAGAATGGGAGAAGATATTTACAAATGACATATCAGATAAAGGGTTAGTATTTAGAATTTTTGCACTGTATTCATAATACTGAACTTCAGTTTGTCTTTTTTGTAATTTTTTTTGTTTTTTCATGAAGATTATATAAGCTTCATAAAATGGGTCAGTATATACTATTTTGTGAAAGAGCTTGTATGCAGATGAAATTATTCATACTTTGAGTGGGATCTGAAACCCCATATATTCTTAAGTTTTTGTTTCTTTTTTATTTCAGAGGTGGATAAGGGGGAATATAGGATTATCATCTGATTTAATTTCTTAAATAGTTATAGATATATTCAGATTTTTTTTGAGTCAGTTTTGCTAATTTTATTTTTCTTATAAATATCTCATTTCATCTGTTTTGGCATAAAAATAATTACAAACTTCTCTTCCACCTATGCTGTATCTATAATTTATCTTTTCATATGCTGATCAGAAGTTTGGGTCTATTTTATTTGTTTAGTTGACTTAAAGAAAACAACTCAATACTTGTTCAACTTGTCTTTTTGTTTTCCTTTTTAAATTTCTGCTCATATTTTAATTGTTTTGTTCTATGTTATCTAATGTCTTACATTAAAAGCTGAGCTCATTATTTATTTATTTTTGTTGTCTTCTAACATAAAAAAAAACTTTAAGAAAACAAAAGTTTCTTTAACTCCTGTGGCTGCCTGTATTACATTTTGATTTGTAGTGTTTTCTTTATCAAGTCTTTATATTTTTCAATTTATGCTATATTTTTAAAATATTATTTATTTATTTATTTGTTTATTTGCCAGTGAGTTATTTTGAAGTGATTTGTTAATTTTACTTTTAAGTTTATGGTTGATTTTTCTTCTGATTGTTCTAATTTTTTAATTTTTTTTCTAACTTAGAGGATTTTAATTTATATTAAATAATTACTAAAATATATTTGAGACTGTCTTTATGCCTTAAAATGTAACATTTTGTTTATTAATGAAAGCTTGAGAAATATGCATTCTCTTACTTTGGAGGTAGAGAAATCAAGCTGCTAAGTCGTATTGTTAAAAAGTTACTTTATGTTTGTGTCAGCTGCATCTATCAACTAGTAAGACAGTTAAAATCTCTGTTTGATGGAGAATATTTGCTTTCTAAGGCCACTTTTAAGTTGAGAAAGGTACAATACTTCTGATAAAATGAACCTTTTATCCTAAGGTAGTGACTCTTTTGGTTCCTGACAATGTTTTGCGTCTAAAAAACTATTTTAGCTTCATATTAATATATCAAGAGCAGCATTTCTTTGATTTTATTTTACAGGTATTTTTTCTTTTTATTTTTTATTACGTGTAAAAGAACTGTGTTTTGGTTTTTGTTTTATTTAAAGTAAATTTTATAAAACAATGCACAAGTCGATTTTCTTTTGCATTCAGGCAATCTTTGGCCTCTAAATAGTGTTATTCTATTCACATTTATTGTGATTACTGATATTTGGATCTATTTCAACCACTTGTATTGTGCCTTCTCTAAGACCTGTTTTTTTCCCCCATTTCCTCCCCTTCTCTCTTGTCCTTTTTTATATTACTTAAATTTTCTATAACATAACTGTTTGGATGTTAAACATTATACAGATATTGTATTCTCATAATTACTTTAAACATTTTTCATATTCATGAAGTCTATACGAAATCAGTCTCTACCTTCTTTCTGAATAATACAAAATTTTAAAAATGTCTTGTATCTTTCCCTTCATTCCTATCTTACTGTTATTGTTGTCCATGGTTACGGTCCTTTCTGGCTTTTATTATCCAAACAGATGTTGCCATTATTATTATTGTTTTATTCAATTAGTCTTTTATTACATTTCCTATATATTTCCCATTTCTTTATATTATTGTGTTGAGCATTAGACATTTCTGCAGGATCATTTTCACATTTTCTTTATTCCTGAAGGACATCCTTCAGAAGTTCCTTTCGTAGAGTCTATTAGTGATAAAATCAGTTTTGTTTGTATGAAAATGTCTGTATTTTATTCTTGCATCTCAATGACTATCTTAATTTAAATCACAATTCTCAGTAATCGTTTAATGCTGACTTTTTCACAGCATCTTGGAAAAATTTTTCCCATCTTTTGTCTTTTGTTGTTAATAAGTCGGCCTCAATCTGCAGCCTGAGTCAGACCACTGGAACTCAAATAGACCTCTCTGTAAGACCATGCCACTCTCTCTCATTGCATGAACTCTTTTTATTTTCCATATCTTACATTTGGGGTTATATCTTCAGATCCATATTTCTATGTCATTAATTCCATATTCAGTAGTGTCAACTGTGCTGTTTAACCTGTCCTTGGAGTTATATTTTATTTTAATGGTTGCATTCATTTCCTGAAGTACTATTTAATGTCCTTTCAAATCTGCCTAGACTTTTAAAATTGTATCATGTTTCTTGGTCATGTTCTTTTTTTTCTTATTAATAATTTAAGCATTTACTTCGTCATTTTAATTAATTAATTTGCATTTTAAAAATCCAGTCTTTTTCTTTCTCTTTGATATGCTATTTTGTATTCCACATCTTATAATTTAAATTTACAAAATCCTTGCGGGACTAATGTGTGTTGTTTTTGCCAACTCTCATAGATAGTGTTCACTGCATATTTATTTTATGAATGTGATTTTTGAACTTATATTCAGCTGATTTTAATCCGTGGAAATGTTACGAGCCCTGTGTCGTGGGTGAATTTCTTAAGAAATGATTTGCATTTACCTCAGCTAAGGGCCTTGCCATGCTAAAATCTGGACTTCTTGAACCATTCCTTTATTTAGGATTTCCTGGAACACACAGAGTATAAATCTGCACAACAAACCAATGAATGTTAATCCAGTGATTATGAATTGTCAGAGATTTTTTTTTTTTTTCTTTTCCTACTGAGAGCCCTGGCCAGGAGATATGTGTTCCTAGTCCATTCTTTTTGCTAGCCAGTGAATGGATTCTTAGCCCATGTTTCAGAGATCCAGTATTTTGTGGGACATACCAGCTCTCCACCTTGCTTGGATCCAAAGCCTCACCTCTTGTTTACAGCTTGCCTTTTAAGTCACGAGTCTCTCAGCCAGGGAGACTGGCATACTCCTAGAAAACTGATTAAAACTCATTCAGCTGCCTTGTCATTTTTGGCCTCAGGGCAGATCGCTTAATCTGGGAGAATGTTGCGTTTTTTCCAGTATTTCTAGATATTTGGTGGAGGAAGCATTTTTAGGCAATCTTGACGCCTAGGTTTCCAGAATAGATAGCATTTTTACGCGTTCTTTTTAAAAAAGTAATCACATTAAGGACTGTTTCGTTATGTATCACATCTAAATATGGCAATGCTCAGAGGCAGCAGAATGCAAAGGGTCTGGTACCCAACTGTTTAGATTCTCACTCTTATCTCATCACTTGGTTTAATGATCTTGAGTAAGTTTCCTAACTTTCTCTGCCTTGGTTTCCTCATCTGTAAATTGAGGATAATACCTTATGGATTGTTTTGAGAAATAAATGAGTCATTGAACTCAGCACTGTGTGTGCATTAAGCTTTCAATAAACATACTTGTTAATCAGCATATCATAAACAGATACATGTAAGTACTTGCTCAGGACTTGCAAGTGGAATAATCTACTAACCTGCTGGTATACATCAGCCTTCTGTAGTACATTATATGTTTTCCTTTTTGTATCGACAAACCTCACAAGCAGTCTGTTATGTATGTGTGTATTTTTTATTCCCATTCAATTGATGAAGAAAATTACTCACCCCCAAAATCACAGCTTTTGCATAGTGGATAAGAAGTAGAATCCAGGTTTGTTTGGTTCCAAACTCCAAACTTGAAATCAAAAGACATCAAGTCTGGAGTCAATCAGTTGCCAGTTTTAAATTAATAATATCCTACACTAATATTATACTTTCTATATGCCAAGAACTGTTTCAGGAACATTTAAACTCATTTACCCCTCATCATAAGGCTCTGAGAAAGGTACTATCATGTCCATTACCCCATTTTATAGATAAGGAAACTGAGAAACAGAGTTTCAGTAACTTGAACGAAGTCAACCAATAAATAGGAAGTAGAGAGGATTTGAACCTAGAATATCTAGGTCCCAAGTCCATACTTTATTGATCTGTGCTCTAGTACTTGTGTATGGTCTCTTTTCTGTCTGAACTTTAGATTCCTAATCTCCAATGTAAAAATTATATAATGTAATTTAAGGGATTTTTATGAGGATTAAATAACATCACACAGATAAAAGTTGTATTTTGTTTGTTTGTTATAAATATGTAGCACCTTAAAATGAAAGTTTTTATATGGAAACATTTTGGTATATGGGCAAAAGTTTAAGCTCATAAGATGAATAAATTGCGATCTTGATAGCTTAATATTTACTTTTAATGTGTTATATCCAAAAGAAAAATTTGTCAACACTGAGATAATTATTTCATCACCTTTTGTGGAAAAACGAATTTCACCAGAGTGATCACATCTTGACTGTCATTTATAAATATTTGCTTACATCTTCCCCTTTCATTATAACAATGACTAATCATGCATCTCATCGTGATTATAATGAGTGATTTAAGGAACACTGAATTATTTTACGTGATTGAGGGTTTGGGTATTCAAGAGAGTTGGAAATTGTCAAAAGAAGCACCTGTGAATAGGAGAGATTAGAAATAGTATTGTTCATGTTTGAAACTGGGGGACTTAAGATATGTATATTATATAAAAAGAAAATATATATGCCTAAACTTCTCATTCCCTTCCCTTCAATTTTCCATTGTATGAAATATCTGTACAGGTACTCTTGTGTGGGAAGAAAGCAACTGGGGAGGTGCTCATTTCCACTGTCACAACCAGCTGATGAGGAGAAATGACTCTGGACATTATTTGAATAAAAATGTCCCTAAGGTCATAAATGGTAATGACTGTCAAATTGAGATTAATATTAATCTTTTTATTCAGATGCTTTAGATTGAGCATGTGATCTGTACTATGCACCATATTTTTTTCATTTTAAAATGATGGCAAATTTGTTTCATGAAACTTCCTTGTAAAATATAGATTTTATCTCAATTCTTCAGTTTGTACTCACAGGTCAATTAGAATAGGGTTTAGCTGCAGGAGACCTGTCAAAAGATTGGTAAGACACCTCACCTATGGTGGGAGCAATTGTGAATGCAAGTGGCAGGAGTGAGCAGAATGCCGTGAGATTAATCTACAATGCACATTACACGTAATGGTAACTCAGGCAGTTCCCCTGGGCATACTACTATTCCTACATGACTCGTTAGAGAGAAAATAGTTAAAAGTAAGAGCTGTTTTATCAGAATCAATTTCTTCAAAGGCAGAGACAATATTTAAACTGAAAACTTGATACCCTTCTCTACTCTTTTGTTTGTATTTTCTTCTTATAATTGTATATTCTTTTTATCCTTCCAATGTGTGAATAATTCTATTTCTCCAATATGTATGATTATAAAATGTAAGGAGAGTTTTTAAACATAACAATGTAATTAAGCCACATTTTTATTCCTGTATAAGTAACTTTTTTTTTTGTATTGAATGGCTGCATAGTATTTCATGGTAACATGATCGAATGCCATTTTCTGTCAATAACCTTTTAACTTATTTCTATAGTTTTGCTACACAAGCAAAATGACAATGGGCACTCTTGTATAATCCTATACATGTGACTATTTGTATGGATTATGGATTTCTAAATAATGAGGTTTCTAGGACAAAGACAATGCACATATTTAATTTCACATATATTGATCATTTTTCCTTCAAAAGGCTTAGGCCAATTTATGTAAACATAAGTAAGTGAATGAGGGGAGTTTTCTCCCCACATGGTGTCATCATTTTCAGTCATTAAGATATGTTTTTAGGGGTGCCTGGGTGGCTCAGCGGTTAAGTGTCAGACTTTGGCTTAGGTCAGGATCTCATAGTCTGTGAGTTCGAGCCCCATGACAGGCTCTGTGCTTGTCAGCTCAGAGCCTGGCACCTAGTTCAGATTCTGTATCTCTGTCTCTCTTTGCCCCCCCAACCCCCCCCTGCTCATGCTCTGTGGCTCTCTCTCTCTCGTTTTCTCTCTCAAAAATAAATAAACATTAAATTGTTTTTAAATACATGTTTTTAAATGTGGTTATATTTCTTTTTAAATTGTGGAATCCCTTCTTTTACTTTTCATTTTTATGCTTAGTATTGTATGATTCTAAATTAAAGAATTGGAATTTCTTTCTAGATACATAGTCTCTGAAGGGAGATGACCATAACAGTGGAATCTTCCAAACTGTCAAGGTGTGTGGTTTTCAGAAAGAAAGAAAGAAAGAAAGAAAGAAAGAAAGAAAGAAAGAAAGAAAGAAAGAGAAAAAGAAAAAAAGTCAAATGTGATAAACTTTGTATAGTTTTAGTTATGTTATATGGTGGTTGTTGTTGTTGATGGGGTTTTTATATGAACAATGTGCAAGACTGCATTTGAAGTGTTATGTAGTATTGCAATTTAACTTGTCCCTCAAGAAATGAAGAAATAATCAAATAAATTTATATCGAACAAATCATAGATAAGGATCACATTTATTCAGATACAGAAAAATGAAATTATCAGTATTCATTAAAAGGGCAATTTTAAAATTGACCTAATTTTTATGCTTTTACTTTATATATACACTTATTATTTCATAAGAAAGACTTTCTTTCCAATTCCTGGGTTTGGATGATGAAATAGCATTTAAATAAAAAGAGGGAGGAGAAGCGGGGTTTTCAGAATACTAAAATTATTTTTAAATCCCAGAATAGCTGCCAGCCTTGGAAAATTGAGTCATTTGTGTAAGAGACGATTCTCTAGCTGAGGTAGTTGACTAATATTGTAAAACTGAAGACCCGTTGACACTGTGTAGTGAATGCATGTGGTAGTGGCTTTCTAAATATGTCCCTGATTTTCCTTGAAAATCACTTTACATTTTAGAAGCACCAGCTATGAATAAATGTTTCTATAATATACTCTCAATTTCAGGTTTCTGGAATTATTCATAACAACTTGCTACATAGAAAGAAAGTTGTCACAATTGCAAGCTGCTAAATATTACATAGGTTGCTAAATAATTTTATGCAGTACTCTATTAAATAACTTTCAAATAAACTTAGGAGCTAAAAATGGAGTGTATTGAGTATGTTACATTTTATAAAACATTTTAAAATTTTATTTTATAAATTAAAACACTAAATAAAAGCCCTCCAAAATGCAGCAAATATAGCATGCCCCCCCAGAAACTATTGTTAATATTCAGTGAAATTTAAGTCTGGCATTTTATTGAGATGACATACAACTGTTTATATAAAGAAGTGAATTGTCAATGCAGACTCATACGGATTTCATTTAACCAAAAGAAACAAACTTTTACTGGTACTGCATTGCCTACGTGTATTCAATGACTAAAAGAGTGACTACTCACTGTTTGGTAAATTCTGTATTCCATCAGTGTTTTTACTTCTTCTTGAGTCAGTTTTTAAAAGTTGGATTTTTTTTAAGGAATTTATCTTTTTATTTGTATACATTTTTAAGTTCTTCATATAATGTTGTTCATAGTAGTGGTTTTATATATCTTTAATGTGAAGTATCTGTAATAATGCACAGTTTTTCATTTGTGAAGTTGTTTTATAGTGTCCTCTTTGCTTTCTTAATCAGTCTGTGGATCTTTCATTATATGTGTGTTTCCATTTCCCTATTTTCTACTTTGATTTTTTATTATTTCCTTCCTTCTACTTTCTTGGGGTTTATTTGCTGATTTTCCCACCTAGTTCTTAGAATGAATGCCATATTAATTTTAAAAATTTTATTCTTTTAATACATACATTTAGCTTGATAAGTTTCCTTCAAAGTAATCTTTTAGCTGTATCTTGCATTTTATGTGATTCAGTTTAAAATATTTAAAAATTCTCAGTATGATTTTATTTATTCATTTATTTGTATTTATATTTTAAGCTTACAAACATGGGATTCTCTAGTCATATTTTATTATTGTTTTCTAGTTTAATTTCATGTGTTCAAAGAACCTTTGATCAATAGTATTCCACCATAAAAAATATACAAATCTGTTTACTCTTTCTATGGTTGACACTTGTGTACTCACAGATTTGTGTGTGTGTGTGTGTGTGTGTGTGTGTGTGTGTGTGTTATTCTCCAGTAGATTTATGGATTTTATCTTTAGCCTTATGCAACTGTAGGCTGATAGAACTGTATAATTAATATAATTTTACATTAACATACATAACTTAAATGTAACATATAATATTTATTTAGCCTTAATTACTATAAACATTTGCTTCATTTATTTTGAAGCTGTTTTATTAGGTGCACATAAATTTAACATAGTTATATCTTTCTTGATGAACTGAAACTTGGGATCTAGACTATTGTTTAGAATATTCATGATGCTTGTTTTTGTCTTTGATAGTATATAATGAGAATTTTAAATTTCTAGTACAACTACATGTATTAGATGTATTACATGTAAACATTTTCTTTCTTGTTTTAAAAAATGTTTATTTATTTATTTTTGAAACAGAGCAGGGGAGGGGCAGAAAAGAGAGGGAGAGAGAGTCCCAAGAAGATTCTGTGCTGTCAGCACAGAGCTCATCCTGAGGCTTGAACCCACAATTCCTGATTTCATGACCTGGGCCAAAACCAGGAGTGGGATGCTCAACTGACTGAGCCACCTAAATACCCCATAAGTGGTACATTTTCTTACAGACCCCTTTGTTTTTCTCTTGATTCTTAAATCCTTTACCCTCATCATAAAGAAATCTTTCCACTATTTATCTCTTTGATGGCTTGTGCCTTAATCACATCTGCAAAGTCCCTTTTGTCATTTAAAGTAACATTCACAGGGATTAGGATTTGAACATATTTGGGGAAAGAAGCATTATTCAGTGTATGAACTCTGTTTTGTTTCATTCATCAATATCTCTATCATATAGATGTTCTTATTTACTATAGCTCTGTAATAGATCTTGATACCCAACAGAGTAAGGGTAAGAATTGTTCAATAGTATCTATTATTCTTTGCCCTTTACATTTATATATAGCTATGATTGACAGCTTGTCAATTTCCACATATACATACATCTACTGAGATTTTTTTCTACATTTTTTAATGTTTATTTATTTTTGAGAATCAGAGCATGAGTGGGGGAGGGGCAGAGAGAGAGGGAGACAGAATCTGAAGCAGGCTCCAGGCTCTGAGCTGTCAGCACAGAGCCCGATGTGGGGCTCGAACCCACAAACCATGAGATCATGACAGTTGAGCCAAAGTTGGATGCTTAACTGACTGAGTCACCCAGGTGCCCCTGAGATTTTTCTTTTGATTGCAAAACATCTATCTATTAATTTGGCAAAATGTAACACTTTAGTATTCTTGTTTTCAATAATTGCTAGGATATAGAAGGTATATTTAAATTTTCTGAATAATCAAATTAAAAAAAATTGTTAAAGTAGCCTAACCTTGTGTAGGTCAGAATCATTCAGTGTATGCCAAAATGTTTAGGACATTAAATATACTTGACTTCAGTTACATATGAATTTACTGATTCAGGATTAACTTGAAATAGTTCCTATTGGTAATCAATTTCCTTGCATTCCTTGTTTTCTGTTCATCAGCTTGCTGTGGTCAACTTTCTTCATTTTCTAACTTTATTTTTTTTAATTTATGTTTATTCACTGCTTTTTCATGTGTGCTCCTGATGAGTATAAAGGAAACCAAAGGCTCTCAGCATAGTTGCAAAACAAGAAAAGTCTGATTTGTAAAGAGATGATGCAGACATATTTTCCAGAATTTCAGTGCAGAGTCTTTGCAGCTTCACTACCTATACTAAATATGTCTAGAGGTGCCAGGGACTTAAAAACATACTTTAAATGACTTATCTTCTGTATTGAGTCAGTTTTCCTAAAACCAGAGACTGAAGTGAGGATTTTTGTGCATGAAAGAGATTTGCTAAGGGAGTCATATTAGGCAAAACCTGTAAGGGAATGAGAGGAGCCAGACAAGAGAGAGGAAGCTGAAGTACTAGTCCCTGGTTAGCAGGTGTAGTCTAGCTTCTATGTACTCCTCAAGGAATGAGAACTTACTCTGAAATGCAGATTCTGTCCCAACTTTAGGCAAGAAAGCTAGACTTTTGTAAACCCCACCACTCTTTTACTAAATATAAATCCCACCATGTAACCCAAAGGAAACTCGCAAAGCAGTGGTTCTAATTAATGAAGGGCAAGGATCTGGAGAAGCTGTAGATGTGAGCCTTGATCAATACTCGTGGCTGCTCAGGGATAGGCACACTGAACAAGTACAAATGATTCCACTGGGTGGTTAAGTGCCGTCATATGTTACATCTTTATTCTCTTGAGAGCTCTCTTTTACAGAAACCAGTGATTATAACAAATACCTATCTCATTGTTTATCATAACCTCTTATTATATTTAATATTCCTTTATTGTATTAGAACTATTGGTAAGATATTCGCTAATCTCTAGTTACACATCAATTTTGTTTGCTTTTTACATGAGCCTAAGAAATATATCTGGAGATCAAACATTTTTAAAGGAAGACACATTGAAATTATGTGATTACAGGAATGTTAATGGAATCAGGGACTGCAAAAGACACTGGTTAGCCATTTAGCAAAACTGTTTTTCTGTTCTTTCTTGTCTTCTTTGACTACTTCCCAGCCTACCTCTATAGGGAGGGTTAGGTGACTGAATTATGGCAATAGACTGTGAATGGAAGTGATGTATGTGATTACCAAGCCTGGTTGGTAAAAGTCTCCCATTCTGTCCTCCAGACTCTATCTTTCTCTGCATGCTGATTGGATATCAATATGTAAGATGATCTTCAGGGACATGTATTCAAGATGGCAGAGCCTCCATCAATATGAGCTCCTGAATCACTAAAGTGCATTTCTTAAGCCTTTGTCTCTAACTGGACTTTAAATAAGCAAACAATAAACTTTAATAATATTAACCTATGGAGATTTCAGGGTTTATTTAATACAGTAGCTAAGGTACCTTATTTAACATACATGCCGAAATACAAACATACTTTCAGCAACATATATATTATAAAAATTGTTGAACCATTATAAAAATCGTTTATAATAATAAACTAAGATTAAAATTCTTTCTCATTCTGGACTTATTAGAACTATATTTTAGATATTTTTCAATAGTAAATGGTATTACTTAATATCTTGAAGCCAAAAGCTTCTTTGGCCTTATGTATTCTGCCTAGCCCTTAATGTAATTATTGGAGATTTTTTTTAAAAAAGGAATAGTTTTAGAGGATATAAAATAGAAATATTTTAAGGGTCTGAGGACAGCTGTGAAATTTCCTGTGAATTTTTTAAAAATTTACTTTAATTTGATTTTTTTTTTCTGATAAGACTGGTTTATAACAGCAACTGACCCTGAGCCACAGCTGGTATTAGATTATTCACTTTTCTACTCTTAGCTCATATAACTAGACCACAAACCAGGTCCTCAGGGAAAATCAGAAAAATATCCATTCTTTCAGGGACAGATTTGATTACAGTGAACACGGCAGATACTTAGGTGACATTTTACCTCAAAGAATTAAAGGGAAACATGTTTTCTGAGGCATAATATTTTATATTCCTGATATTCCTCCAAAACCAATAATTTTCAAAAAGGTAGTGTTTCCAGGAACATTATATAAAAATAAGAAGGTTAACTGGAAACTTGGTAACATCCATTGTCACAATAGCTTGGTTTACCAGAAAGATTATCATCAAAGAACAGAAGATAAACTTCCAAGATATTTTGACAAAAGAAGGTCTGTGTTGGGTTTCATTGTATTCATATCCTAGAAATAAACATGTGGCTTGTGCATAAACATGCCACTTGTGTCCTAATGGTGGAAAGCAATGGGTTCAGTGACTGTGGAAGACAGAATAACACCAAAACCTCCTGTTATGAATTGTAGCCAGGGCCAATCTGTTCTCAAAAAAATAAAAAATAAATTTAAAAAGTTAGGTTTATAACTACATCATATTTTAGACATTTTCTTCCTTTTGGACATGCTTGTTAATTTTGGGGGGAGGAGGGAATATACTTGACATAATAAACAGTGTGGCACTGCTAACTGGGTCATTGTGTCTTCAAAAAGAACATTATTTGAGGAGTAATTTATCACGGTCTTTCCCACTTTCCCAGGCTACTGTCCCCTTGAAACATACTGTATTCATAATTATGCTTTGGCATTATGTATGAAGCTTGCTAAATTAAATGTATGTTCTATTTTCAAAGGTCAAAGCATGCACATCTGACAATAAATAGTTACTAGGCACCTATTGAGTTCAAGACATGTTAGAACATTCTAGAATTATACGGGTGTTTAATTTCCATTTCCCATATTTAAATATGGGTGGGATGACTTGAACTACTTCTTCAAAGGCTATTATAATAATTCATTTGTCCTTCAATGGGAGATTTCTACAGAGCTAAATTGTAGAGTTTTTTAGGTTTTGTTTTGTTTTTTTTTTTTTTTGCATTAGAAAGTGTAATTGGTTTTATTGTTTTTTCCGGTGAAATATGTGGGAATAATCTCTACGTATTTTCCAGACATTTAGAAAAACAATCAGGTATAAGTTTGCACGTCCTTTTTACCATAATTATTTGAGATTGTATAAAATAAAAGTCTACCTATAATTATTTTTTATTTCATTGGTGGTGAGGGTCACAGATGTACTTTTGTTAATTTAAGTTTCTTAAATTCATCAGTCATCAAATTTTCTCAGCAAATTGCTAAACTGAGAATGAAAACTCCTAGTTTGTTGTTCAGGTTTACTAAAAGACAATATATTTCAAATTGCGTCATTTATGCTAAGCCCCATGTCACCAAACCAAGCCTTAATACCTAAATTAATTACCTATTTAGAGTACAGTCTTAAGTCAGTCAATTTAAAATGTGTGGTCAACACTAGTGAAGTAGTTTGCCTGATAGACCCCTGCTGTCCCTTAAAGGAAGGTGACCTTACCACAATCAATCCTCTTCTTGGTGTCAGAACTTCCTTGTCCTGCTCCTTTCTGCCTATTTAAGTCTTTCATTTTGTACAGCTCCTCAGAGCTCCTTTCTTTCTGCTAAGTGAAATGTTGCCCAATTCATGAATCATTGAATAGAGACAATAAGGTATTAAAATTTACCCAGTTGAACTTTGCTTTTTAAACAGGTTCAAATTTCATCTGCTCTCTTAAGTAAAATAACACCTTTTTCAATTATATGCAGAAGTATTGCCCAAGTGTCTATTGGATATTAAATCCAAAGTATTGTTTCAAAGGTGGTCATGAGATATGGTGTGGTTGATACTCTAATCTGAAGATTTGATCCTGACTAACTGAATAATTTCAGGGAGAGCCATGAAGATTCATTTGTTCTCCTGAATCCATAGATTTATTTTGGTAAAATTTGGACTTCAAGAAGTAAGTCAAGATGTGGAGGTACCACAGGGTGAACTTGGGAGACCCCTGGGTCCTGAGACTGCCTCCAAGCCTGTCCCCAGTATTTTGCCAGAGGCTCTTAGGTTCCTTGCAAGAAAGAATTCAAGGGCAGACTGACACAGTGTTTGGGTGGCACAAGTGGAGAGAGAGAGAGACAGGGAGACAGACATAGAGAGAGCGAGTATAAGCTGCACACTCTGTGGGGTGGGTTTCTACCTTTTATTAACAGTTGTTCACTAGGGGGTAGAATATTCATCACTTGGGGCAGGAATTTCTTGGAAGCAAGATTTCTTGCCTTTTCTTCCTTATTTGATCAGTGGTTTCCTGTCATGGCACCCACCATCTTGGGCATGTCTAGTTTGATCCACTTCTTGAGGACAGGCGTCTGACTTTTCTGAGAGCTGGCCGACCCTTCCCCTATGCCAGCCTCCAGGTATCCTTTTAGAGCCTAATTAACTGCCTATTGGAGGGAGCTTTGGCCATTTAGAGGTGGAGGAAAATGTGCACATATTTAGCATATAGTATTTGCCAAGATTTGGACTAGTACTTCATGTACAGTGTTTTACTGAATCTTCACAACACCCTTGTCGATCAGATATCATTTCCTCTTATTGTACAACAGATGGTCTTCTAGGGTTACCAGTGAGAGAAATGCAGAAATAAGAATTTCAATGGGCTATTTTACTTGAAATCATGCCTGCTTCCTTACTTAGTGCCTTTTAAGACCCTTACTCTGAGCCTTCCCCCAGAGACAAAGCACATCTCTCAGTGAGTACTCCCCGGCCCTTCAACCCTGAATTTTCTTGCCTTGAGTGCAACAAAGTGAGAGAGAAAAAAAAATCATTTGGGATAAATAGTTATGGGAACACTGGTATAGACAAGGGCTTGCTTGTTTCTTTGTGGAGCTATTAACCACCTGAGGAAAACTCACAATCTTATAACCACAGAGAGACAAACCTATTTTGGAGCCGAATGCTCTAGGCAGTTCTCCATTAGGTGGCCAAGCGTGATGCAGAAAAACCTGTAAAACCTCTGATATTCAGATTCTCCAGACTTGCATCCCAGAATAGCTGGTTTCTCACAGCTACTGAGAAAGCTTGATTAGAAAGTTTTACTTCATTAGCTTGGTTGGTTCTCTCCCTGCCCTCCCCAACACTTTGCAAACATAAGAAGGTATGAGATTACCCACAGTAAATCCAGCCCTGGGTGGTCAGAATTTCTCTCTTCAGGTCATCCCAGCAGCCCTGTGCCTGAGAATGTCTGTTTGAAGACTTTATGTTGTTTGTGTTGTTTGCTGTTGTGTTGTGTTGTTTCTGCTGTTATTTTTAATTCAAAAATAGCTTTATGGAAATCAGTATGGTCAGGAAATGCTACCCCAAAATATGGTACCATGGCATATTATATATTTCAAGCTGTAGGAATTTGAGAAATGGCATGTGAAGGAAGGGTTTGTGGACCTTCCCCAGAAGTAAGTCAAAAACCTTCATGTGGGAGACCCCCTTCCTATACCCAGAGGAAAGGAGCATCCTTATGTCCAAAGACAAAGAGACACAGAGAAGGCATCTAAAAGAACAGGCCTTGCTAATTGCACCCCCCAGTTTGTTATACTCAATTCACCTTTGTCCTGTCACATCTTTCCACAACTTTCCACTCTTCATCACACCTAGCATAAAAGCACTTGGGTTTAACCATTGCTTTGATTCATCATTTCCTTATGAAGACTTCTGTCATATAAAACTTAGAATCAATAAATGTGTATGTTTTTCTCTTGTTAATCTGTCGTTTGTTACAAAGGCCCCAGTTGAGAATTTAGATGAGTAGAGGAATAAGCTATTATTTCCTCCCTTACAGACTTGTTGTTCCCAACCATTTGCTTGTAGAACCATAGACATCGCTTAGGGCAGAAAGGTATTCGCAGAATTGGAGCTGCAAACTTCAGTATTGATTACCTTCGGTGACAGAGAGAGTGAAAACTCTCTTATACTATTTGTTTTTACCATTTCCTAGCTTAGCACTTCACATTTTAAATGGAAAAATGCCAAAGAAAATAAAATACCTAAAAAGTCATTACTACCATGTGTGTAACACAAAGGAAACCTATCAGCAGAAAGGTAGATTTATATTTGTATGTCTACCTTCTGAGTGGCATCTGCATCAAAGGAAGTGGGAGAAGAGAAATAGACACTTTGATTATATAAGGGAAAGCTCACAGTGTTTTTAATTAAGAGAAAAGGCTAACCAAAGAACAGAAGGGAAACATTTTTTTAAAATATGGAAGTTATTGATGAGAATAGAAAATTGTGTATGCCCCATTACATCCTTTTTTTGCATTCCAAATTTATTTATATTGCAGCTGTCAGAGTAGGTGCAGCTTTTCAAGCCAATAAACCCATGGCAATGTATTCACTCATGTTCCATCTCACCATTTATTTCTCTCGTTCAAGTGCAGGGTTATAAGTTGCACTCTGCCTTTTCATAATTAAACATGGTATTTCTGGCAAACCTAGTGTCAGTCTACTTAAAAACAGACTTCCATTTCTTCAGTGACTATTTGTCTCCTTCAGTCCAACATCCACTCACAGAGACTGCAAATGAAGACTCCAAAGACTAAACTAATAACATAGTTGTTAACAAGAAGACATGGTACTGGAATATATCAAGAATTTAGTAAAGTATAAATGCCTTACCAGGATAGAGTATAATCAAATAAATCTT
This sequence comes from Prionailurus bengalensis, assembly GCF_016509475.1. Taxonomy (NCBI): domain Eukaryota; kingdom Metazoa; phylum Chordata; class Mammalia; order Carnivora; family Felidae; genus Prionailurus; species Prionailurus bengalensis. Next base: position 145,495,502 of record NC_057345.1, read on the forward strand.
GCAAATGGTAAAAGACCTTACATAAATCTATATATTTATTTCATTGTGCAGATGTCAATGCCATACTTGTAAGTATGTATGAAATGGTGATTTGGGATCTTTTCTAAAGCAGCAAATGATCATTATCCATAGGTATCTTCACTATCTTCTTATTGACTGGAAATCTGATATTTAACTAAACTAGCTTAAACTGAAATGAATTTCAATTGTACAACATTCTTTGTGAGCTCGAACAGATTACAGTTTTAAAATTCAGTAGGCTATGGTACATCAGATATTAGCATACTAAGGCAGGAGACTGATTTCTTAATCAGTTGTCACTTAAAAAATAAGGAAAAAGAGTAAAGAAAAAACCCTGGGCTTGCAAACCACAGACATGGGATATTTGTTGTAAAATAGCAGCAGCAATCAGACAAGTGACCTCTGACTGATAAAAATGTATTGGGAGCTAACGAAACAAGTTACTAGGCTTTGTTAGACAATTCCTAGAGAATACTTTAAGCTAAGGTACTATTATTTCTAAGGCAAAAAGATGAGGGGTTTGATATTTACTCAGCAATTTACTTACACACTCATTTATGTTTTCCTGTATCCATTAATAGACACATATTAAGCACCAATCTCTGGAACTATATACAAAAGGTCAAAGCAGGTAACTGACAATAAAGCGTGATCAGTTTGCTAGCACCTAGAATGGTGGGAATCCTATAATAATTACACGAGACAGGATAACTTTGTTTTAATTTGCAAAACAATAGCTATGAACTGCTTTTCATTGAACATGTTTGTAGATACATTGATATCTGTATAAATAGAGATATGTCAGGACTTGATTAGCTTTGTCAAATTTAAAACTTTTCTCTTTCATGTAGAAAGAGATGGTTTCCAATATAAGCTCAGAACACTTGAAGCACCACCCTTGTGCAAGCCCCCAGAAGTTCAGATTAAAACACTACAAGTAGTAAAATACTTGGGCTTTTCTTTTTCTTTCCCTGATATTGTGAGCATCCTAAGATTCTTTGAATGGTGCTATTTTCAGAAGACTGCATATGTGTGCCTCTTCGAAATCTCATCATCTTTCATGTCGTCTTTACCATAATAATATTTTTAGAGCATTTTGCTATTTTTCAAGTCAATGTGTTTCTTCTTTACAGTTTTCCCAGAGTCTTGTCAGGTTTCCCCAGTATGATCAACTCACTCAATATTCAGATGAAGTAATTGGAGATCCTTGCTGCTCAAATTCTCCTCTGTATGTAGCATACATAAATAGTAGCTCTGATTAACGGCTTCACTGCTACCTTACTTGTTAATATGAACATTTAAGAGAAGGAGCAACTCTGTTCCCAAAAACGATTCCACTGAAAGCTCTAGGGATATTAGGAGGCATTACCCAGTATGACTTCAGGAAGGAGATAGACATTATAATATATGTGTTTCCTCCTTTTTATTTTTTTTTCCCTAAGCCATAAATCTATAACAAGTGTCTACTAGTTTTTGAGTTTTACTGCTTTGGAAAACTCCAATAATTATTTTTATGAACAGTTTTTTATTCCTCCCAGCATATTCTGGTTGAAGATGAAATACTTCTAGTCAAATTCCATCTTCATGTTTTTTTCACACTTAGACAAAAACGTTTGCGAACTCTGTATCTTTCTTTTCCTCCTTCTCCTCCACCATCACCTTCATAGCTGCTGCCCCTCCCTCCTCCTTTCTCTTTATCCCTTTCCAGAATATTAGAATCCTCTGCAGTTTTTAATTCACAGGTGTTAAAAGATACAAGGCACATTAAAATTTTTAAGAGTTTAATTGAGCAAAGATCTAATTGGTCAGGCCAACCTGGGAGTGGTTAGGAGCGCTCCACCTACAGGAGCTCAGGAGAAACGCTTATAGGATGGGAGAGCCAAGCAAGGAACTTACTTGAATGGCTGTAGCTTACGTGTTTGCCTGATTTGGAGCAGCCTAGTTGGCTGTAACTGGTTGTTCTTCCGTCTTGAATTTTTTAACTTGAAGCCTTTACAGCGTTAGGTTTTGGTTTGCTTACCTAGGCCGCCAAAGCACTGCAGTCAATTCGGTCTGATGACCTTTTTGTTTAATTAATTTAACATAAGTAATCTATTTCTCTATCTTTTCCAAGTGCACTGTATCTTATGCTACCTTTATGAATTGTGATAGTCCACTATCATCGAGCGGCAGCCAATTCCTGATCTCTCTGGCTGTTCTAACACTTCCACTGCTCACCGGGAAATGCTTACCTGGCCATAGCAATACAGTCATGCTTGTGTCCGTATGCAATATGATGTCCAAACGAGCCCTTGGTAGATCAGCCTGATTCTTGAAAACTAAATCAACAAATTACTTGGTTTAAGTACCCAGGCAATTAAATATTTAATTTTGTAACATCTTGCTCTGGTCCCCTTGAGCTTATATTTTTGCCCCCATCTTGGCACTGCGACTTCAAGCAGTCCCTTGACTACCGCCATGAGCTAAAGCTCCACATGGCTACATCATTTGAATTTCCTAAAATAATGGCTATCCTCCTCTTTCGAAGAAAAAAATAAAACCAGCTTTCAAATACTGAGATATACCTGGCTTTGAACAAGACATAGCAATGATAGTTGTAAGTATTCGAGTAATTCAGCAACCCACCCATGTCCTTGTCATCTAAGTCAACATGTTTAAAGAGGGAAAGGAGAGTAGTTTCGAATCTATCTGTTATGGAAACTATGTTCTTTTTTTTTTAACCTTTTCACTTTGATGTGAGCTTATTATGTTTTTCAGTAAAATCCAGGATTTTATCTTTTATCTGTTACAATTGAGCATGGCTTAATGAGCCGCATGAAGCTGTTGTAAGAATTGAAAGACTTAGAGAGCCAAACCTTTGACTCCACACTTGCATAACTTTCTGCCAGAAATTCTGCCTTCCGCTAAAAACATAATTTGAAAAGCCAGATACTGGTCAAATCAGGTTTGTCTCGTAACTCATTAGATGAAGGAGATCTGTGAGAACAACTGAAAGAATAGATAATATGAAAAAAAAAAACAAACCCAGTAGCTTAGAAAATAAGGAAAATTACTGATTATAAAATATCACCTTTATTTTTAAAAATACAGAAAGGTTATTTCATGTTAAATGTGGTTTCCATTCTCTGTGAAAGCATTAAACAGCTTAACATTTGTGCTTAAATTTTTATGTTCTACTTATTTATTTCTATGTTGAAGGCCTAAAGAAAATCTTTTAAGACAAAGCATGCATGCAATTTACCTTAAAGGTAATTATGCAGCTAAGAAACAAAAACTGATGATTTTTTTTGGAGAATTTGAATGGTTTTTCCCTCTCATAGTTTGTAATAAGATGTCAGAATTAAATAAATATATTTTTAAGTAAAAAATATATTTCTTTTAATTCCAGGAGAGTTAACATACAGTGTTAACATTAGTTTCAGGTGTGCAGTATAGTGATTCATTAATTCTATATATAATTCAGTGCTCATCATGATAGGTGTACTCTTTTCAAAAATTTTTTTAATGTTTATTTATTTATTTTTGAGAGAAAGAGAGAGACAGAGCACAAGCAGGGGAGGAGCAGAGAGAGAGGGAGACCCAGAATCCGAAACAGGCTCCAGGCTCTGAGCTGTCAGCACAGAGCCAGACGCGGGGCTCAAACTCACAAACTGTGAGATCATGACCCAAGCCAAAGCCAAACGCTCAACCAACTGAACCACCCAAGTGCCCCAAATGATGAGTGTACTCTTAATCCTCTTCACCTATTTCACCCATCCCCCACCGACCTCCCCACTCCGGTAACCATCAATTTGTTTTCTGTAGTTAAAAGACTGATGTTTGATTTGTCTTTCTTTTCTTTTGTTATTGTTTTGTTTCTTAAATTCCATATCTGAGTGAAATCATATGGTATTTTTCTTTCTCTGACTGACTTATTTCACTTAACGTTATACTCCCTAGTTGTATTCATGTTATTGCAAATGGCAAGATTTCATTCTTTTTTATGGTTGAATAATATTCCACTGTATACATGTACCACATTGTCTTTACCCATTCCTCAATTGATGGACACTTGAGGTGCTTCCAAAATTTGGCAATTGTAAATACTCCTCCAAAAAACATACAGGTGCATATATCCCCTCAAACTCGTGTTTTCATATTCTTTGGATAAATACTCAGTAGTGCAATTACTGGATTATATGGTTTTTCATTTTGGGGGGAAGCTCCATACTGTTTTCCACAGTGGCTGTACCAGTCTCAATTCCCACCAATAGTGCACAAGGGTTTTTGATTTGTTTTTCTCCACATTCTTGCCAACACTTGTTTCTTGTGTTTTTGATTTTAGCCATTCTGACAGATGTAAGGTGATATCTCCTTGGGAATTTGATTTGCATCTCCTTGATAATTAGAGATGTTGAGCATCTTTCCATGTGTCTGTTGGCCATCTGTGTGTCTTCTTTGGAGAAACATCTGTTCATGTCTTCTGCCCATTTTTAAATTGCATAATTCATTTTTGGGATTTTGAGTTCTATAAATTCTTTATAGATTTTGGATATTAACCTTATATTGGATAGGTCATTTGTGAATCTCTTGTCCCATTCAGTAGGTGTTCTTTTAGTTTTGTTGGTTGTTTTCTTTCCTGTGCAGGAGCTTTTATTTTGAAGTAGCCCCAAGAGTTTGTTTTTGTTTTTCTTTCCCTTGCCTCAGGAGATATATCTAGAAAAGTGTTGCTGTGTTCAATGTCAGATAAATTACTTCCTGTGCTCTCTTCTAGGATTTTTATGGTTTTCTGTCTCACATGTAAGTCCTTCACCCATTTTGAGTTCATTTTTGTGTATGGTGTAAGAAAGTGTCCAGTTTCATTCTTTTGCATGTAGCTGTCCAGTTTTCTCAATACCATTTGTTGAAGAAACTTTTTCCCATTGCATGTTCTTGCCTTCTTTGTCAAAAATTAATTGACCATGTAATTGTGGGTTTATTTGCAGACTCTCTATTCTGTTCTATTGAACTGTATGTCTATTTTTGTTTCAGTACCATACTCTTTTGATTACTAGAGTTTTGTTATATAACTTGAAGTCTGAAGTTGTGATACATTCAGTTTTGTTTTTCTTTTTCCAGATTGCTTTGGCTATTTAGGTCTTTTGTGGTTCCATACAAATGTTAGGATTGTTTTTTCTAGTTCTATGAAAAATGTTGTTGGTATTTTGATAGGGATTGCATTAAATCTGTAGATTGCTTTGGGTAGTATAGATGTTTTAACAATATTTGTTCTTCTAATCTGTGAACATGGAATGTCTTTCCATTTCTTTGTGTTATCTTTAATTTTTTCATGAGTGTTTTATAGTTTTCAGTGTATAGGTCCTTTGCCTATTCGGTTAAGTTTATTCCTAGTTATTTTATTCTTTGTGGTAGAGTTGTAAATAGTATTATTTTCTTAATTTCTCTTTTTGATATTTTATTAAAGTGTATAGAAATGCAGTAGATTTCTATATATTAATTTATACCCTGTGATCTTACAGAATTCAATTATCATTTCTAATAGTTTTTTGGTGGAATCTTTAGGGTTTTCTACATATAGTATCATGTCATCCACAGGTAGTGAAAGTTTTACTTCTTCCTTACAGATTTGGATGCCTTTTATTTCTTTTTGTTGTCTGACTGCTGTGGCTAGGACTTCTGGTATTAAGTTGAATAAAAGAGGTGAGAGTGGATGTCTTTGTCTTGTTCCTGACCTTAGGTAAAAAGGTCTAAGTTGTTCACCATTGAGTATCATGTTACCTGGGTAAATAAATAATATTTTTAAAGAATCTGAAACAGTACAGTCAATTCTATTGCACACTGTAAAGAAAAATCTATTCAATATATTTAAAATCCTCATATCTAAATTGCCCTCCATCAGTATGTTCCTAATTCAGGAAGTGGTTTGGAAAGTCCAGTGCATTACAACTTCAGAGTAAATACTCTTGCACTTCTGCTGGCAATGCTGAGGCCATATCCTCCTGAGAATTCTCCAAAAATCTTTCTAAGAATATTATTCATTTGTTTCTCTTTTTATTCATTCAATAAAAACATATTGATCTTTAACTATATTCTATGTTCTTTGCTGGGGATACAGCAGTAAACAAGAAAGGCAAAATCTGCCTTGCCCTCAACGAGTTTATATTCTAACCAAGGAAACCCACGGCAGGCATACAAACAAACTAATAATTAAAATATTTTTAGACAGTGAAAACAAAACAGAACAAAACTACCTACTGTGTTGTGGCAAGGCCATGTCAGGAAGAATACATTTGAGTTGAGACATGAGTGAGAGAGTAAGCCAGCTGTGCAAATGGCTGGTCTCAGAAGTCTCCAGGCAGAGGAAACTGCCAAGACTTAAACCCCTGGACATGGAATGAATTTGATGAGGGATTGAAAAAGGTGAAGTGAGACATGAGAATCAGAGGGAGGCACCAGTGGCCAGATTGAAAAGGATGTTGTAGGCGTTGGGAGGAAGGAGGGTTTTTTGGTTTTTGTTTTTCAATAATATTATGGTAAAGACTTATGGGAAAGATAGGATCTAATTTATATTTTTAAAAGACATGAATGAAGAATGGGGTGTAATTAAACCATATAGAGAGCGACAGGCTCAAACTCAGGAGAATCTGCCTAACATTGCTCTATTTATTTTTTTAAATTTTTTTTTCAACGTTTATTTATTTTTGCGACAGAGAGAGACAGAGCATGAACGGGGGAGGGCCAGAGAGAGAGGGAGACACAGAATCGGAAACAGGCTCCAGGCTCCGAGCCATCAGCCCAAGAGCCCCACGCGGGGCTCGAACTCACGGACCGCGAGATCGTGACCTGGCTGAAGTCGGACGCTTAACCGACTGCGCCACCCAGGCGCCCCTAACATTGCTCTATTTAAAAGGCAATGTGCTGTAATAACATGAATCTTTATAGAATCTGTCATACTAGAGATAAAATAATGTTGCCGTCAGAAACCTTTCAGTTTGTACCTTATACTCACACTTTAATAAGGTGTTTTGTTTGTTTGTTTTGTTCTTTTTCTCTCTAGCCCTTCATGTCTGAACAGGAGGGAGTTTCCACCCAATGAGACAGAGAGCAGTTAGTACACATCTCTAGTAAACTCACCTCTTCCTCCACCACCAACCCCATCCAACAAGGTGGGAATCTAAAGGTCGCTGATTCCCGACCTTAAAGAGCTCTCAGTCACATATAACTAAAATGTTGTAGTCAGACTTTGAAAAGAGCTGTATCATTGTATGAACACATTACAACCAAGACAGAAGTGGAAGAGAACATTTCTGACTTGGGGAAGTTAGGGAAGATATCATAGGGAATGTGGTATTTGAGAAAGGCCTAAAGATGACTTAAAGAGGTTCTAGGCAAAAGAAATTTGAATACGAAATTATCCCTGAAATACAAGAAGAAGCAGAATGAAGTAAAGCATGTAAGTATGAGCGTATCTGATTTTAAAAATAGAACAGGGGCGCCTGGGTGGCTCAGTCGGTTGAGCGTCCGACTTCAGCTCAGGTCACGATCTCACGGTCCGTGAGTTCGAGCCCCGCGTCGGGCTCTGGGCTGATGGCTCAGAGCCTGGAGCCTGCTTCCGATTCTGTGTCTCCCTCTCTCTCTGCCCCTCCCCCGTTCATGCTCTGTCTCTCTCTGTCTCAAAAATAAATAAATGTTAAAAAAAAAAAATTTTAAAAATAGAACAAAAAGCACATGACTTCATGAGAAAAAAGTGAACATTTTTAATGTAACTGGCAACAGTAGGAAATGAAATTGAAAGCTTTATATTTTAAATAGTGATAAGGAGCTTGAGCATTAATTTTTAGGCCCTCAGTGAAGAGTCAGTGAATAATTTTTGAGCAGGAGGTTTGACTTTACTGAATTTGTGTTTTAGAAAGATAATGGTAAGAAAGTGTGTGGAGATTAGCAGTGGGAAGATCCATTAGACATCTTTAAAATGATCTAGGTCAGATGTGTTAAAGGCCTGGATTATGAAAGTGGAAATAGACACAGGAAATAGAGATGAAGTCAAGAATCACAGTGGTGTGGAAATGGCCGGGCTAATGATCCACTCAGGCTTATCTGCCAGGAGAAGGGAGGCGAAGAAAGTTTAAAAAGCTTCAGGATTAGACTACTTGCTGGATTGGGATTGTGATAATCAAGTAATTTACTGCCTGACCCACCTGGGATTGGTCTTCTAAGGATTACAGTCACTTAGTAGACTAGAACTTCCTCCAAATCTCCTTAAAATTACTCTGACTTTGTTTTTTTTTTTTTTCTCCCATAATGTTTTCTTCCATTTATATAGTGAATGTGGACTTTCTTAAGGCTAGGTGTAATATGCTCTGTGTTTTCAGTTGGAAATGTCTACTTCCTGTTAGTTTTGTCACCATATTTAGTATTTGTTGTCTCCTTCACAGATGAATTAATTTTGAATGAGCCATTTACTTTTAACAGGCAATGGATTTATGTATTGTTTGCGGGTCCTGCTTCATAAAGTAGCCATATTTTTCACATACTCCTGATTCATATCTTCTGTTCATGAATTTATATTCCATCTATCTAAATCACTCCAGTCTAAAGAAGATAGGGAGTTGCAATTCCATATTGATGCTATAAATTGGCTACTATATAAAGTGAAGATGTGCTCAGCTACAAATAATGAAAAAAACAACACAACTATTTCTTTTTTTTTAAATTTTTTTTAACGTTTATTTATTTTTGAGACAGAGAGAGACAGAGCATGAATGGGGGAGGGTCAGAGAGAGGGAGACACAGAATCCGAAACAGGCTCCAGGCTCTGAGCTGTCAGCAGAGAGCCCGACGCGGGGCTCGAACTCACGGACCGTGAGATCATGACCTGAGCCGAAGTCGGACGCCTAACTGACTGAGCTACCCAGGCGCCCCCCAACACAACTATTTCTAATGAGATATTTCCATCCAATAAATACAAAAAATAAGACAACTAGATTGATTAATTGAGAGGTTAAATATCCAGGATACATTCTCTTTCAATCTTTCTGTGTTGCCATTCTCATTATACTGAGTTGTCTTTTTAGACTGGCTACCATCATTGTCCTGGGATAATTCTTAGTTCCAAATATCACGGAAGAACTGATGGTTTTTACATTGTGTCGCTTTATAAGAATTAGGTGGTATCAACTAGACTTGCCTCCATATTTCATTGGCTAGAATTTAAACATTTTCTCAGACTAAGCCAATCAAGTATAATGGCAAGAGTAATGAGACTACCATGATTGGCGTAGGCTCATCTTCCCCTTAAACACATGACCATCTAACACCTGAACAAAATCAGGGTCCTGTCTGAGAGGATGCAAGAGCATAAAGAATTGTCTTAGAAGTAGGTAACCAGCAGTATTCACTACTGCAGTAAGCCTGAAGAATGTTTCTTCTGGAATATTCTGACACTTGTTAATTATATAGCATGATATCTGGATCATAAACTTGCCTTAATATCTGCCCAAACTTTGGAGTTTGCAGTATTTGTTAGTCACTCATTTGGAGAATGCAGAGAGGATCAGACATTAAAGGTAATCCCTATTGGGACATAGTCTCACGAATTTGAACAGGACATTGGCAAATTTCAATACTGGTCCTTGTTCAACCATTTGCTGTTAGAACCTAGTGCACTCATGCTGTTCTGTGACTGCTGAGAGTCTCATCTACATATTTTCTCCAATTAGTAGCTTTATTTTTTAAGCTTCTCTCTTCCATCAAAGTGTACTTGTCTTCTATCTTCTGAACCGTTTCTGATTAATGTAAGAAACTAAATTCTATATCTTTATTCACTGGGAATAGGGAATTAAAAAAAAATAACACCTCTCAAGCAACAGAAGTGTATTTGACAAAGGTGTAATAGTGTGAAGAACCCAAAGAAGGCACTCATTGTGGCAAACTTTTCTAGTCTGCTGCCTACATGATTGACATTTGACCAGGCACTGCTTATATCACATCTCAAAATGAAATCCCACCCATCTTCATCTATGTAAGGACCAGGTGAAATAACATGTTTGATAGGGCACTGCCATTGTGGTGTGTTGCCTTATCTGTCACTAAGAAATTCTTCCCAGAACCTGGGCAGAAGATGCATTTAGGAGCCTATGACCACAATGATTGGTGATTCGGGTACTGGCTAGCTTCAGTTTTCAACAGAACCAAAGCAGGGAAACTGGTAAGTCATAGTATCAAAAATCTCTAAATTATGGGGTGATCACCCTTTTCATGTCTCTGAGAAGCCACAGAGTAACTATTGTACAAACTATTGATGTTTGATGTTCAGCAACATAAGGATGATCTAATTAATTTCTACAATTGATGAGCAGCTATAGTATAGAGACGCTAGTCAGAAAATGAATATTATAATGATTATGCTAAATGTCATTGCTTCATAAAGAGATACAGCATTAAAACAATTAGAGATCATCAGCCCTGTCTATATGTAGAGGCAGAAGGAAATTATGGTGAAATTCCACACTGATTAATAAATGTATGGTTCTGATATTTAGCACAAAATGGATCTTCAATGTCCTCGGTAATTATAACAACAAGAAAACATTATTTGAAAGATTTGATGATAGATTTAAAGAGTTTCCATCTCTAATAATTTTTTTCTTCTTTAGTTTTCCCAGATTTTACATCTGGCTGTCTTTCTTTTCTGAATGTCAAAAGTCATTTATATTAACTTGATAGAGTATTGAAAAATTATTTAAATTATTAAAATATAGTTCCTACAGGTATAAAGAGTTCATCCATGTCATCTTATTCTTTGCTATGTCAGAATGATTCCTGCACTCCTCCCTACGGTGTGGCCTTCTCCACTCGTCTGAACACAAGTGACATCTTTTATGTATAAAGACTCGAGTGAAGTGGCATGAATCATTTCCTTTTTAATGTTTCCCATCGAGTATTTCCTCTCCCTGTCAAATAGAAACCCACATTATTCTCTTTTAGACTTAAGCCTGATGTATTTTCTCTTTGCTTAGAGTATTTTCCTATTTTACTTTGCTTCTGAATTACTTCTTACATCAGGCTTCTTTGCTCCATAGTTCCATATACCCACACTATTTCTTTGTAACCTGGTCTTGTTCAGTGGAATAGGACATTCCAAAGCCCTAAATGTCTGAAAGCATGATGATTTACAATACATGGTATAGCGAGCCTAATAAAACATGTTTGTGAATTGTAAAATTTTATGAAATTTAGTGAATATAATTTGAAAAGCAAGCATTATAATAACCAAAAACAAAATAGAAGTTATTTGTCAACCATGCATGTAGTATAATAGGGCAAACACTAGCCCTAGAGTCAGAAAAGGCCACTAACAAGCCCTGGATCTTAGACAAGTCACTTTATCAGCCTGACCCTCCATTTCTACATTTATAAATATGTGAATTTCAAGCTAAATAATCATTATGATTCCTTGCAAGTCAAACAATCTCTGACCGTTAACATAATAGATTTCTCATTTAGGTTATTTTATCACAATCTGAGGAATTGAAATTTCTGATGTTCTTACATGAAAGCAACTTCTAAAGCACCAGTTGGTAATTATGGTTCAGGAGAGTCGTATCATAAGGTAAAGGTTTTTAGATGGTTTTCTGTAATGAGCCATAAGTTTTCCTAGGAGAACTTAGGATTCAGGCAGTTACATATAATGTTTACTACAGAATGGTGTATATATTTTAAAGAAATGAAAGCTATTTGAAAGGATATTGTACTACCCTGTCATTACATTTTTCATAAGTCTTTAATCCTACAATTGTTATCTGAGTCTCAATATAAAATGTCACTCCTTATTTAGAAAATTTATTTGGTAACTATCCATTTGCTATGCCATATGGGTAATACGAATTATAGAATGAGTTTATGCCCCCATCATATATCCCTTTCTTTCTCCATTGATTTGTTTCTTTATTTTGAATCATGATCACTTGGATAAATAACTTGGAGAGAAAGGGTTCTGGGTTTTGTATACCAAGAGTTTATATAGCAAGAGTTTGGGTGTGAAGGACAGTGAAGGTACTGTGTATATAGGGGAGGCAGGATTCCTTTATGAAAAGGTGTGACAATTCAAGTAAGGAGAGAGACTCATTCAAGTCCTTTTTCTGTGCTTTATGTTTGTGTGACCAGGAACCAGGGAGTTGGCAAGATATGTATTGGATTAAACCAATAAATATAGGTTACAACACACAGTCGTAAGTAACCGAAACCAATTCTAGCTAATTAACTGAACCCTGTTTTATTGTAAGGATCTACATAAGGCTCGGAGACTGAGGAGTAGAAACTAAGACCAGCAATTCTTCTGAAGGGCTAGAAATAAGAAAAAGAGAAACTGTTTCAAAGCTAAGACAGCTGCAGGTATAAGACACCAGATAATCAGCTACTGCCACCATATTCCACTGGGACAACTCATATTCTCTCATACTTACCTCAGATGCTCAAGATTAAATTCCCTTGAGGGTGAAGATTATGATATATGTGGGCCACAGGTGCAGTTGGCCAAGAAGAGGGAAGATGTGGCCCCAATGACATTCACAATGTCAATTGTTCACTCCCTTCAATATGACTGAAATGGGGACGAGTCATTCCTCAATAGGAAATTGAGATCCTATGAGGGGAGGAGGCCAAGATCCTTGGCAGACAGAAATTGAGTGCTGCCCATTGTACAGCAAACAAGCCCAAAGTGTTTAATTTCTCTGAGTTTTATCTTCAAAATTGGTTTATTCAGAATAATCATAACAGTATCCTATTTTTATCTCTAGAGTTCCATAATTTCTACTGTGATTTCTATAAATTATAGACACTATTACTATCTATAGTCATTAATGAAGCTATTTTATAGAAAAAAATAGAATATAAATTATTAAATAAAAAAAATTGAATTTGCTTTCTGGAACCTTAACAGAGTGGAGAGCTTTTAATGGTTCATGCAAATGTCATTAGGTCATTGTCTTAGGTAGGAAGGCTTCTCAACAGGTCTGTAACTTACCCAGATTAAAATATACATACAGACAAAAAAGCATAGCAAGAAAATGATTTATATGTATGACTGTATTCTCACCTCTTAACAGTGGTCCCGTGTCAGAGTCCATAGAACATAGCCATTAGGTACATGAACTTTAGACTGCGTTTGAATCTTTCTATATCATGGCTTACTAAATGTGTGGTAAGCTCTTTTCTACATCGTGATTTGTTTATATGAAAAAATGGAGATGACAGGAGTTACGTGTAACTCATAAGGCTTGTGTGAGGAATACATGGATTAGTATTTATAGGCACAAAGCAAATGTAAAATTAAATAGACTTAAAGATTATTCTTCCAAATGTAGACTTTCATGAATTCGCATAAATGACATATATCAAATAATTGTTTCTTTCTTCAGTTTAATGAGTGTCTATATAAACCGTCACATTTATTAGATGTTTAATTAATATACATGAAAAATCAATGTGTATGTAAATAAGTAAAAAATGTATTTTAAAATTTTATTTCTTGTTTTATATGTCCATTGTAATTGCTTGGGCTAGAAGTAATACATTGTAAATATCATACAATTTCTGAAGTTGATGTTACACTAATGCTATTTGTGTTCCAGTACTAATATTCTGTTAAATGGCTGTTTGATAAGAGCATGAAGAACTTAAATTGGTCGTTAGTTGTAAAAAACTACAAATCCTACCATGATCTGTCAATTCGGTTTTGCCTTGTTCTTTCAGAAAATGAATTCCTAATTTATACCACTCACGTGAAAAAATGATATTGAAATATTCATGTAGCACTATTGAATCAAATCCTAGTCAAGGGATATAGAAGTTAAAACAATTTCCTATAAAATTAACTCACCCTTAAGGTGTTTGCAAGAAACTAAGACTTCACCAACTTTTTGTTTATCTATTTTTTTGTTTGTTTGTTTTACTTTTCCCCTTAGTTTTTCACCCATCTCTACTATCACTTATTCTACCTATAGCTATCTTAATTATATGCCCTTTAACTTATGGGCCACACATATTTGCTCAGAATTTCATAAGAAAATGAGGCTGTATAATTCACATTTTCCTTTTATGTGAACTTTGCAAAGAGCAAGTGACCAAATTAGCCATCCAGGAACTCACAATTAAAAGGTATGGTTTATTCATAACCATATTAATCAGACTGTCAGAATTCTCTGGCTAGTCCCATGATAAGCCAATCACAAAAATGACTAAAACCCTTTTTGGTATAAAGGGAGACAAGGATAATTTGTTAAAACAATAGCTCTGGCTTGAAGGATATAGAGGTTTAGTCATTATGTTTTCTAAAATATTGGTAATAATTTAAAACATTATTCAACAATTATCACATTGATGTGAACTATTTGAATTATTGTATTTTAAATTTGATAATAAAGGAGAATTAGCTTACAGCCTGAGATCTAGGTTTCAGAATTTTCAAAATTTGAACCACTTACAACGAAAAAGAAGTATTCATTCGTTATAAACAATCCTTATTAGTGTAACAGTTTTACTTGATGGTAGAGACTAAGGAAAAGTTACTTCTTTCCCTTCAAGCTGGAGTAGACTGATGGCCCAACTAAAGTGAGTAATGGTCAATTTCAATATTGAAATTCTTGATCTGTTTGCGACAAATGCAGATTTCTGGTTGCCGCTCTCAGAGGTTCTGATTTGGTCAATTTTCAAAACCACCCTTACGGGAATCTGGTGCACAACCACAAGGACCACACTGGCGAAAAGTGCCGTGGTGTAAAAGGTGCCTGCCCATGTCACACGTCTCCTTGACATTTTCCAACCACCCCTGTAATCGTAACTGGGTGGGTGACCTATCATTGAGATGTAGCTCTTACTTCAGCCTTGCTCTTGGCAAAAATCGATCTTGTTAACAGGGTTTTGACTGTAATAACAGGTAGCATTCTTCCCAGGCATCTTCGCCCAATGATTACAGCAAGTACTTTCAGTGATGTTTTTTTGCACTACCCATGGCCTATGAAGCTGCTCTTACTGTCAGTGAAAGGATGGAGGAAATCAGGTGAACCTGGAGAGGAGAAACTCCTTACCATTAGCCATCAGCCCTTCCTTATGATAACATCATCTATTAGTGGATATCCTTGTTGTTCGGCATCAGTGACAATACACACTGATTCTTTCACACCGCTGTGCAAATTAGAGAAGACCAGTAGCTTGCATCCTTTACGCCCAAGCTGCAAAAGAGAGATGTACTGACTCCATTTCTTAGATGGCTACTTTGCTATATCACACATGTGTGTCTTTCTTACCATCATCCATCTTTCTGCTTTTAGTTCTGCCAGCATAGAGTTAGTTCAGCTACCCGTCGTAAGGGCCTCAGTCTTGCCATTGGAATCATCCACCTGGCTGACTTCATCTCCATTTCCACAGAAAATACATATGTGCAAATTTGATGATTTCCTATGACACAGCTTAAAAGAAAAGCCTCGTAGAGACATATAAACTATTCTTTAAAAGCACGTAAGAATGAAATGCCACATTACATGACACAAACAATTAATGATTTGATACAAGTAATTGTCTGCAAATGCTGGCACTGTGAAGCTTTTCACACTTTTATAATCACCAGGCATTGAAAGTGTATTAATATACACTTCTTTTCTTCTTTACATACTGTTATCTGTATAGTTGGAAGGCAAAAGTCACGATAAAGTGTTTGGCAGAAAGAACGTTCTAAATTCAGACAGATTTGTTTGAATCCTGACCTCTTCTGTTAACAGCAAGTTTACTTAGCTAGTATGAAATGCAGTCCACCTCATGGGATTATTCAGAGGATGTGATACATTGATGAATTTAAAGTGACAAATTGAGTCTCACTGAATCTGGGTCTTCTTCCTAGGTGTGTGGAGGTAGAAAATGAGCTGCTTCATTATGTTGAAATGCAGATATATTTATATCATAGACTCCCTGTAGACTGTAAATCATATCAGCATGAAAAGACATGTGGTGGCAAAGATAGAACAGTGATTTTTGCTGCCCTGGGGTTAGCATAAATAAGCGGCTTCATTCTATGTATAGCCATATGCCCTTTGGACATTCATGTTTTGTAGTTCTTTTAAAAATTACATTGCTCTAAAAATTATTTTCACTTTAGAATTTATTTGCGTATATTTTTCCAAAATGAGATGTTCAGCCACATACAAATTCACAATGATAATAACAATAAAAATAGACCTAGACAATCATAACTGAGGGGCGCCTGGGTGGCTCAGTTGGTTAAGCGTCTGGCTTCGGCTCAGGGCATGATCTCACAGTCTGTGAGTTTGAGCCCCACATAGGGCTCTGTGCTGACAGCTCGGAGCCTGGAGCCTGCTTCAGATTCTGTGTCTCCCTCTCTCTCTGCCCCTCCCCTGCTCATGCCCTGTCTCTCTATCTCTCAAAAATACATTTTAAAAAAGAAAATCATAACAGAATAAAACAGCAAATGGCCAATATGGTAAATGAAAATAAAAAATCAGGTATCATGTTTTTTTTTTCCAAGCTCCTTTTAGCCAGGGTAATGTTGGCAAAAGAAGGTCTAGCATTTTACTGTCAGAGGGGAGAATGTGTATCATTACTTCAGTTGAAGTAAGAAAATTTTTCATATGGGTCTTCAAAGCAGGCATTGATCATATAATGAGCAATATCATTAATGAAAAATTCAAAGCAAATACAAAATCAAGTTTCATATGACTCTTTCAGATCTTTTATAATATGTGAAGATACAAGAAGTATTCATAATTCAGTGAAAGACATCCTAAGAGGCACTAAGAAAATGTGATTCAGCCATGCATCTTTATGGTGCTATAAGCAAGAATTGTGATCAAGGAAGAAAACACTCATAGAAGTGTATGAAGGATAGAAAGCATTTTGCTTTAACAAGTTTCCATGGATATTAGTTCCATAACCTAAGATTTTAAGTGTGAGTGATTTGATGTGGGTTAGGAATGCTGGTGTTCTCAGTGCTGACCCACAGTAAAATCAGATTCTTCAGAGACCAGCTGAGCATGTTACAAGACAGATGATATTCTATCGAAAAGTATATACATTATTTACTCTTCACTAAATATCTCTCTACGCATGTGGTCCAAGAAACCCCCAAAATGTATGTTTTGCAACTGAAATTCTTATAAAATGCTTTTCTGTACACTTATTTCAACATTATGTGTGACCCCCCAAAAAATGTCCTTAATTGTCTCCCCTTCCAATTACCTGAACATCTTTCACTGAATCTTCTCTCTTCTGACTCTCATGGATTCTCTAAGTCCTATTTCCTCAGAAGATGAGGCCTGTATTCTTTAATTTATTAATTGCTTGTACTTCCAGCGACAGACTTATTTCTCAACTTCATTATCTGGCCTCTAATCACAAATAATTCAAGGGTATTTCTCTTTTTTCAGGTCAATCCTGGTCAACCCATATCAACCCCAATTGTCCCTGACCTCTGTCTCTCACAAAACTGTGAGTTTTTCTAGGCCCATTAATGTGTCCTAACCACTCTAGTGTCCTCCAGCAGACATGTGAATGGCCTACCTATATGCCCTGAGACTTATTCTTATGTCTCTGCCCATTCTTTCTCTAGGGGCAGTGCCTTATGTGGAGGTCCTAGGAATTAATCACCTCTTTTGTCTGGCCTGGGTTCTGCCCTCAACTGATGACTTTATAAAAAAGCTGGGATATATCTAGTCCAGCCCTCTTGTCCTCAGGTGGGAAAACTATGAAGCATGTGCTCTACACTTCCTTCCAGAATTCACCAGCATGATTAAATTTTAGTTACCCACAGTAGTAGCTGGCTTAATTCCACACCCTTCATTGGCTGCTGTAACTTACCTGTCTCACTTGCCCCTTCCCCTACCCAAGTGCTTCCTGCCATCACTTCCCAGAGAAACACAACTTACAACCAAACCCTGTCCCAGTGTTTGCTTTTGTGAGAACATTAAAAAAAAAAAAGTTTCCTGTGGCCAACTCTGACCCTATCACATAGTCAGAACTGTATAAGTGTCTGTTGGATGAATGGATGAATAGACTAGTAAGAATAACATACCGTGAATCTTGCTGTGTTAATTGAATTTATATAAAGTCTTTTAAGGTTTGAAATGACTCAACCACTATACTTTTGCCATATTTTTACACTGCACATAATTCAGAATCATGTCTGCATTGTACTAAATGTAGATTATCTTTGCTATGAATTGTTTCACTTTGTCATTGCATATTTTTTTACATTGATATATTTCTAGATTATAAAAGATTCCCAGAAGAATAAAGCATGTGCAGCCTACACACCAGAAATGGTTCACAAATAGCAGAAATTTAAGATAATGATGCCAGCTCTATCTTCAAAAGAGATCACGATGACAATAGTCAGCTTCTCCTGCCGGTGTGAACAACATATCTTTCCAATCCCTCCTAAATAAAAAATAAAACCTGGTCACAGAAGACATCTATGCTAGGGACACGTCTCTTTGGAATCACTTATTTTTCAGTTGTGTTAGATCATAATACCCTTGAATTCCTTGTGATCTTTATGTCTCCTAATTTCTCAATAATAGTAAGAAAAAAAAAAAGTTAATGTGCCTTGTCAAACTTTAGGATTTGAAGATGCTTTTGTCTGTGTCCTCCGTAGTCCAGCAGAGGGAGCAGTGTGTCACCCAGAAAAGCCTCAAGGGTCTACACCCCTGACATTGGACTCTTGAGGTAGACAGATGCACAAATATCAATGTGAGGTTTTCCCTGACAGAAACAGCAGAGACTCAAACAAAAATGCTAGTGAAAATGGAAAGAATAGTCACTGTGTGGTAGAAGTTGAGAGATTTGCCCAAACATACTCCAATCTGAAATCTCTTTCATAATCAATTCTTTCTACTGATGCATTAAAGATTTATCTGGAAAAAAAAAAAAAAGGAAATAGTTTTCCAAAGAAAAGAAACACACTGAGGCCATTACAGATCATAGATGTTCCACGTGGGTTAGTGAATGTGATGGCTAAGAGATGAACCTTGAGAGGTGTCTGAATGGCTCAGTCAGTTAAGCACCTGACTTCAGCTCAGGTCATGATCTCACAGTTCATGGGTTCGAGCCCCACATTGGGTTCTGTGCTGACAGCTCAGAGCCTGGAGCCTGCTTCGGATTCTGTGTCTCCCTCTCTCTCTACCTCTCCCCTGCTCATGATCTGTCTCTCTCTGTCTCTCAAAAATAAATAAATGTTAAAAAGTTAAAAAAAAAAAAGAGGTGAACCTTGAGATAGTACTCCAATTGAGCCAGGATCAATTCCTGGCTCATTCATATATTAATTGTGTGACACTATTCAAGTGATGTAACACCTTTAAAACTCAGGTTTCTAACCTTATAAATGAGAATAATATCTACCTCATAGTAGATATTATGACCATATAGTAGATATGGTTATAAGCATGAAATGAGATAATACCTATAAGGAGCTTAGATAGGCCAATAGTATCTCAATAAAAGTTAGCCCTTCCTATTAGATTGATTGAAATTTATTTACCAGGGTCCTGAGGAAAAGGGTGAGGTTAATGTAAATTTCCATATAAATAGAGAAAAAAGGGAAAATTATACAGGGAGGAAATTCTAGGGAGGAGATGAGAAAATAGGTATTGAAATTTGAATGTTGCCCAGCACGTCCTCTGATATTAGACACCTGAGTACCGAGACTGTTTTTGAATCTCCAAAGAAGCAGGGAATTGATATTTAAGTCAAACACTGCCTTCTTTTTAAGTGTAACTGGATTTGTTCAGCCAGGAACAACTTCTTTCAGTAAGACCAAAGTGTTCGAGAAGAGGGTGAAATAGCTAAATTCAAGTCAATTTTTCTTCAGAGTGTAAAGAAGCATAAAAATATTGGCAAAGACATAGGCACACTTGGCATTGAAGGCAGCTGGGAGTAAAGTAGGCTGAGCCTCCCTCTTGGGTAGCTACCTCACTTTGGCTCTGTTTGGCTGTGGGCCAGCCTTGGGACATAATGTGTTCCCTGTTCCTACCTTAAGAATCCTCTTTGTGTCCATTCTCCTTGCCTGTCTTTCAGAAGCAGCATCTCTCCTTTTAGGTTATCTAGAGGTGTGTTCACAGTGACACAAGAACAGAGGTGATCAGGACTAAAATAGTCTGCATGTTCTGCAGTCTGATCTTTTCCCCTTTCTCCATTTCCCTTGGATTTTTTATTCCTCCCTTGAAAGTCGACTAAATTACATTCCATAGTCCACTGCGTTTCACCTGCATTTCTACCCCCCTTCCCCCAATTCCATGCATACGTATTGAAGGGATGTTGCTGTGGCAACCTTCTGTGAGGAAGCTTTCAAGCTGTTCTATTACTATATATTAAAGAAGATTATAGCAGAGGGAATCATTTTTAAAATAGAAGAAATTTAACCAAATTTATATCTGAAAATTAAAAAGCACCAGGATTCAGAGTATAAAAATATTCTGTAATTGAGTGCCTCATTTACAAATATTATTAGTGTTATTACACTTTGTATTCATTTTCACCTTGGGTTTGGAAAAACATTTCCATTTTCCCATTTTTACCCTAGAGCACACTGCAAATTGGCGTCTAGTACAATTGTTCTCAAGTGTATTTCTCAATGTGTGCTGGAATACGTGTCTCTCTCTTTATTCTTTTTGGTTTTCAATAAATATTAGCACATAATTTTCCTTTTCCTTCTCTGAATGATTCTGTGTGAAATAAACCTCCCATCTATAGAAGATGAATTGGCTCCTTTGTAAGATCAATCTGTCATGTCCCAGAGTGTCATGAACTCAGTGCATTAAAGCAAAGCTATGATTTCTAAGCGTGATTCTCAGGTGGGTATCAAGAAATAAGGAATATTTCTAGCCTTTTGTTGTGTCCTCCTTTTCTTTGCTTCTATAGCTTCTACTCATGGGCAGGTATTTCCTCATTCCGCCAGCTGTGCCTGGGGGCATGTTTGCCCACGCATGTGCACGTGCGCGCACACACACGTTCCTCACCCAGAGAATAGCAGACCACACTAAGGCATTTAGTATCCCATTCAGACAGAAAGACTTAGAGCACCTCACTTCCTCAGTTTCTTTTCCATGATTCTCATTCACTTTGCATAGTCCACATTTTTTGAGCTGTGTCTTTTGGTTCTCATTATTTTAGGGCTCACCAGACTCAGAATTCTTGAGAGGAGGAGTTATAGCTTGCTCATTTTTCTATTCTTTACCACAGGTTCTGGCACATTAAAGATACCTGAAAAATGATTTTTTGTTTAATGAATGACATAAACATCACATATGTCCCACAATACATAAATGCATCCTTCTTAACATACTTGAAATGTTATATTGGATAAGGGGTTGATGTGCAAAGTATAGAAAGAACACATGCAACTTACTAATAAAAAACCCAAATAACCTGATTAAAAAATAGGCAGAGGACCTGCATAGATGTTTTCTAAGTGGCCAAAAAACACATGAAAAATGTTCAATCTTCACTAATCATCAGGAAGTGCAAATCAGAACTCTGATGAGATACCTTCACATATCAGTCAGAATGGCTATTATCAGAAAGATAAAAAATAACAAGCGTTGGCAAGAATGTGGAGAAAAGGGAATCCTCACATGCTGTTGGTGGGAATGTAAAGTATAAATTGGTGCAGCCACTGTGGAAAACAGGATGGAGTTTCCTCAAAAAACTAAAAATAGAACTTCTCTATAATCCAGTAATTCCATTTCTGGGTATTTATCCAAAGAAAACAAAAACAGTAGTTTGAAAAGATATATACCTCTACATTTATTGCAGCATTATTTACAATAGCCAAGGCATGGGAGTAACCTCAGTGTCCAATGAATAGATAAGAAAATGTGGTGTGTGTGTGTGTGTGTGTGTGTGTGTGTGTGAGTGTATGGAATATTACATAGCCATAAATTAAGAATGAAATCTTGCCATTGGGGAAACATGGACAGACTCAGATGTTATTACGCCAAGTGAAATAAGTCAGAGAAAGACAAATACTGTATAATTTCACTTATACATAGAATCTAAGAAACAAACAAAACAAAACAGACCCATAGCTACAGAGAACAAATTGGTGGTTGCCAGAGAGGAGGGGAGTGAGGGTATGAGCAAAATTGGTGAAGGGGTTTAAAGGTGCCAAACTTTCAGTTAGAAAGTAAGTCACAGAGATTAAATATACAGCATAGACAACAGAGTCAATTACATCATAATAACTTTGTATGGTGACAGAAGATAACTAGACCTGGACCTATGGTGACCATTTCATAATGTATAAAATTATCAAATCCCTATCTTTCATAACTGAAACTACTATAATATTGTATGGTTAATTATAATTCTATTTAAAAAGTCATAATCATTATATTATGTCATAGAAATTAACACTATACAATGGAGTATATGCCCTATGTTGGATACACGGCATCAGATACATGGAAATTTATTCAATCTATTTTAATACTTGTTCTACATTGTTGGGCTGGTTAATTGAATATCTTAAACCATTTGTTTTTGTACTAACTTATCATCCACTAGCATTTGTATATAGATGCCTGCCTCTACTGAAACGTAGTAAAGCAATCTGGATCTTCAAGGAATATTTCACAGTTTCTAAGGAGTCAGGCTATTACCTTGTCTGATATATTTGGTAGAAAAGAATTTAAAACCTTTAAAGAATTAAGCTTATTTAATTTTTTTTTTTTTACTTTTGTATATGGTTACTTTAGAAACTTCATATTCTGTATTCTTTGGGTTTAATATAAAATATGGCTTCAAAGTAGCCCAAATACAAACAAAACTAAATTTTTTATTTTGATGTTTTAACTTTAATTAACTATTTTAAATTTTAGATTTGACCATTTTCTTATAGAATTTCTACATATCAGAATCATGCAATTATTATTTTTGAAGATACAATATATTATTCAGGGTTATTCAGACAAATAGAACCAAGAGATTTATTATGAGGTATTGGCTCACATGGTTACAGAGGTTGAGAAGCCCCATGATCTGCCACGTGAAAGCTGGAGACCAAGGAAAGCCAGGGGTTTGTAAAGCTTGAGAGTTAAAAGCTAATGGTATAGATTCCAGTCTGGGGACGAAGGCCTGAGAACCAGAAGTGCCCAGGGCAGGAGAAGATCCATGTCCCAGAAAGGCAATCAGGCTGACTGAATTCAAACTTTCTCTGTTTTTTTGTTCTATTCAAGCCCTCAAAGGACAGGGTGACTGCATAATGCCCACCCACATTGGGGAGGACCATCTGCCTTACTCACAGACATGCCCAGAAACAGTATTTAACCAGCTCTCTGGGCATCATGTGGCCCAGTCAATTTGACCATCACCCCTTGTTGACTTGGCATGGATACACACTCCTTAAACCATACTTATCTTCAAATGAATAGATTAACAAGATAATAACTCTGCCTTATAAGATGCAAAGATCCTGCATACAACTGAAAATACACTAACTGCTTCTCCGGAAGAGGAAGTAAAGGTCTTGAGTGATATTTACTCTTCTTCATGATATCTTGTAACCTAAATACTATGATGTAACATTAACAAACTTAAATTCTTTAATTAATATATCTTTTTTTTTTTTTAATTTTTTTTTTTCAATGTTTATTTATTTTTGGGACAGAGAGAGACAGAGCATGAACGGGGGAGGGGCAGAGAGAGAGGGAGACACAGAGTCGGAAACAGGCTCCAGGCTCTGAGCCATCAGCCCAGAACCCGACGCCGGGCTTGAACTCGGACTGCGAGATCGTGACCTGGCTGAAGTCGGACGCTTAACCGACTGCGCCACCCAGGCGCCCCCCTCAATATATCTTAATGTTACATGATAAGAGAGTAAGAGAGGAAAGAAATCAAACATGCATACACACAAACATATTCATAACAAAATAAGGAGCAAATACTGAAGACAATTACAGTCCTCAGTTCTGTAGCTGGTCATGTGATTGTAGCTGATATTTATATCTACCATCTTCTCCCCATTCTGTATTCCATTTGCCTTTAGCAATTGCCTCAGCTGGTAATTGTTCTCTATGGGTATGGAGTGACCCAAACCTTCATTTTGCAGGGTCTGGGCCTTTAGTAATCTTGCCGGTATTGGGTTGTTGTAGTATTTCATTGGCCTTAATCACAGGGCATGGAAATGCCTTGAAGAGATGCTCTAAGGGATCTCCTGTATTCTAGACACACTCTTCCTTATCTCCACTGTGGAGAAGTAGTCCAATTTCCCCTTTGTAGTCATGATCAACTACCCCAGCCAGCACCATAACTCCCTACTTTGCTTGTTAATTCAGAGGCTTGATGAGCCCAAAGTGGATGGGTGGCAGTCTTAACTTTTAGTTCAGCAGAATCATTGTGTTTCCTGATCGAAACACTTTTCCCTCTGGAACTAAGACCTCTGGGCCAGCAGAGCACGGAGCCTTGAGAACAAGAAGGAAAAATTGAACTAGTGGGTCACTAGGTGTAAATAATCGCGAGTGGTGCTGCTTCCATTTCTACCTCTGTGAACCCTAGCTATGGGAGAAACAGCACTGTATAATTGATGCTTATTCACAGGATATACAACCTTCTAGAGAACTTTGCCCTTGTCCTACAAAGTATCACCACCTAGCATCTGCTGGCCTTCCAAAGGTCATTCCACCATTCTAACTAAAGACCAGTGAATTCCATGAGCATGGGGCCATTGACACATTTTGTTGTTGTTTGTTTGTTTGTTTGTTTGTTTGTTTTTGTCTTTGTTTTTCCCTGCAAGTTAAGTTCTTTGATCAGAAGTAATGCTGTGGAATACCATGATGGTGAATAAAGCATTCTGTAAGTCTAGAGGTAGTAGTTTGGCAGAAGCATCGTGCATAGGGAAGGCAAGTCTCTATCTAGAATATTTATTTTAGTAAAACAAAATACTGTCCCTTTATGACAGTCACCTATCCACCTGACTATTCAAATCCTCCTCTGCTGAGGTTACCCTACAGTGGGTATCCATATGGGACACACATAACTTCACATCTTTTGCCCATTCAGAAGGATCTGTCCACATATTGCATTTTCTTTCTTTCTTTTTTTTTGTAACTTTATTTATTCTGAGAGAAAGAGAGAGAGAGTGCATGAGCTGGGGAGGGGCAGAGAGAGAGGGAGAGAGTGAATCCCAAGCAGGCTTTGTGCTGTCAGTGCAGAGCCTGATGTGGGACTCTATCTCACTAAACTTGAGATATGACCTGAGCTGAAATCAAGAGTCCAGCGCTTAACAGACTGAGCCACCCAATAGCCTTACATTTCAAATGTTCTTGCCACCAATTTTTCATATTTGTTCCAAGTCCCTCAGCATTCAGCTAGACCATTGGCCACAGCCCATGAATAGGTATATAATCACACGTTTGGCTATTTCTCCTTCCATAACAAAAATTTTAATACAACAGAGTTTAAAAAATCTATCAGAACATTCTTTCTCTTGAGGTTAGCATAGATTTCCCTAAGATAACTAATTCTTACAAGTTTTCTCCATTTCATTAAATATTTCTTTAAAATTAATATTTAAGCCATTTATTTCTTTCAAATTTAATTCCACTGACAATGAAGGAAAATAATAATAATAAAAAAACTCAAAACCTTCAATGCAACATGTATTTGTTGAATCATGATGAAAGGGATTCTGGTGCATAAAGGTTTTGAAAAGAACTATCACTCTCATAGGTCTTTTACGTCATCTTCATTATCAGGAGCCTCAGGTCAATATAATAATAAACACTTGAGATTTAGGATTTTATGTATTGCATTTTCCTATCTTATATATCAGAGTTTTTAAGTAACACATCAAACTACTGGTTTTACATACAACTCTACATTCACACTTAAAATCATACTTTTATAAAAGACACACAGGGGCGCCTGGGTGGCTCAGTTGGTTGAGCATCTGACTTTGGCTCAGGTCATGATCTCACAGTTCATGGGTTCAAGCCCCGCATCAGGCTCTGTGTGGACCACTTGCTCAGAGCCTGGACCCTGCTTCAGATTCTGTGTCTCCTTCACTCTCTGCCCCTCCCTGCTCACGCTTTGTCTCACTCTTTTTCTCAAAAATAAATAAATGTAAAAAAAAATTTAAAAAGACACAAATTGATATTAAAATTACTGGCCTCCCACTTAAAAAAATGTTTGCGGTTAATAAGTAACTCAAAGAGAAATGTTACTAAGTCTAATTAATTGCAACATTCACATGAAGCTTAACTGATTTATTAGAATGTATATTTCTTCAAGGGTGAATTAAAATATAGAGAAAAACTTTAAATTGCTGACACATTTAAAAAACATGAATCTCAGTGAACTCTTAGGGCTCACAGAGAAATCACATAATCTACCTTTCTTGTTCAAAGAAGCCAAGAGTAATGATTAGCCCAATTTGTGTTGACTGCATTTTATGGAGTTTACTAAGACAAAAGTTCCATATTTGTCAGTCTACGCTCATAGAAATGCTATTTTTAGATATATTTTTAAATTTAATTATTATTTATTTTGAGAGAGAAAGAGAGAACAAGCAGCAAAGTGACAGAGAGAGAGAGAGAGGGAGAGAGAGAATCCCAACCAGGCTCTACGCTCCTCACTGAGCCTGATGCCGGGCTTGATCTCACAACCGTGAGATCATGACCTGAGCCATAATCAAGAGTCGAACACATAACCAACTGATCCACCCAGGTGCCCTGGAAATGCTACTTTTTTGATGTCAGGAAACAATGAATACTCCCACATCAAACCAGGATACTGAAAAGTTGCATATATGTATGTGACGAAGTTGTTTGAGAAAAAATGAGAAGTTCCTTTTATTTCCTCCTCAAAATGTGAGCCAGGAAAAGTACTATGTTTACTCCATAGCCTCCAGTAAATCTTGGGATACCATATCAATATCCTGAAAGTACATGGAAAAATCGAGTTCAGAAGAACAGCTAGGGGTAAATTTTTAGAAGTAGCTGTCATCACAAGGTCAAAGAATACTTCCAATTAAACATTTGATTTATTTTGCTAAATTGCCTGCTAAAGATAGTACAATTTCACACTTCCACAAGTAATGGATATGTGTGCTTGTTTTCCTTTCTGTACCAGTATCAAGGGGTTCTTCCACTTTTAAAAATGTTTTTATGGTGTTTTGTTTTGTTTTGTTTTCTTAATGGGATGTGCAGGGGGTTGTGGAGGGGGATGATTTTTATGCGAAATACAATTCCTGAGGCACCTGGGTGGTTCAGTTGGTTGAGTGTCCAACTTCGGCTCAGGTCATGATCTCACGATCCATGAGTTCGAGCCCCGCATCAGGCTCTGTGCTGTCAGCTCAGAGCCTGGAGCCTGCTTCAGATTCTGTGTCTCCCTCTCTCTGACCCTCCCCCACTCATGCTCTGTCTCTGTCTCTGTCTCTGTCTCTCGCTCTCAAAAATGAATAAACGTTAAAAAAATAATAAAAAAAAAAGAAAAATAATTCCTTTGTTGGAGTAGGTAATAGTTAATTGAGAAGAAATGACCACCAGTTGACCCAGGAGCCTATCCCAGGCCATCAGAGGCTCCCCACTGTCTCCCTTGTCCGTGAAATGTACATCCTGCCTACTGTTCCCACAGTGGGAACTGTTTACAAGGATGCAGCCTTGAGAGAGCAATGTGGTGTTGAGACCATCCAGAGGCTATATATGACTGAATTCAGTTAAGGCCTCTGTATAAACTTTTAAGATTCTGGTGAGCAAGTGCAGAGATTAACTTGTCTTGTGGCTGCCCAAGACAAGCTTTGTGAGTTCCTTCACTTTGTTATACCTGCCACCTACCTTCCAATCTTGTCTGCTCTTTCTTCAGTTTCTCAGTGACTTCCACGTGTGGGGTCATTTTGAAATCAACAGTACTAGATCAGAAATTCATAGAGTGCATGTTGTATGAAACAAAGTAAAAAAATAATAATAAGATGATGAACTGGAAAGATGTGCCAAAACAATGCTAAGCAAAATAAGTCAGTCAGAAAAAGACAGATACCATGTGATTTCACTCATATGTGGAATTTAAGGCATTTAAGAAAGAAAACAAATGAGCAAAGGAAAAAATAGAGAAAGATAAGCCAAGAAACAAACTCTTAGCTAAAAGAGAATGAACTGATGGTTACCAGAGGGGGGATGTGTGAAATAGGTTATGGGGATTAAGGAGTGCATTTGTAATGAGCACTGGGTGTTGTATGGAATTGTTGAATCACTATATTGTATGCATGAAACTAATATTACACTGTATATTAGCAATACTAGAATTAAAATAATAAAATACCTTTTATTTTCGTATTTGTACATTTTAATATTACATTTTCATTGCAATTTACATAAATGTTTATGCAGTAAAATCTACTCTTTTCCTTAGAGATATCGGTGATATCCTCTATTGCTATTAAGCTCTGAAAATTGTTCATTATCTGAAGTCAGTTAAATATTCTGATACATTTTTCTACATTTTATTGGCTTAAATTTTTTAACCTACAAGAAAGTTTTTTTTTAATATTTGAAATACTATAAATATCTTTTAATGCATTCCATCTATACAAGTCTAATAAATACAGAAGTGGTTGTGACCAAATGAAATTTTTACTGCCTGCAAGCTTATATGTAGAAGCGGGAGAATTTAACTATTTCCTTCATTTGGTATGAACAGTAAAACTATACATGACAGTGGAGCTCTGACCAACAGCCTCTGTGGCAACGGGTCTGGGAAGCCAAAGCCCTACCTCCACAGACCACAGCTTAGCATGGTCAGGAGTTGGTCAATGACTTCCAGCTTCTCTAATTCTTGCCTCTACTTCTAACTCAGGATCCACCAGAGGAAGCTATGTATGTTCCCGTAATAAAACACACAAGGTGCCCTGCTTCTAATTAGCCCACCTCCTCATGCCATCCCATCAACTTCCAATCAGAGCATACCTGAGGCATTCTTCTTTTTCTTGTTTTGTTTTTTCTCTTTTCACTATAAAGTTTTCCCGCTTCCTTGCCATCCTTTAGGTCTCTGGCAAATCCAAGTGATGGTCGCTGATTCTCGCTATTATAGCAAGCTCTGACTGAATAGCCTCTGTTTGTTCTCATTTTGGTGGCCTTCATTTATTTCCAATGTTGTATAGATTTGGAGCCTGGGTGCTTTGTGAATTTTATTTTTCTACCTTTGGAATTCGAATAATATATGAAATTATCATATGTCATGTTGTAGATTGTTCTTTTATCATCACTTGCTGCTGTGGTTTTAAAGTAGGCTTCACACCCAGTGTGGGGCTTGAACTCACAATCCTGTCACCAAAAGTTGTATGCTCTGCCGACTGAGCTAGCCAGGTGCCCTATCATCAATTTTATGTAGAATTCTGTGATTACTACACATATGTATACTCAGTCCTTTCTCATTGCCAGACTTTTTTCCCCATGGGGCTTCTCTTCCTGCTTTTATATTTTACTTGAAAACCAATGCCGTTCTTGTTTACATCTCAGTGGTCAGAATTCCACGTCTTTTATCTTCTCTGTCATAGTTTCAACATTAAGTCTTTTACTATCATATTCTGTTCTGTCTCCCCAGTTTGTTTGCCTTTATTCTACTCTTATTAATGTAAATCTGATTCTGCCACTGTCTGTTGGGATTTCTCACACTCATATTTCTTCACCCATCTTTTTTGTCTCTCTCCTCCCATTTAATTTTGTTCACATCTTACAAATATCCAGACCGTGTCCCTTACAATGTTTTTGAAGCAAGCAAGAAGCTTCCTTTTTTTTTTTTTTCTGTTTACTTAAAGTAGTTTTCAAACTACTGGTCTCAAAGCTAGGCAAGTGGCATATATCAATGGTTAAGAAAGAAATAATTTTCAAGGTGAAGTAATTAACACATTAGTTCTGACTTTTCCTGATTGTGCTGGTTGGTCAAATCTCTTAAGACCCGTTTCTTAATTTTTTCACCTGAAGGTAGGAATAATACTACTCATCTGTTTTGAGCCATTGCAAATTCTTCTTTTGGAGTTAAATCATAGGATAAGTATAAATCAAAATATTTTCCTTTGTGTTTTTTTGTGTTTTTGCCAGTGGTTCCCAAATTTCAGTGGTTATAGAAATCACCTGGTTGGTAAGGGCCTTGAGTTTGGCCCTGTAATTTGCTGTATTTGTATTTGTAACAAAGTCCCAGTTGATGCTGATGCTGCTAGTCCCATGGTCCCAGACCACACTCAGAACTTCAAGAATATGCTTTTCTGTTTGTTTTTAGAGGTTTTTTTTTTGGCTTGTTTATTTACCAAAGATAAAGCATATCATGCATAACTCAAGCCTCTGTTTCCCAATAAATTTTCACTAATAATAAAGTTGATGAACATTCCTTGATGAACATTCCATATGATTTTAATTTTATCTTTAGTTCCAGTTCTACTATTTCTTGGCTTTTTGGATATAGTCATAGACACTTTAACAGGATATGTAGACAACAAGCATTAAAACTGGAAAATCTTGTTTTCATATTATCTAGGGAATCCTATATTTCTGTACAAAATTTCACCCTATGTAGAAAGTTAGTGCTTTATGATTATAAGTTGAATGTTACAAAATCCATGCCATAAATCCAGGTAATAATGTACTATTATACCTTAATACTAACAAATGGCTAGCCAAAAGTAATTATTATTATTATTATTATTATTATTATTATTATTAGCCTAACATTTTATAGTTTGTAGTAGAGTAACGACCTAGAGTTTATAGTAGAATATATAGTGCTTACAAGTTGGTCTCATACATGCAACCTCACTTAATCTTCATCACAAATATGTCACTTTGGTTTTATTTTTTTCCATTTTAGAAGTGACATTACTTTTGCTAAATGACGACACATAACAGGGCCCAGCTTAAGCCCATGTTTTCTGATTCTAATTCCGGTGCTGTGTCAACCACAGAACAGGTAGTGTGTTAGAAAGACTTGAAGAGCAATACCATTGAAAAATTAATTAACAAAATATGGGAATCTCTAAAATATTGGGGCACAGAACTTTTATTTGCCACATTACATTTGACTCCTGTCCCCTATAAGCTATCACAGCAGAGAGCCTTCTACTGTCTCTTCTTATTGTATAAACCAAGTTAACCTTGAATTATGCATTTATGGTGGAGGGCACTATAAAATTTTAAAACTATTGCTGAAAAATTTGGCATGCTTTCTATTACATTCAAAATGTCAGCTAAGATTTTCTGTGTGTGTGTGTGTGTGTGTGTGTGTGTGTGTGTGTGTGTTCATTTTTCTTTCCCTTTTCCTTCCTCCTTGAAAAGACCAGATTGCCTGCTTTGGTGGTTTAGCCAAAGCAAAGGGGAATGATTACAATGCATTAAATAGGTCTGAAATGTGTCTCTATTTCCCTTAATCTTCTTTGGAATTAGTTCGGTTTCTATGGCAGAATGCCTTCCTTGCAGTGTCGATGTGGAAATGCCATTGCTAACATCTCCTCCTTTTTCTGTGTGGAGCTTTCTACCATATAAACGTTACATTCTCTTCCTCAGCATGACTCACATAAAGAGCTTTTTCCACCCAAAATACATTAACTGAAGGTGGAAGCCGAACTTGATAAATTAGAAAAGGATAGCACTAATGGTTGGATTTCTGAACTTCTTTTTACTCATAGATGGGATATTCAAGCTTCAATGATATGTTTTATGTCTTAAGCTCCTGGGATTTTTACTATTTAGTTTTTAAGATTGGATGAGGATATGTGGTTTTTATTTGCTAATGAAAGATTAATTTGGTTGCTACGAGATCTACTTCATTCCGCTTTTTGAACATATTTTACTTCTCAGCTCCTATAGGAAGTTGAAAACTGGATAGCATCCCTTCTCATGGTGAGTTGGCAAGTGTCTCTTACCTTGATATGAAGATACCCCAACAGGCTTTGATTCATATCTCCTAAGCTGAAACTTTCTATTTTTCAGAATTTCTTTTTCATTGTGCACAATAATAGGGCAAGCTGGTCATTAGGATCCATTAATGATAATTTTAATTAAATGATTTAATTCACATAAGCAATTGCAGACTCCCTTCCGGGGTGACTGTATAGCCCACTCCTCTCTTCTATGGAAATTGCTCCCTTGCAGGGTCATATGTACCATGCAGTATAGTCCACCTGACCATGACATACTGATTAAGTTGGGTTTCTGTTGGACTCCAAAATAACTTTAAATAATTTGCTTATTATTTTGGAAGGATTCAAATTAGCTGTTTGAAACATTGAGGGCTGTGTTTGCTCTTGTGTATTTTCTTTTTTTAAAAATCTTTTTATTGTTTATTTTTGAGAGAGAGAGAGACAGAGCATGAGTGGGGGAGGAGCAGAGAGAAGGAGACACAGAATCTGAAGCAGGCGCCAGGCTCTGAGCTGTCAGCACAGAGCCTGACATGGGGCTCAAACCCATGGACTGCGAGATCATGACCTGAGCCGAAGTCAGACAACCAACCGACTGAGCCACCCAGGCATCCCAACTCTTGTATATTTTCCAGATTACTTTCCAATATACAACTCAATCATTAAATCGTGTTAAATTAACAGAAGCTAGGTAAAGACAATTTACATGTAAATGACTCCTGAATATTCACGACTTGGGTATGCACAAGTGCAAATGGCATGATTAAAGGCTAAAATAAAGTGGATTTTATAATTGGCATTATATCTTGACTTCAGCAATGTGCAATAAACTTTTCCACCTTTTTCAGAAAGCCAATAGTTCTCCTTAGACATCACTAAATAGAGAGGCAATTTGCATAGTGATAAAATATGTAGGCTGCAAAGCCAGACTGGATTTTATTATTTGTTCTGCCAATTCCTAGCTTTGTGCCCTTGAACAAATTGCTTTAAGACCGTAAATTCGATTTCTTTACAATGGGTATAACAGCAGTATCTTACTTCACAAGATTCTTGGGACATTTAAATGTATTCATGAACTACTTATTCTAGATTTTCTCAATTGTTTTCTTACTAAAAAACTTAGAATGTAACTACAATAAATAAATATGCCACATATAAACTACGGAGACTTACAGCTTTATTTCACCTTAGATTCAACTGGGAACATGTCTGTAATTCAGAATTATCTCATGATCAAAATTTGGATTTCATTTCAGTCTAGGTAATTTCATCATTTTCATGAATGTGCCAGGCCTACATGAAACTCAATAATTATGTTCTGATAAACTATATAGAGCCTCCTGATCCATGTGCCAAGACCTTCATGCAAGAAAGGGCAAAGCAACACTTCAGAAGAATTTAGCACCATTGCAAAACCACTCAGGAATATAACACATAGTATTCGGCGGCAGACCATCATCTCTGTTAGCAAGCTTGAAAACAGAGTATCATTGTGTCTCACAAGGTGTTAGAGCACTTATGGTGAACTATTTCTTATGAAGGCTACTAAGAGGTGATCCATGTTTGGGTCAAGAAAAGTTTGGCTCGGCATTCTCTGCCATGTTCTGGTAAAAGATCCACCTTACCCCAGAAAGGATTTTACTCCAGGCAAAAAAGAAAGAAAGAAAGAAAGAAAGAAAGAAAGAAAGAAAGAAAGAAAGAAAGAAAGAAAGAAAGAAAGAAAGAAAAGGAAAGAAAAGAAATCCCAATAGAGCTAGAACAGAGGGACAAAAAATAAGAGCATTATATCAATTTATGTCTCTCCAATGATTTTATTCAAACTTCATTACATTTCTCAATGTGTCTCTCATGACTTTTTCACCTATAACAGCCTTAGGATGTGATGGGTTGCTTATTATAAACGAATTCATGATTATCTTTATTCTTTCATTTAGATATAGGACATAGTTATGTACTTTTTCAGTTTTTAGCTGGGAGAGGAGTTTCCAAGTTGTATGTCTTTGAGGATAACTTGGGAGGTGAGGTAGAATTGCCAGGTGACAGAGTGATGACAGAGTAGGAGTGTAGTTAGCACAAACTATGGTCCATAGAGAATCTAAACCTTTCCTGAGAAAGTTGTGTTTTCCATTGTGTGGAGCCCTGAGAGAGCCTGCAGCTTCCATCCTCCAGACTTTTGCTGAAATACCATTATATGCCAGACCCTTTGTTAATTGATCTGAGAGATTCCCAGGCGAATTGTGCATTCTCTCTTTTTTAAAGTGCTAATGGTTTAAGAGTAGGTCTAGACTCCCAAACCATCAATGATAGTATCACATGGGGAATGCTCCATAAGAAGTGATGTATAACATGTGATTTGAAAGCATGGCAAGAGTAGATTAATTCTGGCCAATAGCTGAGGTTGCTCCCAGGGATAGATTTTCAGAGAAGTTAATTAGCTGGATGTTGAAGAACAAACCACAGTTTTCCAGGCAGAGAATTAGGGTCAGGACATTTGAAGCAGCAAAAGAAACATGTATAACATGTATAACCACATGGATCAAGAAGAAAGATGTCATGCTTGGAGAAAAGTGAGACATACAAACCAAATGTTTCTAAATCAGAAGCTAGAAATGTGTGTAAGAAGGGCAGTAGAAGAAAATAAGCCCAGGGAGGTGGACTGGGTTGTAGTCATGAAGAGTTGTGGATGAAAACATGCTGAGCAATTTGATTTTCCTATAGGGAAAAAAGGGCGAATTATTTGTATTTTTTATTGAGAAGGAAAACTCTGGCATTTGTGTCTCAAGAATAGAAGGAGGAAGGATAAATTCATGGCTGGGAGTTCAAACGAGATCAGAACACTCCATGTGAGAGATGATGAAGAACCTGGCCTGCAGTGTTACATAATACAGGACAAAGAAGAAATGAATTCAGGGATACTTTAGGAAATTAAAAAGGCATGTATGTACTACTAATTGTATTATATCTCGAAAGAGGTTGATAATGAAATGTTGAAGTTTCAAGTTAGGTTGAAAACAACACAATAAATAATGAGAACGTAGGTGGAGGAATCAGTGTTATTAACACAGATGAGAATTTCAGTAATAGAATGCCAAATTTGAGATTATTGGTGACTCAGGAAGATACATCTAATGACATTTGGAAATATGAGTTTGTTACTCAGTAGTGAGTTCTGACATGACTATGTCAATGTGTGGAAAGTCATTACAGCCATGGGAATGGATGAAATCAATGAAGGACGCGTGTAGATCAAGAAAAGAGAGAAGATTGTGATCAGGATTATCTGATCTAGTCAGATGACTAGGAAATAAAAAGAAAAAAGGAGAAAAAAGAAAAAGAAAAACAGAAAGAACACCATTCTCAGTTGAAATGCTTTTGAATGCAATGAACAAAAAACCTGATCCAGATTGATTTCATATGGAGAATAGTTATGTCGAATGTTGCAATGATTTTCAACTTCAAACCCTTTCTCAGGCTTGCTTCCCTCCTCAACACCAAATGGTTGCTTAGAAGCAATTGAGGTTATATGCTTGGGGTAAGCGGGGGTTGGGGCAGAGAGAGAGAGAGAGAGAGAGAGAGAGAGAGAGGAATGAGTAAGAGAGAGAAATAATTATTTCATTTAACCATGAAAATAAAAGCTGTTCCCTTTAGACTGATAAGACCAGCTAAAATATGGGCCCATCTCTGATCAAATAATAATCACTAGGGAAAGGTCATTGTGGTACAGGCTTGCCATCATTGACATAAGGTATAAAATTGCCATATCTGACTGGGAGAGGCTACTACTAGATAAACACAGAGGTTTCCATTGCTTAACCTGGTATTTGGTCCAATGGCTGCTGAGAGTAATGCTAATTCATCTTGCAGAGGGATGAACGTTCTTATTTGAGCTTGTATTGGCCCAAAGACATAAAGGGTTTTGTGTGTGTGTGTGTGTGTGTGTGTGTGTGTGTGTGTGTGTATGTGTGTGTGTGTGTGTGTGTGTGTGTGTGTGTAAGAACATAAATGCATATGTTTGAAAAGGTATAAAGAAGGTGGGTTTTGATAATGCCACTCAGTCATTAGTTGCTAAGCATCTCCAACTCTGGCTAATTGCCAAACCACTGGCATCCATCCTTTCTTTATAGAGGGAGATAGTCTTAAACCCATGCTATAATGCACTGTTTATTCTTTGTTAGCCTTCCTTACTTTTGTTGAGATTTTAGTATTTCATTCCTAAGCATTATCTGGATCTCATAGTGTAAGGCAGGTGTCATTTTGGTATAATTCTCACTTGGAATTTCACATCCTAATGTTGTCTGCTGAGTTCCACATCATTCCTTGAGTTGCAACTCAATTGCCTTCAGAGAGAGCCTCTGATAGCTTGACCCCTGCCTCTTGTTCCTAAGCGTGAATTTTCTTGTGTGCATTAGTTCCCGGTTCAGATCCTATTTTTCATCCTATTCTGTTCCAAAAACTTTTAGTGTTCCTCTATCTGCCTTTCAGAAATGGATTCCTTCAGAGCTAGGATCCTGAACTTTAACTCCTGCTATTTCAACCTGCCCTGGGCCTGAATAGTGAATAGAATTAAAAAACAGGTCACCTGCTGTGTTGAATATTCTAGATACCCATTCTACCCCAGTGGGCAATTTGAGGCTAAGCCTGAACTCTCCTATCCCTGAGCTATCTGACAATAAAGAAATTGCCCTGCCTCACAGATGAACACTGAGAGAGAACACTTGTCACTATCAAGTTCACTTCCTCAGTAGCTTTAAACAGATTTTCAAATATTTCTATAATACAAAAAGTTTATATGTCATGCATTTTAAAGAAAATATTTGGTATGTATTAATGATTTAATGATCTTGTTTATATATTTACTTATAAGAATAAAATCAACTTTTAAATCAGAGCCAGAAAATATGCTATGATAACTTTGGGAAGGGATTCAGACCTCTACTTGCTCTCAGCCTAAAATTTATGTGGTTGAAAATGGAGTTTTTTTTTTTAAATGGAGTGTTAATACACTTTGCAGAGCTAACGCAAATTCAGCCTAGCTTATACTATCGTAGAATTGTGACTATTGATATCTATCAGTGAAGTCATCTTAAAACCAAGGCAAGTTACAAATTCTAGCCTCCATATATAGGACATAAATAAAAAGATACATTTCCCCAAACCATTTTGATATTTCCAATCTGCCAGTCTGAATCGATGTCACTAATTTGGTTACAGATTTATATGTATTACTTCTGACTCGACAAGAGTTCAGGCTGCAATAACCAGTTCTTCTGGGATTCTGAGGCTGTCAGGAAGCCACTTTTTGTAAAACATTTTAGAAAAATAATACATATATAAAATAGGGACATTGTGCCTGCAATTGATTGTGCTTGATAGGTTCCTGTCTTTTAAGCCAGATAAATGTCTGAAACCAAATCGTTTTCACGATTTTCCTCCCCCAGCTCCCCATCACCTACAGGGTGGTTAAAAAATCAAACACTTTAAAAATATATTACTCAGTAAGTTGGATATATATGAATATGTAGTAAGAACCGATTTGAAAAGAACAAACAAGAATATCATTATACGTGTTCAATATGTATCCTTTGTCTTCCGGGGCACACATCAATTTGTGGTCTAATTCTTTCCAGATCTTTTTTTTTTTTTTTTGCACATAAGCTTTCTTGATTGAAATGGATTCACCATGTGCTCCTTCCTTTCCTTAAAGCTGTGAGAAAGAAGTGTGACAACACCAAGCTTATTAATTGATCCCTGTTAGAGTCTTGAGGTGTGCTAGCTGGGAATCCACTCTTCAAGTGTTTATTATGCATATGGAGTATATAAGTGTATGTATATATTTTTACCTTTCAGATATAGTTTATCATAATTAGAGGTTATTATCAAAATAAGTAAATAAATAAATAAATAAATAAATAAAATTGTTACATTCACTGTGAGAAGACATTGAACAAATGTTTATCTTTCTGATTTAGCAGAGAAGAATTCCCAGTATTATTTTACTCAAATTTTAAATATGTTGCAGATGGCAAGAATAAAGAAAATAGGGAAGTTATAAAAAGTAACAAATACTTTTTGAGATGCTCTGAGAAATGAGCACTTTTTCATCCATTGTTGATGGACCTGGAGATCTTAAATATGACCCTTCTCAGTAAAACCCCTGACCCCAAAGGTGCATTTTAAAAATGGATTTAAATAGAGGCCCCTGAGTGGCTCAGTCAGTTGATCATACAACTTTGGCTCAAATCATGATCTCACAGTCTCTGAGTTCAAGCCCCACACTGGGCTCACTGCTCGCTTTGGATCCTCTGTCCTCCTCTCTATGCCCCTCCCCTGCTCACTCTCTCTCTCTCTCTCTCTCTCTCAAAAATAAATAAACATTAAAAACGGATTTAAATAATAGAAAGTGGGAAATTACATCATTTTAAATCATATAGATAATTACTTTGTTACTTGCAGACATAATGTAACAGAAAAATAAAATTAGAAGTTAGCAATGCCTGGGTGGCGCAGTCGGTTAAGCGTCCGACTTCAGCCAGGTCACGATCTCGCGGTCCGTGAGTTCGAGCCCCGCGTCGGGCTCTGGGCTGATGGCTCGGAGCCTGGAGCCTGTTTCGGATTCTGTGTCTCCCTCTCTCTCTGCCCCACCCCCGTTCATGCTCTGTCTCTCTCTGTCCCAAAAATAAATAAATAAACGTTGAAAAAAAAAAAGAAAAAAAATTAAAAAAAAAAAGAAGTTAGCAATGCAAACATGAATGGGAGGAAAATCATATTTGTTATTAAAATGCAGAAGGGAACTATATATAGTGTACCATGTTTATAGGGAAGACCTGATTAATGGAGATGCCTCAAAATTACTAATTTTCATATAACTAATTTCATATGACCAAGTGATGCACTGTATTTCAGAAATTAGTGTTTGGTGTGGTAGATAAAATACATACATTATTGTGTCAAAGACAAGAGAAAAGATGTGTTTGAATCAACTTCAACTTCACAATATAACTATAGTTTCTAACAATATTTTGTTTTGTTGCTAGACAGTATTCCATAGTATTTCATTAGTGATTGCACATAATTTACTTAACTGATTTAGATTCTATCTAATATTTTACCATGACAAACAATGCATCAATGTCATTGTGCTGACATCATTTCACATATATGAGAATATATTTTTGTATAACATTCTGTAAAAAATTTCTGTAAATTTTTAGATATGGTGTTGTTCCTGGATCAAATGATATGGTTTTGTTCTGGAACAAAATAAAGATAAACATTTAATAATATTAGAGGTAAACTATGTGAAGTATCATGTCACATACATATCCATTTTTGAAACTTCCCTCTTGTAATAAGTATTGAATTACTTACATGGAAAGAATTCTCTGGGGCATTAATATATCATTGCTAAATTGGGGGCACCTGGGTGGCTCAGTTGGCCAAGCATCTGACTCTTGATTTCAGCTCAGGTCATGACCTCAGTTTGGTAAGTTCAAACCCTGTATCAGGCTCTGCAATGACGCTACAGAGCCTGCTTGGAATTCTCCCTCTCTCTCTGCTTGCACTGTCTCTGTCTCTCTCAAAATAAATAAACTTTAAAATCAATCAATCAATCAATCAATCAATCATTATGGGGTGCCTGGGTGGCTCAGTCAGTTAAGTGTCTGACTTTGGCTCAGGTCATGATTTCAGTTCATGAGTTTGAGCCCCACATCAGGCTCTGTGTTGACAGCTCAGAGCCTGGAGCCTGCTTGGGATTCTGTGTCTCCCTCTCTCTCTGCCCCTACCTGGCTCACACTCTGTCTCTCTGTCTCTCTGTCTCTCTTTCTCTCTCTCTTTCAAAAATAAATAAATACTAAAAATATATATATATCATTGCTAAATAATGATGTCTCATTGCATTTTCCCCCCTGAGTTTTTGTCTTCTTTAAACTTTCATTTTAAGCTTTTATTTTATAGGAGTATCTGATAGGATTTTGTGTTTGCAATGGGGAAGAAGGCATAGAAAATAAAGGTAAAAAAAAATGACAAATTGGTTGTAGTACAGAGATGATTTGAAGATGACATTAACTGCCTTTTTAATTTCATTGGAACACAGAAACAATTCATTTACCTCATTCTTGGCAGAACCATTCACATTTATTAAGTGATTTCTTGAGCCTTGCTCATATCATTCCTAAAACGGCACTCTCATCCCAACTAAACCCTTCATTGCTCTTCATAGTAAATACCAAATTTTAGCAGATCACAGCAATTAATGCCAGTTAATTATTTTAAATAAAGCAAACATATTGAGAGAAAAATCAACATATAATTATTATTACCCAAGTAAATTTGAAAATTTTGGGGCAGTCAACAGACCCTGGAAGGACCTGAGTCCAGTCACATATATGGACTTTCTTATCGGATTTCTCAGTGTGCTTCAAAGGCTTGTTTTTAAGCTTTAAAAATGGGGTCTTGAGTAGCCCTTGCTGTAAGGCTGGTTTTCAATCCACTATCAAGGTATGACCATAGTTGGATCTCTACTAAATGTCCCACGTGTTAGACAAGGTCTCTCCACTGCCCACTCTCATGGTTATAACTCACCTAGGTCTTGTCATTATTAATAACTTTGTTTCAGCCTCAGACCAATATCTCCTTTTTCTGGTTTATTGCCTCTAAACCCCTTCCTGACTTTTAACAGTCTGTTTTGCCGGTTCTTCCTCATCTCCCAGACCTCCAAGTACTTTATTATCTCAGCCCAAGCTTTCTTTTCTATCTTTACTCACTCCCTTCATGACCTCTTCCAGTCCTACCGTTTCCCCTCAAGGCCAGGCAAGAACCCACAGAGCAGTATGTCAGAGTAAGTTAGGAAATTGCTCACAAGTCAGAAACTGGGAATTAATTTTGGAGCTGTGAGTTTAATTCCAGGCTTGTTTTGAGGCCAAAAAATGCTCAGAGAGGAGATGGCAAAGAAAAGAGAAATATGGAAACTGGAGGAATTTCTGACTCAGAAACAAAGCTTCCTAGACTCAGTAATATCAATGGAAGCAAATTATTGAAATCTTAGGGCATTATTCCAGGATATGAATAGTTTAAATGCATTAGGGAGATAATGAATAGACTTATCTATTAGAATGACAGTGGTTCTAATTGTTTGCAAATAAATGTTCTTTCTCTTTTCTACTCTTTCAACAAACCAAATAATGAGGAAGAATCTTCCTCTATACTTTTAGTCTTTGAAATTTCCAGTGTATCCTGTTGAAGACAAAGAAAAATGTTACAGATCTTACCTCCATGAAGTCTGCTAGCTACATTGGAGCTGAGTCTGCTATAAGTTCTAAAATAACTCTTTCACTGCAACACTGGAAACTTTTGTCCTAGTTGCCTTTCTTTCCACTACCATAATATAAAAAAACAAAAAAACAAAAAAAAAATACAAATTGTTACCATCTGGACACAAATAAGAACTAAGTCCTCTGTTGCATCTCACTTTCACCCTTCAGGGGGTATCCACTTGGCGTAGTTTTCAGTTGAAGAATCTTGCCTTATTCCTGTGAGATTTTGAGACTTTATTACACAGGGTACCATCCCTTCTACCCCGGCAAAAGTACTAGGTTCATCTAAGCATGCTAATACCTAGGCTCCAGAGGTATTCCTAGAATTTTTCCTGGGAATGCCAAAGTAATTCTAATTCCGACATGTCAAGTTGAAGAGTCTCAAAACGGAATGCAGATTATCATCTCTTTTTTTTTAAGCTTATTTATTTCATTTTAGAGACAGAGAGAGCACAAGCGGGGGGGGGGGGGGTGGTCAGAGAGAGAGGGAGAAAGAATCCCAAGTAGGCTCTGCACTGTCAGTGCACAGTCTGATGTGGGGCTAGAGCTCACGAATTGTGAGGTCATGACCTGAGCTGAAATCAAGAATTGGACGCTTGACCAACTGAGCCATCCAGGTGCCCCAATCATCTTTTAATTCCATTTAATAGACTGAAGTGTTATACAGAAATGCATACATTCTTATTTCTAAGAAGATAGGGAAAAATACAAATTAAATAACATTTGACATGAGAAATTCTCCCCCATGTCAGGCTCTTCTGGGTACTTGCCTCTACAGTAAGTTTTTATTATTTAGAAAATTATGACATAATAGCCTGGAGAATCTACCTGTGTAATCACTCATTATACCACAAAATAGTTCTATGTTTGAGCAAATATTTAAACTCTCTTTGCCTAAATAACCCATCTGTAGATGGGTTGTGAGGATTAAATAAGATAATTACCCTCCAATACTTTCAATAGGGCTTGGCGTATAAGAAGTAGTCAACTGATGTCATCACTATCCCCATCTTCACGATCATTATCTTTCATTACCATTGCATTTTCATCAAATTTTTTGTTGGGATTAGCACTGGGTGTTGTATGTAAGCGACGACTCATGGGAACGTACTCCTGAAGCCAAGAGCATACTGTATACACCCTGTGTTAGCTAACTTGACAATAAATTATATTAAAAAAAAAAAGAATAGATAAAACCTTACAAAAGTTCTCATATATTAACTGGAAAAAATAAAAATATAGTACACTCTATAATACGTGTTAGCAGGTGGGAAAAAATTACATAGCTATTTGCAATAATGGAAATGTGTATTACTGTGAATTATTTCCTAAAAAAATAATATTTTGAGACATTATTGTTTTTTTTTTAATTTTTTTTCAACGTTTTTTATTTATTTTTGGGACAGAGAGAGACAGAGCATGAACGGGGGAGGGGCAGAGAGAGAGGGAGACACAGAATCGGAAACAGGGTCCAGGGTCTGAGCCATCAGCCCAGAGCCCGACGCGGGGCTCGAACTCAAGGACGGCGAGATCGTGACCTGGCTGAAGTCGGACGCTTTAACCCACTGCGCCACCCAGGCGCCCCGAGACATTATTGTTTTAACTAAAAAGTATAAGGTCTCTTCTTGCTTTAAAACAATCTTCCTCTCCTGACAAGTAGTCTAGCTAGCCCCACTTCATTTTCAATTTGGGAAACTGCAACTGTGCAATGAAATTCCTCTTAGAGAACTTCTGAATCCCTGTCACTTCATTGATCCTCTAGTGATCATCCTTGAAAGATAGTTCAGTCCTCTGGTGGATGTTTCCAAATCATTTCATCCCAGGGCGGAGAGTTCCAATTGTTAGAAACTGCATCTTGTACTGAGCTTAAATCTGCCTTCTGAAGCTGTATCGCTAATTTGAACATGTTTTCAGGAATAACAACCCTTAACTTTTGTAGAAGAGGACTTAAAATAAGCCTAATCAAACAACAGGTCAATGGATGTACATGTTGTCTTACTCTGAACTTCAATCTTGAGTAAATAATAGAGCATTTACATGAAATGTTGTGGCTACTTTTAGTTTATTTTGGGATTCCAAATTTAATGTGATTTATAATATTAATAATATCAATAAATTATTTAAGTGAATGCTGTTGGTAAAATACATTTCTCTGTTTTTAAATTGAATTTAAATTCAAAACTAAACTTAGATATGCAGCTGAAATATTTTAAAAGCATTTCCTATTATTATGTATGATGTTCATGTTAGGAGATGTATTACAAGCTCCCAATTTATAGAAAAATGAGGTTTTTGTTATCTTCATTTTTGGATCTGTAAAAATATATTAAAATTCTTTTTTTTTTAAAGGAGAAATGCTTTTTGGTACAGTAACCTTGCAAATGTCATCCCAGCAGGAGAATTTTTGGAGAGCTCTGGGTAATAGAAAACACAGCTTACTAATCATAGTTATCTTGCTGGCAGGGTTTTCTTTTGCAAACACTGTTATATACAGTTCCAAAGATTACTAAATTGTAAAAAGTATTCATAAACGTGGATCTGAAGTATTCTCAATATTTAGTATACTTTAACCTGATTTTTATTTTGGAATGTCCTAAAAGTATAACACTATTTGAAGCTAAAATACTTATTCTATAAATACAATGTTTAACAGGAATTTAGTGTACTTATCATTTTTAAAAAGACAACATTTTATTTAATTACCGATTTTTATAGTTTTTTAAATTTAAAGTTAATTAATGGGAGCATATGAAAACTGGTGTTCTCGAATGCCGATTTTACTTCTTGTCAAGATTCTGTGATCCTTAAGAAATATTTAGAGATTTAAGTTTATTTTTCCTTCCTTAAAGATGCAATAATGCAACAGAGTAGAGGAAAGATAGAGTTCTAAAACTCTATTCCTAATAGTTGGTATTTTAAGGTAAAGGGCTTTATTTCACAGTTGAGGTGACAGAATGGAAGTCCATTATTGCTAGAATTATCAGGCGTGAAGTGTTTGTTTTCCACAAGATTTTTTTGCTTCTCAATTTAGAAGTTGGAAGAAGAGTGACCAAATTAACCAAGAAGGGGAATTTTATGTGTTTTTTTTCAAAACAACTAATGTTTTATTCAATAGACCATTAGATATAACTAGTATTTATTAAGTATCTGCGTTGTGGTAAACTAGGATTTCCATAACTATATTTAATCCTATGAGTGAATGTTATTACATCTGTTATTCAGGAGAAACTAAGA
This sequence comes from Prionailurus bengalensis, assembly GCF_016509475.1. Classification (NCBI taxonomy): domain Eukaryota; kingdom Metazoa; phylum Chordata; class Mammalia; order Carnivora; family Felidae; genus Prionailurus; species Prionailurus bengalensis. The sequence continues at coordinate 145,539,953 of NC_057345.1, forward strand.
TTAAAGAATGATTCATATAATGTATTGGGGCTACAATTTTAACATAAGTAGGTCTTAACTATATAGTTGTGACATTTCCCACTTTTCCATGCTGCTCCTACAATAACAGGATACCAGATAATCAAATTAGTTATGTACAAAACTGAGTTCATATGAAATGTTCCTGATGTAAACTGGAAATTGCACATACTGAAACATACTGAACCTGACACTCTTCTAAAAAATTATAATATGACATAATATTTAATGTGTTACACTGACACAAAATATGTTTGCACATAGAATTAAAATTCTCACAATAATTCTGTGAATTAGATGGGATGATTGTATACTGATCACATAATTAATAGATAGGGAAATGGATAAAAAGGTGTAGGGTTATGAGTATAAAAAGAAAAGTGTAAGTTTTAAGAAACTCTCAGATGTTCCCCCTGTCCATCTTCCCTGTTTAAAGATTCTAGAACATTCTGCGTAACCACTACTCTCACAAATACAGACTGTAACTTTCTCTTCACTCTCCCTTGTCTGTCTCTGTCTCTGTCTCTGTCTCTCTCTCTCTCTCTCTCTCTCACACACACACACACACACACACACACACACACACACACACAGTGGTTTGACTCTGTAACTTGCATTCAGATATGGTACCAGGCTCTGTAAGTTTTGTAATAAGGATATGTAGAAGATCTGAAGAACTTCTTCCTCAGGAGTTATTTAAAAAAGGAAGGATTATAAGAAACTTAAATTCCCTTTTTGGTTGATATTTCACTCATTGATTTGTGTGACCACACACTTTGAAAAATTCATCATGACTTTTCTAAAGTAATAGTAACTCACCATTGGCTAATTTTATTGAAAAATACAAAAAAAAAATAAGTGCTGAGAGATATTTTGGCTTGAGTAGCTACATTTTTTGATTGTTCTCTTTTTCAATATAGTTCTAAATTTGGCCACCTCTGCCACAATGTGATGCTGACATAATGTTTGACAGTGAAGGGCGTTTAGGCCAACAGATCCAAGAACCCTGAAACAAAACTGGATAACACGTTAAAAGGTTTCATTCTTCCTTCACAAGAAAACTGTGGAGTGTAAAATGACAACTGTGCCTTAGGCGTAACTTTTGAAATTTATCTTTTTTCCTCTAACTATCTGGTTGTTTTTTTTTTTTTTGAATGTGCATTCTCAGCAAATGTCTTGTCCTTGTAGACATGTCTGAGCAACCCAGCTTTTTACTTGGTTCAGTAATTCCTAAACTGGCTCTGTCTTCCTATTGTAAATTGTAGCATGGCTTATCTATGGGCTAGTGAACCTCAGGTTCTCATCCAGGAATGTGTGGACCTTTGTATATTCTGATATACTGAGCCCGGTGTGTAATTATAACAGACATAAAATGATTCAGATTGCTTTGTTGACTTTTAAAATTACATTCAAGCAAGTACTTGTAGCTCATCATTGTTCCCTCACCCATTCTTAGTATTCTGAGAGCAGAATATTCCTTTGGTATTGAAAGGTTAGGCACAACCTAGTTTTTGGAGTGTCAAGAAATGCAGGTAAAAAGATTGGCCAAAGACAATATTCAAACTACAATCGAGCACATTCATTTTTCTTGGTACTTGGTATTTTTTGTCTATTGGAGTAAAAATAAAAGAATGATATTTTACATGTGGATTTTAAATACGGATTTTTCAATAGAGAAATTCTATATATTTATCTAATCTATCATCTCTATCTATGTCTCTTATCTATCTAGACAAATGAATAGGCATGGGTGCAAAGAGACATCTTTCTATTTTACAGATAAGTGAAATAATACCAGTTATTACAGCTGAAGTTAACATTAAAAGGATATTAACTTGACAGTTGTCTCACAGAAGAAAAGACGATCTAGTAAATGATTACAAAATAACATTGTCTATTGTTCATATAGGTTATGCCAAAATATATGGAGATGATATGTGTTTTACGTGTGTTATCTTATTTAATATAAAAATGTTTTGATAGACATTACAATTGTCCTGATTTTCAGATAGGACAACTGAAACTTAGAAAGATAAACTACATTGCTTCTGTTTGTTTTATGAACTGAATGTTTGTGTCCCTCCAAAATTCATATGTCAAACCCTAATCCCCCGTGTAATGGCATTTGGAATCGGGGCCTTTGGAAAGTAATTAGGCTTAGATGAGGTCATGAGGGTGAAGTGCTTATTATGAGATTAGTGCCCTTATAAGAAGAAGAAGAGACAGGAGAGCTGTCTCTCCAGGAGCACACACTGAGGAAAGGTAATGTGAGGACACAGTGAGAAGACAGCCATCTGAGATGCAGGTGAAGAACACTCACCTGTCACCAAATCTGCTGGTACTTTGATCTTGAACTTTCAGTCTCCAGAACTGTGAGAAATATATCTCTGTCGTTTAAGCCACCTGGTATATGATATTTTGTTATAGCAGTCTGAGCTAAGACGGGTTTATATGCTAGTAATAGCAGATCCAGGACTCTAAATTTTGCTCTGCTACATCCTAGAGTCTATGAATTTAATCATTAAAATATAAACTTAGATAAATAATGTTTCACTTCCCGACTACGGTGGTTACCATGGTTTCATTCCAGTTCCCACGATAAATAAAAGAGTGGAAAGGATGAATGAGCGCTGTTCAATAGCTTTCCTCGTTTCTGTGTCATTCCTAGAAGACCCTTTGGTGTTTAGCACTTTTGTATTTAATTCAGACATTTTCAGGGTCCTAAGGCTTTTCTTCCTGGCTGCCATGGAATTAAGATCTTATCAGACTACTAGTTTTCCAGACCCAAACTCTTTATTTCTAGGAATGTGTAGTATCCCCCCCATTATAAATGCTACATATTAAATTGAAAATGAGCATAACAAGATGATTGCTTTAGATTGAATGTTTGTGTCCCCCCTCATAATTCATATGTTGAAATTCTAACCCCCAACATGATATTAGGAAGTGGAGTCTTTGGGAGCTGAATAGGTCATTAGAGTGGAATCCCCAGGACTGGGGTTAGTGATTTCATAAGAGGCCCAAAGGAGCTCCTTCATCCCTTCTGCCATGTGGGGACACAGTGAGAGGACTTCTAGGAAGCAGACTCTCACAAGGCACTGTGACAATTTCTGTTGCTTATAAGTTACCCAATTTATAGTATTCTGTTATGGCAGTCCACATGGACTAAGATTGTGGTCTTGGGTAAAAATGTAGCTATAAAGTTTGTCAGAGAGGATAAAACACATATATTAAATCAGATGCAATTATTTTCATTGTAGTCAGAGTCATATTAAGTAAATTTACCAATTAATATTTTAGAATGTTGGTATATTTATATTCTTGTTTTATGCAGATTCATTTTGAATATACATCTTTTGTCACTCATTAGATTAACAACTATTTAATAAGCTACCTCTATATTAAACACATTGCATTCATCAAATAAGAAAGCAAATGTGAACACTGAATTTAAGAGAAAAACTTAGCAAATATTAATGTCATGAATTTTGCAAATAAGTAATCTTTTGAATATCTTGGCAAAATGAAACAAAAATTATAATAAGCAAATAAATTCTGGAAAACTCAATATCTTTATTTTGGTCATGCAAAGACAGTCCTTTTCACATAAACTTTTATTAGCTCTGCTATAGCACAAAACATGTATTTGATCTGAGTTTCAAGTTTAATCCACCTTCTCATGAATATTAATGTGAATATGGCTGAAAAATTGCCAAAATGGGCAACGTTAGGAAAAAAGAAAAGAAGTTACCGGCTTGAATATGTGAGACTCTTTGTAATATAAGATTTCAAGTTTGCAAGTTCACCAACCAATGGAGGAAGAGACAAAGGAGATGGTCAAAAAATTTTTTACAATGCAATGAAAAACCAGAGGTTTTATTGGAGCCTTCAGTCTCAGAGTCCAATAGATTAATCAGGAACAAAAAATGGCAAATGTCTTTTAAGCAGACAATAGAGATATGAATTGTGGGAATGAGCTAGAAATTTGGGGCTTGCTAATTAGATATCCTTCTGCATTTGGCCCCATATTCTTTAAAGATTTTTATAATGAGAAAGAACCAGCGAAGGGCAAATCCAAGATCGAGGTACTGGCAATCTACTCTAATTCTGTAAAAATTACACAACATGAACTAAAACCAAAGTCTAAGGATCACAGATCTGTGTCTGGCCGTAGCCTCTTTGCTTTCCTTCCACCTCTGATCATCCTTTGCTTTATTCCATGTATGACTAAATGCTGAACTACCTCTAATAACAATGCCTTTCTCTTCATAAGCTATTTTAGCAGAATGATTTCTTTGTAGTTACATACACATGTATATACCTCTAAAAAAGATATATATTATTTCTAAGTGTAGATTTCTTTACTTTGCATAACAACCTGTCATTTGGGTATCTTAGAAATCTATTTCAATATCTCTAGATCTATTTCATTCCTGGATAATTTAGCTATTCACATCCTGATGGAGATTTAGTGAGTGAATTTTACTAACATTTACTCTTTCAAAAAGGCTGCTCTGAGCACCCTTACACATTTTCCTTTGTGGTTAGATATGGCTGTTTTTCTGAGATAAATATACAGAAGCTAAATTGCTATATAAGAGTACAAGATTATTTTTAACTTTGGTAGGCATTGCCGAATTGACCTCCCTCAATTTACACTCACATCAGCAGTGTTTGAGACTCCCAGTTTCTCCCTACTTTTGCCAAAACTTATCAACCTTTTTCTTGGGAGGGGATATATTGTTTCTATTTAATTTGCATTCCCATGGGCATGCTAAGTAGCTTGTCATTTGTTGATTTTTTGATTTGAAGACTAAGTTTATTTTTTTTATTTTTATTAAAAAAAATTTTTTAATATTTATTTTTGAGAGAGAGAGAGAGAGAGTGCGAGCAGGGGACGGGCAGAGAGAGATGGAGACACAGAATCCAAAGTAGGCTCAAGGCTCTGAGCTGTCAGTACAGCCCAATGTGGGGCTCGAACCCACCAACTCAAGCCCACCAACTGTGAGATCATGACCTGAGCCGAAGTCTGATGCTTAACCCACTGAGCCACCCAGGTGCCCCTGAAAACTGAGTTTAAATGGGAGTCTTGACTCCCTATACCTAATTTATAAAAATGAAATAAAAAGAATATAAATATTTAAAGAGCTGAACTAGAAAACAAGAAGGGGAATTGCTTGGTAGACAAGAGTCTGAGAAATCCCAATCATAATCAATCCTTTCTATTCAGTTTCCTTTGCCCAGGACATTGTTTGAGTCTATATTCTGGTGTCAGCTTAGTTCATTTTACCATACTTAACAGTTTTAAGTATATCTGCCCCTGCTAGTTAATAAGCAGGACATCACAGACCATGTTATATTATTTTTTTTCTCAATCTGCCAAATATTCAGTAGTACTCTGCCCATTCTAGACATGCAATAGATGTGCTGAATAATGTAACATTGAGATGGGAATGGAATCTTTTAAACTGGACATACTTGTTATATAGTTCTCTGAATTATCTCCCCAGAGCCCATTAATTTGTTATAATTCAAAAACAAAGCTGGTGCTCTCCAAGAGACCACACAAAGTCATATGGGTATACCTCAGAGATTTTGTGGGTTTGGTTCCAGACCACCGCAGCAAAGTTGATATTGCAATAAAGTGAGTTGAATGAATTTCTTTGGTTTCTCAATGCATGTAAGGGTTAGATTTACACTATGCCATAGTCTATTTGGTGTCCAATAGCATAAAAAATAATGTGGATACCTTAATTCAGAAATACTTTCTTGCTAAAAAATGCTAACCATCAACTGTACTTTCAGCAAGTTGTAATCACTGATCAGGAATCACCATAATAAATATAATAATAAAAAAGCTTGAAATATTGTGAGAATTACCAAAATGTGGCACAGGCACAAGTGAGCAAATGCTGTTGGAAAATGGTGCTGATAAACTTGCTTGACACGGGTAGCCACAAACCTTCCATTCGTAAAAAATGCAATAAAATGCAGTAAAGAGAAGCTCAATAAAATGAGGTATGGCTGTACTATTTTGCTCCATGATTTTGAAATAATATATTTCTGAGTGTGTATTCCTCCAAAGGAAAATACAATCGAAAAATACTTGTTTCAAATAAGCTTTGTAAATTCATTGTTTTCATGAGCAAAAATTACTGACAGAATTGGAATGTTCCATGGGACGTTAAGCTATGGCAGGAAAACCTGGAGAACTACCAGAGGACCCTTCTATGGTAGACATTCCCGATAAATATTTCTCAAAATACCAAAAAACATACGCATATCACAGCTGAGACAGTATCAGTCTTTTTATTAAAAACAAAGATGTGTCGAAGTGACTAACTGCATAAAGATAGGTCTTTAAGAATTATGATCTGATATTTTGGTTGCTAGTTATGGTCCTTAAATTGTTACCTAAAAATAAATTGCTCATTTATCAATAATAGTCCATTGGAAACATAACTAATAATATTGACCTAAGGGGGCTTATTAACATATCACACAAGACATTGTTTATTTTCCAAGTTATTTTAAAAGCATGAAAAGACAGAAAAGGAAGTTTCCAGTCCAAAGAAACATATTTTCAGCACCATAATTATTGTCATTTACAGTGCTCTCAAGCTTTAATCCAGGGGAAACTCATCAGTGGAATATGACTCAGTTTGATCTGAAAGTCCTTGAGAGGAGGAGAGATATGTGCAGATGGTTGCTCATCTGCATCTTGTAATTACAGTATATGTTCACACTCTAATAAACCTAAAAATATATGAAGACCAATATAGCCACTCCTCTGAATAAGCAATAACTAATGAACATCTGGATGTGGCTACATGCCTTATAATTGAGTAGACAATTTTCAAATCAGTCAATGAAGTGGCGGCTGTTGATGTCTTAGTTCAAGTACTCCAGAACCACCTAGGCATGGAAAAACCTGTGGCCCTATTTGAATAATTTATTTGTGCAAGTTATAACATTATATACTTCTAAATAAGTCTCTGAATGAAAATGTACTTCTTGGGGTGCCTGGGTGGCTCAGTCGTTGAAGGGTCTGACTTCAGCTAGGGTCATGATCTCGTGGTTCACCAGTTCGAGCCCAGTGTCTGGCTCTGTGCTGACAGCCTAGAGTCTGGAGCCTGCTTCAGATTCTGTGTATCTCCCTCTCTGCCCCTCCCCTGTTCATGCTCTGTCTCTCTCTGTCTCTCAATAATAAATAAACATAAAAAAAATTAAAAAAATGTACTTCTTGGAGATAGACAACCACATGGTTTGGTGAGCAACTGGGAGCACTGATAAAATAATTTTAGGAAAAGCTGCCTAGTTGGAAAAGAAGTAAGTTCTGTCCATACACTTCTTGTAGCTGTAGCCAAGCCATAGAAAAGAAGCATTTCAGAAACAAGACTCAGAATTGAGGCCAATTAGTACTGGCCTCAATCCCCAAGACACCCTATTTTCAGTTGTCTATTTCAGTTACAATTGTCATTTTTGTGGTCTTTGCAGAAAATGAATTGCTAAATTCACTAACAGGGAAACATGCCATTCTATAAGATAATGGTATTCCAAATTTGCTATTTTAGCTTGGTGTTCTGGACTCCTGGCTTCCTGAGTCTGCTTCCACCAGAGTAGTTCTGCTTTTCCTTGTTTTGTTTCTCCAAATGCCACTAGTGCTTGTTTTAATAAGTCCTTCTGCTACCAAATAGAAAAGCATGAAATCTACTCTCATAAAGATATTCCTGTTGTAAAGAAGATAGATCAATGTTTGACTTTCTAGAACTTCAATGTGAAGTTCTAGAAAATAACACACCAGGCCTGAAGAGTAGATATTTCTTGAAAGAAGTCTCTCCTGCTACTTACCCACAAATGTTGCATTGGAGACAAATTTTTAGCCTACAGGAAATACTAGGGCTGCTCTTCCATAAGAAAAATAAAAAGACACACAAACTAAGATAATAACAAAAATAATAATCATTTTGGATTTTGATATGACTTTCTCATTCCTGGTTTCCAAAAATACAAAACTACCCCTCCACTAGTTTTTGGATTTAAAAAAAAAAGGGGTGGGGAGAGAGAGAGAGAGAGACAGAGAGAGAGAGAGAGAGAGAGAGAGAGAGACAATGTGAAGGAATAGAAGGAGACAAGGCCCTTCTTCCTATTTAGCTTTAAGCACTGAGTTAGGCATTTAAGCATTATCTTATATAATTCTTACAATAATTTGGTTAAGTAGTTAAAATAATAGGTACTGTTTTTATTCTAATTAAATATGATAAATTTGATCTGGACAACTAGATCCTTCAAAACTGTGACCAACACAATTCTTAGTTCCAAATACTTCTTTTTCTCTCATTATCTCTGCAAGAAAATGATACTTTAAGAGAATTACGGGTGTGGCATTATGTTAGTAAACTAACCCTCATCTCTTTTATGTTCATATTTTTTGGGGGATAATGTGAACAGCAACAAAAATCAATGCTTTATATTTCAGTAAACTCAAAACTGGAGTAACTGTTCCTTTAGATATACAAATATGATTGAGAAAAAAATTTTGAACTAACTAGGTGATCAATGCTTAGGCTTTCTCCCAAGTAGGCAATGCTCACTGATCATTTGTTTTGGTGTAATAGATGATATGAAAGGCTTTTTCCTTCAAAAATTATAAAATCTCCCCTATATCATACTTCAGGATTTGGGTTATTATCAATTTGAATTTATGCATTACTACTTACATATTTTCCAATATTCTGACTAGTAGCTAAGAAAAATATTTGGCTATATTTTGGTTCTTTACAACAGATTTTTTTTTCCCTATTCCTAAATCTTGATGGATTTATTTTGGATGTTATTTTAAAGTAATTTTTCTACCTGACAACACACACACACACACATTTTACCTGCCTTCATCTGACATTTTTTTACTTAGTTTTTCAAATATTATATGAGTTGCAAATATAGTAGATATTAAATGTTCTCACTGTAGAAGAACAAATGGTAATTACATGAGGTGGTAGATGTGTTAACTAATCTTATTGTACTAATTAGTGCACAATATATATGTATAGCAAGTGATCATGTTGAACACTTTAAACTTACACAAAGTTTTTTTGTCAATTATATCTCCATATAGCTGGGAAACAATAAAAATAAAAAATAAAAATATCATGCTTCGTTTCTTTAATTATATATATATTCTCCTGGCCACATGGTACTGCTTTATAATTATTTGCATTGATTTTAGGAAACTAAAATAAATAATTAACCTCCCTTCTAACTTGTAATTTTGTATGATATATTAAAACAGTTGTTGTTATAGGATGAATTCTATCTCCCCCAAATTCAAATGTTGAAACCCAGGCCATTGGTATCTCAGGATGTGACTGTATTTGGAGATAGGGCCTCTAAAGAGGTAATTAAGTTTAAATGAGGTCATAAGGGTGAGACCCCAATTCAATATGACAAGTGTCACTCTAAGAAAAACAAAAAAAGTCTAGGGATGTGGGCCCTCACACAGAAAAGTTCCTGGGAGGGCACAAGAAAAAGACAGCCATCTACAAGCCAAGGAGAAAGGCCTTAAGAGAAACCAAACCTACTGCTGACATCTTAAACTTGGCCTTTCAACCTCCAGAACTGAGAGAAAAAAAAAATCTGTTGCTTAAGTCACCCAGTCTGTAGTAATTTGTTATGGCCAGCCTAGCAAACTCATACAGGTAGACAGGGTTTATTAATATTTTTATTTGTATAAGTAAGCCTGGATATATAAGAAAAACAAGCTGCATCTCAACAGAGCAAATAGACAGCTTACCTCTCTGCTATTCCTCACTCAAAGACTTGCTAGACAAATGGTTAATCTCTGTGCAATGTGTAAAGAAAGCCAATTCAAGAGCCCTGCATCTACAAAATGAATATCCTGATATTCTTTTTTTCTGTCTAATTTTAAAGGTGGTAATCATAATCATATTTATACTCAATTACTGGTTGTTTAAATTATATGACATTATATTAGTTAGATTCCACATAATCATGTAAAATCATCAAACATTCAAAAAGAGGTACCAGGGGTGCCTGGATGGCTCAGTTGGGTTGAGCATCGGACTTCAGCTCAGGTCATGATCTTGCTGTTCGTGAGTCTAAGCCCCACGTGCGGCTTTTTGCTGTTAGCTCAGAGCCTGGAGCCTGCTTTGGATTCTGTGTCTCCCTCTCTCTGTTCTTCCCTCACTTGCACTCTGTCTCTCCCTCAAAAATAAATAAAGATTACAAAAAAAAAATTAAAAAAAAGAAAAGAAGTACCAGCTGATAATGAGTCAATCCAAATAATCAGATCATAAAATTTTCTTCCATCTCACCCGCCCCTCTTTCTAGATTTCTTTCAATCCATTCTTCTCACTCAAAAGAGCAATCTGTATAAGATATATTTGATTATGTCACGTTTGGGAGACACTTCAAGTATTCCCCCATTGATTCATGATAAATTTTCATCTCTTGAGCGTGACACCAAGAGTCTGTGGTAAGTTGATGCCTGCCACCTTCCCGACCTCCCTCCCAGCACCCCCAACCCTGTAACTAATGCCCTGTAATCCAGCTACCCCACCAGCTATGTTTCTGGGTTTCCTTACCTATTTGCCATTCCACCTGTTTCCCTCTTTGTTTGGAGTTACTCTTTGTCAACCACACACACTTGACAAATGAGTATAGTGACTAAGATTAGGGATTCTGGAACCAGGCTTTATGGGTTCAAAGCCCCATTTTGCCACTTATTACTTTATGACCTCTCTCTGTTTCAGTTTTCTCATCCATATATATCTGTATGATGAAATTTATATCAAAGTTAATATACTAGGATTGTTATACTTAAAAAATAAGTTAATACATGTAAGGAGAACATTGTTAGGCCCATTATAAGCACTTAATAGGTGTTAATTATGAAGATTCAGCACAGGGAAATTGTCTCTAACCTCCTTCCCCAGCCTGAGTTATTTGCCCTGTATTTATTTCCATGTTGCCACAACCATTTTAACCTCACGTTACAATAGTGTCATGATATAAACTAAAAACATCTTGTGAAGAATAAAATCTTAGATTTCATTGCATTCTCAGAGCATTTCCTTGCATTAGGCATACAGTAAGTGCTCTATAAATATTGTTTAGGTAAGTAAATAAATCAGTGGAGAAGAAGTATTTGATTCAAAGATTGAAAATGCTTAATAGAAATACTCAAGAGAGATGTTTTTATACATAAATCAATTTATCTAGAGTGACAATTATCATTTTTACTATCACTGTTTTTAAACATTAAATCAATAGGAAGCAATTTTCCATTATAAAATAAATGCAAGCTTATTATTAAAAACTTTGAAAATGTAAAGAAGGAAAAAGAAATAGTAAAAAAAATACCATAATAATTTCATAATCATAATCATTTCACCCAAAGATACATATTATTAATATTTTAATATAATCCTTTTATTAAATATGAACTTATGTGATATGTATCACTTAAATTGCACCTATAAATTGTGTCCTTTTATTTATTTTAAAAAAATGTGGCAGATGAATGATACTATATATATAAAACCCTAAAGACTCCACCAAAAAGCTACAGGAACTGATAAATGAATTCAGTAAGGTCACAAGATACAAAATCAATATACAGAAATCCATTGCATTTCTATACAGTAATGAAGCAGCAGAAAGAGACATTAAGAAACTCACCCTACTTACAATTGCACCAAAAATAAGAAAATACCTAGGAATAAACTTGGCCAAAGAGATGAAAGACCTATACTCTGAAAACTATAAAAACACTCATGAAAGAAATTGAAGGCAATGCCAAAAACTTGAAAGATATTCCATGTTTGTGTACTGGAAGAACAGATGTTGTTAATATGTCTATACTACCCAAAGCAATTTACAGATTTGATGCAATCCCTATCAGAATACCAACAGCATTTTTCACAGAACTAGAGCAAACAATCCTAAAATTTGTATGGAACCACAAAAGACCCCAAATAGTCAATGCAATCTGGAAAAAGAAAAACAAAACTGGAGGTATCACAATTTCAAACTTCAAGTTGTATTACAAAATTCTTGTAATCTCAAAAAATTAAGGTACTAGCACAAAAATAGATACATAGATCAATAGAACAGAATAGAGAGCCCATAAATAAACCCACAATTATATGTCAATTAATTTAAGGCAAAGGAGGAAAGAATGTATGATGACAAAAAGTCTCTTCAACAAACGGTGTTGGGAAAACTGGACAGCTACAGGCAAAAGAATGAAACTGGACCGCTTTCTTACACCATACACAAAAATAAACCTACAATGGATTAAGGACTTAAATGTAAGAAAGGAAACCATAAATATCCTAGAAGAGAGCACAGGAAGTAATTTCTCTGACATCGGATGTAGCAATATCTTTCTAGTTATATCTCCTGAAGCAAAGGAAAGAAAAGCAAGAATAAACTCTTGGGGCTATATCAAAACAAAAGCTTTGCACAGTAAAGGAAACAACCAACAAAACTAAAAGAACACATACTGAATAGGAGAAAATATTTCCAAATAACATATTCAATAAAGGGTTGATCTCCAAAATTTATAAAGAACTTACACAACTCAACACCCAAAAAACCAAATAATCCAATTTAAAAATGGGCAGAAGATATGAACAGGCATTTCTTCAAAAAAGACATACAGGTGGCCAACAGACACATGAAAAAATGCTCACCATCTCTCATCATCAGGGAAATTAAAGTCAAAACCACAAAGAAATATCATCTTAAATCTGTCAGAATGGCTAAAATCAGTAACTCGAGAAACAACAAGTGTTGACAAGGATGTAGAGAAAAAGGAAACCTCATGCACTGTTGGTGGGAATGCAAACTGTTGTAGCCATTGTGGAAGACAGTATAAAGATTCCTCAAAAAGTTAAGAATATAACTATCCTAGGATTGCACTACTGGATATTTACCCAAAGAATACAAAAACACTAATTCAAAGGGATATATTCACCCCTATGCTTATTAAAGCATTATGTACAATCCCAAACTATGGAAGCAGCCCACGTGTCCATTGATTGATGAATGGATAAAGAAGATGCGATGTATACACACACACACACACACACACACACACACACACACACATTATATATATATTTAAAACTGTTGAATCACTATATTGTATACCTGAAACTAATATAATACTATGTTAACAATACTGGACTTAAAATGAAAAAAACATAATGTATCTTCTTTTATTCCAATATCTTAGCAAACATTATTTTTATAGTTGAGCCAATTATTTACATAAATATTTTCTTATTGTAGGTCATTGGGTTTGACCAGTTTGGTTAGGTTGTAAGCAATGCCTCAATATCTTTGTGGATGAACCTTATTTCTGCATACAGAATTATTCCTTAGAATGCTATCTGAGCAATTGAATATCCAATCCAAAGTATGTGAACACTTTTAAGTTACTTGAAATCTACTCACAAGGTTGATACTAACATATACTCCCATTAGAAATGTGTGTTCATTTCCCTTTAGATCTATGATATACTTATTTAAATCAATAAATTGAAAAAAATCCATCATTGCTCCCATTTTTTCATATTTTAACCCGTCCTCTCATTGTTTTGTGAATTTTTATAATATTTCAATTTATTATTATGACTGAAAAATTTTATTTATCAAATATATACTTTCCTTTGAATTAGTATATGCATTATTCTTTCCTTGCCTCCTTTGCTGTTTATTCACATCTTACTAGAAAAGAATTAACCATTTTCTTATATACCAATTTTTTAGGATAATTATTGTGAATTAGCAAAAATGACAATTGGAACAATAATAAGAGTTTTTCCTTGGTAAATAGGAAGGAAGGGTAATGAACATCAGAAAACTAAAGGCACAGAGGAAGAGAATGGGATGCTACCTGGGATGGATGTTTTGCTGCATAGATTGGTGTCCTTGATTCAAAGTCTCTTCCTCCTTTACTCAGGATTAGAAATGATATTAAATTTAGAGATCATAGGATTGTGGGGAACAAGCCTCCTGTTAAATATACTAACAAGGAGCTGATGCATAAAAAATATGAATGTCAAGTGACTAATAATCAATGAGAGGAATAATTATATTCACTGCTGTAGGGAATGTTATGTGAGAAGTCACATTATTATTTAAAAAACGCTGAGTGACCATGAAGCTAGAAAGTGGGGAGTGAGTTGCAATATTCCTATGTCCAAGGTTATTGAGCCATGAATAGAATGAAATCTTCCCTACACTTGGACATATCTGTTATACAGAAACTGCAATCCTTTTTATAGAGTGCTGTTGGCACTTCAGCAATTGCTAATCGGGCTTATTTTTCCTCTATGTCACAGCAGAGAAACACCAAGAGACAAACAGCTCACATTGATCCTATGTACAAAAAGAAAAAAATGTTCACGATATTATACAATTTATTTGATTATCAATATAAAATTTATATGATATGATATAACATGATGCAATAAATTCCTCTTTTTTTGAATTATAGGAAGTCAAGAATCTATAGGTAAGACCATTTATTCCCTTGCCTATTTACAGAGTAAGGACAGCTTCTTTTTCAAAACCGTTTCATTACCAAAACCAATTGTTGATTTGCAAAGACTTTGAAATTTCTCAGATTCTGATGAATTTCAGAATTTAGTTGCTAACTCAATCGTATAGTCTGCAACTGAAGCCACCCAAACCACCTCTTCTATCACTGAACTTCCTCTTTCCATCTCTCTGGCTGCTGTGGCTAGAATAGATTTTTCTTTCCATTGTGTCCTAAGTCCTAATTCTTGGTTGTTGCTGATGATGAGCCTGTCAATTGGTCCCACACATCTCTGCAGCTGAAAGCAGAGTGCCAAGGAAAGCCATTTATCCTGGCAGTTAAGTATCAGCAAGCGCTTTTAGGAACAGCCTTACTACAGTTGTTCTAACTACAGGGCATGGCTAATGAAGAATCTCCAAGAATTTTCTTAGAGAAAGCAAGTTCCTAGTTATGGGGCTTGAATGAGCACAACACAATCTTTGAGCATGCTACTCTGTTTATTAATTTTTTTAATTACTTCTGTGCAAGGAATCCAGTAATATTGACAGCATTTTATCTGCTGGATTGGTTTTTGTACAACCCCTGGATCATAGATCAAAGAATCTTCTGTAGCAAAAATTGGAAGAAAAGACTCATTACATATTTATATTTACCATCATATTTCAAAAAATGACAAAGCGTCATTTTCACTTTGGTAACTTTGTTGACTATTGACTTATTTTGCCTTTGGTTCTAACATACGTCAGAAAAGTAAAATATTATCTATTCATCAGTTGATGGACATTTAGTCTCTTTCCATAAACTGATGAATGGATAAAGAAATTGTGGTTTATATACACGATGAAATACTACTTGGCAGTGAGAAAGAATGAAATATGGCCTTTTGGAGTAACGTGGATGGAACTGGAGAGTGTTATGCTAAGTGAAATAAGTCATACAGATAAAGACAGATACCATATGTTTTCACTCTTATGTGGATCCTGAGAAACTTAACAGAAGACCATGGGGGAGGGGAAGAAAAAAAAAGGTTATAGAGGGAGGGAGCCAAACCATAAGAGACTCTTAAAAACTGAGAATAAACTGAGCGTTGATGGGGGGTGAAAGGGAGGAGAAGGTGGGTGATGGGCATTGAGGAGAGCACCTGTTGGGATGAGCACTGGGTGTTGTATGGAAACCAATTTGACAATAAATTTCATATTAAAAAAATATATATAGCAAAAGAAACACCTACAAATGACATAAGACTCTTACTTTTGAATATTTCAAAATATTGACAGTGATGGCATGCCAGTATGATTACAATTGCAAAACAAGTCTAATTCACTGCATTTGATTTGTTATTTTCATTCACTGCTAACACCATTTCTGGTTATCCTTCTACTAACCAAAATTTGTATACATTTCTATACTTCTTTGCACAAAATGATTCCATTTACTTCTGATTTCAGTACAGAGGCTTAGTCTACGGAACTTTAGAGGGTAAACATACCAATAATTGGTATACTTTGGCTTTCTCATAGGCTGCTCTCCTAGGATCAAGTGAACCTTAATTCATAATATAGAATTTCCTTTTATATCTATCTTCTTGTCATGTATTCTTGGAAAATATACGGCTCAACTGAATTAAAATGTAGCAGGCAATATAGATTGGTGTGTCTGTGTGTGTATGTGAATATGTGTGTTTATGCGAAGAGTGAAGTCAATGTGGGTATGTGTACATCAACTTGTGATAATCTGTGGTGAAATTTTGTTTTATATAATTGGCAGCATTTATGTTTTAACATAGTTGACAGTTCCAAATCAGCCTAATTACCTGTTTGTTGATTACTGCATTAATTAAGAGGCCTTACATTGCAAATAACAGAAAGCCCACTGTAGTTGACTAAACAAATACAGGAAACTTTTGGTTGAGTGCATGTACCAGTGGAAGAGGAAAAGCAGGGCTCAGACATGACTTTATCTATCATGAGGGATCCAGCTCTATATCTCTCAACCTTGTTCATCTTCACATAGTGGTTTTTCCTGTATGGCTTTATTAAAAATGACTGCAGTAGGTGTAGACCTCATATCTACCTAAGGAAAGGGAATCCATTTGCAACACTTCACCAATTGTGAGGTTTACTGTTATTTGGCCAGCTTAGCATGAATGTTTAGCTCTGAACTCCTTAACTCTGGTGAAGTGATTGGGATGTACTGAGCCATGGTCACATTCCCACACCTGAAGCTAGGAGGGGAGCCTAGCTCCTGGAATTGTCCTGGAAACACTGGGATCTCTAAGTGAACACCAGGGATGGTTGAAAAGGGTAGGATGAAAGTAAAATGCACACTAAAGGTATAATCAACAAATACAGTTATTTTTTTTTAATCTGAATTGTCTGCTGCTCCAAAAAAAGTATGGTCTGGTACACAAACTCTCATTTCTCATTCTATAAAGACTGACATTATTCTAAAAGACATTTTAGCTATTCATTGTGGTGTCAGAGAGTGGGTGTCAAAGAGGAGTTCAGCAGGGAAGCAGAATGAAGAGAACACTGGACAATTTCCCAGCTCTCCTGAGTCAGGTCTTCACAGTATGGCTTCATTAATCTCTTTGAAGTAATTTCTCTGAACATCAGACACACATTCAAATGTTAGCACAAAAATACATTTCAAAGCTAAATATGAATGCTCTTCATGCCATGTATCATTTTGGATTAACCAAATCTCTTTGATAAGGTGTAACTATTCCTCCAGGTTTTAGCCAATAATAGCTTTAGGTAGGCCCAGGAGACATATTCAAAATATTTAACAACTCTGTGACAGAGTTTCTGCCAATCACAGTGCCCACAGCCAAGGAGATAGGTTGGCAGTTAATGTCCCTAAACTATGAGTCCTATTAAATGACAGGTTAGGTCTTTCCACAGGGAACCCTTGAGTAGTTATAGTGAACTCTTAAGATTTAAAAAGGATTTCTTATTTAAAAAATGCAACTTGAGTGGTAAAAATGGATGTCAAATGGCTTGATACACTTGTGAGCATGAGGTCACTTGGATCTTTTTCATTATTGCTCTGAAATTTTTTCTATTACAATGAATAAGTCTAAGTTGCTTTAAAAAAAATAGATAGCTATCAACTTAAGTTTTTGACCTAGAAGAACAGGTAAATAAACCTCCAAATTACAAATTATTTCTTCGATAGTCATAACCAATTTTTTGTTTCATCTTGTTTTTCAACAGTTACTTCTATGTCAATACTCTGTCAATATCTTTTATCTCTTTTAAGAAGGTATTTGCCAAAAGAAAGCCACCCTGTTTTTGACTGCCATCCACCATTGCTTGCATTAACAGCTCTGTCAACTTTAAGATTAGTGATTCCAGGGTCTATACCTGAGATCTTCCAAGCCATAAGAGAACGATCATTTTGTTGGGAAACTCAGTTTTTCCCAGAGAAGCACTGTTGATAATTTCTGAAAAACTTTTGATGACTACTGTTCTCTAGTCATCCATAACTTTCTGATGTCACAGTCACTGTTTTCATGAAAGTAAAACCTATTGTCAGGAAAACCCATTCCCGTGATAAGTCAGGCAACATTTGCACATATTTTTCTAACATTAAGAATAAATAATATCGACATATATAGATATATTAATATCTTAATAAAAACAAGGGAAACATTTGTTGAAATGATTAGAGTTAGATTATTGATTTTCACTGCCACTAGGAACTGCTTATTCATTGTGACCTCCCTTCCATTCTTAAAAATAAAGAAGAAAAAAATGCTTTGAAGGATTATTTACAAACTATACTGATCTTTTCCCCCCTTTTTCTTAGATCAGGCAATGCAGTATCTTGAGCGAAGTTAAAAGAAACACATCTTGACCATACTTTAACTTAAAAAAAAAACAAACCTGTACCAACTGAAACATTTCCTACTTTCTTCCCAATTCAGTCCCTTTCTTATCTCTATAATAATTCATACTCCCTGAAACGAGAGTGTTACTAGAGAAGAGAGAACACTGAGTTTGCCAGTGTGATAATCACTCTCAAATTTATATCTATCTGTATTTTAGACATACATAGTCAACTTGAATTTCCAACTCAAATGCCCAAGATAGAATTCAAAACTTGCATTGTTTCATATTTAGTAAACGTCAGAATCTTGTTGCCATCATCTATTGCTTGTAGAAATCTAGAAGTCAGCTCTGATATCCTCACTTTTTCTAAAGCCTACACCCAGACAATCAGTTGATACTTTTCTGTCAGTTTCATCTTTTAATATACCTTGAATGCGTCAACTTTTCATTCTTCACTGATACTTCCCTCACTCAAGTCTCTTAATCTTCTGTATCCACATGTGTCCCTCCTCACCAAATTCACACTCTCCCAGCTGCCAAAATTATCATATAAAAAAAACCTCAAACCTGATAAGGACACTCTTTTATTTAAGAATTTTTAGTGGCTTCCCATGGCTCCTAGTAAACAAACCAATAGTCCTGATATGGTACCTAAGGTCCTGGATCAACGGTTCTCAATCCTGGCTTCAAATTATAAATATCTATGATCCTTTTCTTCGGTACCTCAAGGGAAGTTGATTTAACTTTCTCAGTTTTATTTCTGATGCTCCAGAGCTAGAGTCTGTTTGATTTAACCAGACATACATGCTGGAGTGGAAAGGTAGAGGAATAAATAGAATGGGAATTCCCAGAAGATTATAGAGTGCTAACAAACCAATCAGTAGGGATTCCATATTCTAGCTTGAGAATGTCGGGACTAGAGTCACTGTACAATTACTGTCATTGTTTCCCCTACGTATCAGTCAGAGTTCTACTGAGAAATAGAACCAAGAAGATTGATTCATTTGCTCTAAGGAATTGGCTCCTTAGAGCCAATCCTCATTTTGATGGAGGAGGCTGACATGTTAAAGACTCAGGAGAGTTGTAGTTTCAGTCCAAAGGCAGCCTTCTGGCAAGCCAGGAAGAACTCGTGTTGCAGATGATGTATTCAGTCTGCTGGAGAATTTCCTCTTGCTTGGGTGGGACGTGGAGCAAGGGTGAGTTCAGCCTTTTGTTTTAACTCAAGTTTTCCACTAATTAGATAAGGCCCACCCACAGTATAGTAGGCAATCTGCTTTACTCAAAGTTCACTGATTAAATGTAAATCTCATCCAAAAACACCCTCATAGAAACATCCAGAAATATCTGGGCACCATGGCCCAGCCAAATTATAACATAAAGGTAACCATTATACTGTTTATTTACTTTCCCTTTTGTAATCTTTTAATAGACTGCTACAATTAAAGTCAGGGTATGTAAGGTGTCATCTGTTAATTTATGAACCATTTGAATAAGAATTACAAGGAAAACTTGTTAAAGGATGAATTCCTGGGTCCCATACAGATTAATGGACTCAGAACTTGCCTTTTAATAAATGCAGGAAATCATTTTCTGACTAGTAAAATTTGAGAATGATTTAATTCCGTGTCTTCTGAAATAATTGGATCATACAGTAGTTATTGTTTCCTTGAATTGTTTGCTTTACTACATACACAGTAATGATCAGTGTGCATGTTTTCCATTATTAGCACTGCCTTCAAGGAGTTCTCAAGGGCTTGAACCAAGAGTTTCACAAAGGATATGAATACAATCCTGGAAGAAAATTACATGATCCTTTTATTATTGTTGTGGTTGCATGGAATAGGACATTATCTATGATATTTGCTTGGAATGGCATTAGAAAATTAGCCTTGTCCTAAGATGCTTTCACCTGATTTCTAAATCAGAATTTCTAAATTTAATTGTAACAAAATTGTATCTTAAGTCATGTTATATATTCTCCTGAAGAATAAAAACATACATGAACAGAATCTGTCTTTATTATCTTTTTACAGTGAATTAGTAAATATGTATATAGAAGTATTTCCAAGATCATTTCCTTAGGGCAGTACTCATTTTAAAATTTGGTTCACAAGTCAAAAAGCTCAGTGAATGTTTTATACTACATTGATTTTTTTAAGAGTCATGATAAGCATTAAGGACTATTAATGCTTCCAAGAAGTTCTCTAGTTTAAAGAAATTGTTCCATTTGTTTTCGTAAAATGTGCCCACTGGCTTATATAAAAAAACATGTTTTTAGGGGCACCTGGGTGGCTCAGTTGGTTGGGCGTCTGACTTCACCTCAGGTCATGATCTCGCGGTTTGTGAGTTTGAGCTCCGCGTCGGGCTCTGTGTTGACAGCTTGGAGCCTGGAGCCTGCTTCAGATTCTGTGTCTCCTTCTCTCTCTGCCCTTCTCCCACTTGTGCTCTGTCTCTCTCTGTCTATCAAAAATAAATAAATGTAAAAAAAATTAAAAAACATGTTTTTATATGACATTATTTAACATTTTTCTGGAGCATATTTTGGAAGATGCTAATTTAGCAGTTTCTGTCTTTAATTATTCATTCAATAACAACCATTTTTGAGATCCTTCTCTGTTCTAGGCAGTGTATTATGCTTTGGGACATACAAAAATGAAGAATATAGAGCTTCTGATATAAGGAGAGGCATGGTTTGGAATTTTCAGACACATAAGTGGATAAATTGCAAAACTATGACCTAGATATTTAATAGAGACCCAAACTGAGTGTTACAAGGGGTCAAGGGATCTATTTTGTCTTCTTGGTAAACTTGAGGTAAAAAACAAACAAACAAACAAACAAACAAACAAACAAACCACTATGGTTTTGAATAAGCACAATCCTTCTGTGAAAAGTGGGAACAAGAAGAGGTTTTAAAGCAAGATAGAGACATGATCAATTAAAAATACTTTCAGAAAGATCATTTGGTAGGACTATGGTGGAGGGGTTGTAGTACGAAGAGCCTGGTGAGAGAAAGAACAGATGGGAAGCTATGACAATATTTCAGCTGAGTGATCCTGAGTTTCTGAACTAAGGCAGTTGCAGTGGAATTGAAGAATACAGGCCAGATTTGAGAGACATTCAGAGAATAACTGACAGGAGAAGCTGACATTTGAATATGGGGACGGAAGGGAAATGGAAAGGTGACAAAGATTGCCTTAAGATTTGTACCTTAGGACATGGCATGGGTGGTAATTCTAATAACATCTCAGGACAGAGAGGAAGGAAAGGGGGTATTGATTTCAGACTTGAACCCACGAAGTTTGTTATGCCTGGAAGGGAGCAACATGCACATCCATTCTGGATGAAACTCAAAAAAGATCAGGGTTGACAAATTTACTTGCAAGTTATCAACCTATAGATAACTGAAGTTAGGACTGTGGGTGAGAATATTCAGAAAGCACATCGAATAAAGAGGAAACAAAAGAAGACAGGAATCTGGCTAAGAGTGATGTGTATAATATGAACTAATGAGAGAGAGCCTTTGGTGAAGACCAAGAGAATGCAATTAGAAAACATTCAAGGAGAACAAGACGGAAAAAAGGAGTTTCAAGAAATGCATCCATGTATCCCTCAGTGCTGCACAGAGTTTTAATTTCCCTTATCATTTTCTTCTCCTTTGCAGTCTCCTCCACTGCTGGTGTGCTTAGAAGCTCTTCTCTAGATGTGCTAAATATGCACTGACATTGTTTTCTATTTGATAGTTTTATTTTCTATATTTAATTATTCAATCTAATGGAATTCATTTTATGATTAAATGTGGCATTTAGATTTAAGTTGATGCCCCTCCTCCACCCAGAAGATAATTTATCCATCTCATATGTTCACCACTTCAAAATGGTTCCATCTCAACTCCTCTGTGTCATCTGATTCACTTGCTCCAGCCCTGTGACTGTTGCCAGGACTAACTGGTGAACCTACTTCACCACACAGACCTCCCGGTCCCTGCCCTAACAGGCTTCCTTACAGATACAAAGGAGTGAAAGGCAACAGTTCCTGTTCAATGAAGAAATAGGTGTAAATACTGTGGTGTGTGTGTGTGTGTGTGTGTGTGTGTGTGTGTGTGTTGTAACTAGAACAAATATCCTTGGGGCACATCCTTGACTAACCAATGACAGATGGGAGGGGGGAAATCTAAAGATCAATTTTTTTTGCCTTTGACCTCAGATGATGTGTCATAAGAAGCAATAGTCTACACTGTCTCTTAGAAAATGGTCTCTGAAAAAAAAAAAAAAAAAGAAAATGGTCTCTGAGTTGGAGTAGTCAGTCAATCAATACAATTCTTGCACTTTCTATTGGCTTTCTCCTTTTC
This sequence comes from Prionailurus bengalensis, assembly GCF_016509475.1. Lineage (NCBI taxonomy): Eukaryota > Metazoa > Chordata > Mammalia > Carnivora > Felidae > Prionailurus > Prionailurus bengalensis. The sequence continues at coordinate 145,562,724 of NC_057345.1, forward strand.
TTACTTCATTCTCCTTTTCTTTATTCTTTCTGTCTGGGATTAGTCTCCCTGATAAAAGGGTATCCTATTAGCCTTTGCCTCAGGATCTACTTTCCATGGATCCAAAGCTAAGACATTACTCAACAATAACAACATTTATTAAGAGCCCATTCTTGCTTCTTGGGTTTGAAATTCTTTCACAATATAATAGGGTATTAAGAGGGACTCTGGGTATATCACACGTCCAGTTGATGTTTCTTTAGCTTACTTATTATGGTCACATAACACATTTTAATATGAGATTTGTCGATTCTCTCCACATTATTCTTTATTTTCAAACTGTTCTTATTTATTTCCATCAATGCATAATGTTATCCATATACAATGTGATCATTGTGTAATGCAATCCATGTGTAATGTGATCAATGTTGTTGCATTGTTTCATCCATCACAGGCCTCAGAAGTTATGAACAACACAATAACTGGCAAGTCCTTACCTTTCTAAAATAAAGTGCCAGAGCTCTTTGAGACATGCTCAAATATTATGAAAGTGGTTTATAGCTAATTCTATTCCACTAGCCATTTCCAGTTGGTTGTGAGAAAACGGAAAATTATTTGGGGTTTAAAAGGCTATAATGAGAATTGCTTTGTAAAGAGTTGACAGATTACTATGTGTCCTCTTCACAATTGCCCACGAGGGAAAGAGGAAGATAAAACCAGATGGAAGGAATTTCGAGAGAACATTTTGGGAAGCTTGCCATGGATTCCCTGGGGTGAGGAACACTGGAACAAGAACACTGGAACTTTCACACCTAGAAAGTATAATGATGAGCTATGCCTGGGTGTACCAGCCAAGGCAGCCAGATAAGAGAGCTTTCACTGTGAGCAAGCTGTGCTTGGTGGGGCAAAGTGTCCGTGGAGATTGGAGCTGGCTGAGCCATTTTGTAGAAACTCCCAAGGGTGCTTTTGCTAGAAAAGCAAAGAAGACAGGAGATGTATTCCCAAAGGTGGGAAGGTGAGGGAGGAGTTACGGACAGCCAGCATGGTTGGGCCATCTACAATTGGAGGACACTAACAGGGAAATTCTGAGGGCTCCCAAAAAGAATATTCAAAACCTCTTTAAAAGAGACAATCTTCTGGGGCACCTGGGTGGCTCAGTTAGTTAAGCCTCTGACTTCAGCTCAGGTCATGATCTCATAGTTCAAGAGTTTGATCCCCACATCGGGCTCTGTGCTGACTGCTCAGAGGCTGGAGCCTGCTTCAGATTCTGTGTCTCCCTCTCTTTCTGCCCCACCCCTGCTTGTGCTCTGTCTGTCTCTCTCTCTTTCAAAAATAAATCAACATTAATTTTTTTTTTAAAAGAGAGAAAATCTTCAACCAAAGAGACTAATGCCCCTGAGGTTCAAGTCCTTTTACTTCTCTGTCACTTCATGAATATGAGATAGTGAGGTTTGGGCTATGGTGGATGGCAGCAGTGGGGACACATTGGATCTGAAGAGGGGAATGATGTGGCTCAAGGAGAGGCACTGCCTTAACCAGAACCTGATAGTTGTATCTGGAACACAACGAAGAGACTGTTTTCTCTATCCAAAGCTCTAGATCTGGTGATGAGAATTTTCTTATCATATATATGGCTCTCTCTCCAGGAAGACAAATCTAGTCTCATGAGCACTGGGTCAGGGAAGACTCCCTGTCACTTCATGAACACAGAACACATGGCTACTATTGCTTTTCTGTCATCCACATGGGGCTACAGCCTTTACCAAATTAAGTCTATGGCTTCCTACTGTACTTAAGGAAAGCAACTCTCAGTGATTCTAAGATGGATTACTCTCCTAAGCAATGTTATCCTCAGTGATTCTATAGTAACTTCCTGTTTTAATTTATCTTGTAATGTAGCACCAGCTTCTCACACTAAAGAAGAAACAGGGAGGGGACCCACACAGCCAATCTTTTGTAAGCCATCTAGGCTGGAAGGGTACCTACAACATGTGAGTCCCAGGGGGCCATAGATATCTACTTAGCACAATGTGAAATGATTGGAATATTCTAGAAAGGGCAAGGAATTTGACCAGTGATTTTCTTAAAACTTGAAAGAGTAAAGTGTATACAATCCCATTCTTGTGGTTATCCTCTTTTTCATTATCACTTGATCCTAGCATCTTCTTCTTCTTTTTTTAAATGTTTATTTATTTTTGAGAGGGAGAGAGAGACAGGGTGTGAGTGGGGGAGGGGCAGAGAGGCGACGAAGACACAGAATCCAAAGCAGGGTCCAGACTCTGAGCTGTCAGCACAGGGCCCGATGCAGGGCTTGAACTCGAGAACTGTGAGATTGTGACCTGGGCCGAAGTCAGACGCTTAACGAACTGAGCCACCCAAGTGTCCCCTCCTAGCATTTTCTTTTGCAATTAATGCAACTTCTACCATCCATCACAATTTTAGGGAAATCTTCTGATGGTCACTCATTACTGTTAATGTGACATCCCTACCTGTATTCTGAAACTGGGGTCAAATCCACTCCCTCCCAGTTAGGCCAGGCATTCTTTGGATAACGTGATGCTTGGAAACCAAGCTTCTTCAAAACAACTCTCTCCTATAGTGTTAATATTTTTTCACAAGGGTGCCAAAATATGTTGCTTATACTTTATAGTTTTCCCCACATAATTCTTAATGAAACAGATTACTCTTTCTTTATTAAGAATTCCATTGACTATTTTTCACACCTGTAAATTTGTAATATTCATGCATCATATTAGACTGCTTGTACCTGGATGAGAGACATTCTTTTTTTTAATGTTCATTTATTTATTTTGAGAAGGGGGAGAGAGAGAGAAAGAGTGCAGGGGAGGGGCAGAGAGAGAGGTAGAGAGAGAGCCCAAGCAGGCTCTGTGCTGACAGTGCAGACATGGAGTTCAACCTAACCAACCCTGAGATCAAGTCCTGAGCTGAAATCGAGAGTCGGATGATTAACCGACTGAGTCATCCAGGTGTCCTGAGAGACATTCCATGTGACACGTAAACTATGGTAGAATTGATCATCCCTCTGTGACTAAGGCTTTGTTACCAGTTCTTCTCTTCAAAGGAATGAGTGTCTTTCATGAGGCTTTCAAGTCCCTCAAAGAATTCATATTCATCAGGTTGGCCTTATCATTCATCCAAATGTCAGAGAATCTCAGAAGTGGACACAGTTTGGGATGAAGTTGGCATCTCTCCCTTACTGCACCTCCCTTCTATTTCATCTATTAATTCCAGAGAGTCATGGAGGATAGACTATGCCCCTCAGAGCTGTTCAGTTTCTCAGCTTTCCTGGGGACCACCATGAGAAAGGAAGATCTAAGCTGGTAGGGTTCTGTGCCCCAACCCAGCTTCAACAGGGGTAGGTCTGCTTTTATCTGTTTTATTTTTCCTCCTTCATAAGTTTTCTTAAGAAGTTGTAAGAATCTTATTTGCCCCTACCTTTAATCATAGTACTAGAAGGTGCTTAGGGTCATGAGTTACTTAGCCCTGGAAACTATTACCATAACTCTGGTATTAGTGTGGCCAATCATATTTTCTTGCAAATAGATGGTGAATAATATGCAATTTTGGAAAATCACACTTTCAATGCAAATTTTTCTTTGACACTCCCATCATAATGGTTGCACAAAATTAATTTATTACATAAAAGTCCTCTTGTTTTGAAAATGAAATCCTCTTGCTTTAGAATGTGTGCATTAAGGTGTTTCTCAGAAAAAAAAATATATATATATTATATATACAAAATTATACACATATAAATTATATATAAATTATACATATATAAATGATAAATATATATATATATATATATATATATCATTGCTGCAATTTTTGCTTTTATTTGAACATCCCCTGAAGTTACCGCTTTTCATACTGTTTGAAAGGCACGCAAAATTGAAGTATCAGTGACACTTTCTTTAGTACAGCTATTTTGCCTTTAAATAGCACCAATTTAAATGTGCATTATTATGTTAGGTGGGTTTATTTTCTAAAGCCACCATATGAAACACTATACTAGTGGTTCTAGATAGTTATTTACACAGTTACTTTAATGGCCTGTCCCACCCTTATCTCTGAATTTCAAACTCTTTTTTCAGTTGTATCATTTTGTAACCCACACAAAACACAAGGAATGTTTACTGGTGAAAAAGCTGATTGGACCATCTCTTTCTCTTTTTTTAAATGTTTATTCATTTATCCTGAGAGAGAGAGAGAGAGAGAGAGAGAGCAGGGGAGGGTCAGAGAGAGAGGGAAAGAGAGATTCCCAGGCAGGGTCCACACTGTCGGTGCAGAGCCAGAAGCAGGGCTTAATCCCCAGAGCTGTGACATCATGACCTGAGCTGAAGGCAAAGGTTGGATGTTTAACCTACTGAGCCTCCCAGGCTGGACCATCTCTTTGACTTAGGAAAGTATTTTAAAATAAACCCCCAAAACAAAATCAAGAATAAGGCAAGGATCACCTTGAGCCCCATTGCCCCTCACAGAACTAGTCCAACTGAGTTGAACCTGATGGCCTTATCCAGTGCAAAGGCCTCCAAGAGATTTCTCCATTTTTAGGGGCTATTTCTTCCTGCCTATCTTGTCTCTCAGATCTCACACCTGTGAGAACCACTGTGGCTTTGCCTTGAATCAAGGTGAGTGTGGATTTCAGGCACTTCATTGGCCTGGAACACTTTATTATTCAAAAATAATCATCAGACTGATGAACTTTGCAAATGACTATCATGGGGATGGTTCACCTCCCGGAGTGTCAGACCTTCCATCCCAGCACTAATGCCACTTTGACTCTTTTCTTTCTTCCTCTTGTCTTTCTTCCTCCTTCCTAGTACTAACAAGGATTCTTGAGTTCTTATATTGAAATAGTCCCAACCACTCACAGAATCAACTCAAACACTTTCACTTCATAAGAAGTGTTTTGGTCAATGTATCTTTCACTATTTTATTACAGAAAAAAATAAGAAAGGTTTTGTTTTGCTTTGTTCCTAGTAGTAGTTTTGTTGTTGCTGAGAATGGGAGGGGCTATCTTTTTTGTTGGACTGCCAAGAAGCCAATTTTTTTTTTTTTATATAGAGGCAAGCACTTGGGCGGGGGGATGGGTTGGAATGGTAAGTGGATTTCTTCTCTATTGATAGGCAAAGGTATCCTGAGTAACAGAAGGTACTAATTAGACTATGAATAGACCAGAACCAATGTTGGGTCACTTCAGATATAGCCAACATTAAGAGAGGAGCAAGACAATGGAGAAATGTAGGGAATAAAAGCAAGCATACTCAATTCGGTTGAGTTGAGTTAAAGAAACAGCGTATGTAACTTACGAACCTACAATGTAAAAAAAGGTGGAAACATGAGAAATCCTTTAAATTATTTCTTTCATTTCATTACATGTCTGTAGTTATAAAAGTATTTGTGGGCTAATAGCAAATTAGAAGTTCTCCATGTAGATTTGTTCTTCATTTAAACATAATTTTTGAATTTATTTGTTTTTCACTGAGCTTGAAAATATCTTGTGTGGGATATTAGGCTCTGTGATTTTTGTAGGTTCTCTCATCGAATTCTCACATCAAACTACATCAAATGGTAGAAGCTATTCCTCTCTCATTTTAGCAGTGAGAAAAGCCAAGCCCAGGGAGGTTAGTAAATCACTTAAGATCACAAATCTAGAAACTTCGAAGCAAGGATTCATAAGCCAACAATTCTGTGCTGGCATCAGAGGTTTTAGCTAAGATCCTAAAAGTCATGGTGATTTAGATGACTATGAATTGTGTTTTAAGCCTGGTATGTGTCAGTATGATTAACAGAGTGGTATGTTAGTAGAATGTTATCCCTAATAAAGTGGTATCTTTTAATTATTCTCTAATATTTAAAATGTGTGATAACAGATTTGTAATAACCTTATAATTTTACTGATTTATTTGATGAAATATTTTCACAATATATGTTTTGGTCCCAATGACAGATGCCATGCCTTACTGAGTACTCAACGTTGAAACAGGAGACAATATGGGATTCAGGAATAATCAAGGGCTTGAATATTTTACTCACCTTGTGTTTGTACTGCAAAGACTTTATCATTGTGTTATTTGGGTTTTCTCAGTTATCTAAACTCCATTAGTAATTGCAGCCTCCTCTAAAGATGTGGACTCCAAATTCAATTCCAGAAGAAGGAACATTTTGAAACCGTGAGCAAATAAAGAAGAAAAAATAAATGACACTTCTCTTTCAGTATGACTATCTACTTGATAACAGAGATTCAAAAAGACATGCTAATTACTAAATAATTTGCAGTTAGTTGTTAGTCAATATTTTTCTTTCAGGAGAAGTATAGTAGTATTTATTGTGTGGCTACTGATAACATACCTAATTTAATGGCACAGTTTCAATGAATTGTGATGTCTACATTGTCCTTCATCTACATTACTTTTTGCAATTGGTATGCAACCTTTCTCAGCCATAGAGGCAGCCTTGTCATTCATTGGTGTTGTGAAGAAGCATAAATAATCACTACGTGACATTCTGACACAAGGGTTTGTTTAGTGATGTTTGCATTCTGACATTGACAGAATATGTGAGGACATTTCATCAACAGCAACTCCAGCCTCACAGAATACAAAAAAAGAATATGCACGTTACTGAGAACTGGGACTGGGCTCTGACCCCCCCCCTTTTACATCTTTCTTCTTTCTCTCCCCTTTTCTAATTGTTACATCTTTAGTCTTTGATTTTATTAAAAAGAACTCACTGAAAGAACTTTCCACAGGTATAGAAAATCATTACATGATTTGGTCATTTCACAGCATGTTTTTTTTTCTTTTTTAATCTCGATGCAAAATGAAACTTGATGCGAAACAAGAACAATACTGATATGTAAATGTTGAACAGCAAGCATCTTCTTTATGTTAACACATAGAGTGCTAACACCCATCCACTCTCTCTCGAACAGAGAAATTCGCTAATTTAAAAAAAAAATGTCAATCATCTCAGTTCTGTTTGGAGAATAGGCTTTCCAATTAATAAAGTGAGGCAAGGAAAAAGAGTGGCTGTAGAGAATCATTACATTTAATTGTTACCCCAATTTCTAGAGCCGTGGTATTATTATCTGTGGGTTCATAATAAATAGGTCAAAGCTCCCTATAAATGAATTAGATATAATATTTACTTTCTGAAGTTTTACATTCAGATCAGTTTCAAATAATTGCTACTTACTCAACTGAAAATTTGAATTGCTTTAAGCACCTACTTTGTAAGCTGGAGGAGGGAACCACAATACCAGGAAGTGGAGACTTTAATGCACTCCTACTCCACCCCTAAACTAATCCCCAGGGCCTCCTCCATTATCTCATGGGCAACAGGAAGCTTATCTGTGGGCTACTGGGTAATCACTAACGTGGGTGAGTTTACATTGTCATTTTACTGGGTGAACTCCAAGCAGTTATTTTTCCCGGAAGGTAAAGCTAAATAAAAAATTGTGAGAGTTTTCCCGGAGTAAACACTGGGAGGAAATCTAGAAATAAACATGTATAAAAATGATATCCTAGTTTCTAGTGCTTATAGTTTTTATTTCAGTAATTTCTTCACCCCACCCTCACCACATAATCGTATAATGGAAAGCAAATGGTCAGGTCTGCCCATCCTAGCTTGGCCATCTGCCAGTGTGGCCAGTTTTGCCAGTGCTCTTCCATTGGTTTATCAGTCATCTTTGTGAGAATTTTAATTTTTGCGCTCTTTCATCTTTTTCTTTCTTCTTCCCTTTCTTTCTTCCTCCCTCCCTTTCTTTTTACCTTTTTTAATTCAGGACAGTATGATATCTAGTAGTGAAGAGAGATGGTAAAGACAGACTTCCTACAACTCGTATCTGCATCCACAGAAAGCAATAGAAACATTATCCATAAAAAAAACTTAAAAAAATTTCTGAGGCCCCATATTCTTCCATTTAGACATCAGAGGCCCCATATTCTTCCATTCATGTTCATTATTTATGATTGTAATTGGAAGGATTGGATTAAACTGCAGTCAAGCCACCTTGTGTCCTGCTTTGCCCATGTGCTTTTCCAATGAGGGGAAGAGCCTCGCGTACCTTGGATTTAGATCCACATGTGTTGGACTCCAGTGATGTGAGAGTCCAGGGGAGCATGGGTCATTAATCCCTAGTGTCTCTCTGTTGCCAAAGGATGAAGGCTCTCAGGAGTGGGGAGGGAAGGGAAGAGGATGTCCGTGTGTGACCTTTCCCAAGGAAGCTCCTCTACTCATAAGCAGGAGTTCACACAGATCAGGGTTTCTCAATCCTGTCATAATCACTAAGGGACCTTTTAAAAAAATACTGATGCCTGGGTTTTATACCCACAGAATCTGATATAATGATCTGGGTGGAGTCCCAAGGCAAATCTAATGCATAGCTAGAAACTATAAACAGGGCAAGCTGATTTCAGAAAATTCTATTCATCCTTCTTCCTTCCTTTCTAGCCTGGGTTACATATTGTGAAATGTTTGAGTTCTCTTCACCATTCCCTTTGTCATCATGGTTTTTGTGCCCTTTCCTTTATTTTCCTATCTTGTCCTGTGGCCCAACTGCTCCATTACTCCTGACTCTCCCTCTCCTTCATGCAGTCTTAATACTGCCTCAGTACTGGAGGATTCTAAAAGGTATATATGTTTTTCTTTCAGGAGAACTATAGTAGTATTTACTGTTTTGGCTACCGATAACATATCTAATTGAATGGCACAATGTAAATGAAGTCTATTGTCTACAATTTCCTTCATCTGTGTTACCTCTCACAACTAGAATGCAACGTTTCTGAGCCACAGAGGCAGCCTTGTCATTCATTGGGTATATTCCTACCCTCTAGCAGACTATAATCAAAGCTAAGATCAACCACCCAAAATAAGAGACTTGTGGTTCTACCAGATTCACGTAATTCAGACAAAACTGAAGGTTTATGCATACCTTCTCCATCAGTTGGTTAGACTATATCAGCATTTCTGGATATTTGTTTAACAAAACTTTTAGAAAGACACTGATAAATTCCACCTTTCTGCTCTGACTGGCAGCCACAGAGGTGTGCTGCTTGATCTCCCTTCAAGAAGAACTTGCCTTTCCGCTGGAAGCAGTGCCTGTAGCCACTAGCCTCCAGCTACAGTGCCTTTCCCAATCTGGTGTAGCACTCAGCAGGAATCCTCTCCTTTTGGGAGTAGCCTCCAGCCAATGCCAGCTCAGTGGGTCCATTAGGATAGGGCCAACCCTGTTCAATATGGTACTATTCCAACGGGCGACTTTCTGGAGCTCCCCATTGGGTTGGCTAAGACTTTATCAAACTTGCATCATAGTCAGAGCATCTGTGTACCCAATTCTGGCTCCTCCCACCTTTCCTATCATTGGTATTAGATCAGCATCACAGTCTATGGGTTCTTTCGGCTTCATCTTGTTCCTTCTCTTTTGTCTTAAGTGCGTGTTACCTCCTAAGAAAACTTTTGCCCTCCTAGCTTTGTGTAAGTATCTGCTTCCAAGATAAACTGTATTGACACAATCTGTCAATCTTTGTTAACATTTAAAAATAAAATTAGAAAATTTGCATTTTTATTTTCCCGTCTTGGAAAACAATTCCAATCTTTTCTGTATACAGCAACTCAGGAAGTTAGGGTGAAAGATCTACTCCTCCAACCCCAAAATGCTACTGGTTGCATTTTTTTTTCTTCCAGTATTTTAATCCATGTTTGTAAGGTTCTATGAAATGAGTGCAAATTATTTCTTCTCTTATTCCAATTACGTTGAAATCTTTCCTCTTAGAAGTATTGTCATTAACAAAAATCTGCAGATTTCTAAAATAAAGTCACTTGGACACAGGTAATTTAATGCTCAACAAAATGTAAGTGACTCCAGTTTAGTAGGTTTGGAAAATTCACATTAGTTGAAGCAGTATTTCCTTAAAAGAATTGTTTCTCTGAATGTTAAAGCAATCCCCTTCCTTCAGGCACTTACCATGCTGTATTCTTCTTATTGTTGTTGTTGCTGTTAATATATTTTGTTGGAATCATATTGTCCTAATTTCTGGTCTGTACATCCCTTGGTATAGTGCTAGGCACATGGTTTGTGCATGTTCAATATTAAACTAAGCAACGTTCTTGTACATATTTTGATATCTGGGACTTCATTGATGTTCTTAGGGAAGAAATCCTTAGAAATAGCACCTCGACTGACATGGATAAGGACAGGAAATTGTTATTTTTCCCTTAGTGCTCTGCCAACAAACACTTGGGTCTGAGAAAACAATTATTATTATTATTATTTTTAGTAAACGTTGAGTTCTGGAAGGATCGTTTAAAAGTCCTTATTCTTTCATAAACCAGAGTACTCCCATGTACAGAGCTGGAGTAAAAAGAGGATTTAAATCAGGAAAACCTTGTTAAACAAATGGCTTCCAAGTGACAATGGCGTTTTGCCTTTCTCTGAATCCTCAGGCAGAGGCCAGGGTTTGGAGCCAAGATTAAGGGCTAGATGAGTCATGCGCCATGGTATGGCAGTGCCTCTTTCCCAAGTCTGCGCAATCAAATCTCCAACTGATTTCTTCTTTTCATTTTTTTCTCCTCTTTTTGGCAAGAGAGAAAATAACTTCAGTATTCTTTTTTTAGGAGGGTTAAAAAAAAAAAAAGTAACACCATTCTATTGCCAAAAATTGCATATAGAATTTCAAAGGGTGACCTCTTCCCAGATATAGCAGAACTTATGGTGGCAATGGAATGTGTCACCTTTTGAAGCATAAACACTTCAGATCCCCAGGCCTGCCCATGTCTTCATTGTACTTTGGAGAACGAGAGGATTAGGAGTAAAGGAATATGAAATATAATGTCATTTTCACCTGAGTATAATTAATGTCTCTGGCCATGAGACTATCCCATGGTGGGAGTCACAGTGGCAATAAATGAATGGTGAGAAGACAGATGCCAGGTATACGGAGATGTTCAAAGCCTCCCTTTTTTCACAGTTGGCCGATTAAGTAATTTTTAGAATTTGGACTTCTCAGGGGCAGGTTTTTTTTTTTTTTTCTTTTACATTAAATATACGCTTCCCTACACTGTTCAGTTACATAATAGGGTGAGTTGCATGTGCAAAGTCATGCCTTTTTAGTATTAAGACACAAAATCATATCCTTCATTTTTGAAGTTCTAGTTATTCATGATATTACCAATTTTGGACACAGAAAATAAGATATTGCCAGAGGTACTTTCTGGACAGATTAAGTATCTAGCTTGTTTTTAATCGAGTTTGTTGTTAAATATAGCTTTGGCTCCCCTTCCCCCCTTCCCACCCCCCAAGAACTATATGGTAGTCTGTTTGTAATCTATCACTCTATCTTTAAATGTGAGACTCCAAATGATCGTGTATTCCATAGTCATATTTTCCAGATTTTTCTGGCTTTGTGGCCTTGGCTAAAATTGTGAGCCTCTCCTTCCTTTGACCCGTTCTGTTTACAGCATTTCTACTTCAGTTCATCAGACAGCACCTGATTAGGTGGCCTTCTGTCATCTATTCCCCACACATCCTGCCTGGCCTCAGCACAGTGGGGCTGGCTGCCCTCCAGAACGTCATCATGGAAGCAGCTGTCCTGACAGGGGAAGAAGAGTTTGGTTCATCTTTAAACATTTTCAAGGAGTTGGCCTCAATGTCACAAACAGGTTAAAGGCTCAGTCACATTTAAAGTGTGACATGATGGGCTCCTGAAAAATATGTAACTTATCAGGCAGTACTGTTTCTCTAAGAGAGTAAGGACCTTGAAAATGGCAGAAACGGGCACATTTTGGAATCCCTACTCTACCATCGTTCTAGCTACATAAATACAAACTATGAAGTTCCAAGCACATTGACTGACACATTAAAGTGGGCTAAAAAATTTTTAGTTCTCTCTAAAATTTTATTAATTATTTACCATGAGCAAGGAAAAACTGGAGACCTGGAGTACTGGGTGTATCAAAATATTAAGAGGTGGACACTCTGTTCTTGCCATTTCATAGAGGAAATTTTGGTGAATTTGGAACTCAAAGAGTAGACTGTACGGAAATAAATGCCACAATGCCAATCTAGGGGAATGGGAGTTCAGAGACGAGATAGATTACTGTTACTGGCAGAATGAGATACAGCTTCATGGAGGAAGTGGCACTTGAAGTAAAAGCTTAAGAAATCCATCCATTCCCTACACACTAGTGATGGTGATTTGGACTCTACAGGGATAGAAAAAAGGATACTTATGTGACAAGAATGTAGTTGAGCAAATGAAGTTAACATAGAGTATGTTTGGGGAACTGCTAAGAGTCGAGGTTGGCTGGAGCAGAGCCCACACCAAAGGGAAGGTAGGAGATAATTTTGAAAAGACAGAGTAGGCCATATTTTGGAGGACCTTTGATCTCAACCTATAGGAGAAGAATGACATAGTGGAAGAAGACCCTGGCTGTGAAGCAGGAATCCTACACTCCTTTCTAGGCATCTCGTAAGGGATAGCAAAGTACCCAGATTCTGGAGTGGAATCAAGGATTCCACTCATGAACTCTGTGACATTGAGCAACTTATTTTCTCTTTATAGCTTCAATTTGCTTCTTTGTTAAAGGAGAGGATTAGACTAGACCATGTCTCTTGAAGTATAAAGTTATTTGTTTATAAATTTGGTTGTTGGAAAATGGCAAAGGTTTTTCATAGAGAAGTGTTTTTTGAAAAGTGAGAATGCATAAAAGTTTGGAAATGAAATAGTCAGAGAACTCTTTGGTTTCCATTCCACTGCTACGCTTATGGTTCTAAGGACATAGATCTGGTAACACTATCTAGGACAGTTTGAAGGAGTAAAAGACTGAAGGCAAGAAAATCATTTGATTTGGGGCTTAAAATGAAATGGGGATTTGAAAAAAGTAGCATTTTTTAAAGAGAGGGGAGATCATGAGAGTTATTGCAGCAGTAAAATCAAAGGGATTTGGCAGCTCATTGAATATCAGTTCCAAAGCTAACAAGCACAGAACCTATTACTTTTTAAAAATGGACACATTCTTTTAATTAAGTCATATAATTGATTTAGCGATGACTTTTAGTTCTGTATTACTCAGAGTTTCAATGTATGTGGAGTTTGTAGTGATGCAGATTGGTACATGTTGTTGATCCAACAAATATTTTGGTGGCCGTAGTATGCGGCCGGTGGTGTCCTGGGTGTCGGGGACATAGCAGTGAACAAGACAGACAGAATTCTTGCTCCTATAGAGTTTACATGCCAGGACCGCGATGGAGCAGGGAGAGAAACAGACAACCGAAGAAGACAGTGGCTGGGAAAATACAAACAAGTAAAATGAAGATGAACCAAGCTGGTGTGATGGGGGTACCTGAGAGGTAGCCAAGATCTCCCTGAGGAGGATACATTCAGGCTGAAAGCTGAATGAATGAAGGATCCAGCAACATGGAACAGCAGGGTAAGAACACTCCAGGAGGAGGGAACAGACAGGGCAAAGGTGCAAGCATGGGGATTGTACCCTTGTGGGTTTCAGGAGTTGAAGGTGTCAGCCTGGCAAGGGCATAGTGTCTTAGGGAGAGTGTAGTCAGAAGTGAGAAAAGAATATATGTGTTAGTCACAGCATGGGGCCAACCCCCAAAACTCATTCCTAAACTCTTGGCCTTGTCGCAACTTTATAGCCCAGTAACTAACATCCTTCACAGCAAGCATAGTTTATTTTTTTTTTTCATACCAACATTGGGAAAATGTTAACACCCCCAGTTTTTCCAGAGCAGAAGATTGAGTCTCAGTGATGTTTAGCTACTTGCTCAAGGTCACACAGTTTGTAAATGGCAAGGCCAGGATTCAAATCAGGTCTTATGATTGCAGACCCACAGCAGTTTCCACGTCCCACAGTGTCACTGTCCCTTCTTATGTAATCCTAAAGAATAACAGAGTTACTGACCTCTTATCAGGGAGCCTGCAGGAGAACACTCTGTAACTCGGGATAGATGACAAATGACAGTGAAAGACCAAAGGACAATGAGAGTCCTCTACTTATGGCTGACAAGGTGCAAGGCTTACCAGCACTAGGGTTTAGGACTAGAGGTAGAAGGGAGTACCTATTGGCAGAGAACTGGTCGAATGGTTATGTACTAATTTTCATTTGCATGGGAGTCTTACAGCATCCCTTTGCTTTTATAAACCATGATTTGATGATTTTCCAACAAAATCAATTTTATGTATCTGGGCTGAATAGAATATGTCATAAGATGTAATGACATTTTAAAACAAACATGAAATGTGGTGAATAACATGGGCGCTATATTAACCATTTCCTCACTTTGCCTCTCCGTTAAGTTAACTGCCAGGCCTGGCCCTTTACAATCCGGCTTTCTTCCCTCCATTACAGCCACACGTTAACTGTAGACATACTAAGCAAGCATTTCTAATAGAGCCATTTTCAGGGAGGACTGTGAGTCGTCCTATTAGTGTCTCCCTACCTTTCTGTTCCCGTCCTAAGGCCCCCTCTGCTACTTGCAACTCTGAGTTCTGAACAGGCTTGTCGTGAAGCCAGTTGGGTTCTCTGTTTATGGTGCGTCTCCAAATCCACGCATCGGTTTAAATGAGCGTCCTAGTTACAGCGACTATTGTTACTTCGAGAGTGCAGCATTTGCCGCTGGCTGGGGGCTTTCGGACTTGATGCGGGGTGGGGGCGGGGGCGAGGAAGGAGAGTTGGCTGGCGTTTGGGAGCGGATTTGGTTGCTCCTCATTGGAGGGGTTCGCTTTTTCCTGAGCTGTCAGACACTGCGGGCTCAACTGAGGCGCGGAGGTGCAATTCAGGCTGGTGGAACAGCGGGGGAAGGCAGGGACAGGCGGGGCTAGCGCGGCTCTGCAGCTGATCACACGCACCGGCGCATACACCGCTCTCCCGCCGCCCCTGCTCGCGCCTTGCATTTTCCACCCGGAGCCACCGAGGCGCGGACAGGGAGAGGGGGACCGAGGAGGGGAGAGGCAAAGGAAGGCACCGTGAAGCAGAAGAAAAGCCGAAGCGGCGCTCGTATTTAACCTGAAAGTCTGACCAGCAGCTCGAGGCTCGAACCCCTTACGGCAGCACCGCCGTCGCCTGCTAAGAGAGCACAGCGCCAAGGAACCCTCAAGTCCCGCGCCCAAGTCAGTCCGTGCGGGCGCTCCAGGATCCTGCTGGTGGGGGCAGCGTGGTGCCCTCAGGGAGGTGCGGAGCTTGGGGGACCTGCATCGGTGCCCACCGTGGTACACCAGGAAAAGTGGGGGCGAGGAAAACAGCCGTGAGCGCCGAGCGCGAGGCCAGGCTGCCGCTGCCGCCCGCTGCGCCGCCTCCTGCCCCCTCCCGGTGGGTGAGTGCTCGGGTTTCGCGCACCGCCGCGTCTCGGCTGTGCGCTGGGGCGGCCTGGGGGCCTTTGAGAGTCCGTCGGAGGGCCCTGGGGGCGCCCGCGGAAACTCTGCGGCCCGCGGACGCCAGGCGGGAGCGTCTCTGGAGTCCGGAGCGGGGGACTCAGAGCCCGGAGGGCGTGGGTGGGGGGTGTTGCACCAGTGCCCGGCAGACATGCCTCTGGGCGGGATTTTGGCCAAAAGATAGGAGGCGGGAGTGCCGGGCGGGGGGGAGCCGGGAGCTGTTCCGGGGGGCGGGCGATCGGGTAGCGGCGGGGAGGGGGGGAGGGTCTGGTCCGAGCAGGTAGCGCAGTTTCGGCAGCCTGGCGAGTTGGCAGGTGGGGTGGGACTCGCCGGTCAACTCATTAATTTTAAAAGTCAGTTTGGGAGTGCCGCCGCAGAGGAGGGCTGTGGCAAGGCAAGAGGTGGCCCGGGATGCCGATGGTGGGGGGAAAAAAGAGAAGCCTCGAAAACCTTGGAGGCAAAATTGCGCTTGGGTTCCTGGTCCCTGCATCCCTCCTGCCTTGAGTGCGCGACAACACTTTTTTTGTTTTAAGACTCAGCTTGGAGAGAAAGCCTCTGTCCCAGGGGAGGAGAGGAGTCCGCAGGGGGCAGAGAGCGCAGCTCCCGGCCGGGTGCGCCCCCCACCCCTGGCGCGCTCGCTTTTGTCCCCCCATTCTCCCCCGCCCCCACCTCCTCATTGGTGCTGGTTTGCAGCGCTCGGCCCCTGCGCCTTCGCTTCGCGTTTGAATCTGGCTCGCCCCTCCGTATTATGTCTGCACTCCGAAGGAAATTTGGGGACGATTACCAGGTAGTGACCACCTCGTCCAGCGGGTCGGGCTTGCAGCCCCAGGGGCCGGGCCAGGGCCCGCAGCAGCAGCTTGTGCCCAAGAAGAAGCGGCAGCGGTTCGTGGACAAGAACGGCCGGTGCAATGTGCAGCACGGCAACCTGGGCAGCGAGACGAGCCGCTACCTCTCGGACCTCTTCACCACCCTGGTGGACCTCAAGTGGCGCTGGAACCTCTTCATCTTCATCCTCACCTACACCGTGGCCTGGCTCTTCATGGCGTCCATGTGGTGGGTGATCGCCTACACTCGGGGCGACCTGAACAAAGCCCACGTCGGCAACTACACGCCCTGCGTGGCCAATGTCTACAACTTCCCCTCCGCCTTCCTCTTCTTCATCGAGACCGAGGCTACCATCGGCTATGGCTACCGCTACATCACCGACAAGTGCCCCGAGGGCATCATCCTCTTCCTCTTCCAGTCCATTCTGGGCTCCATCGTGGACGCCTTCCTCATCGGCTGCATGTTCATCAAGATGTCCCAGCCCAAGAAGCGCGCGGAGACCCTGATGTTTAGCGAGCACGCGGTGATCTCCATGAGGGACGGAAAACTCACGCTCATGTTCCGGGTGGGCAACCTGCGCAACAGCCACATGGTCTCCGCGCAGATCCGCTGTAAGCTGCTCAAAGTAAGTGTTACCCGCCCCTTCTCACCAGGCTCCCGCCAACCCTCAAAGGCGGAGATTGGCTCACCTGAGAACTATCCCCAGACTTTTAGTCTAACCTATCACACAGGTAAACCTCCTAGAGGGCGCGGGGTGGGGGAAAGGCAAGAGGGGGAGGGTTGGGCAATGAGAGCATAGCTGACTTCTGTTCCTTTGCCATTCACTCTCGTGCTCTTACTTATATTAATAATTCGGATGTGTTTTTATCACTTTCTGGATTAGTAACACTTACGCAGTGGTGTTGGTTCCTGGAGCCTTGAGCTAGAGTGCCTTGTTCTCCCTACCCTTACCGCTGCGCTCTTTAAAGAGTTTTTGATTTGTTGTCAATACACTACTCCACCAATCTTGAGGTACTAAAACCGAGCAGCTTTTATTTTGAAGAAATCGGTTTTGAACTTGCCTTAACTTTCACTTAAGGCTTTTCTTTACTTTTTCTTCTTTTTCCTCCTAAGAGTATTAGCAGGTGGATTATTTCTTTAGGCTAACATTAACTCTGTGGTCATCTTTTTAACAAGTGCAGTGACCTCAGAAGTAGTTAATAATGTGGAAGAAACAATACTTGGTCCTTTTATATTTTTATTTTTACTAAATATTTTCCTGGAGTAGTAGTATTCTGTGAAAGCTTGAGTGCTTTTCCTGTAGAGCGTCTCCTTAATTTTATTCTTAATTGCCCGTTTCTGTGAAACCTTTGTCAATTACAGATTTCACTTGAAGCTTTTCAGCATCCATTAAAGAAGATTGCTTCTTACCATCAGTAGTGTAAATGCTAGAACAGATTGCACACGGAGTGTTTATTAAAGCAAAGTCCATCTAGTCCTTAGAGGGCACCAGTACAAACGAGAAGCCCACCCTAATCACTCACCCAATTAGAGCCTGGGAATGAGGAATAAAAAGCTCAGTTCTGTCTCCATGTGTCATTTAATTCAACAATTTTTTTTTTCCAATTCAACTTTTTGAGGTATTTGCCTTAGGTAGTTTTCAAATGTTCATAAATTGAAAAAGATGACTTCAAATAAAATCTTAAAAAGTTGTCTAAGATTGCATAGAGAACAATAGCCAGATTCAGAATTTAGCATTAATAAAATGAAATCTGGTAAATCTTTAAGTTGAAATTTTGCCTTTGAAATTTCAATTCCACCCTGCAAGTGTATTGTTTTAAACAGCCTCAACTTACATTGTAGTTAAAAGTGCTTTTAAAAAGTTTGGCTCTTGTGTCATTTTCATTATTTATTTATAAGATCTTAACCCTAATTACTTTTCATCGTGTTGTTCAGTAAAGTGTTAGAGTTAACATAGCTCAGTTGTCCAGTCAGTCCACATCATTACATGTATTTACTATGCCATGGACAGTAACAAATACTAACTTCTGCACAGATTAGTGGCAAACTTTCAACTTTGTTTTGATGTGCCTATTCATTAAGATAACTGAATCAATAATTTGAAATCATGTTCTTTGCATTAGCTGCAGTGAACCGCATACTTTTGTATAACTTAGCATGTTGTATTAAAGTGAGTTGTGTGGATTAGGCTAAACAGTTGTGTTGTAGACATGTTTATTGCAGTGATGTTATTTGCATGTGCCTGTTTGTATGAATAGATCAAGATGTATAATCTCTCTCTTTAGGTAAGCTACCTGGAAGACAGGAAAACCTCGTTCATATAGTGCAAACTTCTCTGTCAAGGAATTCATGTTTATGTGACACTTTGAGATTCTTACTGAAGAATAGTTTGCCATATTGATTGGATATTAGAAATATAAAATTAGGCTTTAAAGGTCACTTATTGCTGTTCTTTAGTTTTTCAAATATATAAAATCATTTATTAAAACAAGTGTCTTTGGAGGCAACATATTTTAGATGTTTCTAGGCTTTATGAAATTTTAACAAAGCGAGATTAGAATTAATCTACGTATCAGTTTTTTGTTGTTGTTTGTGTGTGTGTGTGTGTTTTGTTTTGTTTTGTTTTGTTTTGTTTTGTTTTGTTTTTACAAAGGTACAATGAATCTGAAGTATCCAGTCTAACAATGGTTCAGGACACTGGTAATTTTTACGCAAAGGTCATGTACCACATATACCTTAAGGAGTGTCCTGATTAAAAAAATAATAATAAAAAATGTATGGCATTGGCAAATTTGGATCAGGGTGCTATATTAACACAAGGTGATAAAACAACATCTGTTTAAATTAATATACCTAATATTCTTATAAAATTCTTATGATTTGTTAGAAGAGATGAGTGTTAGAAGTAAAAATAATTGACATGTGGTGTCAGTTTATACTTCAACAAAATTTTGGTGAAATGTCCTGCTTTCTGTGATGTGGGTTGGTCAGCTCTTTAGCCAGCCAATTAGTGTAGTTTGTTTGAGTTGATTTTTCCTGTAGCCATGGTAATTAAAATGAATTCTCATATTTCTTGTCAGTTCCTTAGACTTCATTAAAAAGGAGTCCTGTTTTATTAGGGAACTAATAACATTCAACAAAATTAGAGGGGAGATTTGCCCTTAATAAGTTACTCTCATTTTCTCTTAGGGGCTGAGACGAAGTGACAGCCAACTATATTTTGAAAGAGGAGCTGTACCATAATCTTCAAGTAATAACTAAAATGCTTTGATATCAGTCTTATGCAGTCTTCTTGTTAAATATTATTACACATATTTAGCTTCCTCTTTTAACCCCTGTGTGACATTTTAAATATAAGATGTATTTTTTTGATATAGAGAAATTTGGAATCTTAAGGCAACAAAAAACATAATCATCAATGATAATTCTAGTCTGTGTTCTTTCTATTATCTAATTTAATTTATATTTTTTCTATTGTTTCCTTATTTTTGAATAAAAACTTATTTTTCAGTATTAGTATTATTTAATGATTGTAAAGTAATTTCTGTTTTTGGGAAGACAGTAAGAACATGGATATGTCTTTCTTATCCTTGCTACTATGAATTTTACGTGCATACTTTTTAATTTTCTAAGTTTTGATGAAAGGTTTTTTTTTATATATATATAAAACTTCTCTGTCTTATATTAAAGCAAATTTTTTTTAAGTAATCTCTAACCCCCAACATGGGGCTTGAGGTGAGGACCCTCAGATCAAGAGTCACATGCTCTATCTATTGAGCCAACCACACACCCCTATGTGAAAGCAAAATTTTATTTCAACTCTGTTCCTGTCTTTCAACCTTGCAAATACTGCAATTTATTTCGGTATTCAAATATGCATCTTCCAACTTTATGCCTGCAGTGGTTGGTTTTTTTCTCAGAAAAAAAAGGACATATTAAATAAAAATTGAAGGATATAATTGAAAGTTATTCTTTAAAATGTATAATTTTTTTAATAAATATAGCTACAGAAAGTTCTTTTAAAATGGATATTTTTTTCTTTTCCTCTTCTCATCTCCATATTAATGTTTTATTTGAATTTTCTTTTTTTTTGAATTTTCAATTTATTTTAGATACCTTTCTTTAAAAAAAAAAAGAAAACTACACTATAGGAACTAATACATAGCCTGCTTATGTTAAATTAATGTATCTTCCAGTTGAAAGTTTTAATAAAAATTCCTAAACTTGAGGCTGATGGCTCTAACTCTGGACCCTGTAATTTAGTGTTGGATTTAAAGGATACGGAAATCTCACTCTTTTCTGTAAATCTAACACTAATAGTTGACTGCCCTTGACGTACACCTTGTTAGGGAAGATTTAAATAATATTTCTTGATACATTATTCAAT
Organism: Prionailurus bengalensis; assembly: GCF_016509475.1. Lineage (NCBI taxonomy): Eukaryota > Metazoa > Chordata > Mammalia > Carnivora > Felidae > Prionailurus > Prionailurus bengalensis. The sequence goes on from NC_057345.1 coordinate 145,583,325, forward strand.
AATTCACTAACTTATTATTCAGAAGCCATCATGTGTTTATTATAGGCACCCAGTCAAACTATATTTACATAAAGTAAATTTAAAAGCAATTATTTTTGGATACATATTTTGAAATGTAGAAATAAGGATACATTTTTCTCACAGAAGGGTAATTGTATTTCTTCATATTGTTATTCATTGCATATAGTTATCTTTCTTTTTTTTAATTTTTTAACATTTATTTATCTTTGAGAGACAGAGAGAGACAGAGTGTGAGGGGGGGGGAGCAGAGAGAGAGGGAGACACAGAATCTGAATCAGGCTCTAGGCTCTGAGCTGTCAGCCCAGAGCCTGATGCTGGGCTCGAACTCATAGACCCCGAGTTCATGACCTGAGCCGAAGTCAGTCACTTAACCAACTGAGCCACCCAGGCGCCCCTATAGTTATCTCTCTTTCCTAGGAGAGCAGCTATGCAACCCTTAACTTTCACTTATTGAAAGGTACTGGTGTGCAATCACCTTCTGATGTATCATATATATTCTTTTTGTATTACCTTTATAAATAAAATTTTCTTTCTATGAATACTCAGTTTGGATGCTGTCTAGTTTCCCCATATGAACGTGAGCAAGTTCAGAAGCAATAAAAAACAAAATTGTTGCTTTTAAACCAATAAGTTCTTCATCCTCTTCACATGTCCTAACCTTTTGTTAATCTTTTAACAACAATGATTTCTGGACCACATGATTCCTGATTTTTTTTCATATGTTTATTATTATTTGTCTTCATTTCATACCTTGCACTGAAATGCAGTTATGTGTTTGCCTCTATGTGACTTTATTCTGTATGACTGACTCTTTCCACCAATTGGACTTGGCCAATTTTGTTTTGATCTTGAGATAATTAGTCACCTCCTTTTAAAAAATTAAATCCACAAATGAATATCTAATAAACACTGTTCTTCTGAATATTATACAAACTATCAGTAAGAATACTCAAAAAGCCTAAGACTGAGTTCCCCAGAATTCTAGGGGCTAGATCCTATAATCGTTGATTTTTTTTTTTTTTTTTAGGTGGATTCATTATGTCTTTAAAAAGAAAGCACAGTTCCTACTTGGCCTAGCTTTGCTTTCTTCAACACAAGTACAATAATTCTCCAATAAGTACAGGACTTGTTTTGTTTTGTTTTTGTTTTTTTTTTAAGCAGAATTCTCATTCTTTTAAAAAGTAGTAGTGATATGTTGTTTTGTTTGCTTTGTTTTGTTTTATTTTTAATATGGTTCCTGAAAAGTACAGAGTGGCTTGTACTCAGGGGAACAGTGTGAACAGAAATAAGGGACATAAAGACCCACAAATAAACAGCAGTAGGTAAGAACAAATGATAAAGAGAAGTAGGAAAAAGCATTTGGTGGATTTGAGGGTGTTTGGTGAGTAGGAGGGGAAATGTGCATGTAGGGTTACAAATTCTGTCCACAGTTATAAATTCCATAAAAGGCCCTCAAGGACTTATAAACCTGTTCCTTCATTTGAATGGTATAAAAACCTCACACAATTTATTACAAGACAAATTCCATTCCATTCTATCAGGTACTTTCTTGTCATAAAAATAAACATATTTATGGATGATTATCTCAGCATTAAAATTTTTTATTTAAGGCTTGATGTTGGTCATATTTTTTCTACCCGAGTATTGATAGGAGTTCAAGCTTATGGAGCCAGAAGAAATGTGCAATGTAGTTATAGACAGTCCAGAAAAAATTCTAGGTCAGGTCCACACTCTCCTGTACCGGACTTGAATTTTGATCTGAGTCCCAAAACCATTGCCAGAACTGCTTCGAGTCACAGGACATTTTCGTTGCTTATTCTTGTACCTGCTTTTGGCTTATTTCCTAATTTTAGCTTGCAGATAGCACTCCGACCTCATTTTACGTTCTTTGTGTCTTCAGCATATATTCGACACGCACACACACCACACACACACACACACACACACACACACACACACTGCATGTTTAAAGAGGAGAAATGAAATTACAGATAAAATGGCAGGAGGCTGGAGGCCAGAAGGGCTTGCTCTCTCCGTCTTAGCCTCTTTTTGTCTCTTTTCCTTTCCTAACCACTGGCCTTTTCCAGTGGGGACTTGTCCAAGGTAGTCGGGCACTGGACAAGCCTTGGAATATGATAGAGGAACATCTCATGAATCAGATGGTAGTGATTAAATGTTCTTTTCAAAATTCCCCTAGCCTCCCTCCGAGCTAGGAAAGAGTACAGTGGTTATATTTAGAACACTGTTATGGGTTGGAGAGATGGGAGAAAGGCTGCAAAGAGATTGATTGTATTGGTGCAGTGTGTTCCTGTTGAATGAATGTGGACAACTGGTCGCAAATCTCTCAGAGGAGGATGGCCAAATGTAGGTCTGCCAGGGCAGTTCTAAATGTGCATCTCAGAGCTCTGTGTATGTGTGTGTGTGTGTGTGTGTGTGTGTGCACGTGTGCATGCAGTGTGTCTTTGGACATGTACTCAACAGTCTTCATCTGTAATATGAAAACTATTTGTCTATAAAGTCCATGACATTGATAGTCCCTTTCAGGCGTCTGTGACTTTTGAATCTCTTTTCCACTTTTAGTCAGAATTTGTAATTGATTATCTTGTAGGTCTCTTTTAGACTTTATGGGAGTTCAGAGTCATTTTATATATAATTAAAACGTATATCATAAAAATACTACTTTTAAATAGCAAAATTTTTATACTGAAGGATAACTTAGAAATTATTGCTACATGTTCTACTTATAATTTTTGTACAGTAAACTTAAACTTTAAGCCTTAGATTTCTTTAATTTTTTTCTTAACTCAGAATTTGTTATAATGCAGTCAACCAGAAAGGCTTTAAAATGGCAGAAAGGTGCCTATTTTCTTCCCAAAATTCCATGCAAATGAGAATAAAAGTTTTATGGAAGTCATTCTCAGGTCCTTGTGTTTTTAAGCTGAGTTCTAAATTTTTGAGAATTTCAAATTTTCCATGAACTGTTTTTTTTTTTTTTTGGACCTCTTTCTCACTTTCTTATTGAATCATTTTATGATCTAAATGATAATTTCATCAGAAAAAGTTAACCATAGTTATCAGATTTTTAGAAATTTTAACAATTTACTAACATCAATCTTAGTCTCTAGCAATTATTTTTAATTATTATTGATCCTGACTGTATTTATTTATACATTTTTATCTAGGAAATGATCATGGTTCTGCATACCCTTTAGGATTAGGAGGTTTGTAGAGCTAAAGGAAATAATGTGGACCATAAGCAAACCGCTCTATTAATGAAAGATTTCTTCTCAAAATTCTTAAGGTGACATAGTAAAGAAAGGTTAGCTTGATTTTTATCTACAATTTTTTTGCCTGTTACAAAAATTCCTGGGTGAGATATGGTAATTGATAGCTAAATAAGAAAACTTGAAACTGATGGAATATCAATGCTACTGATTTATCATATACTCAAGATAGAGAGCACATTTTAATTTTATGAAGGCACATACCTAACTCTTTTCTGTATTTCCTTTTTCACTTACATGTGTATATCACAGTTCCTTGAACAAAAGTTCTCTCACTCCACTTATACAAGTTGAGAGACTTAGAACTAACATAGGGTTTTTCCCCTCTTTGTTCCAGAAAAATCTCTGGAATTGCACCAGAATTAGAAAAGCCTAGATTAGAATTCCTTGTAAGCCTATAGTAAAATGTGTGTGCTTCTGAAAATGTATTTGGTAAGTGTATGTAGGTTTCTGGAACATTGTAAGTATTTGGCTGAGCACTGATAAGATAACCTTGCTCTAGCCAGGAGCTCAGACTTCAAACAATTGCAGTACTGTAAGCACCTGCCATACTCAAACCACACCCTTCACTCCTCTAAATAGAACATCTTTCTATTTACTTCACAGTGATTGATAGGCTTCCCAGTCTATCACAGGGTTAGAGAAGTGAACAAAAATCAGGGAGGTGTGCATATTTATAGTTGAAATATTTGTTGGCCTACCATGAAGGAAGAAGACCCAAAGGATAAAATTGTGGATACCTATGGTGTCTCAGAGCAATTTAAAGAAAGGTTAAATTGTATGGCATTCACTGGAAAATAATTTTCAATGAGTATGCAGGGAATTTTATCTGAAAAATATGTAAGCATGGAAAACATCTGTCAAAGTAAGGAAAGTGTTACTTTCCACGTAGTGTCACATAATAGGTACAGTTGTCAACTTTGTTTCTTTTATGACTTGGATAGCATATAAAGCATTTGGGGAGGGGGAACATAGGTATAATTATACATAGGTATAATTTTGAACAAATTTTAAAAATCAGAACATGTATGGAGTCTGAACGGAACAGACTCCTACGTATTTCACTCTAAATTACCTCTATGTGAATTAACTGATTTGCTAAAAATGGAATATTTCTTATTCTAGGTTGGCATTCTCCTGAAAGCTTGTTTTTAGGCCACATCCCTTTATGGTTTGTTGAATGATCAGAGAATATAAAAGTTAATAGATTACAGCCTTTTAGAATGGGGCACAGGTATAGAAAGGAAGGGATTAATTTTATATATATATATTAATTTTAGTTTTGATTTGTATATATAAAAATTAGAAAAACATCTTTTGGGGGAGAATTATTTTAAAATAAATGGAGAATTGAGTTCTTAACGAATTATTTTTGGGAACGTTTTCATTTAGTACAGAAAAAGCAGAGCTTAGAATAGTTAGTGAAACGACCTAAATTCTGTTCACTAATTATAAACACCAGAATACCACCTTGTGTTTATATAGCACCTGTTTCTTACTAGGTGAGAGAACAATGACTTAGGGTTTTTGTATTTATTTGTTTTTGTTTTGTTTTTGGCTTTCATTTTGTAATATTAATGAATACTTGTTATGCATTTCTAGAGTTGGAACAGTGCTAGTCTCATTCATGTTTTACTAATTTGAGAATGAATTTAGAAGCATAGGTAACTCTACTGGCTTAGAAATGTCTCGTTTTCCCCAACATTGGTTGTTAGAACTACTCTTTTTATTTTTGGACTATCAGGTTTTTCCCTGGATTTTTTCTTGTAAGAATCATTATTATTATTGTGGTGATTATGATTATGATTATTATTTCTCCTCCTCCTCCCGTTCCCTTTTCTTCTCTTCTTCCTCCTCCCCCTCCTTCCCCAATACCTTCCCCTTCTTCCCCCTTCTTCCCTCCTCCTTCCCTTACTCCTCTTCCTCCTCCTCCTCCTTCTCCTCTTCTTCTTCTCCTTCTCCTCCTCAACTGCTCACAAGTCATAGCTCAGTATTTCATTGAATTTTTTCTACACAAACAAAATTCCTGAGTGTCACTAAATACAAAGTAGCCTGCCTAATTGACTGATTTTGCCGTTGAGACTCGGCAGCAATCACTGCCCTAACAGTCTACCGCTCGCTTGGTTCCATTTTGCCACAGAGGACATCTTACTAAACCATATTTCTCAGTGTTTTCAGACTCATTTATTCCACATAAAAAGCCATTGTATTTCTTGGAACCCTGAAAGTAAGGATTTTGTCTTTAAATTGCCACTTCATTGGACAGACCAGTGTTACAGATTGTTTTGTTTGTTAAATTAGCTTGGCAGAGTCTGTTAAATATATTGGATTCTTCCAAGCCCCATTTCCCACATTTTTCTGTATGCAACTATTTAACCCTTTTTACTGGCATCATCATTTAAATTAAACAAATGTTTTATTATACATGATCCTTCTAAGGAACAGATATGGAAAATAAAGTGAGAATGAATAGAACAGAAAGAAGTTTACTTGCATGGTTTGCTAATTGTTAATAGTCAGTTTTAATTAATCTTTCAGACTGTTATCATGTAAGCAATTTAAGTTTTATGATGATTTCTACTTATACTGAATGCCACCAACTTATGAAAGTTTTGGTAAATTGTAAGTTTACCCAGTATAGATTTCTAATTGCATTTTGATTAAAAAACTTCAATTTGGCACAATTTGTATAGTGTGTTTTAAAATTCATAAAATAGAGAGCTAAACACTTTAATACAGTATACTATTAGGAGTTTGAAAGCCATCAGCTAACAGCATACGCCTTTTCCTTATATTATGTGAGCTGTCGGATACATAATATGATAACATCTTCACTTTAATATAAAAGTTTATATCGATTTGTTACCTTACAGAAGTCCTAGAAAAATTGTTGTTTTGCTTTGTAACGATGTAATAAATCTCTTCTTAAATTATGATCAACCTTTTTCAGCTTCAACAAACTTCCAAAGAATTGCTTACTTATTTGCTTTGTGAGGAAAACAAATCTGGCATGCAGTGAGTTATCCTGGAGTGATTTATGTCAAGCAGTAGCCATGTACACTCAGTTCCACAGTTTGTGCTAACAGCCATTGTTGGACCAGGCATTTCTCCAAAGCTCATGAGTTAGGGAATGGTAATTATAGTAAGTCGTATATTATAAATAATGCATGTATGTTCCCCATGAGCTATGTGGGATTTCGGCCCATTTGCTAGAACATAGCTGCATAATGATTTGTTTGGATTTTGTTGCAGATGATTGATAGTGCAGAATGTTGGCAATGATGTAAATTACTGTTGGGCTGCCTTGAAAATTTCAGTACAAGTGGTGATTTCTTCTCTTTTTCTGTGTGCTTGTCTAGTCTCGGCAGACACCTGAGGGTGAGTTCCTTCCCCTTGACCAACTTGAACTGGATGTAGGTTTTAGTACAGGGGCAGATCAACTTTTTCTTGTTTCCCCCCTCACAATTTGCCACGTGATCGATGCCAAAAGCCCCTTTTATGACCTATCCCAGCGAAGCATGCAAAGTGAACAGTTCGAGATTGTCGTCATCCTAGAAGGCATTGTGGAAACAACTGGTGAGTAAAAACATGGATATGTCATCAAATTTCTTTGTTCCATAATAACATTATATTACATGCACAATATCTGTCATGAATTGGTCGAAATGTCTCAGTTCACGATAATGAAAGTAATGACTTATCTCTTATGTCTTCGTAATATTAAGTTGATACCACTTTGAAAGTGAAGATTACTGTTATGATGATTGCATATGTAACGATAAGTCAGGAATACTGCAAAAAAAAAAAAAAAAAGAAACTGAGATGACTCCTAGAAATGATTATGATATTCTAGTTTAATTGCAAACTTGGATTTCCTATAATCATAATTTTTCTTTAAAGATTTAAGGTTAAGATAAATTCGGGGTAATTAGTGAGCTGCCGAAATGCAGCATGCACATTCTTGCCTTGGGGATGGTGATTCGGGTGTCATTGGTAGAGCTTTGATATGCTACTATGTGCAACCTCAGTGGAAAATTCCCTGTGTGTGTCTGTGCTAAAACAGCATTTTAATTTCAAAGTGGGTCAGTAGATTTCCTCAGCTGAACCTTGACCAAAAAAATTTTTAAAAGAGGTTTTTCTTCTTTTTCTGCTTTGGTATAGCTATGTCCTGTATGTCATTCCTTAAGATGCACTTTAATATTGGTATGTCCCAAATAGTCGCAGTTTGCTGCATTGTGAGGAGAGACAGGTTGCAAAGGAAATAAACAAGAAATCGGAGCACATTATTTGGGGTCTGAGTATTGCCCAGTGATTTGGAACCTACTACATGCCTGAAACCAATATAATATCTAGATGAGCATGCATGCATGTGCACGGACACACGCACACACACACACACACACACACACACTCACAGTCACACACGTAATAAGTGCAGGTATACATGTATGTGTGTGTATCTTGAATTTTGTCCTTTCTACAAGTAATGAAAAAGCAAGAAATATTTTAGCTTTGAGTTTTTTCTACCAATGTCATTCTCCACCTTAAGATGCTAATTATTACATATAAACTATAGGAAGTTTGAAAGTAACATTGGCAGTAATGTAGACATGTTCAAGCTTTATACTAAGATTGGAAGTGTTACATAAAGAAAAAAATTCCCATCCTGGCATAAAGTTTTGTCCAAGGAGCAAGGGAAGGCAGGCTCTTATAATCTTTGAACATTTGTCACAGACTACTGTTTAAATTTTGGGCAAGATTCTTAATCTCTATAAGCTTCTTTTCTTTCTCTATAAAGTAAGAATGATGTAATAACCACCCCAAAGCTGCATGTTGTATTACTATTATTTTATTATTATTAGTGTTTCAGTTTAAAAATTAAAATTTTTAAGGACAGTGAGTAAAGATTTAACTTATCAATCTATGTCTGGAATTTGATTTCTGTGGACTATTTTGTGGTTTAAATCCTCCAATTATGTTTTTAACTTAAAATTGAAATGATGTCGTGGTATATTTTATTGAATAAATATTTATATTTAGTTTTTACTTCAATAAATCTTTATATTTCAATTTCAATTTTTATAAGGTTTCATCTATTGAAATAATACATTGTTAGAACTTAAAACAGCAGATGTGATTTTTATTGATTTATGTCTTATAGCATATGGTTCTATCTTTGACACATCTGTTTACTAATTACGTATTGTTATTCTAATCACTGACATGAGTGAAGTTTCTGTTTCACTTGACAGTCTTTGAAATTTTTCATTAGTCCAGTCAATTGATAGATTGATCGATGGATTGATCCATCCATCCATCCATCCATCCATCCATCCATCCATCCATCCATTTTTTCCTGTTTATCCCTAGTTGGTTTGTGTTCCTGAAGAATGAGAAAACTTTTCTAAGAATCATGGTACAATTAAAAAAATAGGAAATTTAACAATGTTAGAATGCTGTCATTTAGCTCAGGGTCTATGTTCAAATTTCATCTGTTCTAGTAATTTCCTGCATAGCTATCTGGGCACCTCCCTTCAACATCAGTTTAAGGATTTTGCCCTTCATTTGTTTACTTGTCTTCTTAGTCTCAAGATGGAATAGTTCTTCAACTGTACTATTGTGTTCTTGTCCTTGATGTACCGGAAGAGTATAGTCCAGGTATTCTGTAGAACATCTCTCCATTTGGGTTCGTTAGAGGTTTCCTTGTTCATTAATCTTTTCAGTTTTGGCTTCTACATGGGCATGTTAAGAGAATAATAACATGTTTTGAAAATAGTGTTTTGAAAATATACCTGTGTATTAACTGATTTTTCTTCATCAGATTTCAGAAGAATTTGTTAATAAATAATGTCCTACATAAGGTCTTTAGGAGTTTTGTATATTAAATTATTCATTAAGAGTTCAGATTTTAACATTTCCTCCCCTGATTTTTGTTTGTTTATTTGTTTTGTTTTGCTTTTTTTTTTTTTTTTTGTTTTTTGTTTTTTGGTAACACTGAACTGGCAGAGAATACTTTCCATAGACTGTGTGAAAACTTGACTAGAGACTGAATTTCTTATTTTGAGATTGCCTTTTATGGAGAAGAGATTAAGATCTGCTCCCTCTTAGCCTCTTAATGAAGTATGTTTCTAGATCTTATATAGCAAGACAAACAGTAAAAACATTACTCATAATTTATAGAGTTATTTTGTGGAAAATTTGTCTGACATTTTGTTTATGGATAGGCCCTAATTAAATCCCACACTGTTCAAATTCTGTAAAATCTGCCTATATTTCCAGACCTCCCTGAGGTTAGTAAAAATAAGATAAACATTTTTATGTCATTTTGATCATTTATATCTTCACTGAGATGTATTTAGATTCATCGTCAAGGGTGTTTCTTCCTTTGTCCTTCCATTCACGGTCAAATTTACTTTCTCATATATTTTATTGCTTAGAATAAGATAGATACGATATTTTGGGATGTTCTGAGAGAGAAGCAATATAATTTTTATCTCTCATGTTTTTTGGTACACAGTCTGATGAGTAAACCATATACTCAGTGTTACTTTCCATCATATTTAGCATTAAAATATAAGTGCCTATCATTCATTCATTCATCAAACAAATAATTGAATGTATATTGTGTGCTTGCTAGTATTTGAAATGCTGGTCATATGGTGGTGGCTAAGACAGGCAGAATCCCTTTCCTCACGGGGGTCATATTAAGTGGGGGAGGTGGATGGCAAAACAAGAAAAATAAGCAAGATGTTATGAGGTAAAATGTGTCAGGAATAAAACAGGTGATGGAATACAAAACCAGGTGATGGGATAAAGGGTGCATCTCGGGGCACTCAAGGTTGACAGAAGAGTTCTCTCTGAGGTGACACTTGAACAGAGGCCTGGCTGTCAAGAAGGCCCTCCTAGGCCTGTCTGGGGAAACAGCATAGCAGTCAAGGGTCCTAAGTTGGGAATCAGCTTGAATTATTCCTAAAGGGAGGCAGAGGTGTTTGGAGCAGAGTGAACAATGTGGGAGTAGAGTGAGAGGTCAGAGAGGTGGAGGGGCCACCTCTGCCCTACAAACAACTGTATTGTACCAATGGGAAGTGTTGGGATTTGATTAAAAAGCAAGGCGTGTGCTTATCTGGTAGAGGAATAATTTAGGAACCTCAAACTTTGTGTAATAAACAAAATACATTTTTTTCTAGTAGGTTCTCTTGTAGTTTATTTAAAAATGAGTGACCCTGGGGCACCTAAGTGGCTTAGTCAGTTGAGCGTCTGGATCTAGATTTTGCCTCATGTCGTGATCTCATGGTTCGTGAGTTCGAGCCCCACATAGGGCTCTGCACTGACACTGTGTAGAGCCTGTTTGGGATCCTCTGTCTCTGTCTCTCTCTCTGCCCCTGCTCTGATCACGCTCTCTCTCTCAAGATGAGTAAATAAGATTTAAAAAATGAAAAACAAAAATGAGTGATCCTAATGTCTTAGAAATGCATTAAACTTTAGACAGTTACCACTTTTTTTGTATTAGTGGTAATTTCCAGCCCACCTTCCCCAGCATGCGCCCGCGCGCGCGCACGCACACACATGCACACACAGTCACAAAGTTGCTCACTTTGTAGCAGTCCTCTGATAAGAGTCTTCTGGTCTCATTTAGGTTTTGCTTCTTCCCATTCCTGTAGTCTCCGCAGGAGTGATGGTGGTGGTGGTGAGAAATGAGAATCTTTCTAATTTCCTTGAAAGTTTTAGCTTTTGGCTCAGAACTCACAATAATTACTTTCCCCACTTCCTTGGAAGTGCCCCTCAGTGATAAGACTCAGACATTTTTGCCATCCTTGCTACAAATGAGTTAGATTTTCACTCCCAACGAGGAGCATGAGATTTGCCTCTTCATTAATAACCTTTGCTTCTTTGCTAGTCCAGCAAATTCCTAAAACCTGTGTTACCTCTCCCTCTTGCTCCCTCTGCTGCTTTTCCCAGGAGAGAGAGCGCTGCTAGAGGCAAACAGCATTGCAGATTTGGCTCATTAGAACTGGATGCTTTCAAACTTCAATCTGCTCTCTGCTGCTATTTGGCAGTCTTTTTAATTGTCTTTTCTGTACTCCCAGGCTCTCTCCCTGTGGGAGCTATTTTAGACCTTTTCTCTCTTACCATGCCCCCAGTCCCAGCTGTCGTATCCTTTCCTTGGCATATCATCTCCACCTATTCTATCAAAAAGAATGTGATGCTTCAATTTTTATACATTTTTTTTACTCTCCTTATCCTTTTCTCACAATTATCTTCTCTTTCCGGGTGTCTGTGGGGAAAAGTGTCCTTATTCTTGTCTAAAACCATCTCCTTTACAGCTAGTTTTGCACCCTACCACCCCGTGACTCAAGTTCCTATACTTAACATACCTAATATCTAATATCCCTTTGACTGTATTTGCTCTCAGACATTTCGAGATCTTTGAAAAAAATACAAAACTCATTATTTGTCCCTTTATACTCCTGGTTTGTCCCTGGATTCAATGACATCACATTCTCCCTCTCTTTATTTTTCTGCTTCTTCTAATTCATACTTTCCAGTTGTTCCTTATATCCTGCATCACTGCTTCCTCCTTTTTCCTATAAATGTAAATCTCTGCCATTACCTTCTTTCTTTGGGAATCTAGATATTCACCTTTTCTTTTCTTTTCTTTTCTTTTCTTTTCTTTTCTTTTCTTTTCTTTCCTTTCTTTCCTTTTCTTTTCTTCTCTTTTCTTTTCTTTTCTTTTCTTTCTTTTTCTTTTTTTTTTTTAACTTGAATTCATAAAATAATCACAAGTCCACTATTCCTTTTATCCTTAGCTATGAAACCTCACCAACTATGGTCCTATAGTTATCCTTAACTTCCAGGGCATTTTCCTTACTTGGATGCCACTGTTTTGTTTTATTTTGTTTTGTTTTTTTTTAAATATTTGTTTATGTATTTGTTTATTTTGAGAGAGAGAGCTACAGAGAGAGCGAGTGAGCATGAGCAGTTTGGGGGCGGGGGGAGGGGGAGGTGTAGAGAAAGAGGGAGAGAAAAATCCCCAAATCCCAAGCAGGCTCTGAGCCCAATGCAGGGCTTGAACTCATGAACCATGAAATCGTGACCTGAAATGAATTCAAGAGTTGGAGGCTTAACAGACTGAGCCACCCAGGTGCCCCTGGATGCCACTGTTTTAATTCAGAGTCAGCTTGTCCGAATACCAAGTCCTCATCTTATGTTAAAATTAAACATCCTCATTGGGAAAGTTTCTCACTATTAGTGTTTGCAGTTTTATCTCAGACTCTCTACCTCTTTCCCTTTTTATATGTAATTGTTCACTCCACAAGTTCCTATTGAACAACTGTTAGAGGCTAAACACTATTTTGATCCTAGAGGACACATTAGTTAACAACAACAAAAGTTCCTACCCTTGAGGGAACATATATATTCTTATGTAGGAAACAGAAAACAAAATGAAGTGCTTCATCTAGGATGTTGAAAGTGATCCATGCTATGGAAAAAAAAAAGGCAAAAGGGATTGGGAGCATAGGGAAGTCAGGGTGGTATAATGAGAAGATGACATTTGAGCCTACTGTGTCTTAAGTAGAGCTAGTACCTGGCAGAAGGGCATTCCAGGGAGAGGTATCAGAAAAGGCTCCAAAGGAGTAGGGTGCTTGGCTGCTCCTCTCTCCTACTGATGTCTCTCAATTCAGTTCTTCTTTAAGCCCATATAATAATGCTTCTAAATTACAGCAGTTGTCTCAGGAGTGGACTTAAGATCTCTCTCTACATGAAGATTACCCACTATTGCCCCGTATATTTGCTTACAACACTACTTTCATGATATACCTGTGCTCAGAAATCTCCGATGACTACCATATTAAAATGCATGTATTTCTTTATGGAAAATGAGGCTGCTCTTCGTACTGTAATGTCCATATACTGATGCTCACTTTTGACACCTGTGTTTGTAGTAATACCATTTTCACTACCACATTTATTCAGTCTTCCCTGTATGTGTGTTTTGTTAGTCTATATTTTTCTTTAATATTTCGCTTCAAAGAGCTGTTTTTACTATGAAAGGGCTATTAAATACATGCTCATTACAGAACAATTAAAAACCATAAATATGCAAAATAAAATCTTTACTCCTAATTTCAACCACTATAGTGTTCTTGTTACCATATTGGTCATTAACCTTTCACATGTCTGCATTCAGACATATTGTTATTATGCTACATGTGATGTTTTATAACTTACGTTAATGTATTAACACCTTTCAAATCAAATTATAATTCTACACCATTAGTTTTAATGGCTTTATTGGGGGCATCTGGGTGGCTCAGTCGGTTAGGCATCCGACTTCGGCTCAGGTCATGATCTCACAGCTCGTGAGTTCAAGCCCCGCGTCGGGCTCTCTGCTGACAGCTCAGAGCCTGGAGCCTGCTTCTCATTCTGTGTCTCCCTCTCTCTCTGCCCCTCCCCTGCTTGTGCTCTGTCTCTGTCTCTCAAAAATGAATAAATGTAAAAAAAAAATAATAATTAATGGCTTTATTGTATACCAATCTTTTCTGTCTTCTAGTCTGGGACATTTAGGCATCTCCTTTTAATAACATAAATATTTTATAGTCCATAGTTTTAATTAATTTACCACCAACGTTACATAAATTCCTAGAGATGGAATTCTTGGGTAAAGAGGCATATAAATCTGTTGGTTTTTAATGTGTGTCAAGATTGCTATCCAGAAGATTGTTAACAACTTACAGTTGTGTATGAAGATGCCCATTTCCTCATACCCTTGCCAAAAATGTATATTATAATTTTTCTGCCAATTTGACATTATTTTGTTCTGATTACTAGTGAGTTAGAAATTGTTATCTCTGCACTACTAGTTTTATTTCATGAATTCTCAGTTAATATTGCTCATTTGCCTGCATTTCCTTTTATGCCCAAGTTACTTGCAAATTTAGCACATTATTGTGAGAAACCATGTCCTGAATAGTCTGTACACTATTGCAAATATATTTGCTTTATGTATATATACAGGTATAATTACTCACATTCATCACTCATGTACTTTATTACATCTCCAGATAAACTGTAAATTTCTAAGATTGATTGAGGACTTTGTTTTATGGCTGTTTATTTTGTACTTTGTAGATCCCAGTAAACATTTCTGATCTGTTTGTTATTTTTAACTGATTTTAATAGAGTTTCTCTCTTTTTGTAAGCTTGCTTTCTGAGTTACAGATTGTTTCTCATAGGAAATCAGTCAATACATGCCTGTTGATTATCCATGTTAAGTGTAAGACAGTAGAGAAATGATTACAGAAGAAGCCCACATCCTCAGGGAGAAAGAAATTGAGTGACATTGAGTATTAACAGTATATGCTCAAAAAAGATATGTGTCAGGCTATAGTAGGAGCCTAGAATAGTGATCCCCGATGGATTTGTTCTTCAGGAGGTCTGAGAAGACACCCCCACTCCCACCCCACCAGATGACACAGCATGAGCTGAGACAGGAAGGGAAGCAAATGGTCATCAGAAGGGTAAAGAGAGCTCAGCACCCTGGCCAGAGGGATAGCAACTAAGGCTTCATTTTGTCAGAGGAATCAAATAATTTGGTGTGGTCGGAGTATAGAGTATGTGTAGTGAAACTGGCTGGAGATTAACCTATCACTGAGTCATAGTTTGGACCTAATTCTGCAGGCAATAAATCCCTTGAAAGATATGAAGCAGTAGAGTGCCATGGTCATATTTACATGATTGAAAGGTCCCTCTGGTTGCAGGGGGAGGATGGATTGAATGGGGCTGAGACCGGAGACAGACCAGTTATTAGGCTGTTACAGTAGTCCAGACCAGAGGTAATTAGGTCCTGCTTGAAATTGTTTGGCTCAGGCAACTATGTGACTGTTGACAATAATGAAAAAGGCCTCTGGTTTCAAAGCTGTTAGTTGGGATTAAACAGGAATGGGGAAAAGGTCCCTAGGATCCTTCCCACTGAAGTTTTGCAGGCTACTTAGAAACTGAAGAACCCAAAGAAACAAAAAGATAAATGGAGGAAGGTAAATAAAACCACTAACTCTTCTCCTTGGTAGTGAAAACAGCTTGACATTTTCTAATGAATAAATCACAGAGCAGACGTTCAACTTTAAATAATTGAGATGTGCCTATAATGTTCCCCTATGAATGATCTACGCCCTTTAGCTTTATTAATTGTAATTAATCATTACTCCTCAGTGATCTGTCAGAAAACAGTGATCAGCAACTCCCCTAGCTGGAATTGTAAATGAGCTAGTGCTCTTCTGACCGTTGGAAATTTTATTTATCCATTCTCATTTCAGGCTCTAAATCATTAACATTGAGCCCCTCATACCTATTTTAGCCAGGACCTCAATCAAGGGGTGACTCATTTAACTCTTTGGTTTTCCTGTTCCTGCCCAGATTACTGTTACCTTTGAAAGTAATTGTTGGTGTTTCAGAAGGCTTTCGACCTTATCAGCTAAAAGTGCATAACACATGGATGTCTATATATTGGAAATCTCAATGTATACTCCTCCTAGTAACTTCTATGATTATATATTTGTTAAGTATTTATTGCTTCTTTTTTTTTTATTTTTTTTTCAACGTTTTTTATTTATTTTTGGGACAGAGAGAGACAGAGCATGAACGGGGGAGGGGCAGAGAGAGAGGGAGACACAGAATCGGAAACAGGCTCCAGGCTCCGAGCCATCAGCCCAGAGCCTGACGCGGGGCTCGAACTCACGGACCGTGAGATCGTGACCTGGCTGAAGTCGGACGCTTAACCGACTGCGCCACCCAGGCGCCCCAGTATTTATTGCTTCTTAATTGTGATTTTTGTTTTATTCTTTTTCAGAGACCCCTCTTGAATAATCCATTGAGTGAAAACTAAAGCTCGAATTTTAGGGTGCCATGGTACCTTTTTTTTTAAATCCAAGGCCTTAATTTTCATGAGCAATTCTTAAATAAAATCCTACTTTAGCATTTTCTTTTGATAGGCCATTGTAGGCATTTTTTATGTCCCTTACAAATTTAAAGCCTAAATATTGAAGTATGAAATAGGGTGACCAACCTATTGGTTGACCTATGACTGAAAGCTTTCTGAGGCATGGGGCTTTCTGTGCTAAAACTGAGTCGAGCAAAATGGAATATAGTGGACTAGATCTTTCCAAACTCATGATTGGAGTTATTCCACCATTTTCCTTACTCCACCTTTTTCAGCATTGGAGTCCCCCAAATACTTAAAAAGACTATTTTAATATATGTCATTTTCTCTTATTTCCATTTCTATATTTTATAGGATATTTAATTAATATAATCCTAGCATGTTAGGATGGACTTTTTTCTGTTGCTGTGTAGGAGGTTGGTCTGGGTAAATTACTAGAAGAGAGGTGGTTTGGGGAGGGTGACACTATATTTGTCACAATCTTGCATATGGCTGATATGAATAAAATAAGTCAACAAACTTTATAATCTAGCTAATTGTCAAATATAGGCATAGGAGAATTGTTATTGGGTTAAGCAGTTTTGGATGAGATGTGGCATAGTCCAATGAGAGGGAACTTCACAGTTTAGACATTAACTCATTCTCAGAAATTTTCAGTGTGAGTTTTGGGACCAACTGTGTTGAAACCCCATGGTATACTTATTAAAATACAGACTTCTGGGCTTTTACCTAGATTTACAGTGTTACAATGTCTGATGTTTGTGGCTCAGGAAATTTACATTTTTAATAAGCATCTAAGGTGATTCTTATTAAGAGCGTTATATTTGAGACTGCCTCAATCCAGCAACTAGGAAACCCACTTATATTTATTGAATTAACTACTCAGCTGCAATATCTTGACCTAATGTACCACATTGGCATGTTATAAAAATGAAAGAGTCCGTGGCTCTTTATATTTCTAAAGTCTTCAGAGTTGAATGCCTTGTGTCAGTGCAGACTGTGCTGATCAATGTAGCCAAATGCAAATTAATATGGGTAGAAAAACAGTGAAAATCAGGAGTATGAATTAAAATGCTTTGCTATTCATCATCATAACCGAGAACAAGATGTGATAGCTATTGTGGAACATTGTGTGAAGATGTACTATAAATGCCAAGCAAGGATGTTAGTGCCACTCACTGATGGAGAGAATTCTGATCACTGAAACTGCAACACATGCATTAGACCAGAACACTGTGGTTATTTAGGTTTTCATAGGACAGAATGTCATTATGCTTCCTATAAAGTTCAAAAGAACAATTTCACAATTTTATACTAACACTGGATATTAGTCTTTAATTTTTTCTTAATGTTTATTTATTTTTGAGAGAGAGAGAGGAGAGAGAGAGAGAGAGAGAGAGAGAGAGAGAGCATGAGCAGGGGAGGGCTAGAGAGAGGGAGACATAGAATCTGCAGCGGGTTCCAGGCTCTGAGCTGTCAGCACAGAGCCTGACGCAGGGCTTGAACTCACAAGCCTTGAGATCATGACCTGAGCTGAAGTCTGACGCCCAACCCACTGAGCCACCCAGGCGCCCCTATCCTGGCTATTAGTCTTTAAAGCTAAACTATTTGAAGAGTTTTCTGGGATAAATTCTTTGGAGATTGTAGAGATTAAGTATAAATATAAATATGCTTTTTAATAAAAAATGATAACGAGTAAGAGTTGAGATCCAGATAGACTAAGTTTATTTTGACAAATAAGGACAGTAGGCCCAGTTTGACATTATTTCATTTTGATTAGTTATTACTTTGTTATTTGCATGCCCTGGGCTCTGTCTGAAAAAGAGCTAAGATCATTGGCCCATTCTGCTCAGGAGAGCTTAGAACTGAAATTCAAGTGCAAAGTCATTGCTGCTATTATAATTGTTACTGAAAATAAATGTTGAATGAGGTAAAAAAATATGAAGTTATTATATAAGCTGTGGTATTTTAATATCTATCAATGATGATAATAGAGTGCCATTACAAAATTGAGAAGGTCCCGTCATGGAGCAAAGGAGGAAGGAGGAAAATAATTTTTTTGTTGTCCAAGGGTGACTTACCCTTGGAATATAACCTAAATGTGTTGATTATGTATGGGGTGTATTTGTTGAACCTCCTGTGCCAAAAATATATTCATAAGCCTGAGAATAGCTCATGATCCATTCCTGCTGCCTAGTTCAGAGAAGAGTGATGTCTAGACCATTTCAGAGAGATAATTACATCTTAAAGGCTTTTGGAGAAGGAGCATCTTAGTCTCCCTTAAATTACTGTCAAGCAATTTTTTTCTATGTCTCTAAATTAATTTTTAATGTAACTTAAGCACTTTATTTTATTTTGGTTAATTTTATTTTTATTTTAGATTTCTTGTCATTTAAGATAGAAAATGCCCTGCCATTAGTTTTCAGAGCCATCTTTAGTCACAGGCAGTACCAACTCTGTGCTGTACCTCAACATTTAGATCCAGGTAAAATCTGTTTCCTCAGGAGGACAGATTTCTTCCAAGTACACATAATATAAGGAGATAAGTTTGGAGAGAGAAGAGTGCATGGTGCTTTGATGACTCCAGAAAGTTTGGACCTTATGAACTGAATGTATGTCTGTTTGTGTATGAGCTCTCAACATTTTTTTTTTTTTTTTAGTACTTTTTCTGTGCTAAGGGTTTACTTTCTGACTCATGCTCCTGATTCAGCAGTTTCCCAGAAATGGCTCCAATCCTTCCATATTTGGCAGCACTACTTAGAAAATGTAGAGAGAAAATGATGTAGCCTCTTTGTATATGTGTATTTATTCAGATTAGCATTATCGGTTCCAAAAATGTCTTAACATGTGTTATCTGTTTCTTCCTGGTTTTGCTTTGCTCTACATTTCTCCCAGTGGCCTTTTTTCAAATATGCTTCATTACTCTCCATTTTAATTTTTATACACGA
The DNA here is from genome assembly GCF_016509475.1 of Prionailurus bengalensis. NCBI lineage: Eukaryota > Metazoa > Chordata > Mammalia > Carnivora > Felidae > Prionailurus > Prionailurus bengalensis. The sequence goes on from NC_057345.1 coordinate 145,602,515, forward strand.
AATGCACAGCTTCTCAAACTTCTATGGCTTATTCTTTTCATTTACTTAAGATTGTAATATGTTATAGCCTGTGGATTGTAGAATGGTAGTGCCCCACAGTAGTCCTTTTTAATAAGGTCTAGGTATCTTAAGTTTTTAAGGCTAACTGGCTAAACTTGGGGACAGACTCTGGTGCAGAACTTTTTGTGTTCATTCTGTGCAGTATACTCATGGTCTTTTGTTTTTAATTCAGTTATTGAATACTTAAATTCAATCTAGTCCAACTGAATTCTGCTTATCTTTAAATGTACTAAAGGAAGGCACCTAACTTTTATAGAGTGCCCTCCTATGTTCCAAGTTCTACTAGACCAGTAGTACAGATACCAGTTAAAGTATTGTTTCTTATTTGAATTGGTCATTTAATGATATCTGCCCGATATTATGTCTTCTCTAGCTTGGAAACACTTGGTAAAATCTAATATGCTACTTTTAGCTTTGAAGAAGCATATTTCTTCCTTTACACTAGAAGTCATGATATCATCGGAACCAGAAAAAGTTGAGAGGCAGAAGAAAAGAGACACATTTATGATTTTTGAAACAACTGTCATATAATTGAATAGTAGAATTGGAATGATAGAACTATAAAAGATAAAATGCCTCTTAGTGATAATCTAGTTGAAACATTCCATTTTAGGGAAATGGAAAGCATGATTCAGTGAGGTAAAACAACTTGCTTATCTTTTCGGAAGCAGTTGGTGGAACAGTCTGGAATATGCTTTTGTGCTTTGACTCTTATTCTGGCATTCTCATTACCAACAATGATTCAGTTATTTAAATGCATTTCTTCTCTAATTTAACATAATTTATAATGATGGAGACTATGTTTTTTAATACATATCAAGGATTTTCTATTACTAGGGTCTAAGTTTTAGAGCAGATCTGCTCCTTGCCTCGCTGAGCAGAGGGGAAAGGCAATCAAGAGATTTATGCTTTATAAATAGGTCTGGTCTTGAACAACATTGCTAAGCCCTGTTTTAGGCAAATACAATAAGAGAAAGAGAAAACTTGGTATGTTTCAGGTCCTGAATGATATCCGCATGGTTAAAGACACAGAGTATGCATGGAGTAATGGGAAAAAGGAGTTTCTGGAAATGGTAGTAGAAAAGTAAAGACTAGAAAATGTAGCACTTAATTGTTATGAGTAACTGGGAGTCACACATGGCCTTTCAGCAGGAAAGCGTGACATGATCACAATTGTGTTTCTGGCTGACCACGGAGGAAGTAGTAAATGGGGCAAAATCAGAGGTTGGTAGATCATTTAGTGTGCTATAGCAGTAATTCAGATGAGAGATGGTAATCTGTTGCTAATGGAAGTTTATAGAAGCATCCACTTTTGGCTAGATTATTGAGGAAGATTTGTTGAAAACATGAAGTATGTAAAATTTCATGTTGCTCTTGATGAAGCTTGATACCTGAAGATGAAGGAGAAGGTTTATGATAAAAGAGTACAAGCTTGGGGTGTGAATGTGCAGGGACTATATAGTAGAAGACCTTCTAAATTCATATTTGGACTAAAGAGTGTAATGTATGAAATCTGGGTAAAAGGTAAGGCCGGGGAGGTATTGAGAGAAGACTGTGAATGTGGCCAGAGTGCCAGAACTTATGTTTATCAAACAGAAAAGAAGGGGGCCCAGATTTTTGAGCAGATGATCAAAAACTACAATGAGAATTATACCTAAGTTCTCCAGATTATAATGTATAAAATAAATAATACTGTAATATAAAATAGTCATTCTCATTTCATTTAGCTTTTGAAAAAAATACATCAATGTGATAGTGCATTTCATATATCAGATGAGATCCGCTGAATTATTTTTTAACCAAAATTTGCTGCACAGATTTATTATTTTTTTTTTGAAAAAAGTTTAGATACTTAAAATGAGTTTGTCTTTAACATGATCTCTTGATCCTCCACAGAGCAATATGAAAATAGTATTAAATTAAAAGTGGAATTAAAAAAAAATTTAGAAGAAATCTTTGACGATATTTGAATTCATTCAATTTGCATTTGTATTCTATAATTTAAAAATTAAATTCTAGACGGTTTTGAATCATGCTCTATTTGTCTTTCAGAGTTCTTTAAGAAACCATGTTATGACTCTGTGAAGAAAAAAAAAATCTCAGAAATTTGATCTATGTTAAAGTTAGATGAACACTTTGAAGATAAAATGACAAATTTTATAGTTATGGAGATTAGTGTATTAGTAGTAATATTCAATTAAAAGATACTATCAGTATCTGAAATTACAAAATGTCAGTGTATACACGTGTACATATATGTCTTCTGACAAGCACACTTACGGTTAATCAAGTGTTGCTATTATTACTGTTGTTATTTTTACTTGTACTCTAATAAGAGTGACAATTCAGTAAGTATTGAATATAGACAAATTCAGCACTATTTTTGAATAAAATGCATTTCAAATTGATTTAGGGGAAAAAGGTATAGATAAGTCCATTTCTCCAAGGGCTAACGGGTTTTCTTTTGATGTGTTACCAAGGTCAATCTAAGTGGTTACAGGTTTCCTGCTCATGCAGTGGCTTTTACTCTGCAAGCAAACGTGAGAATAGACCATAACCTGTTGAAAAATGCAGTCTCTGACACATTTCATTTCCTGGAATTATGCTAACAATTATGTACCATAGGAATGGGTTGATTGTTTTTGTACGTTTACTTTGCCATGACTCCCCGCCCCCCCCATATAATATAGTTTCAAATTGGAAAATGAGGATCTTAACTGGTTGGGAGAATAAAATCTGATGTAATGGGTGAAAGTAAATTCTATATTATTGTTACATTACCCATGTAATATTTTACTTTACATTTTTTATAAATTTAAGTAAAATGTTATTTTTTGAAACCTACAGGCATGGCAGGACTATGACATGAAGAAGTATTATCTGACTCCAAAGAGTTTTTAATGACTCATCTGGGCTGTTAACATTTCCCATAGGATATTCTTTTGCTGCTTAATGGTCCATGTTTCAGAAATAATTTTCTTACACTTAAAAATCTCCTTTGAGAAATGTAATTGCATTGGTAATAATATCTCCATAGCCTTTTTTTTTGAAAATAAAATCCTTCAAATTGTTACTAGTTTGATCATATTCCTTCCCTGTCATTCACTAGTCATACAATAAATGTGTTTTTGTTTCTTTTGTCTCCAAAATTAATTGTTGGAGACTCATCTTCTGCTACTTTTTACATTTTATATCTTGTATCCTCCAAATACCTGGATGTTTTCGGCAGATATTTTTTTCCTTTAAAAGTTTCCTTTTTTGCTGGGGGGGGGGGCACCTGGGTGGCTCAGTCGGTTGAGCATCTGACTTCGGCTTAGGTCATGATCTCGCAGTCTGTGGGTTCGAGCCCCACGTTGGGCTCTGTGCTGACAGCTCAGAGCCTGGATCTTGCTTTGGATTCTGTGTCTCCCTCTCTTTCGGCCCCTCCCCTACTCATGCTCTGTCTCTCTCTCTGTCAAAAATAAGCATTAAAAAAAAAAATTAAAAGTTTCTTTTTTTGTTGTTTTGAAAATGGTAATAATACATATCCTCTCTACTTACCTCTCAAAGTTATCCTAAGAATTCAAAAACCTGATGTATAGACCATGCCATGAAGAATTCAAGCCCCGTATAGGAAAACATCTTCAAACTCATTGTGTCTGCTATTTTTCACTCAACCTGCCCCACCCCTCCTCATGTCACCTCTTTAAAAACATGAATTTTCATGGTTTTGCTTACAATATTTTCCTTTAGAAAGATTCAGTTAATTTTCTTGTGTCAAACTACTTCACTAGCTTTTGACAATACTCTTAACTTTCCATTTTTATTAACTATTTGTTATAATCTATAAAGTTTCCAGTAACCTGAAAATTAATTTATGGAAAGAGCATAAACCACATTTACTCAAAAGCTGTATATCTTTCAGTGTTTAGAGAATATTGTAGTCCTTTTATATGGTTTCTAACATTGAAAGTTTGATTCTGTTGAAAACTTCTAGAATGCAGGGGTTATACATGGTATTAACTCTTTAAAATAACATTTAGAATAGTCTTATACCTGCATGGCTGGCTACTGTGGTAGAAAGAACTTTGAGTTAGAAGCCAGTTCTGCCCCTAACTGGCCATTTTGTTTGCCAACTCCAATAATATTCTTGAGTAAGTTCTTTTTTTTTTTTTTAAGTTTATTTATTTATATTGGGAAAGAGGGAGAGAGAGAATCCCAAGCAGGCTCCATGCTGTCTGTGCAGAGCCTGATGTGGGGCTCAATCCCCGGAACTGTGAGATTGTGACCTGAGCCAAGATCAAGAGTCAGGCTCTTAACTGACTGAGCCACCCAAGTGCCCATTGAGTAAATTCTTGTATTTACAGCATATAAATTATATTCCTTGTCTGGTTTTTGCTAAGGCAAAGGGAAATTAATATTTTATGAAATCGTAAAGTTCTAGAATATGTAAAATATAATGATTTTGATTAATGAAAATGATTTTAATATTATTTTAAAGTCATTTTCAACTTATTAGTACTGTATTTCATTTATTTCATTATTTTTCAGGTATGTTTCTTTAACTCTTCTGGTTGTATCAAAATTTCAATAGTGTATTGTGTCCTTGCATATATGTTTAGTAAAAATACAATCTCGGTTATTCATTGTGACCTCATTTTTAATAGCAGTGTAGTTATAGTTATAACTTGAGTTATAGTTTAATGACAGTGTAGTTTTAATGACAGTGCAGTTATATAGTTATAGTGTAGTTATAGACAGTGTAGTTATGTAGTTAAAGTGTAGTTATATTCTTAAACCACAGATATTTTTGATATTGTTTATTCTTTATAGAAATAGCCTTATGGTTTACTTTTGTCTACCATGTTATATCCTCATCCTTATATATTTTAAATACTCTGATGCCGGGGCGCCTGGGTGGCTCGGTTGAGTGACCGACTTCGGCTCAGGTCATGATCTCGCGGTGTGTGAGTTCGAGCCCTGCATCGGGCTATGTGCTGACTGCTCAGAGTCTGGAGCCTGCTTCCTATTCTGTGTCTCCCTCTCTCTCTGCCCCTCCCCCACTCATGCTCTGTCTCTGTCTGTCTCAGAAATAAATAAACATAAAAAAATAAATGAAAACAAAATTGAAAATACTCTGATGTTGGAGTAGCCATATAATTCCCTGGACCACTTTTTATTGATGTAATTTGGAAGAATATTAAGAAAATCATATATTTTAAAAACATTTGTGATGTTAAGTAAACCTCTTCTCTATTAATTTCTTATGGGTTTAACCTCATTTTTTGGGAATTTGTGTTGTGGTTTGCTGAAACCAGTGGAACAAAATTGTCATGCTTAGTAAAAAGATACAGTATGTTCAGAGTTGATTTCCTTGTAGAGGAAGATATTGCATGATACTTCAACCTGCTGATTTTTTTAAGGTTATTTATTTATTTTGAAAGAGAGAGAGAGAGAGCACTCACACATGGGGGGAGGGGCAGAGAAAGAGAGAGGGAGAGAGAGAATCCCAAGCAGGCTCCGCATTGATAGACACAGGGCTCCATCTCATGAACCATGAGATCATGACCTGAGCCAGAATTAAGAACTGGGTACTTAATGGACTGAGCCACCCAGGTGCTCCAAAAACCTGCTGATTTAAAAATATGTCACATCGTTAGAGGAGACTGGACAGTTGAATTTGAGACAATAAGTGTACACAGTGGTTACAGGTATAGACTTCAGTCAGGGTCAGATTGTTTGGTTTTAGAGTCTATACAACATGCATTATTTATGTGATTCTGGGCAAGTTGATTCATTTCCCTTTCCTTGGTATCTGCATATATAAAAATGGAGGTAGAAATTAATTCTGTGTCTTTTCTGGGATGGGGATTAAACTAACTATATAAAAATAAGATACTGTAGTGAGTGTGCTTAGTATATTACCTAGCATTTAAGGGCCACTCAATAAAATTATTAAGTGTTATTGATAACATCAAAATCATTAGTAATAGTTCTTAGTTGAACACATTTTTGAAGAATAATAATGTATTATTATATTATATATACCAATTTCCTTAGACTAATTCTGTAAAACTATTGACCAAGAGTGGGCCCTAATATAAAATTACAATGCAATTTTATTAATAAGTACCAGAAATGAAGCCTTTCCCAGTTCCAGAAGGATTTTACCGGACAAGTGCATGTTTAGCATGACTAGAATGAATGAAAATTATATTTATTTATGCCAGGATTGATTGCATCCAAAATTTATAGTTTTTATAATTATCTTCGCCAGCCAGACATAGAGGAATTTTACCTGTCCTTTAATTAAATGCTATGAAATGTCATAGAGTGCTAATGAGTGGAAGGGGCTTTCTCTTAACTAAGTCATGGTCATTTAATTAAATTCTTTAGAACGGGTCCATGAGCCTGAATATAGTACCCAACGTTCAGATCTCTCTTAGGTCTTTTATTATTAGCTGTATACTTAACTCGTTATTGAGTTAGGCCTTTTTTTTTAATTCTGTTATACTATGTTTTTGAAAATATTTTTCAGTACTTAATCCTTTTGTAAACCATTACCTATACAACATTATATTGGTTTATAATGACTGACAAAAAGGTTAATTATTGTGACTTCTTATCATCAATAAGAATCAAGGGCTGGGAACTAACACGCTATATATCCAGAGCAACATGTGCTATATAAATCCGTTTTTAAAAACACAGTGAATAAGAATTAATGTTTTATTATAAAGGAAATCCTAATGAAATTATTTTATTTCATTTTAATTTAATTTTTAATGTTTATGTATTTTTGAGAGAGACAGAGAGTGAGTGGGGTAGGGGCAGAGAGAGAGGGAGACACAGAATCCGAAGCAGGCTCCAGGCTCCGAGCTGTCAGCAGAGAGCCTGACGCGGGGCTCAAACTCACGAACCCTGAGAACATCACCTGAGCTGAAGTCAGATGCTTAACCGACTGAGCCACCCAGGCACCCCCTAATGAAATCATTTTAAATCAGAATAACTTTAAATCAGAAAGCTTGATTTATGTTTGCAGTATGTCTTCTCCTAAACAGTATTGTATGAATTAGGCATGCGTTCGGTTGCAAATAGAAAATCCAGCCAGCAGTAACTTCAGCAGCTAAAACTTCATTTTTCTCCTGTAACAATATGTTCACAGCAGGCAGTCAGGAGGGTTCAGCTGCTCCAGGATGTCATCTAAGACACCCCTGGGGTCATCAGACTTGTCTTTAACATCTGCGTTTGTATTTAAGGTTTCCATTTCTGCCATCTTTAACATTTGTATTTCCCACCAGTGGCCATGAAGGCTGGTGCACCTTTAGGTGTCATTTCAGAGGTACAAGTGGAATGAGCAGGGGAACAGGAAAAGCCAACAGAGCTTTTTCCTAAGGAGGCTTTGATGTTGTATTCGGGAAAGGACATTTCCTAGGAAAACTTCTCTCCACTGCATTGGTCTGGACATCCTCAGACTCCCGTGCCCCAACCAGAAGAGTTTTGGAAATTGATTATTTTAGCTGTACGTAATTTCTTGAATTAAGTAAAGGTGGTTGTTTTGGTTTGTTTGTTTCTTTTTTCTTTTTTTATTTTTAGTAAGAATGATGGGATAGGGAATGGATAATCTCAGAAAAAAAGGAAATCCTTGCTTAACCATGTTTTAAAAGTTATGTCAATAAGACAATGTAATAAAAAGTATTGTGGAGCTTCTGGGTGATTTAGTGGGTTGGGCGTCCGACCTCGGCCCGGGTCGTGATCTCAAGGTTCCTGAGTTCAAGCCCTGCGTTAGGCTCTGTAATGACAGCTCAGAGCCTGCTTCAGATTCTGTGTCTCCCTCTCTCTCTCTGCTCCTGCCCCGCTCACACTCTGTCTCTCTCTCTCTCTCTGTCTCTCTGTCTCTCTCTCTCACAAAAATAAGAATAAACATTAAAAAAGAAAGTATTGCTTTTAAATGATATTTCTCCTACTTAACTTAAAATGCAAATAACCAAATGCAAGAGTTTCATATTTCTCCTGTGAAATCTAACATAAAGTAAGAAAAATTAGTGTATGAGGAGTTTTAAAAATTTTCAGTCTAGTGATTTGGTGTTAACCTAAATTTTTTTTTTTTAATATGGAATAAGGCTAAGGTCTAAGGAAAGAAAAATAACATAACCTTTTATTTCCACTGTCTCATTTACTTTAAATTTAATTTTAAGTTATTTTTGTAATTTAATTAATTTTAATTTTAATTTGTCCATCCTCATTTAATTGTAAGCTTATATAAAATTTTCTAGAAATATCTAATTTTATGTCATCCTTAATTGTACATTTATACAAGAAGATTTTTTTCCCCTAAACATACTCTAGTTTGAATCTCATCACACATTAAAAATGTACTTCTAGCAGATGGTTCTTTATCTACAATGTATTGTTAAATCACATCTTTCAAGAAGCTGCAATTACTCCCTACTTGAGGTGTGTTGCAGTGGGTCTTCTAAAACTTTTAAATCGTATTTAAAAAGTACAGTGTATTTTTTTCTGTAAGGGGAAATGTGTAATTCATTTAAACTCTGTGGTATGATTCAAATATTAGAAGGACGTGGAATAAAGAAGTGCCCTGTAGAGCAAAGTATGATTAAATGCTCCTGAGAGTTCAAGGTCAGGACAGCCTATTCAGATGAAGTGTGACTTCACTAGGATTTTAAAAGATGAATAGAATTTTACCCAGCACCAACAGCAAAGTCTTGAAGGAGTGAGACAGTGTGGTATCATTTGGGTAGCAATGTGGCCTTCTGTAAGGGACACAGAATAGGAGATAGAGTTGCCAGATACTGAAGATACTCAGATAGCTCCTTTGGCGTTAGCAGAATTCTGCACCATTTTAAAATTCAAATGTAGGGGGCCTGGGTGGCTCAGACAGTTGAATGTCTGACATAGGCTCCGGTCATGATCTCAAGGCTTCTGGGTTTGAACCCGGCATCGGGCTCACTGCTGTTGCACAAAGCCAGCTTCAGATCCTCTGTCCCTGCACCTCCCCCCCCCTTTGTGCCCCTCCGCCCCTCAAATAAATAAAATATTTAAAAAACTTTAAACGTATATGGTAAAAAATTTTGATCGTAAAATTACTAGCTTCTATTGCCTATCTCCTTTGTATTTTTTGCCAAAGTATCTATGCTAGTTTAGCTGTTTTGTGAGTAAAAGAATTAACCTAGTTAATTAAAGGAAATTCTTTAAAATACTCATGTTATATACATACTTGACTTGTTCTGAATAAGCCAGATAGCTTCTTTGGATATGTTTTTAATATATGTAACTAGTACTTTTTGTTTATAAACTTAATGGTCCTATTTATGCATTACTGTCTGTATAGTTGTCAAATGAAATTACCTTTTCAAATAGGAGGTAGGGTTCTTGCTCTGGAGAAAAAATATTTTTTTGTCTGTCAGTACTTTTTCAAACAAAACAGTTCAATTCATTTTGTTTTTGCTGTTGTTTTTGTTTTTTAGTGCAGGGGATTCCTGGGTCAGCCCATGCATTCTCAGACTTTTTTTTTTTTTTCCCTACTAAATGAGTAGTCAAGATGAAAATGCTAATTAATTTTAGGGTGTCTTTGCCAAAAGTTAGCATCATGCTCTATCAACATGTAGTGCGAGTACAGTTACAGTGTATTGGTTGTAATGTGCCAGGAAAGAGGCTACACACATTGAAACATGCCTTTTATGGGGTGCCTGCCTCAGTTGGTTAAGCGTCCAATTTTTGCCAAGGTCATGACCTCGAGGTTCATGGATCAGCCCCGCGTAGGGCTCTGTGCTCACAGCTCAGAGCCTGGAGCCTGCTTCAGATTCTGGGTCTCCCACTCTCTCTGCCCCACCCCTGCTTGCACTCTGTCTCTCAAAAATGAATAAAAGTGAAAAAAAATTAAAAAAAAAAGTATGCGTTTTGCTTACTCAACAACCTTCATGTGAGTTACGCATTATTTTTCTTATATTTGTAGTTGAGGAAACAGTCTGAGAGTACTTGCCTTTTATATGTTAAAGTCTTAAACCTTGTGAGATAAGCCAAGATACGTACTTAATAGATTGGAAAGTGCTAGTAGTACAATTTATTCGTTTTTCTTGCCATTATGAAACTGTAGAGGCCCAGCTTATTAAGAAATGAATTTTGCACCTTGTCTGATTCTGCGTATCTTTGTATTTTAAATTTCTAAATGTCCTAGATATCCCCGGACAATTTGTTGCTATGAAATTTGTCATTGTTTCCTAATTAGCATAGCATTTATGTTTTTTCCCCTCTCTTTTTCAATCCTCAACTTCCTTTTCTTCATGACAGTCCATACTTTTCTGACCCACTGGCGTTTAGCTAAATGAAAGACAATTCCAGACTTCAATGGGCTCTTTAGAAACATAAAAACATCTTACAGGGTCATATTTTGGAACAGGATTCAAAAGATTTATGGCTTTAATCATTTTTTTTTTCCTTTGTGTCACCACTTGGTTTGAAGTTTTTCCTGGAGAAAACGCCAGGCTGGCATCCCAAGTAGCTCATTAGCTGTTCATCTTTGCATTGTTTCACTAACCGCCCATCAAAATTCACTGTGTGGCTCCAGGCCTGCTAAAAACAATCGGGCAAGATATCATTCAGACGCATTATGTGATCTCTGTTATTTACAGATGGCTTTAAAACACTACAGATTAATCAAGGATGGAAAGTACACAACACATTTAGCTTTTATCAGTGATTTATTTTCAAAGTGGAAACTAAATCAGGTGCTTAGTATGTTTCCAAGAAAACAAGAACCAAGACTGCCCAGCACAACACTGGAAAAGGCAAACAAAACTTTAGTATTGATTTTTGGTGTAACCTATTATTGGTATGTATGCATTTTGGTTTTCAGAAATCTACATTCCTTTATAGAGACGTAGAGATTAAACCAGCCAGTGTACCTTGAAACCCATTTTGAGTATTGAAATAGATTCTATTTTTAGCAATTCCATTTTACCTTTCCTTTTAGTTATAGAATTAGTTGGATTTTTTTTGTTTGTTTGTTTATTGTAACTTGTATTGAATTGGCTAATTTAAACCTAATTCTTAAGTGATTTTTTTCTTAATTTTTTCAAAATTACGTGCTTTGCTTTCCATAGAAAAATAATAAACATTTTGATGAACTGTCAGCTTTGTTTCCATTGTCCCTTGAAGAGAAAAAAAAAAAGTTTCTTCTCAGGGGAAAAAAAAAATATATATATATATCTCATACATATGTATATACATATATATATCATATCTCAGGAAAATAAAATTATATATATGTACATATATATGTGTGTATATATATATATATATATGTGTGTGTATATATATATATATGTGTGTGTGTGTGTGTGTGTATATATAAAATCTCACCCTGAATATTTTTATTTTGAGTGGAGGCTCTTTTATATGGCCAAGGAAGCTTTAGCCAGTTATCGTATCCACCCGTGCTGTCTCAGGTGAATGCTTATGTAATAGGGAATTGCATGAAAATTTTCTTATTGCCTTGCATCTTAAAGCAGAAGCTATAAAGCTGGAATTAGTAATTGTTATGTGCCATATATAAAGAAAGTATGGGGTACCTGTGTGGCTCAGTTAGTTGAGTGTCGGATTCTTGATTTTGGCTCAGGTCATGATCCTAGGGTCATGGGATTGAGCCTTGCTTAAGATTCATATTCTCTCTCTCTCTCTGTCTCTCTCTCTCTGTCTCTCTCTTTCTCTGCCCCTTTCCCTCTGCCTGTCTCCTCCATGCATTCACTCTCCCTCTCTCTAAAAAAAAAAAAAAAAGAAAGAAAAAAAGAAGGTGATATATACAGTTATGAAATTTTTTTTAAAAAAATAGCAAAACTGGTTCAGTGACTATTAATGCCCATTGCCAACTTCCATTTTGAAGGATATTGTTAAAATTTATTAATTTAGACTGTGTCAGCCTGCTGGGGAGTTTGTTATCCTGGGGCATTTGTGCACCCCTATCCTATAGAAGATTGACAAGTAGAAATCCTATTAAGAGTTCCTAGAGAAGTTATGTTTGTCCCTCTTGCAGTTCAGTGAGCATAAATGAATATGGAGAAGATCCAAGTTTTGTGGGACCTGAAGCTTGTACAGTTTGCAGTCTAATTATATTATCTTTTACAGTAGTTTTGCAAATTTTACAAACTGTTTGGCTGTAATGAACACATTGCTGAGGCCCCTTCCAGAGATTTGGATAGGACCCATGTAAGTGAGGGGGGGGGGGTTGGACTGAGCTTAAACTTTCTTATCTTTATGATAAATCCACCCATAATATAAACTGATATTTTCTTCCCACTTAATGGAATTCATGTGAATTCTTGGAAATTTGCTTGAGACGCTTGAGGTGAATATAGGACTGGAAACAACTAACATATCTGGCATTTTATATGGGGAGGATGCCTTAGTTTGCCCTAAGCAACTGCATTCAGAGGAAATACCTGGGCTGCATCTATCCTGAGGGGATCCTGCCCAAGATGGCTACGTGCAGGAGAAGAGCCATAAGAAAACCTGGGATGATTCCCCCCGTTAACCCACCTGACACCCCCCCCCAAAAAAGAAAGTGAATTCGTGAATACACATCATAAGAAACTGTCAGATACCTTAACCCATGCCCCTAACACACACTTACACGTGTCTTATAAAAGCACCAGCAACTAGTGATTGCTAGAATGGAGAGCAAGACAACTAGCTGCGTTGGACAAGCTCAAACTGGGGGTGCCGCTTCTCTGCTTCTTATCCCTACTCCCACTGCCCTTTCCAGGTCTGCAGAAGTAGCAGATGCAGAGAGTGATGGAGGAGACAGAGAGAGAGGGTAGGAGGAGACCACATGCCTCTGTTCCTGTGTACTAAAAAAATTAAATATGAGATAGAACTTTGATTGTTTAGATAAAACTGAACCATTCCATAGTAAAAGTGAATTGTAATGATCAGTGAAGGACTGCTCTATACCCAGAAGCTGAGATGTTGTCATTCACTGAAGAATCGAGATCCCACAGAGTGAATTGAAAGGCAGAAAAATAGGAAAAAAGAAGGACATTCTTCCTGTCCACAGCAAGTTCAGGATGCTCAATAAACAAGTTCTATTTATGCTCTGTCAAGGAATAGTGACGGCTTTAGCTCGCTGGACTTTGCACCCCCATTGTATGCCGTCTCCAGGTCACTGGGATGAGTATCTTGGTCTGTGTTCCTGTTGACACAAACCACCTAAGGTTGCAAGACGATCACCCTTCCAGGGGATGAATAGGTTAATTTGTGGCAGCTTTTCTTCCAACATGAAGGGAAACCCTGGAAATACACTTAGCAAAATCCAGTGTTGCACTTTTTTCATCTGGGATATAGTTAATTAAATTTGCTTGAATTATTGATGCTAGGACAAACTGGTATTGAATGTTAAGTAGGCCAATTTAAAAGTGGAACTAGGCATATATAGAGATGTTACCAATTGTTCTGAAAATTTAATTTTTCCTTTATGTGTTATCAGAGATGACTTCATTTAATTACGATTTTAATATTTATTTCCTTCAGAATTGCCAAAATTTCTGAAGGAAGTCATCATTGGTGTATATTTCACCTTTTATCCCGCTTACTATCTTTGAGAAGAAGCAAAAGAGAACTGAGAGAATTTGATTTTGAGTGATAGGCTTTGGTCTGTTTCATAGAATGATATTATGGCCTGGCTTAAGCAATTTTAGCTCCATCCTTCTAATTTGATACAATGAAATATGTAAAAAGTTCTATTTTGAATTTTATATTATAATTCTTGACTGTAAGAAAAAGGCTGCTGTGTCTCTATTACTGTCCCAGAGCAGAGTGTACAATGTGTTATTACGACATTAGTCTTTGGAAATTTCCAGTGTCTTCTGAATCTTTCTGGGACTTTGTTCCTTTGCTCCCTCCTTTTTCTCTCATTGCTGTAAACTGTATACAGTTTTCCTGAACTAATCATACATTGGTTGGTATAATAAATCACAAATGTAATTATTTCAGGTCATTTTGATTCAGGTCATTTTAATGTCCAGAACCTGAGTCTATTTCAAAACAAAGAAATACTCAAACCCGTAAGAAGTCTTTTACCTTCTTGACGTTGTTTTTTGCCTTTTGAGAGTGGAAGAAAGTGGCAGGGAATCCCTAGTCCCAAGTATAAAGCAACAAAACAAAAAGACCTAATACTGGATTCTGCTTGTGGCCACCCTGGTTCAACTTATTCTCGAACCACTTACCCACCCTGAGGGTTTACAATGTGTATATTTAATGAAGTAACAGAAATTGTAAAGGGTAATGACTGTGGAGAGAAAAGAACAGATTCCTATAATTATATATACTTGAAAGAAAAAAATAAAAACTCCATGAAGTAAAGATGGACTAATAGGGACACGTAGACTAAAAAAATTAGTCCTGAAACATTTCTCACCTGAAATATCTAAAAAAGAACAAACTGTATTAAACAACAGGTTCCAGGACATTGGCTATCAGATGAGGAAGGGCAATGATCCCCGACACACAAGGAACAAATGAGGGGAGTCCTAAGACTGCCCCCTGCTCACTGCCTGAACGGTTTTCAGAATGTGGTACAGGGAGGGGTCACCCAGGTGGAGTCTGGAGGCTTCCCTGAGTTGAGGGCAAGAGTTTGGAGCCCAGAGATCAAAGTGGCTCTTGTTCACAAGGCGGAATACCTGAGAGGAGAGAGTGACACAGAAAAGAGAATTTTGGAGATCTACAGTCTTCAACTCATGTGCGGGAAGAAGCTACCCAAGGCTAAGGAGTAAATCAGTCAAAAGGATTAAGAGGAAACAGTAGCTGGAAATCACACAAAGCCAGGGAGAAGTTCTTGTTCATACCAGCCAGAGTGGAAACCTCATAATTCATGGGGTATTGGGTGGAATATTATTCAAGCCCAAAGTACTCAAGCTAATACTTCAAGACATAATCTGTCATATATGCTCTGATCAGTGTGTTCTTTCTGTCTTTATTGTGATATTGAAGAAATAATGTAGTATCTTCACTTATGTTTGGTGACTAATACGGCATTGTGTCATATAGGCATATATATGAATCTTTTGTAAATAGATACGAGAAGCAATGAGGTAGAGAAATGGAAAAGACAGGCTGATGGTAAGAAAATTTCCTTATCAATTTTCCTTAACAATTGAAGTGAAATAAAAGTGGGTACTAAAGGTTTCTTGGAGTGAAATAGTAGTTGAAATTGATAGAATACTCACCTTTGGTAGTCCTTATGTTAATTTTTCCCTTTAGTATATTTTTATTGGTGGTGTTTGTTTTTAGTCATATATTAAAAAAGAGAAAGGGGAATATATTTATTTGAGTCTCTTTCATTAGAGTTGTATTTAGTGGCTCATATATTCATAATTGCATTTTCCTCTGAAACACTGAATAAGTCAACAACCAAACTGGGTTACATTAGTGTTTCTCCTCACCAAAAACACAAATAGAAGTTTAGTATTATTCTCTTACCCTTTAGAAATAAAGCAAATAACAGCTAGTTTTCTCTCATTTTCTCTTGATTTCTTGCAAAATCTAGCATTACTTCTGATATTGGGGTACTGAATAAAGCTTTACAATTTAGTTTGTCTTAACCAGTTCAGATCTTTTGTATACATACATGCCAAAGAAACTGAACAGGGTTTGCAAATCAGGGGCTTTATCTTCATTTGAAAAGTCATGTGATGTTTTGGGGCACGTATGGTTAAATCATCATACTTCCCAAACAGAGAAAAACAAACAAAACAGCTATATTTACCCTTATGAGCTTTAATTATAATGGAAACCCTCTGAGATTACCATCTGGTAACCTATGTGCTGGATTTAGTTTATTGCTGTAGTTGGCACTCATAGTTTTAAAATAATGCTTGATTCTTTCTTCCTTCCTTTACTTTCTTTCTCTTTCTTTCTTTCTTTCTTTCTTTCTTTCTTTCTTTCTTTCTTTCTTTCTAACACTTACATAACTTGGTGATTCAAATAGAAATGTGGATTTTAAAACTTTCTCTTGAAAAATGAAATTTGACAATACCAGGTTTGCTTTCTAGCACGAAGCTAAATAGCATCCGTCCCCTGTACCTGGGGCATCCTCTGTCCAGGTTCCCACAGTTCTTCCACAGTGGGCTTCACTCACTCATGGTACCTGTTCAGCACACGCTTTGAATTTGCAACCTCTGCTTTAGAAATGAAAGCCACATGTACGCTTTCAGATTCAGCCCGGCTGTAAAACAGCTGAAGACTCTAAAATCTTGAAAGCCCAATTTCTTCTCTGATAGAAATGAAACTCTAATGGGAGTAAAGATCCAAATTCCGTCATTCCTAAATGAGCATGAAATATGTTTTACTGAAGGGTATCTGTGTTTCTGGACCATAAATTCCCCATGTAATGTTATTAATTATAGATTGTTTCCATTTTTAGTGCTGAATGCAATCTTTGAGTTATCAATTTTCATTATCAGGTCTTTGTTAGCATTTTGTTAAAACAGCGGGAGAGATTTCCTTATTGTTTATCTTCAACTCTGCACTGTCGTTGGAAATTATTTTTGGTTAGGGCTTCTGTTATTATTTTCCTTATTGATCATATGTTCCCTGTTGTTGCCAATAATTAAAGAAAATGCCTCCTGGTCTCTTGGAAACTAGCTCAATACAGATTTTATCTCCCATCCCACAAACCAGTATGTTCATTTTGGTTAATAGAATTTTAGTAGTATAACTATTTAATGGAAGCCATTCTTCATTAAGGAGGGTGGTTTTGTTTTCTCCTTAATACTTTGTTGCTGTGTTGGTGACTGATGCTTTTTTAGAGAGAAATTATAGAACTCTGATGTCACGCCCTAGATGAGACTTTCCAATTTTAGCATCTGTCCCCTTGGCACATTTCCTGGTGTTGACAGTTGGGTAAGAAGACACCCCTGGGTTTTATGAAGTCCTCTTGCTGCAGATGGTGGGTTTTTGCTTTTAAAGAGTCTGCCTTAGCACTGACTCGTTTTAATCTTCTTTCTGTATTTCTTGGTGAAAATTTTATATAACAAAAAATGACAAGTTTCTCATATAAAATCATTTTGCTGTGGCACATGATATCAAATCAAAACCACACATTGTGTATTGGCAGAATCCTCAAATTCTGGCTCTGCGTTCTGCCAGACAGAAAAGAATACAAATTGTAAATAAGACCAATAAAATGCTTCAGTCATTTTCCTTAAGCTTTTGGACTAAGTACCACATAGCTGAATGTTTTACTCACGACAACATTGCTTTCTAGAGAATCTTGTGATTGGAAATAATGTTGTAGTACTGTTTCTAGGCACGACTACATCCATACTTTCTGAGAAAAACAGCTCTAATAATCTTGGGAAATCTTAGGAAATACTTATTGAGCACTTAAGTGCTAGGCCTTGTTTTAAGCATTTTCATATATTATTTAAGGTTCTCATCACCTTGTGAGGTAGACACTGTTACCATATTTTACAGACGATAAAACTGATTGTCAGAGAAGTTAAATACTTCCTTCAAGCCACATAGCTAGCTAATGGTGCTGCTGAGTCCTTGCTGTCTGAGTCTAGGCCATGTGCTGGTAAGCAGTATGCTGTGCCGCATGAGTATTTCCAGGGTACTGTGCAAGCCCATCTTGTGCCACATTTGCCTGATAAATTTAATCCAAATTATCCTACAGAGATATAAAGCTGTATTTTGTTTAGCTTTGCTCTATCATTTTCCGGTTTTGTATTTTAATGGAAGTTTTGCTTTCTCCCCCACTCAGGCTTTTTATTTGTTTCTTTGATCTTTAAATGGATGACAAGGAATTGATTGTGTTAAACATTGTCAGAATTCAGTTGTTCTATTGATGCTGGGACATTGTCACTTCTTCATTAAAATCTTCTGTAGCTACCATTATATGAAATTAAAGCAAAGACATTTTATTTTCCAATACCTATGTTGCAAATCATAGCTGAAAATATAATTCATAGTATTGACTTCAGGTTCAAAATGGCAGGTTAAGCATAGGAGTTTAAGCTCCCATCCTTCCTCGAATTTCATTGAGATGACAGAAAATTGTATGTGCAAAGAAATGAGGCTGTAAGAATCCTGGAAAGCGGGAGAGGATACAATCAGTAAATAAGACATTTTGATGAATTTCTAAAATATGTTAAACAAATGGGGTGAAGGAGAAATCAGAGCAGAAGAATTTAAAACACAAAAATTGAAGCTGAATTTGCTTCAGAGCAAAGAGACATTCCTCACTATAGAACTCTGTATCTTCCTCTTAGAGAGAAGTCTGCTAAGCATGGGTTCATGTGGGCCCCTATGCACCTTGGTGGCTTCGCTGTTTGTAACCTTAGTAAACCGGGAAAACAGTTGTCAAGGTTAATAGAGAAATTCCTTGTTGGAGGTTGAGGGAAAGATGATGTTAGTAAGGACTGAAAGAAGAACAAAAAAAGCCCATAGAAACTTCAGTTCTTCACACCTGATAAATCAGAGGTATATTTTCTGTGAAGGGGGTTCTTAGATTAGTTCATAACCCAGCTCTATGATGCTTAACATGAGAAAGAACGGTCGGTTAGGAAGATGAAAATATAGCAAATGGGTAGACAAGGATATACCAGGCGAAAGGAACTCAATGATTAGAAAATAGCAGATAGTATATTGAGACTAATACATTCAATAGAAAAACAATTGTTCAAAGTTACAGTGTATTAGAAGATAGTGCTGTAACCCTTTAGGTGATAAATAGATGAGACTCAAAAACAAATAATAAAAGAATTAAAATAGAGAAATACAAGGGCGATTTGACAAATCTACAATGATACAGTATTTCTGTCCAAAGTAATACACTAAACAACAACAACAGAATGTAAGTGGGATACAGAGGATACTATTCACAAAGATTAGAAAAATTTAGTTTATTAGATATATTGTAAAATGACTGTTGTACCCTACTGAGAATAACTTTTTGTAGGATATTTGCAAACATCAGTCGTCCATTAGGTCATGGGGAAATCCCAATATGTTTCCACAATTGATGCTTGCCACATTTCTTGCTAACATAAAATAAAAATCAAAAATTCAGAGCAAAAAGATACACTCTTTACCTTCCTAACCCTGAATCTGTATCTCAGAAAGGAAGTACTGAACTCCAAGATTGGTTTGTTCAAATGGGTAAGAAAATTGACAAATTATTGGCAAAGCTAAGAAAGAGAGATGGAGGTAGGGAGAGGAAAAGATGGAAGGGAGAGAACACTGTGCAAAGTGCTCTTTGTGAAGAAATGTGAACAACAATCTTAACATCAGCAACAAATCAAATAAAATGAAGAATGCCCAATACCATTGTGGAATCAAGGTTTGCTACTCACAAGACATGGTTACATGTCACCTGTTGGTTCTATTTAACTTATTGTAAAGTCTCTTAAAATTGAAATCACGAGGAGTTTACTCAGTTACTGATTTCAGATTCTGAAGCTTCCTAAGGAAAAAGAAAGACATTTACGTAGCACAGCATAGAAACTTCAGATGACTTTGTTTTGTTAAATAACATTGCTTTAATGAAAAATACTTGAGTATATTCACATTACAGATTGGGATCTTTTATTTGTGGTGTTTTAGTCGTGAGACAAATTTTTTGTGTGCAATAAATTATTTATAACTATATTTGATAGTTATTTATAATTATAGCTCTCTAGAATAGTTTTCTTTTTGCTAAAGCGACACATGAAAAAGTATATATCTACAAATATAGGCTTATGTATATGACAGTAAAAGTGTCGTGATTTTTATAGCAATGAACTTAAGTACCATAAATAGATATATAATAATAGTGTGAATATGCCTATGAAAGGGCTTAGAAATTAACATGAATAGCTCTTTGGTTCTTTATAACATTGAGCTTAGAGTTAAAAAAAATCAAAGACTCAGTGAACTGTTTTACAATCATGATGATTCCTCAGAAGGACAGTTTTCTCCTTAAATTTCTTATTCAAATCTGTAGTGTAATTATATTTGATATTTCTATTTGGAAGTGCAATATATATTTTAGGTTCAGTTTGGCTGAGTCTAAAAGATCCGGGTCTGGGCAAACTCATGAATTTCATAGGCATTAATTAGATCACTTATTAAAAAAGTGTATTTACACTTTTCAAAAAGCACAAATTATATTTTAGGGTGAAAACATGATGAATGTAGTTTATTTTTTTAAGATTGTAAGGCAATTTAAATTACAGAATACAAAAGAAGCTTTAGTCAATATCTTATAACTTGATTATCTTTTTATCCCTTGGGGACAAGACATAAGTTTAGACTTGATTTTTATTTCCTTTTTTTTATAAGCAGTCAATATCTGTGACCTCATTTGATCTTTATAAAAACCCTGTATATTTAAAATATTCTAGTTTTATCAATGAAGAAGCTGAGAATCTCAAAGAAGTTCAGAAACTTGTGCAAAAGTACATAGCTAGTAAATGGTGGACCAAGTCATTTTGCTCTACTGCTGACCTGTTTACTCTTGAACTTAATGTTCATAATGGTATTATTTATAGTTAACTTTCTTTTGTAATTCTCTCCTTACTACATTTTTAAATCCTTCTGGTCAGATTTTATGCAGTGCTTTTCCCAAGAATTAAATATTTCTGATGGGTCATCCATAAATATTCATCCGATGATTTCTGATCCAAGGCTGGTCCTTGGAGGGAGAAGGGTAGCTTTGTTAATATGCGAGTTAACCTCTGAACCAGGGAAAACGGAGAAGTAAGTGCCATCAGGACAAAGGTAGCCAAGTATTTGAAACTCCCAGGCAATTTTCTCTTCCCTGTTGCCTGCTTTTTGGCTTCTGGTAGTCGAGGCAGAAACCTTAAAATACTGGTTTGACCCTTTGATGAAGACCTATTCTTGACATTGTTTTAAGACTTGGCTTTTGCTCAAGATTGATCTGCCTATTTAAAAATTTTTTTTCACGTTTATTTATTTTTGAGAGACTAAGAAAGACAGAGCACAAGCAAGGGAGGGGCAGAGAGAGAGGGAGACACAGAATCTGAAGCAGGGTCCAGTCTCTGAGCTGTCAGCACAGAGCCTGATGTGAGGCTCGAACCCATGAACCATGAGATCATGACCTGAGCCGAATTTGGAGGCTTAACCTGCTGAGCCACCCAGGGACCCCAATCTGCCTATTTTGGAACCAGTCAGCCATTGCTTTTCTGATTACTTCTTTCATTTCAAACATTTGTTTTGATTTTAACTCTGATTAACTCAGGCAGAGTGACTCAGAAGAAGGGATGTGGGCATATTTCTTACGGATTTCAGGGCCAGTTAGTTAACATTTTTGAGTTTTGATTTTTTTTAATTAAACTTTTTATTTTGAGACAATTGTTCATTCATATATTCTTGTTAAGAAATAATAGAGGTCCCATGTACCCTTTATCCCATTTCCCCTCATGGTAACCTCTTATAAAACCACAGCACACTATCACAACATAGTGACAACCGGAGCAATCAAGATATGGAACATTTCCATCACTACATGGATTGCTCATTTTGCCCTTTTATAGGCACACCTGCTTCCCTCCCACTTTCACCTTTCCCTTAACGCCTGTTGGCCACTAATCTGTTCTTTAATTCTCTAATTCTGTCATTTCAAGAATGCCATGTAAATGGAAGCATATGATATGTAACCCATTTTGTGATTTTTTTTCCACTTAGCATAGTTCTCTGGAGACTCATCCTGATTATTTTGTGTATCAATCTTGTGTTTTTTGTATTGTGTAGTATTGATGTGGCACACTTTGTTTAACCATTCACCCTTTGTCCACAGTCATCATAGGAGCTTATGGTTGGAATGACTATATGTTCCTATTTTCTCAGGGCAGCCCTGGTTTGTTCATGGTATCCCAGCATAACTATTAATAGTACTCCAGTTTGGGTAGTAAATTAAATGATTACCTTAGATATGGCTCCTTTACTGGGTATGGTCAAAGTAGGGGCTGAAATTGAATAGCCAATGGCACTTGAATGGCCCCCTGGGCCTTAGGTTTCTAGCATACATCCATGCTCAGTCCAGGTCTCAGAGAGATGATTATAGCTGTGTGTGTATGGCAATATTTTTATCATCATTAAATCATGATTCAAATGAATTTATGACCACTTGAAGAAAACGTATAATAAAATTAGAATTCAAGATATTTCTCAATAAAAATAAATGAAATGAAATGTTTATTTGAGAGAGAGCATGCAAGCATGTGCTCAGGTACACACAAGAGAGACAGGGAGAGAGAGGGAGAGAGAGAATCCCAGGCAGGCTTTGTGCCATCAGAATGGAGCACAAACACGAAGCCCAACTCGAGGCTCAATCCCACTAACCGCGAGATCATGACCTGAGCTGAAACCAAGATTTGGAGTCTTAACCGACTGAGCCACCCAGGCATCCTGACGTAAAAAACCTCTTAAGTGAAATTAAAAAAAAATTATTATATTTGACAGAAAAAAAAACCCAAAATATTCACCCTTTGGATGATATCTGAGTTGTTTCTATTGGCTGTTACAAATAAAGCTGCTAGTAAGTATTCACATGTAAGTTTATGTATGAGTGTAAGTTTTTATTTCTCTGGATGACCAAGAATGCAATCGCTGGGATATATTTTTTTATTAAAAAAACAAACAGGGGCGCCTGGGTGGCGCAGTCGGTTAAGCGTCCGACTTCAGCCAGGTCACGATCTTGCGGTCCGTGAGTTCGAGCCCCGCGTCAGGCTCTGGGCTGATGGCTCAGAGCCTGGAGCCTGTTTCCAATTCTGTGTCTCCCTCTCTCTCTGCCCCTCCCCCGCTCATGCTCTGTCTCTCTCTGTCCCAAAAATAAATAAACGTTGAAAAAAAAATTAAAAACAAACAAAAAAACCCAAAAAACTACCAGCCTCTTTTTCCTAATATATCTTTTACATCCCTGCATTTTTGTTGGTATTGGTGTTAACAATTTTTTTTATTTTAGCCATTCTTATAGGTGTCTTGTGATTTTAATTTATGTCATGGTTAACTATATTGGACTTCTTTGCCATGTGTATATCTGTATATCCTTTTCAGTGAAATATCTTAATTTCCTTTCCCCATGTTCCAATTGTATTTTTTTTAATTCTTGAATTTTAAAAGTCTTTATCTATTCCAGACACTAGTCTTTTGTTGCCTATGTGGTCTGCAGTTATTCTCACCCAGTCTGTAGCTGGTCTTTTTATTCTCTTTATAGGGTCTTTCAAAGAACAAAAGTTTTAATTTTGATGAGGTCCAATTTATCAACTTCGCCCTGTACAAATTGCATTTTTGTTGTTGAGTATAAGAACTGTTTTCCTAGTCCTGGATCCCAAAGAGTGTCTTCTATTTTTTTCTAACAGTTTTTTATATTCATGTTTTTACCTATAAGTCTGTGATTAATTTTGAATGAATTTTTGTATGAGGTGTGAAATTTAGGTCAAGGTTCATTATTTTTGTGTGCAACAGTGGATGTTGAATTGCTCCAGCACCATTTGTTGAAAGGGCCATCTTTCCTCCATTGAATTGCCTTGGCACCTTTTTTTAACATTGGGCATATACCTGTGCATCTATTTCTGAATTCTGTATGTGTTTCCTTTAACAGTACCAAATAGTTTACTTTCTATAGCTATATAATACTTCTTATAGTTAGGTAGACAGATTCTTCCCACCTTATTCTTCCTTTCAAAGTTGTTTTGAATATTTCAGTTTTGGGTTTTTTTGTTTGTTTGTTTGTTTGCCTTTTCATATAAATTTTCGTGTAATCTTATCATGTGTATAAACCGTCATGCTGGGATTTTGATTTAAATTCCTTTAAACATATAGTTCAGTTTTGTGGATAATTGACATCTTAGCTATTTTTAGTCTTCCAATTCAGAATGAAGTCTCCCCATTTATGTAGATCTTCTTTGATTTATTCCATCAGCATTTGTAGTTTTGCAGCATACAAATCTTGTATATATTTTGTTAGATTTACTCCTAAGTATTTTTTAATTGATTGTAAATGGTTTGTATTTTGTATTGGGTGGTGGGGGGAGGTTATGTGTTCATTGCTATATATAGAAATGAAATAGGTATATTTATATTTTACCTTGATATAGACTGAATGTTTGTTTGTTACCCGCCCCCACCCCAGCCCATATTGAAACCTAATCACCAATGTGATGGTATTTGGAGGGGGCTCTTTGGGAGGTGATTTAGGTCATGAAAGTGGAGACTTCATGAACAGGAACACAGAATGTTCTGTTGCCCCTTTTGCCATGTGAGGACGTAACAAAGGGATGGCCATCTGTGAACTAAGAAGTGAGTCTTCACCAGACAACAAATTTGCTAGGACTTCTCAGTTTCTAGTATCATGAGAAATACATTTCTTACTGTTTGTTTATAAGCCACACAGTCTATAATAATTGTCAGTTGCCTGAACAGACTACAGTATATATGTAACCTTGCTAGAACCTTACTGGTTCTAGGAGGTTTTTAATTTTTTTTTTTATTCGTTGAAATTTTCTACATAGAAAATCATGTCATCTATGAAAAAGCACAGTTTTATTTATAAATTCCTTTTTGATGTGAATTTATTTTATTAGGTTTTTTTTAATGCTTATTCATTTTTGAGAGACAGAGCATGAGCAGGGTAGGGGCAGAGAGAGGGAGACACAGAATCTGAAGCAAGCTCCAGGCTCCAAGCTGTCAGTATAGAACCCATTGTGGGCTCGAACTCACGAACCATGAGATCATGACCTGAGCTGAAGTTGGAGGGTTAACCAACTGAGCCACCCAGGCATCCCTGTCTTGTTTTATTTCCTTGCATAATTCTACAGGCTTAAACTTAAGCACTTTGTTGATTACAGCTTATTAGTGTGGACATTTTTGCCTTATTCTCCTTTTTAGATCAGCATTTAGTTGTTTTAACATTAACTAGAGTATTACTTATAGTTTTTGTAGTAATTCTTTATAAAGTTGAGGAAGTTCCTCCTCCTTTCCTGTTTTTCTGAGTGTTTTTATCTTGGATGGGTATTTTGTCAAATACTTTTTCTGTATCAATTGGTTTTTCCTTTTTAGTAGATTAATATGGTAGATTATATTGATTGATTTTTAAATATTGAATGAGACTTGCATTCCTGGAATAAACCTCACTTGGTCATGGTTTATAATTCTTTTCGTATGTTGCTGAATTCTATTTGCTTATATTTGTTAGAGATTTTGTCATCTGTATTCCTGAGGATTACTGATCTATAGATTTCTTTTGTTCATGCTGTTTTTGTTTTTGTTTTGTCTTTTGTTTGGTATCGCCCTGATACCAACTTCATAAAATTATTTTTTCCCTTCTATTTTGGGAAAGGATTATTTGGGATTGGTATTAATTCTCTTTTAAATATTTGGTAGAATTTTGCAGTGAAACCAGCCTGAAGATGTCTATTTTAGGAGTTTTTAATTAGGAATTCAACTTCTTTACAGCTATAAGTCTCTTCAAATTTTCTATTTTCTATTTTTTTATTGCATTTTTTTAAGGAATTAGTCATTTTATCTAAGTTGTCAAACTTTTGTGTTTGGAATGTTTGTAGTATTAACCTTCTAATGTCTACAGTAGTGGCATCCCTTGTTTCATTACTGATATAGGCCATTTCTTATCTTCTTACTAGACTTTTCATAAAGATTTTTCAATTTTTTTAAAGCTTATGTATTTATTTTTGAAAGAGACAGAGACAGAGTGAGTGCAGGAGGAGCAGAGAGAGAGGGAGAGAGAGAATCCCAAGGAGGCTCTGTGCTCACTGCCCCCTGATGTGGGGCTCGAACTCGGGAAACCATGAGATCAGGACCTGCGCTGAAACCAAGAGTCGGACGCTTAACTGACTGAGTAATCCAGGTGCCCTTAAGGATTTTTCAATCTTATGTGATGCTTTGGGCTTTTTTTTTTTCCCCCTAGGTCCTTGAGGTAGGGTGTTTGATATTCATTTGAGAACTTTACCCATTTCTAATGTATTCATTTAGTACTGTAAACTTACCTATAGCATTGCTTTATCTGTCTTGCACTAAATGAGATACATTGTATTTTTATTTTCTTGAGGTCAGTGTACTTCTTAGATTTTCCTAGAGACTTCCACTTGACCCATGAATTACTTAGAAGTGTGTTGTTTCATTTCCAAGTGTTTTGAAATTTTCCTGTTATCTTTCTGTCACTGATTTCTGGTTGTGGTCAGTGTACACATGCTGTGTGATTTTATCTCTCAAAGTGGCTGAGGTTTGTTTTATGGCCCAGTATATGGTCTATCTTGGTATAGGTTCTGTGGGTACTGGAAAGGAATGTATATTTTCATGTTGATTAGTAGAATATTTTATAAATGTTGATTAGGTCCTCTTGGTTAACGATGGTTCTAGTTGTTCTAGATCTTTCCTACCCTTCTGTGTAGTTGTTCTGTCAATTGTGGAAAGGGATTTTGGAGTCTCCGACTACAGTTGTTCATTTGTATATCTCTCTTTTCATTTCTATCAGATTTTGTTTCATGTATTTTTCATCTATGCTGTTTGGTACATACACATTTAGGGTTGTTATGTCTTCTTGGTGAATTGGCTATTTTATCATTATTT
The DNA here is from genome assembly GCF_016509475.1 of Prionailurus bengalensis. Lineage (NCBI taxonomy): Eukaryota > Metazoa > Chordata > Mammalia > Carnivora > Felidae > Prionailurus > Prionailurus bengalensis. The sequence goes on from NC_057345.1 coordinate 145,629,158, forward strand.
AATATCCTTCTTTATCCCTGGTAGTTTTTATTTCAGTTATTGTATTTTTCACTTCTAAAATTTCATTTTGTTTATCTTTATATTTTCCATATATTTGCAGGGAATTTTTTTCATTTTTTCAAGCGTGTTTACAATTGGTCATTAAAGCATTTTTAGGATGTCTGCTTTAAATTCTTTCTCAAATAATTCTAATACATTGTTTCTTAGTTCCGGTATCTATCGGTTGTCTTTTACCATTTGGTTTGAGACCTTCCTATTTGTTGGAATGACTAGTGGACATTTTATACAACTTTGGTCCTTATTTAAGCCTTCTGGTTTAGTGCATTTCCTCTGACATGCTCTGGGTAGGGTAAGGTGAGGTGGAATTAGAAACCTAGGTTCTCACTCAGCCTCCATTGACATTGGAGTACACTCCTTACTAGTAGGCATAGGTGGCAATTCTGACCCCCACTAGGCCTCCATTAGTACCTATCTGGCTGAGAAGTGTAGGAATGCCACTTTATTCCTCCCCAGGTGGCCTTTCCTGATTCTAAGAGCAGGAGGGGTTTTCAGGGTTAAGGATGAATATCCTTTCTCTTGAGTTGGCCTCCCCCAACACTATCAGACACTGTTGCAACAGGAGGAGGGAGGGCACCTTGTTTCTACCAATTGGGGGTAAAAGTCCAGGCTCCTCGTGTGATCTCTACTGACATAGCAGGGGTGAGGGTGGGAGGAATCAATTCAGTCTTCTCTGAGACTTCTCCAGCAAGAGAGCTAGGGCACCTTGTTACAGCCAAGTGAGGATGGGAATCTAGGTTCCCCATTTAATATTTGCGGGTGTGAATGGACAGGGCAAATGTTTTTCTGAGGTGTTTGACTTGAGTGGAGTGATTTTTACCTAAAAGCTTTCTATGTTGCTGGACTGCCCTTCTCCTTGTCCTTTGGCTAGAGAGAGCAGATTTTTGTTGGGGCTTTTATATCTGTGCCCATTAGAGATTCTTAGTTGCCAGTTCTTTTGTGTCAAGGCTGGAATATATGAAGCAAACAGAAAACCCACTGAATTAATTGCCATATCTTGCTTTGGTCCCTGAGATCCACACTGCCACTTTGCCTTTTTCAGTTTCTCCAGCTTTTGGTTTTTGTTTGCTTCATATGCAGTGTTGAGGATTTTCAGTTTTACTCAACCAGAGGAACAAGGATAAGTATATCTGGTATGACTTCCCAGAAGTGGAAGTCCCTCTGAACTTTTTTTTTTTTTTATTTATAAAATGTATTTAGTATAGTCCATTAGCAGGTTGCCTCCCAAGGAAATTTATGAAATTTTAGATTCTTAGACAAACATACACTAAGATGATAGAGGTATGTACTAACATGACTTCCATTATCATTACTGGTGGTAAGGATATACATACAGACATTATATATATTTCTTTCTGAAATTTATTAATTTCGAAAATGATCGCAGTGGACACACCAATGTTCATAAAGGCTTCTGATGCAATATCGGAAATTCATCAGCCCTAATCTCTTCCCTTGGATGTACTGTTGCTATAACTTCCTGGAAAAGCATTGTGAAATAAATCTCCTGAGCTCTTACACTGTAATTTTTATGGGCAAGTTTTTATCTAAATGAGCAATAATGACACATTGCTCAGATCACAGCAATAAAATCTAGTCTGCCTGTTGTAAAATGACAGTAAGAGCTTCTAACAGGCAAGCTACTTCCTGCTGTTGCTATTCAAAGAACAGGGAAGCCCAGAACATTATTTTTGTACAATAACTGGCATGTACCAGACTTGTAGTACTTTTTATTTTCTACTTTCATTGCTGCCACTTTACAATAGTACTATATAGTCTATGAAGTAATAAGTGAACTGAAAATAATGTTTCTCTTGATAAGTCAGTATTGTACTTGTAAAACATATACCTTTCGAGCTATTAACAATTATTCCTTTTGCTCATTTATCAGTGTGATGAGGACAGTATCCTCTAGTTCTTACAGAAGTATTTGCAAAACAGAAAAAGTAAGAGATAAGACTAAAGAATTCTTGAGGGGGAAATTGAGAAAAGTTAATTAGTATTCTTCACTTTTTTACCTTTTGCTTATTTTTTTAAGTAAGGCTTATGTAACAAGGTGTATGTTTTAAGAAAAAAAAAAACTAATGTACAGGAGTTTTTGCTGCCGTGGATCCATTAAGCAAAAATTAATCTAATCTGTTTTCTACCTCTATTCTGGAAAGTGGAAGTACAGTGGGGTGGTAGGACACAACATTAGTTTTTATGAACGTTTGAGCTTTCCTTATACTACTCTTCATCAGCCCTCCTATGCATTAAATGTTTTACAATTTCATTTTTTATCTTATTTTGTATTTTATCATTTCAGAGAAGAGAAGGAAGAAGTTATTGTTGTAATTTGAAAGGACAAGTAGCCCACTATGGAGTAATTTCTCAACAGAAATGGGCTTAGAGCTGTAGGTCTTAGAAATGGCGCAACCTTGAGCCCAGAACCCTACAGGGCCCCAGAGGAAGGTCAGATACTTGATGGAGTGATGTGTAGCTACTGAGAGCTGAACACCAAGGCTCATGGCTTTAGCAAATAAGGTGAAACATTCTACTGCTCAAAGCAGAAGGCAGTTCATCTTCAAATGAACTACATGAATGTGGTCAGAGAACATCCTCACAGTGACCAGTTCTCACTAAACTCAAAGTTCTTCAAGTTTTCTGGACAAAATATGCCTCCTTGGGACTCTAGTAAAACCTTAGAGATCATTGAGGGTCCTTACCCTACCACCTCCCATCCTAGAATGCAATACGTGATTAAGTTCGAATTTCCTGCCATCCCTGTGTGACAAGAATAAACCATATTAGATTATTTTGATCTTTAAAAAAATTATGGAAGAGGGGAGCCTGGGTGGCTCAATTGGTTAAGTATCCAACTTCACCTCAGGTCATGATCTCGCAGTCTGTGAGTTCGAGCCTTGGGTCGGCCTCTGTGCTGACAGCTCAGAGCCTGGAGCCTGCTTCAGATTCTGTGTCCCCTGTCACTCTGTTCCTACTCAGCTCGCACTCAGTCTCTCTCTCTCACAAAAGTAAGTAAACATTAAAAAAAATTATATTAAAAACTTATGAAAGAGGACTTTTCTTCCAGTTGAGTGCCATTCATAAACCTACTCATGTTGCATCCATGCCTATTAAACAATATTCTTTAACTGTAATGTGCCTCCTGTTTGTTTTAATGTTTATTTATTTTGAGAGAGAGTGAGAGAGCATGAGCAGGGGAGGGGCAGGAGAAAGGGAGTGAGAATCCCAAGCAAACTCCATGCTGTCAGGGCTTTACCTGAAGTGGGGCTCCATCCTGTGAACTGCAAGATCACCAAGATAGTGACCTGAGCTGAAATCAATAGTCAGATGCTTAACTGACTGAGCCACCCAGGTACCCTGTGCTTCCTGTTTTTAAGCCACTTTAAAATAGTTTGATTCCCTGTTTTTTTTTTCCCTTTTTTCTCTTTTATGTGCTAGAGATATAGTGACCTTTCAGGTAAAACTTCTGTAAGAAATAAAAATATGTTGGTATCTTAAAAGTATGATAGCTCACATTGATTGTCCCCTCTAGGAACTCAAAAGTAGAAATTTCTATGTGGGTTCTCTGTTAGAGGCTGGTTTTTCCCTTCAAATCATTAATGGAGTATGATATGATCCAGTAAGAGCAAGTGAGGAAGCAATTCTCTGTGACATTTCTATGATGCCTGGTACCCTTTGTCCTATGCTTTGGAAACAGACTCATTCAATTGTAAGATCGAGTTTAGAAAAAAACATGAGTGAGTTGAAAACTATCAGTTATACAATGATGGACAAATTGCTTAGAAACCTACACTTTAGTCAGATGTCTTAGGAAAATAGAATAAGTAGAAACTTAGATGCTGGAGAAGCAGTGATAAAATCCAATTTTTTCTTTTTTTTCTTTAAACCAAACTGTCAGTGGAACAGTATGATGGACATACTAAGAAAACACAAATTGCTTCGTATGATCTTATAAGATTAGACATCTGGTAAATATGCAACAGATATGGATGTATGAAAAATTATCTGTTAGCTACTTAACTCTTTCTTAGCTTGATGGTGAACAATGATAGTGAAAAGTGAAGAAAAATGAAGCACTTTACAAGTTTCAGCTGACCAGACTCTTTGCAGTGGACAACGATTAACATTATCATTATTCAACATTAGCAAAGATTATTCCCGTTTCCTTTTTTTAAAAAAAAATTTAATGTTTAATTTTCTTTCTTTTTTTTTTTTGAGAGAGAGTGAGAGAGTACGTGTGCGCATGAGCAGGGAGAGGGGCAGACAGAGAGTATAGAGGATCCAAAGCAAGCTCCGTGCTGACAGCAGTGAGGCTGATGTAGGACTGGAACTCAGGAACTGTGAGATCATGATCTGAGCTGAAGTTGGACACTCAATTGAGCCACCCAGGCACCTCCTCCCCCAATTTCATTTTCCAAGTTACCAGATGCACAATGTAGTGGGAATCACTGATTTTATTTTGTATTGGAATGGGCAGTGGTGGGGTGAATTGTGTCAACGAAGAAGTCAAACTGTTCTTATAGAAGCTATTAATTTTGTGCAAATTATCATTTAGGAATTTAGTCCCTGAACAGTAACTACTAGATTCACTGATGAGTAAGAACCTTTCAAATGCATTTAGTTGGTACCAAGCGACCTCAAAATATTAAGGTTTTCTCAGATAACTACTTTTATAGCAGGCCCATCTATATGTCCATGGAAAAGTTGGATTTGTTCAAAAGTTTCAGGAGATCTGCCTCCTCATGGTTCATGAAGATAATAAGCTGTGCCAGTCCCTGGGATGTAAGCCAGTTCTCTGTCAATCTCAGTGTTCTACAGGAATGCTGGGGACAAATAATCAATGCAATTTTTGGTTGTATCTGATTGTCATAATATTGCATAAATGTGACTCAAAATTGTTGAACTATGTGAGAATGTAACTCATTTCAGAGGGTTATAACTGCAAAGATATTTTGTTTTTTGCATTTCTGCATTTTAAATTGTGTTGAATACTTGTTTTATCACTTAGTTTTAATACCTTGGCAAAGAAATGTGACTTTTCTGATACTTATTTCTCTCATCTATAAAATGGGAAAAGATTATTTCTGAGAGAGTGGTGATGAGTGTGTATTAACCCCTAAATAAATATCCACTCAACTACCTTCTTATAGACTCAAAACTGGAATTATGCCCTCCAATTAAGATGCTACATTTCCAGAGTTATCTTTTTCTCATATTTCTCCCATCAAACAATATTAAACAAAACAAAGCAAAAAAAAAAGACAGTATTAAACAATAGACCTATATAAACATTATGTGCAACATATAAATGAAATAAGTCTATGTAAAGAGCTTTTTTATATTTTATTTGAACACATTTATATGATGGTGCAATTAGGTGATTAATTAACAGAAGCTTTATTTTAGCTTCACTACCTATAGGGTTTGGGCATAAGCTTTGCTAATTCATAATAATATTGTATTACTATTGATAACATATTTAAAATATCTATACTGAAAAAAAGTTTTACATGAAACAAATATATGTAAACCATGGAACTTAAAAATTGATATTTTGTTATTTAATACAATGGAGACATTGCAAAACTGATTAGAATTCTTTATTTATGGCTATGAATTCTTATTTTGAAATTATACCATTTATTGGAATAGTTTCTGAACTGTGGCATGATTCCATTATTTCATGTCAGTCATAAACAAATAGAGCAACACCAAAAACACTACATTATTAATTTATCCTCAGTCTTATAGCTGCTTGTGCTTCTTGTACATCAGTATTACAAGGTAGAACTAACAATGAAAGATATGGCTTTGATTTACCCTTGTGGATTTTTTTTAATCAACTAGACTTTTTCTACTTCCCTCTTCATTGAAACTCTTTTCTTCATAGATCATGAATAGAATGGAAAAAGGTGTAAATTGTGTAGCTAGAATGGCAACAAAAATCTTAATTGCCTATATTTTCTGGTAAGAAATGAGTATTTTTAACTTTTGCCTTCAGAGATAAGGAATTATTTTCCTTCAAATAATTTGGGATTTGGCAAAGTGAGCTTTGTATATGATCATTGTAAAGCCAAAGGACTTTATTACCCACATCATTTCAAAATTATAACAGTGGGATGAATTTTTCCTTTTCTAATTTCTTGAGATAGTTTAGCCTGTTAACTTTCAGCCTTTTTTCTGTTCAGATATATTATAAATCCCCCCTAAGATTTGCCTTAAGGAAAGCTTTAGCTCTATATCACAGGATAGTATAGTTTTTCATTAAATATAAAAATGTCTTCTAATTACTATTTCAATCTAGGATATTTAGAACTTTATTTCATAATTTCCCCAAAATTGTGACAGTTTAAACTTTATTACTAAAATGTCCCTTAATTCATTTCCAAAGAATATGCCCTATATGATTGGTATCCATTGAGTTGTAATATACATCTTTACCATGTAATCTTTTTTTGTGCATTAATTATATTTCACTGTAGAAGGTTAAAAGACTAAAATGGTCTCTCATAATATGTTACAGAATCATAGAATTGTATCTTCCAGAAAAAAATAATGGACTTCATTGTTTGCTTCTGTTATTATTAGTTTGCTAGGGTTACCTTAACAAAGGTCAACAGACTGGGTGGCTGACAACAGAAATGTATTTCCTCACAATTCTAGAAGCTAGAAGACCAAAACTAAGGTGTCAGCTACATTGGTGTCTTCTGACTCCTTGGCTTGTAGATTGATGTCTTTTCTCTGTATCTTCACATGGACTTTCTTCTGTGTCTCTCTGTTCTATCTCCTTATTTTATTTTATTTTATTTTATTTTATTTTATTTTATTTTATTTTATTTTTTTTATGACAGTAGTCATATTGGACCATGGCCCACCTGATGATCTCATTTTAACTTAATTCCCTCTTTGAAGACCCTATCTCCAAATACAGTCACATTCTGAAGTGGTGGGCCTTAGCTAGGACTTCAACATATGAATATTCAGGAAGCATAATTCAGCTCATAACATCTATTAAAATGGTTTTTGACTCACTTAAATAAATGTTGCTTCTTTTATTTTCATTTCATTTAATTCATTCTTACAATTATCCAGTTAAGTGAAGTGACTTGGTGTTATCTTTAGTGCAGAACAAAAAATATTCCTGAATGCAGGAAGAACATTCTATCGTACTCAAAGTATTGTTTTTTTTTTAACTGTACTATTGTGATTATAAAACTAATACAGCAAAAAATCAGTAATTTTCCTTTGCAATAGCAATAACCAGTTAGGAAATGTGATGGGAAAAATCAAACCCATTCATAATAGCAACATACAAAACAATAAAGACCACAAAATACATATGAATAAATATAAGAAGGAATATAGAAAATATGCAAAAAGTATGAAGCTTTATAGAAGGATATAAAAACTTGAAGAAATGGAGAGAGACATTTTTCTAGTTAAAACAAAATTCTGTGATGTAAAATAGTAGTTTACTAAAAATAGTCTATTTGGTGCATCCTTAAGTATACAAATAGGATATGTTATAAACTTTATGCTAATATGATGATTACAGTGATAGCTAACTACTAGTCTTTCCTTAAATATTTACTACTTGTAAGTTTCTAGAGTTTCTCAAATATGTATTATTTGTTGGGTCCAAACATGTCTCAAATACTTACTCTTTGTAAGATTTTATATCCGCTTCTGTACTTCTCTATACCTTGGTCTTCTCAGCTGTAAAATTGAGATAATATTTGTTCCAGTAAGACATAAGGAGTTAGGAATTCTATTAAACTCTTGGACATAAAGATATAAAACTCTAAGTAAGTAAAGGAAGCTATTGATAAAATGAATTAAATCTTTTGTAACCTCAAAATATCATGTAAAGATTTAAAAGGTGAATGGTAGGCAAAAATCAAGCATACATGAAACATAACAAATTATCATGTCTAAAACATTTAATAGATGTAACCAATCACTGTATGAGACAGTCTAATAGAAATAATATTAACCAATTTTTATGGTTCAGATGAAGACCCTAATCTTCTCTTACTGGAGACCAATTTTGTCTAGTGAATTGTAATGTAACAACAATTGTTATTAGAGTAAGTCTTTTGAACTATTGAAATATTTCTTTGTAATGGATTGGTAAACTGCAATTGAGATCAAAGGCCAATAATGTCACAACTCCCTGTTACTTTCAATACAGGTTATACCAATTACACCCTCCCCGTGAAGTACTGTAATATTCATTAATGGCAATATTTCTGACTGGTTTAAAACTCAAAATAACTTGCCATGTAGAAAAAAACATGGTATGTTGGTTTTTAAGATTGAATTGATACTAACATTAGGAGAATTTTCTCCTTTATTTTATTTATTGTTTATTTATTGTTGCCTTCACCTAGATTTAAGATGGTAAAAATTATCTTAACCGTAGAACTTGTTCTAAGTCTTAGCACTGAAGCATAAATGCTTTGTCCTTCACCCAAGTTTTAATTTCCAGTGCAAAGTGCATTCATTCCACAGTGTAAATGGTATTTTGGTTTGTTTTAACCATGTGAATGGCTTTTACTCTCAGTTTTTAAACTGCATTTTGAAAATAGTGTGTATCTGAAACTGAAAAAATGCAGGTGGAAAATGCTTCCAGGAGCTATGATGGGAGTGAGGGAGAAGGACTTTTTGGCATTAATATATGACAGATTTTAAATATTCAGATGATATTTATGTATTTACTTCATATATACATAGATGTTCTTTTACTCATAAAATGTGCCTTTAAAAAATCTTATTATTTGGGGCTCCTGGGTGACTCAGTTGCTTAAGCATCCAACTTCATCTCAGGTCATAATCTCATGGTTCGTGAGTTTGAGTCTTTCATTGGGATTCTCTTGCTGCCTTTCTCTCTGCCTATTGCCCACTTGCTTTCTCTTTCTCTCAAAATAAAACCTTATTATTTTGAAATAGTTTCATATTTACAGAAAAATTACATAAATAATACAAAGAATTTCCACTGCACCTAACTTCTGATGTTATCCTTCATAGCTATGGTATAATTGTCAGAACCAGCAAATTTAACTCAACAATTCTTTACTACATACCTAATGTGAACTTTCCAAGTTTTCCCATTAATATATAATTTTAAATAAACTTTTAATTTTTTTTTTTAATTTTTTTTCAACGTTTATTTATTTTGGGGACAGAGAGACAGAGCATGAACGGGGGAGGGGCAGAGAGAGAGGGAGACACAGAATCGGAAACAGGCTCCAGGCTCTGAGCCATCAGCCCAGAGCCTGACGCGGGGCTCGAACTCACGGACCGCGAGATCGTGACCTGGCTGAAGTCGGACGCTTAACCGACTGCGCCACCCAGGCGCCCCTAAACTTTTAATTTTATAATAGTGTTGGACTTATAGAAAAATTGCAAAGATTAACAAAGTTTCCTCCTATTTTTAGTTTGGGTTTCATAAATAGTTGTTGACCTATATCAAGTATTATTTTTGCATCTATTCAATAGTCATTTTTGTTCTTATTCCATTGGTGTACCAAGTTACATTGATTTGGGGGTATTTAATCAACCTAGCATTCTTCAGCTAAATACTTTTATATGTGGTATGTTATCTTTTTTTATATAATAGTGAATTTGATTTGGAATTAACTTAGGAGTTTTCATCTATTTATATAAGATATATTAGTCTACAACTTGTTCTGTTTGCATAACAAATACATTCATTATAAATATATATATATTGCACTTGTCAAATTTAAGATGTTTTTTCTCCTTGAAAACATTTAAGATTGATATTATTTCTGCTTTCAATATTTGATAAAATTCACTAGTGAAGTTATCTGGCTCTGGGCTTTTTATTGTAGCAGGGTTTTTTTGTTTGTTTGTTTGTGTTTTTGTTTTTTAACTTTTTGAGGCATACAGTTGACTCTTAAACAATGTGGAGTTAAGGGCTTTGACTCCTCTCTCAGTTGAAAATCCATGTGTAACTTTTGACTCTCCCAGAACTTAACTGCTTACAGCCTACTGTGGCCTAGAGCCTTACCAATAACATAAACAGTTGGTTAACACATATTTTGTATGTTATATGTATTATATACTATATTCTTACAATAAAGCCAGGAAGAGAGAAGGCTGTTAAGAAAATCATAAGGAAGAGAAAGTACATCTATAGTACTGTGCTATATTTATCGAACAAAATCCATGTATAAGTGGACCCCTGCAGTTCAAACCCATGTTATTTAAGGGTCAACTGTAATGGACACATACGATTGTACATATTTAAGTTGTATAATGTGATGATTTGATAAACATTGCAGAACAGTTACCAAGAGCAAGATAATTAACATATCCATCACCTCACACAGTTAACATAGTTACCTTTTTTCTTTTCTTTTTGGAGTGTGAGGGCTTAAGATCTACTCTAAGCAACATTCAAATACACAGTAACATATTATTAAGAACAGTCACCATGCTGTACATCATATCCTCAGAACTTCTTCCTGTAGCTGAAATTTGTGCCCTTTGACTTACATCATCCCATTTCCCCCTCTCACCTGCCTCTGGTGACCACCATTCTATTCCCTATCTCTATGAAATATGCTTATTTCATTTAGCATCAGTACCCTCCAGTTTCATCCATGTTGTTGCAAATGGCAGGATTTCCTTTGTTTTTATGGCTGAATAATATTCTTGTGTGTGTGTGTGTGTGTGTGTGTGTGTGTGTGTGTGTCTGTATATGTGTGCGTGCGTGTGCACTTGCTTACATTCTCTTTATCCATTAATTCGTTGTAGGACATTTAGGTTGTACCAGGTTTTGATTGCAAATATAATTTCTGTAACAGATACAGCACTATTCAGATACTCTATTTTTTCTTTTATCAGTTTTAGTGAGTTGCATTTCCAAGGAATTTGTTGATTTTTTCCAAGCTATCAAATTTATTGATGCAAACTTGTTTGTAGTATTTTTGTATTATCTTTGTAATATCTGTAAGATCTATAAGGATGCTTCTGTTTTCATTCCTATAATTTGTAATGAGTCTCTTCTCTACTTTTTCTTCATCAGTCTTGCTTGAGGTTTTTCAACATTTTTAAAGCTTTTCAGAGAATAAACTTTTGGCTTTATTGAGGTTCTCTTTTGTATGTTTGCCGTCTTTGTCATTGATTTGTTCTATTAATGTTCCTTTTTTCTTGTAATTTTTCTTGAGGTTGATTTGTCATATTTTCTTGGCTTCTTTAACTGAAAGCTTAGATTACCGATTCTTTCCCTTTCACTAAATTCAAAATATTACCTTGTTTTTATTCTGACAAGTTCTGTCACATAGGTATTTTTTTAAAAGTTTGTTGCTAAATTCCTGATTAGTTGAATATTTTACTTAATCTGATATTTTATGCATTTACAAACATTATTCTACCTAAGAAATTCGTACCCAAAAGATTAAGGATCCTGTAAATATATGTGGCCACAGAAAGTAGTCAAATTCAAATAATTTTGATTTTGATTACAGTATACTGGATTCTTTCTCACCATGGTCAGAACTTTCATAAAGCTTATGAGGGCAGACATAGACATTTATTTTATCCAAAGGTTCTCATTCACATTTTTCTCACAACTTGCTTTTCTTTATTGTTTGGTATTAAATCTAGACTGACATGTTCCTTATTGCTTCTTAAGTTAACATAGAAATTAACGTACACAAAAAGAATGCAAAAAATATAATATTCCATCTAAAGGTTAATGTGTTAGATTGGACAGTTGGGTTTGGAGTTTGGTTCTGGCTTTTATTAGGTTTTTTTATATTAGGTAAGTTAAGTAAACTTTCCTGCACTTTATTTATTAATTGGGGATAATTAATAGATATCTGGAAGATTCTATCACTAGTTCCGTTTGTTTTAAGTATGCTGGTGTTCTCCCATACCATCTTCTCTTGAAGATGCCACTTGGAGGACATTCTCTTTTTTCTTTTATTTTGATGATCTTCATCATTTTACATTACATTTTGGTTCTTGGATTTCCAGTTTATTTCTTTATGTAAACGGCGTATGTGACACATTCTTTCTTATTAGCATTTGACTAATCCTAGAATCTAATCTCTGTCTTCCTTACCTTGAGCCAATGGGAATTTTATGTTTAGATAGGGATACTGCTTCCAATCTATAAGTTTCTAATATTCTTCATTTCATACACATGCAATACAACTTGATACCACTACCAAAGGAAGTTAGTGATTATCCGTGAATATATATGATAATGGTGGTTATTTTAGTAATTGTCATATATATTAATCACCTCCTATTTGGACAGTTCTTTTTTTAATGTTTTATTTATTTTTGAGAAAGAGAGAAAAAGGAAGAGCATGAGTGGGAGAGGGGCAGAGACAGAAGGTGATAGAACACCTGAAGCAGGCTGTGCGCTGACAGCAGCAAATCTGCTGCAGGTCTCGAACTCACAGATCACGAGATCATGACATGAGCCACTTACACCTCTGGAAAGTTCTATGTTAAGAACTTTATGCACATTATTTCATTTTTCAAAACAACACTGTATATGTACTCAAACACTGATATCCTCTAATTTTGCCTAATTGTGACTCATGTTTGACAATTCAATGAATATCAAATAAAAATTTATATTTTCATATATTGGGAATATCTATTAGACTTCTTTAAAACTTGTGCTATAAGTAGCTATATTTTTATCGTGTCATTTTCATTAAATGTGACATGTGGTATAAGAGAACAAAGCCCTTTCTTTTTGGTATAATTTAGTATTTAGTACAAAAGTAAATTTGTGAGTTTTAACATGTAAGAAATTAATAAGAGAAAAAGTTCAAGACTATATGTGAAGGATTTTAACTCAGATCTCCTTTGTAGAACTATATGATCTTGGAAAAATTACAGAATTTAGTATCTCTAGGCTTCTGTGTCCTTCCAAGTGACATCAGTAAAAAGAAAAATGATAGATAACTTCATAGGCCATTACAAAGACATCAATAATGAATTTAAAAGGTACTTTCCAATGTCAAATCATTATATAAATATTTTCGCAGCAAGTATGGGTTTTCCAGAATGAAATACAACATATTAATAGATAATATAAATCAAAAGGATAAATCAATATATATATTTAAATGCAACAGAATGTTCTTTCAGTTCCTCTTTCTTTCTTTTATTATTTATTTATTTATTTATTTATTTATTTATTTATTTATTTATTTTTGGCTCTTTCTAGATGAGCAACTAAGGAAAGCTGCTGATTTTGTATTTGTGAGCAGTGGAGCGTATTATAAATGAAGTGAATATTTTTGGGAGGAAGGTTTATATTGCGACAGCTGGTTCAGGCTGTTCCCTTATCAGAAATAGTGCTTCTAGACTATCAAAAGTAGAATACGAGCTTAAAATACAATTTTCAGTCAACCAAGTAAACTCTTTGCCCCCTTTCCCTCTTTAAATTCTTCTCTGTATTTCCTAACTACGTATGCTCACATTTTGGCTTTTTCTCTCCCTATGAGGTATCATTATGTAGTATGAAGGAGAGAGAGAGAGAGAAAAAAGATTTGGATACCTTGCTCAATTTTATAACCTTAGTTTTAATCTTTGATTTTGATGACATCTTTAAACATTCTGTGCTTAAGTTATAGAGAGATTCAGCATTTCAAGCTTATTGAACATAATCTCAACTAAGTGAAGTTCCTATAAATCTGTTGACAATAGAAAATCTCTTGACAATCTTTTTTTTTTTTTTTTTTTAATGTTTAAGCTGGGTGCATTTACAGGGCTTTGTGTGGAGAACCAGGATTCTGGAACAAGGATTGTTTTTAGTGTGGTGAGGATGGCACTTGGTCAGTACATTGTTCAGAATTTATCCCCAGTGTTGACTTCCAAAGAAGTGGTAGATTGGAAGCAGTTGAACAAAAGCAGAAAGTACACAAGGTAGTAATTAAGAGCCGTGCCTAACCAAGCACATGTGCCTACTGATGTTGGAGGTCCCTGGAGGAATTGCCATCTTGGACAATAGGTAAAATGTGTGAAGGGAAAAAGCTGCTTCTTTGGTGTGAAACAAATTCTTATTCCTTCACTGGATTAAATAATAAGGTGGGTATACAGGAGAACGGTATACTTGGGAGCCCAGTTTAAAGAAAAGGATGCTTTAGAAGTATTTGTCATGACAGCTCTTTTTTTAGCTTTTTCTTTGGGGCATTATGCTTAGCGATTTCAATTTTGCAGTTTACACTGTTGATTGGACTCTTGAGTTTGCCCCAGAGGCCTCTGACAACAGTAAAACAAGTTTCATAAATAAAGAATTAAAATGCTTGATGGAGATTCTCTTTTTTTCGCTGACTCATGAACAGATGGTGCTCCTAATCCTTCCATTAAATTCCCTTTTATAATGTTTGTATCCATGCCCAACCCAGGATGAGTGTCAGGGCCGTAAAGTACAGGTTTGTGTGGAATTGGATTGAACCTTGGAACAAACCCACAACACTGGGACATTATTATCAGTTCTTAGTCCTCTGTGGAGTCGAACAGACACCTCAGTCCAGTATTGGGACTGAGGATGACTTTGAGTTATACCAGAAAGATGTATCAATGTGGGTCTAGAAGTCTGCTTATTTGCCATTTGAGCCGATCCTTTTTGCAATATAACTAAAAGGGCCTTCTTCATATCGGTTTTAGGTCAATTTAATTTTATTTATAAAGTATTTCAAGCACGTGGTTTAGAAGAAACATTTGGGTATCTACTATTCCAAATCTAGCAGTTGTTTACATTAGGAAATATTTATTTCAGATTTTCTTTTAAACACACAAATCACTAATGGGGCGCCTGGGTGGCTTAGTTGGTTGGTTAAGCATCTGACTCTTGATTCCTGCTAAAGTCCTCAACTCACAAACCATGAGATGGAGCCCCATGTCGGACTCTGTCCTAACAGCACAGAGCCTGCTTAGGATTCTCTCTCTCTCTCTCTCTCTCTCTCTCTCTCTCTCTCTCTCTCTGCCAATCCCCTGCTCATGATCACTCACTCACTCTCCCCTTCCCTCTCTCTCTCTCTCTCTCTCTCTCTCTCTCTCTCAAAATAAGTAAAAATAAGCCAAAAAAATACAAATCACTACAACCTAACTATAATTTTCTTTCCATTTCTTCCTTCCCCCAAGGAAATGACAATTCTGAAATGACATATATGAATACCATGAACAGTTTTTTTTAATTTTCATCATATTTATATGCATCCTTACAAATAGCAATTTTTCTGTTCTAAAATATAGGCAAATTATATCATTCACAAGTTGCTTTAAAAAAAAGAAACTTCATTGCGTGCTTTGAAAACTTAGATTTTGTTCATGCATTTAACAGCTCTGTAGTCTTCCATGGTATGAATAAAGTGTTCATTCATCAGTGTTTTATTGATGGATTGTTTGTTGCCAGTTTCATGTACTACAAACCATGCTGAACCAAATACCATTTTGGAACTACAGAAATGTTGAAGGAGATAATGGGGTTGTAGGGAATGTACCTCAACAGATTTCTAAGTTCTGCAACACAGTGCCAAAATTGCTTATTATTTTTTATTTGTAGGCATACTTTGATTATCTTGAATATAACCTTTTATGCAATATGTGTTTTATAACTATTTTTTCCCAGGTTTTGGATTTAAACATTTATGGAGGAGTTTTTGTTGTGCAGTATATTTCAGTTTGTTGTTAAATTTGGTCTTTTTCTTTGAAATTAGTTTGCTTTTATTTTTGGAATCCGTTCTCAATCTAATAGTCTAAGGGCATTCTCTTTTATTTTTCTAAATATTACAAGGCTTTGTTTTTCATTTGGCCTGTAATCCCTTTGAATTCATTTATCTATATTATATGAGGTAATGATTTAACTTCATCTTTTTTTCCATGTGGATGGTTGACTTTAATAGAAGAAATATCACATATTTTCTCCACCAAATTGAAATGCCACTTCGAACTTCACAAGTGTCTGTTGATACTTGTATTGGTTTTTAGTCTTTTAGCTTATTTCAGAGTTCTGCCTATCTCTGTACCAATTCCCCACTATTTTAATTACTAGAGTTTTAAAGGAAGTCATGAGACCTGACAGGGCATGTGTCCCTATGTTATTTTTGGTTGTTTGCTCTTCTATATAATTCAGGATCAGCTTGTCAAGTTATAGGGAATAAACCTTATTGGGATGGTGATCGGAATTTCATTGAATTTTTAGATTTATTTGGGGAGATTTCAATCTTCATAATATTTATTTTGGAAACCTTGCAGCTTCATAATCTTTGCATCCTTATATGGTTTACATTTTTTCTTGTTTTATTATGCTTTCTAGGACACCCATGCATATTGAATAAAATAGATGACATTCATTGACATTGACAAAATTATTCCTATTCTGTACTTTAAAGGGAATACTTTTAGTTTTTATCATTAAATATGAATTAGATTAGTTTTTTTAACTTTGTAAAGTGACTGCATCAGAGACTGTGAGAATTATGTAAAATGTTGTTATTTTGATACTTGCTTTTTAAAGTTTACCTTTTGTGGTAGACAGAAAAATGACCTCTCAAAGATGTCTGTGTCATAATCCCCAGAACCTGTGAATCTATACGTTACATGACGAAAGGGACTTTGCAGACATATAAGTTAAGGATCTTGAGAGGGGGAGGTTATCATAGCTTATCCAAGTGGACCCAGTTTCATCACAAGGTTCTTACAAGTGAAAGAGGGAGGCAGGAAGCAGAGAAAGGGTTGGAACTGATGCAAGTAGAGGTTAGACTGATGTGGCCACAAGCCAGCCAATGTGGGTAGTAGCTTCTAGAGGCTGGAAAAGGCAAGTAATGGTATCTCCCCAAGAGCCTCTAGAAGAAATTCAGTTCTACCAATACATTGGTTTTATGCTTTTGACCTCTAGAGCATATAAGGTAATAAATTTCTGCAGATTTTAGCCACTAAGTTTCTGGTTATTTGTTATAGTAGCTGTAGGAACCAAATATGCCTTCTGATGAAATTGCTTTGCAAGACTCTGATCTAATTCAGTATGAGGAAGAAAGTGCCTTTAATATTATGTATTAAATAACAAATGTTGAACCTATTTTAAAAAGTTGGTTATTGTAGTGGAGTTGAGCTAGGAATTGAGGCATATAGACATGGGTCATCATTACCAATTTTTCATCTGTGATGGATCCACAGGCTCCTGGATAGTGGACCAGGACTTAAGCCTGGTTGAAAATAGGAGAGGCAGTCATTTGTAATAAGTGGTATCTGGAGTAGGAATTTGAAGACCTGATAGTTACTTATTTACAGAATTGCTCCCAGCCAGTTCATCTTTTGGGAACTTGTGCATGTGTGTGCATGCATGCGCGGACACACAATAGGATTTATAATGTTTCCTATCTCTGGGAATTGTTGGGAAAAACAAATAAGTTCTTATATATAATGTCAACTGATATATAGAGGGATTTGGTAAGAAGGATTCCATTTCCCAAGGCCTACACAAAGGAAAATAGTAAGAAAGAGGAAACAGATTGGTAATCAAAAGAGATGAGATCCTTTCTAACCGTAGCCAGTGTATTACCTTGAGTATTGACTTGAAAATATTGTAAGTAACCTCCACGGCTTATTGAGAGGACTGGGAAGCTTTAAGCTATTTGGCCTAGAGAAAGAAAGTGGTGGGAGATTGGGTGGGGAGGAGTGAGGGGTAGGGATTGGGGAACAGTACCCCACAAGTGGTTTGCTGGAAAGTGGAGAGAATTGTCCATTCTACTGTTCAGGCCAATTACTTAATTTCTCCAAGACTTAGTCTCTTTCTATGTAACATTAGGACAATCCTGAAGCTCTGCAGAGCTCTTGTGATGATGAAATTAAGTAATATAATGAAAATACTCAGTCCAGTATGTTTGCATTTGTAACTTTGGGATTTAAGTTTCTGACAACCAATTTTATGAGAATTTCACCTAGTTATTGAAAGCTTAAATACATTAGAGCATACCATTTTAATAATTTTTTTAATGTTTTTATTTACTTTTGAGAGAGAGACAGAGAGAGCACAAGCAGGGGACAGGCAGAGAGAGAGAGGGAGACACAGAATATGAAGCAGGCTCCGGGATCTGAGCTGTCAGCACAGAGCCTGATGCGGTGCCAGAACTCATGAACCATGAGATCATGACCTGAGCAGAACTTGGACACTTAAGAAACTGAGCCACCGAGGTGCCCCAAGAGTATACCTTTTTAATTTGTTTTATATGCTGCTACTCGAATGAATGTAGTCCTTTGCCTGTGGCTACCTACTAAGGCTTAGAAGCTTATGCTGTGTGGAGAGAAAATAAATGGGGTCTTTGACTCCTCCTTTGGATTTTTTCTATGTAGCCTTCTGTTTTTGTCTTTTTCCGGTGGTTCTGCACAGGTGCTGCTGCTGGAAGCACCAGTATTTGTTACCAACATGATATGATTATACATTCCTTCCAGCCATTTTTTTTTTACTTCAGAATTATCCAAAGTTATTCAAATAAGGAGCTGTTCTCCCTGTCCTCAGTTGTGATATCGACATTTGTTGTCAGTTTACTGTATCATTGACATAAGTGTTAAAAATGCTGTAACTACCTTAATTATATTCTGGGCTAGAAGAGATGTCAACGTCAAAAGTAATAGAAGTTATTTATAATGGAAGCGAAGGAGTGAAAACATCTCTGATTATATAAAATGCCCTTCTCTCTTTGCCCCTTCCGGGTTTTTTTGGCTGGATCAAGTTATGCTTGATCAACCTGCAGAAACTCACAGCTGTTCAGTGACTGGCACAAGCCATGATAACACCATTTAATGACTACGTAGACCTTTGTGTAGATGACTTTGCCTGCTGTGTCACAACTTACAACAGGAAGAATAGTCAAATACGGTATACAGGCATTTGCTTAAATAATTAAAATAACAGCCACTACTCTTTGTCCATTTACCCTAAGGATTATAAGGCACATTCTCCTTGTTGATTACATTTTCTTCTAACTTTCCTGAGTTAGCTTTGGGAATTATTTCAATTATTTACAGTAGCCTCCATGTACACTAACTTTCTGTTGATTCATTAGATGTACTATACTCTTACCGTTTAAGAGTCTTTGCATATGTGGTTCCCTTTTCTTGGAATACCCACTGATGCCCTCCGCCTCCAAACATACACCCACATATATACCTTTGCCTATTCAAATTCTCCTCAGCATTCTTGATGATTTGGGTCAGATAATTCTTTGCTGGAGGTGGTGGTGCATGGGGACTGTCCTTTGCGTTGTAGAATGTTTGCAGCATCCTTGGCCTCTACCATGCATACCTGTAGCATCCCTCCCATTCATGACAACCAAAATGTCTCCAAGCTCTTCCAGATGTCCCATGGGGAGCAAACTCACTTTGATTGAGAAGCACCACTTTAGAGTTTACTGCAAATGCTATTTCTTTATGAAGGAAGACTTAAGTCCTAAATAACTTGGTTCCTTACACACATTATTCTCCAATCAGCCTATCCTGATTGTCTCTTGATTTCCTTTGTAAAATTTATCTCAAATAAAATTATGGACAAATACTTCCTTGCTTAGTTTGCGTTACTTGTTTTTGCTATAATGTAAATTCCAGGAAGGAAGTAACTTTTTGCTGCCTGGTTCTGCCCTATATTCCTAGTGCCCAGCAAACTGCCTCACATAGATCTTGCACTCATTACGCATTTTTATGCTTGATGAACTTTGATTTTGGTTCTGTTTCCCATTATATAAAATGAATTTTTTTTGAAATCAGTTATTCTTTGCAATCATTAGAGTCTCAAAGTTAAGTTTTGTTATTGTCATTGTGATAATGTGATTTCCAGACCATGTGCAATGGTAGCTTAGGGAACTCACAGGAGCCGTGGAATATTTTAATTTTTTTTTTCAAGGAAAATATGGTAACATTTGCCACGGACATATACACCACGGACTATTAGCTCAAGGTAGTTCAATTTCAACATTAGGTTGTAATACATTACTATTGCTGATGCCATCTCTTTAGGAAGCCAGGTCTTTGACAGTTGCTGTGATACAAAGCAACTACCGTAAGAAAAATCAATATGGAACAGATTATGGGGGCCGTGATGTTTGAACTGATTCTAGGATTTGAGAAATGGTCTGGTGCCACATAGGTGCACACGTGCCATTAGCAAGTAACTGTGGTTATTTAAGAATGAAATAAAATACCATTTCTCTTTCGATTCATGTTACTAGTTTTTAAAATAACGGCCAAGTTGTTAAGGACATAAATAATTAGTAAGTTGTTTGCACCTAACTTCTTAATGAATAGACAAATAGATATTTCTTTTGGACAAAGGACTAATGAAAAAAATGACAGAGGCAGTAAAGGAGTGACAAAGAGAGACGGTTTGGAGGTCTCAGCATTACCCAATTTAACCATTTCCATTCTAAACGCTTTCTTTTTATAGACACTCGTTTCTAGTTCCTTATATAAGAAGTAACATATTTTAAGAGGTCTGACTGTTATATATTTATGATGTGATGCATCATTATAATTTGGAAAAGAAAATATGATGAGAAACTTAAAATAGATTCGGGCTGCAGGTTTTCTTCTGCCATTATGTTGAAGCGCAATCCTCAAGGAAAACAGGATTGATTTTAGAGGATTTTGAGGTTACTCAAAACAGGAAGAAGAAATTTTCATTTAAAAAATTCCATTGTTATTTATAGTTTTCGTTTTCATAGTGTCTGTCTGTCTGTTAAAGGCTGAAACTAAGCTGTTATCTACAGTATATGTAAGACCTCATCACTGTATGATGAGGAACCAGAGGTTTCCTGAGATGCTCTTAAGTTGTTAAGAACTTGGCTATATGAGATAAGGCTCTCATAGGAATTTGCTTGGAATAGACCTTAACCATCACTTTTCATTAAACTCTAATTTCATTAAACTCCAATTATTTAATTGCTGGGATATTCTTTACATTTATAATGGACTCTATAGACCAATCCCAACATTCTGTGGTGATATGAATTCTGCAGAGATGGGTGAAAGGGAAGCTTTATGAATCTTGAAACCATTAATACATTTTGGTTATTGATATCATTTCTCCATTGATAGTTTTAATGCAGAAATTTCCAGTAACAAATTCAGGCCTTTTAAAAGACTTCTCCAATAAAGTGATTGTATCTTCAGTCATATTATTACTAGTTCTGTAAAAGTACTAAATGAAGGATTAAATTTCAGAATGAGTTCCACACCTTAACTGTGTCATTTAGAGGAAATTCAGCAAACTGCAATGCTCAGTATTAAACATATTTACAGAAAATACAGATAATAATGAGTTTTCTTTTGCTTTCTCAGTATCCTCTCCTTAGTTTGTATCTTTGCATTGCACTGCTCTCCTCAACAATTCTCTTTAAAATTCCAGCTATTGCACACCAAACTAGTTAGGAATCTGTATCACCGAGACTTTCTTGGAAAGATGAATAGAAGTCATGTGGGTAGAAGTTGTTCTAGTCCTAAATTCTGTTCCAGCACAGCTCTTGGAAATGGGAAACAGCATATTTGGCAGATTGAAGAAACTGAGAAATATGATTTTTTGCCTCTAGTTTTTTTTTCTTCTTTTTTTCTCCTTCTTTCTTGCCTGCAGTGTTTTGAAAATGTATTATTGTGTAGTATCTTGATCATTTCATGCCATTGCTAATGAGATGGTTTTCTGATGTAAGGGAGTGGTCTTCTGTCTGTTTCAGTTATTCTACTGCGGATTATTTTTAAAGTAGTTTTTTGTTACTATGGTTTTGGAATACTGGGGAGGTAATGAATTGGGGGTGGGTTTAGAATCATAAGAATCAATAAAAATCCTGTCATTTCCATTAACTAGTTCATCAGAAGTGGTTTTGTTATGCTTTACTCTAGTCCCTGGATGAGCTATCTTAGAGCAAATACTGAGATCACTATTTTGAAAGTGCCAACAGAATTTTATGTGTGTGATTTTTTCGTGATGGTTAAAATATTTCCTTTCATGAACAGTAAATTTCAAAAAGATGATTTTTCATAGTTATTTGTTAAAAAAATTTGTTCTGAAGATGAAAAAAAAAAGGAAAATATTAGTGACTCTATCCCCCACAAAAAAACCCAGGGCTTTTTGATAAATGATGTTGAAATAAGTAAATAGTCATCTGAAAAGGAAAATAAGTTTGGATCCATACCTCACATACATGAGGTGAATTGTAAACATATCAAATATTCAAATGTAAACATTGAAAACATGAAAGTTGTAGACAAAAGTGTTGGGGAATTGCTTTGTAAATATAGAATGGTACCATGAAAAACTAATTTGATGGTAGTGAGAAAGAATGTACAGGGAATTTTGGAACTACTGGGCCAGGATAGCTGAAATGATAACGGTGAGGAGGCAAAATAGCACAGACCCAACCACATAGTTGAAAGTTTCTGTCTCTTATTTTTTTTAATATTTATTTATTTAGTTTGAGAGAGAAAGTCTTTGCGAGTAGGGGGAGGGGCAGAGAGAGTGGGAGAGACAGAATCCCAAACAGGCTCCATGCAGTCAACACAGAGCCCAATGTGGGGCTCCAACTCACAAACTGTGAGATCATGACCTGAGCCAAAATCGAGAATTGACAGCATAGCTGACTGAGCCACCCAGGCACCCTGAAAAGTTCTGCATTTTAAAAAGTTGAACCCATGATAGCTTGGGACAGCTGTTGAGAAGTTATTCATTACAGTTGATATCAGCTGTTTCTAACATGGTTAGAATATTCTGAGAGTCCACTGGAAAAGGAATGAACACTGTTCAAGAAGGATGTAGATTCTAGGTTGTTAATAGGTGGCAGGACCATAGCCTTAGATTGAGGTCAGGGGCTAGACTCTAAATCCTTAGAGGAGGAAATGATAAATAGGGAGGTGAGCCAAACATGTTACTAGATAAGGAACTTGGAATACAACGTTAGTGGCAGCTGCACACAAAGGGTGACGGTTACCAAGTGTTTGAGTAATATAGTGGCTTGAATTCCTCTTGCTTATACTTGGGATTAATTAGAGAAACCACCTGGTGTTGTAGACACATAGCCCCACGTGTGCTGGAAAACAGATGCAGAGATGGAAATGAAGGATGTGGTGTCAAGCTGCTAAAAATACACAAATCGGTCTTGGGAGAGGTAACTGGTTTGAGTGAGGCCTTAAGCCAGCTCTGACAACCAGTCATCTGTAAGGAGAGTTTGAATTTGGGGTGAAATCTGAACACTGACAAATGTTTTTCTAATTGCTTCCAGAGATGTGGGATATTTTTGTATTTTACATAATACACTTAGGGGATCAGTCTCATCCTTGTATCTTTATTGCATTACGTTAGGGATAGTACATTGGAATAAAGAGAGAGAGAGCAAGAGAAAAACTGAGAATGAGTATGGCTAACAGTTTCTTATCTCAGTTCATTTTTTAAATTTGTTGCCTACTGCTGGAATAAAGAAAATCCTAATGTGCAATTCATGGGCATTAAAAATGCATCATGGAATTTGGAATGGTTGAAACACAAGTAATACAAAATCTCCATTAACAGTTGATTTTGTTCTCAACATGGGATTTTTGACCATATGATGTTGCATGGTTAACTTAATCTAAAATATTTGATTGATTTTGAACACTAACCCAGAAAATCAGAGCAATTTGAAAGCTGAGGATCAGTCTGAATGATTATCCTTAAACTTCCGCATTTAGAGGCCATTTCTTGTAAGCCGGCTCAGAAAAGGCAGTGGAAATCTTTTCAAGCCTTCTTGCCTTTACCAATCTCGGTGTGACATGGGTGGAGCTAGAGAATATTATGCTAAGCAAAATAAGTCAGTCAGAGAAAGCCAAATCCCATATGCTTTCGCTCATATGTGGAGTTTAAGAAACAAAACAAATGAGCAAAGGGGGAAAAAGAGAGAGAGGCAAACCAAGAAACAGACTCTTTACTATAGAGAACGAACTGATGATTACCAGAGGGGATGGGGGCAGGGGTATGGGCAAATAAATAGGTGACGGGGATTAAGACGCGTACTTGTGATGAGTTCTGGGTGATGTATGGAAGTGTTGTATCACTAAATAGTACATGTGAAACTAATATTCCACTGTATGTTAACTAACTGGAATTTAAGTAAAAACTTGGAAAAAAAGCTCAGAAAGTTTTAATCATTCAAGCTGTGCAGTTAACCAAATATGGTGAATTTTTGTTTTTTCGCGGAAGTATTTTTACTATCTCAGTATTGCACTAAAATAATAGTTCCAAGTTTAAATTTGCCTTACTATTAGTAGTATTTACTGCTTTGTGATATATAATCCATCAGCTCTTGGGAAGTGGGTGGCAAAGTCCAGCAAACAGATTGGAACAGGACAGTTAAATGTAATAAGCATGGGACCTATGAAGAGACCCTGCATTAAGAGTTATCACATTTAATATGGGGGAAATCACGTATTTTAACTACTGAAATTAACTTTTACTTTACTTTGTTTTTCATTATTTTAATACACTTCATCTTTGTTTTTAATCTATAAACACCTCCTTGAATGGCTTACTGTATTTTCTCCAAGCATGACACGATGGGATTGCTTTCTTCTTCATAACTGCTGAGATTAGCACCAAAATATGATTTTTAAGACTGTGTGTGTGAAGGGTGGTGTTAAATCTGGGATATCTTTGGACCATGGGCTGTTTCACTAAGTGGTTGGCTTAAGTGTGATTCTGAAAATAGGAATTTGAGGGTAGCTTAAGGACAGCCTTAGGATATGAGGTACCTAGAATTTGGGGAGAGATTTTATCATCCAGAGATGATTTTCGCCTTTGCAATATTTTCCAGTTTTGAGCAGATCCATGGTGCTGCCAGTTGACTTTTCTCCCACATGTCAAGAACCGTAGAGCTAGAATCATGTGAAATTGTGTTTCAATTAATGCCTTTTTATTCTGGCTTGAATATTGCTAGTATTCTGTATTTTAATGTTATTTTAATAATTCAGACCTCTTTTTTGGTTGCACATTTTTTCCCTTATGTGCTTTTAGAAGTTTTAAAGAGTTATTAAAGTGATTGAATATCTAATATTCATACTTGAAAGCATGTCTTAATATGTAAATTACACCTGGTAAAAACATTTGTGTAATCACTGTATTACATGATTTCTTAATACCTTGTCAGAGAATGAATTTTTAGATACAAATTCATTAGTCTTCAGCCATTTTTAAACTTATGATGCAACTATTAATACTACCAATGCATAATTGCTAGAATGCTTTTCTTTAATTCTGTCCTCATGAGTTTGTATTTCTATTTATGGCATCCCAGTGAGCCGCAGAAAAGGTCATCAGATACAGTTTTGATAAATTAGGTTGACCAAGGATGAATGTTGGTCTCCTGTTTTATTAAATTAAAAAGAAATTAGTCGGTAATGCTTTAATATTTAATTACCTTCAAGTAGACCAGCTTTCATTTGCCAGTCATAATTTGTTTCCAGCACATAAGGTTTAAAATGTTACATATCTCCGAAATGGAAACAAAACAAAACAAAACAAAAAAAACAACTCACTAGTCCAGGATAATTGCTTTAAAAGGAAGTTTTATACAGTAGAACTAGTTCCCTCAAATAGAAACTAATTTCCATGCCTGTAAACCCTGCCTCCTTTCATCTCCAAGAATGGCTTAACAGCACTTAGGTGAAAGAAGGCTGCATTCAGGTACTAACTCTTGACTTGCATCGCTTCAGTATTTTAATTTAATGCAGTAATTTGTGGTCAGATGAGTAAATGTCATATTTTACATCCAATATTTTTACATGTAACAATATTTATTCTACCCCAATAACACAAGTATCCAAAGTAAGATATTTGATTGGCTTATTCAGGGCTGACTGATGCTATAATTTCTTGCAACATCTTTAACTTATTTTAGGATTTAATTAAGTTAATCATTATAGTGAAAAAAATTATTTTTTTTTAGAGAAAAATGTGTTTTCATTGGTTCAGAGACTAACCGTAGTAATAAAAGAGTAAGTATTTTGATGAAATGGTTAAACCTGTAATGAACAGTTAATGGCAATCAAGCACTCCACTTAAAATTACCCATTTTAGAGGAGCCTGGTTGGCTCAGTTGGTAAAGCATCTGACCCTTGATTGCAACTCAGATCATGATCTCATGGTTGTGGATTGAGCCTGCATGGTCAGGGTGGAACCTGCTAGGGATTCTCTCTCTCCCTCTCTCTCTGCCCCCTCCCTCTTCTTGCTCCCTCTCTCAAAATAAATAAATAAACTTAAAAAAATTACTTGTTTTATAAGTAATGTGTGAAAGCAATTATATAATACAGGGAAGAAACAGAGTTATGAACTTGTTAGAAAAGGGGAAAACATTTTTTTTAATTAAAATCATGATTAGCTTTTTTGAATGCCACTGTATTATTTTAATTTTTATAATGACAATTTAAAAACAGGATACTTTTTTATTTATTAAACTCAGATGAACAACCACATGTGGTTATTCCTCTATTTTTTAACTTCTTCCATTGAATTTATTTTTGCTTTTATTTTTTTTCAAGGTAGAAGAATGGCCTTCTTAATAGTATTTATGGACCATCACAGGAAATTGTATATCTTTCTAATTGGGTAAAATTTTTTAAAAAATTGAAGAAACTTGGCCAATTTATTTTTGCTATTCCCAAACCAGAATTTTGCAGAAGAGTTTTTGCTAAACCACTCATATATATTTTTTGTATTATATTTCTATATTACAGTGCTGTTTGCTTCACAGAACTGCGTACCTGTCTTTTTCTATGGAGAATGTTTCCCTACTGCATAATTTCTTTTGTTTTCCCCTTTTCTAAATGTGACAGACCGCTAAAGCATACAAAATTGAGTTTACACCACATTTTATAAGTCAACATCAAAAACCATAAAATAATGCTGTTTAATTATATATATATTAATTGAATTTAGGACACATTTTTATCAATGTCTTATGTAATAGCATTCATTTTAGAATTAAGGGAATTCAGTATACTTTTGCTTTTCAAAAGTTTGCTTTATACCACTTGTGTGAAAAACCTACATTTTTACCTGTATTCACTAACTGAAACCCAAAGATTTTCTCTTTTATTAAAAAAAGATGAAAAGGGAGGGGGAAACAAAACAAAACAAAACCCAAAACATTAAGTGTGTTTTTTAGGAAGCCTTTATACAGTGCTCACTCTGACCAGGAAGAATGGCGCCACCCAGCTCCTTCCAGAGGAACTACATTCAGCATCTGAGCATCAAGCCACCATAGTTTTGAAGTATGTTATTGACCGTCTGTACTTTATCTCAATTTATTTTGTGCATCATTAGCAAGATGTGTCCTAAGGCATCAGAGAAGCCCAAGAGAGGTTATTTTTTGGGTCTGAGAATGTTCAAAATTTTTTCCATGTAAATTAATAAAGCAAATGCTTCTTTGCTTTACACCATTTGGGCTTATGAAAGGTTTCATAAGAATGCTCTACTTTCAGATAGCCAGGGACACCTGCCTATCCCTTGGGATTTTACAGAATTTCACTACTAAATGATTTGGGCATAAGCAATTTCATCAAACATTGAAAAAATAAGACCTTAGACTAGGGCAACCTTGGAAGATGGAAGAAGTAGCAGGAAGGAGGGAGAGAACAGAGTAGAGAAACCCAGTTTGTCTATGAGGAAGACAAAATTTTTTCCAAAATGTTTCTTTCTTTCTTATTTTATTTTGTGTTCACAATAGCATCTTTGTCAGACCATAAAAATTAAAAAAAAAATTTAATGTTTATTTCTGAGACAGAGAGAGACAGAGCATAAGTGGGGGAGGGGCAGAGAGAGAGGGAGACATGGAATCAGAAGCCTGGGAGGCTCCAGGCTCCTAGCTGTTAGCACAGAGCCTGACGTGGAGCTCGAACTCACAAACCATGAGATCATGACCTGAGCCAAAGTCGGTCGCTCAACCGACCGAGCCATCTAGGCACCCCAGACCATGAACATTTTAAAAAGGAATTCAGGGCGTGCCTGGGTGGCTCAGTAGATTAAATGTCCAACTCTTGATTTTGGCTCAGGTCACGTTCTCACGGTTGGTGAGTTCGAGCCCCGTGCTGTGTTCCATGCTGACAGTGCAGAGCCTACTTGGGATTCTCTCTCTCTGTCTCCTTTTGCCCCTGCCCCACTCACTATCTCTCTCACAATAAATAAAAAAATAAAATAGTGTAATATAAAATAAAAAGGAATTCAGGAGAAGGGATACTTAGTGCTCTTCCTTTTTCACCTTCCCTGTCTGCCTGAAATTCTGGCAAATAAGTGGGGAAGGACCTTAACAAGAACAGTGGTCACTATTGGTTATGATAAAGACCTAGAAGTACAATGGGAGAAGAAACGTTTTCTCTACCCTTCAAGATTTTTCTAACTGAATTGAGAGTCAAATTGGCATGAGAGATTAATAGGAGAAAACCAAATTTAGTTTTGTATGTATGGAGAATCCTCACAGACATTCCAAAGATAGTCTGGCAAAATCAGCTATATATGTCATCATAAACTAAGGAAAAGAGGGATAGTGGTCTGGGACTTTAAAGGGAAGCACTGAAATTCATAGGAAGATGAAAAAGAGTAAATGTTTGGTAAACAAATGTTTGTTGCGCCATAAAGAAGCAATGGAACACAAAGAGGACTTTGATCAAACAGGCCTTGCTAGGTTCCTCCCTGTCTACCATACCTAGTTCCTATTATAATGTTATCTACAGTAATAGCTTTCTTCCTCGAGCAGGTTCTCCATCTAAATTCTTTTAGGCATTTGGCGTGGGGAGGGGAGCAGTATCAGGACCTCTGAGTCTTGATTGCTTTTAGCTCAGCCTAATGTACACGCCAAGAGTGGTACATTTGGGAGTGGCCTGCCTTGGCCTCTGCGGTCTGCATAATATATTGATATACATATTAACGAATTAATTCATAAACTATTTAATTACATTCAGTGCATTTGAAGCTGAAGATTTCAGACATTTCATGGTAATTTTCAAATCACAATATTTTGTAAAACAGGACCTTGTTGAAATTGTCACAAACCTAATATAGGAAACATTTTTTTAATGGCATTGGTCATATCTGTACAATATGATCCAGTAAGGACAGATAACTTTTTTAAAAAAAACTTATCCCTGACTGTATTGAATTACTATCTTAGTTCCACTGAAGAAAAGATTTGTGTCTATAATGTCAATTTAAAAATTTTTTATAGTTAAGTGATGATAACACCAGAAAAAGTGGACAGTACAAAACATTTAGCAGTGTTCCATAGGTTGTGGATATTTTATTATCTTTTTGTCTTGTATTTTCACATTTGTTGCCAATCCTTTGGTAGTAAGTAGCGGGGGGGGGGGAAGAAAAGCCTCTATGTTAAATAAAAATTCCAGAACAGTGGAATTATATTCTAGTATTCTGTTTTAAAATGGCATCACGCATACCAATCACTCAGTTTCTAAATGTTCTAAAGAAATTTTTTCAAGAAATCTCTCACCCTGTTCCACACCCTCCACCGATATACACACATACACAGGTCATCAAATTGGAAAGATGAGGTTGGGACATGAGCTAAATTTTTCTGATGGAACAAAATAGTAAATCCACTCTGAAAACATCTCTTCATACAAAATGTGCATAAATAAACATGATTTGTATAAGTAGGGTCTTTATAAATAGTTTTCATTGAGAATGTATGGATTGAATTGCAATAGGCCTTGTTATTTCCTTGTGACTACATCATATTCCTGGGCTTTTTATTTTCTTTCCTTTTCTTTTCTTTTCTTTTCTTTTCTTTTCTTTTCTTTTCTTTTTTTTATGAATATGGACGTGTGCATAGTGGGTGTGTGTGTGCATGTGTGTATGTCAAACTTATTAGTTGAATTAGCAACCATCCTTCTTCTCAACCCTACTGTTTGGTATATTCTCCTAAAATATGTGGGACTTTGGGAGTATTTTAACTTCTTTTTTTTATCTTATTTTTCCTTTGAAGTGCATTCTCCAGTGATGCTTTTATTCAAAGCCTTATAAGTTGTTTTCTGTTTTTGTTTTTGTTTTTGTTTGTTAGTTTGTTTTTATAAACCTGCTGATTTTTTTCAATTTTAGCTACTTGGAGTGAGTTGAACCAATTTAATTTACAGACTAAGTTTACAAAAGAAAACTGAAGGAAAGGGGGTGACTGATTTTATTCCTTTCGTAGTACCACTAGGAAATAAAATATCAACATAAATATGGAGCTCTAATGGCAAAGAGCCAAAAAAAACTAACTCAGTGAACCACTTCATGCACTAATTCTGTGCCAAGTTGTGGATATTCCCTAGTGTGTTCATTGCTTTATTCTCTCTTAATTGTTCTTCACAAAGAACAGGGATAACCAGAAATCATAAAGGGAAGATACTAGGCACAATACCTGTAAAGTCGTGTTGTCTTTTGAATCTTTACTGAAGAACTTTTATGTCTACACAGTATGATTATTTATCATATTGAGACACTAGTCTTCTTCACAATTTTTACAGAGAGAGGCTTATTTTGTATTTTCGTTGAAAGAACTGTATTTTGAAAAAAAGTAAATTTCAAAAGATAAAATATAAATAAATGATTCATTTTTTAAAAATTAAAATGGAGCTAAAGATCTATCCAAGCTTTTTGTTAGTATGCTATTACCAAGATTACTATTTTGAACTGAAATACTTAAAGGCCAAAGAAAAATGACAAATCAAGTTATTCCTTTGAGACTCTTTCAAGAATATGTGACAGATTTCTATCTGGTAGTTTTTGCCTGGTAGATTGAAATCTCTAGAAGAGGATATGTTTTCTGTAGTATCACTCAGAGATATTGTTTTGGACCATTTAGAATTTTAAACTTCCTTCAAACTTTTAGCCTATAATGAGATTTTTATAGAGTTAAGCATGGATAGTTTTTCCTTAAGACAGTTAAGTATGTAAACATGTAAGTGATATAACAGTTTTAGGAACTGAGATCATTTTATTTAATTATTATTATTGATATATTTAATCATCATAATGTGTATACATAGGCCTCTTTTAGAAGCAATCTGAATATATATTTGAAATTAGGTATATTCTCCCTTCTCTTCCTTTCTTGTGGTCAGAGAGAGGTTTCTCTTTTATTTTTTCCCCCCCTCAGATTCATGGGAGGTAGAAAAGTTACAGTGTAAGGGCATGGGCTTAATCATTGGAGGGGGCTAAAACTTTGTGAACTTAGCAACAAAAGGCTGGTGTAACTTTACTTTAGTAAAGTTTAGTAAACTAAACTTTAGTTTTTTGGGTTTTTTTTTTCCTATGAAATAGGGATACTGGTATGCCTGTAAGGTGCCATAAGGATTAAATGTGTGTAAATCCCATAGGAACATAATAGATATATCAAAGAAAACATAGCATTACTTCTTCAAAATGAAAGAAAATTTATTACTAATTTATTAATGGCCTATTCTACTTTTAGGTGGTAGAGAGGAAACTACAATATGTTGGCCATTCATCACATTGTATAATTTGGAGATTGAATGCAGAATGATTTGAGAAGTTTAAGTATGTCAGTTTGAAGTTATTTCTCTCTATCCTGTTGGTGTCTGTGGCCCTTGTGCAAAGGAATTGATAAGAAGAGAGCATACTGGATGGTGCCTAGGAACCTGAAGTTTCAGATACTTGCTTCTCTGACATGGGAGCTCCCACCAGCAACCCAATGGACTTAAAGACTTTGTTACTCATCAGGTCACTTCTTAGTGTGACAGATGACTAATGCACATTAGGAAATCTCCCAAATTAGCTCCCAAAGTCAGACTCCCAAAGAGCTTACCTCTTTGTGTGTTCTTCTAGTTAGGATTATAGAAAAGTGTTGGAATTTCATTTTCTATGGGTTTCAAAATATGCCTCAGCACTATTGTCTTGTGAGGAAAAGTCCATTTTCTTATGATAGAATAACTAAATACTAGTGGTAACAGTATGATAATTATAGATATATATAATATACATATATAACATTATATAATAATATATGATATAATAATCAAAGAATAGCTTTTATTTCACAAGTGTTTCAGTGCTACCAATAAGCTTGTTACATGCTGAACAGATTGAAAGATGGCAGTTGTGTAGCCCTTGTTCTTGAAGGGATCATATCCCAGTCAGAGGGGAAGAGAAAGGAAAGAGGAGAGACAAGGAGAGAAGAGAGGTGAGGAGAAGTGTGTGTGTGTGTGTGTGTGTGTGTGTGTGTGTGTGTGTGTGAGAGAGAGAGAGAGAGAGAGAGAGAGAGATGTGAGAACATATATTCAAGAGTAATGTGATAAACTTGCTAATAGAGTACTAAACATAATCATTTTTATTTAAGACAATACAGAGGAAGAAGTATCCAACCTTGGAAAGGCAAGGGAAGAATTTGCTTATGAAGACATATTTGAGCTGGATTACAAAGAGGAATTTCTCTTAGGAAGTTTGTGGTTCTGACATCCTTGTTTTATGCATATGTTACATATTATGCATATGTCATATAAGAATATAATACAAATAAATTTAAAAACTATCAGTCTTCCCTCTTTTTTTGGAAAGAAAGATCGATAGGCATGATTCCTAAATATCAAAGAAAGAATGGCCTCTTGTGATAGTCTGAGTAATGGCCCCCCAAAAGAGGTTCCCATATGACTCCCAGAACATCTAATTATGTTACACCACATGGCAAAGGGGAATTAAAATGGTGGATTGGATTAAGGTTGTTAAACTGACCTTAAATTAGGGAGAGTATCCTGAGTTATCTGGGTAGACCCAGTGTGATCACAGAAGTCCTTAAATGTGGAAGAGAAAAGCAGAAGGGTCCATGTCAAAGTGATGAGATGTGAGAAAAGCTCAACTGGCCATTGCTGGCTTTGAAGATGGAGGACGGGGCCATGAGCCGAAGAATTAAGGCACTCATTAGAAGGTGAAATAAGCAAGAACATGGAGCCTGCCCTAGAGGCTCCAATATGAACTGCAACCCAGCCAACATACTGATTTTACCTCAGAGGCACCCATTTTGGATTTCTGATTTACAGAACTGTGAGATACGAAATTCGTTTGAAACACTAAATTTGTGGTACTTTGTTAAAGTAGCACTAAGAAATTAATTCACCTCTGGAACTTAGATGAGCCTTAAGACTCTCCTTTTTCTGCTATCCTGTACTCAATTATTTACAGGTAAATTACAAGTGATAAATTAGTATAAACATCATACACAACCTTTCCAAAGGAGTTTTAGCTCCGAATTTTAGTATGCTGCTGGTAGAAAAAGTAGTTTAGAAAGGAAAGAAAGAAGCAGCACCCAATGAAACAAAAGTACAGATGTGAGAATTAGCCATGAGGATCTGTTTAGAAATTTGTACTTAAGTAATGTGCATTTTAATTACTGAAATGACAGTAGAATTCAATAACATGCAGGATTTTGGATTCAAATTGGCTTGTCTCTTGGCTACTGATGATATATTAAGATAAAAATATATCTTAAAGGGAAAACATCAATATTTGGTTAATTCTTACTTGCCTGAACTGTTTAATAATTTATACTATCGTTATACCTAATTCATACAGAGATTAATGATGTAAATGTTGAGCACATCTGTGACTTATTTTTCCCATTATGCCTACCTGATACTTAGAAGGAGCTCAGTAGAGACATAATGGATCCAATTGCTTTTGTTCAGTGTTTTAATAAGATCAGGCGAACTGGTGGATGATAAACTGGCACATACTGCTGGGCACGATGTTCAGTGGCTTTGAGTGCTGAGATATGGTCTTGGCGCCTTTTCAGCTGATCTTGTAATTCTTTGGCCTGTCAGTGAAATTGAAATATTGTTTCATTTGTGGTTGTTTAGGAGCTCCATTTTCCTCATGCACATCATGGTTATTAGGAAGTTATTTGATGAGGTCATTGAAAGAAACCCCGGGGGGAAAAAAAAGAAAAGAAAAGAAAAGAAAGAAACCCCGGTAGTGCTTGAGAAGAACTGTAGAATCAACATACATGGTCCAGCGCGGTTCTTCCACTGGCTCACCACGCGGTTCTGGGCAGATTCCTTATCCTTGCTATGCTTCAGGTTCCCTATGTGTAGAATGGGGATAGCAATTCTGCTTATCTCATTAGCATGGCGGAAGGATGAAATGAGTTAATATAATGAAGGTATTCAGACCAGGGACTGGCTGATAGTAGGTGCTAAATAAATTTAGCTATTGTTATTTATTTTATATGTGCTTGAAAATGAGTGAAACATACATTTTAAATTTTTATGGAACATACACGCATATTCACGTTCTTCAAAAGTACATGTGTTGCACACACACACATGCACACACTTTTACCTCCAGCATACAATTTCTAAATCAGAAAATGAAGGCAAAATGACATGTTAAAATATCTACTAATAAAACTATGTCCCCAGCTGGCTGGCTGGTGCCATGCATGGGAGCTAAGAAGGCGTTCTCTTGCAGTGTGCCTCAGAGAAAAGGCCTGAATGAGAGAGCTTCCGTGTAGTGTTTTACTCAGATCAAAGCGCAGAGAATTCCATTCCTGTTTTGTTTTCTTTCTCTATTGGTCAGAATGTCTAGATACAAAAGGAGAATAAGGGTTAAAATTACATTACTGAAGACAAAATTTCATATTCCCTTTGAATGAAGAGCTCCACAATTAAATCACAAGAGTACTTTTAATATATTTTTGATGAAGAAACATCCAAAGGTGACATTGGAGCAACAGAAAATGGCTTGGATTTTAGGTGTTGGAATAGTCAAGGATGTTTAAAGATTTTCATTTGCATCCCCCAGTGCATTTTTCATGATTCAGGTTTTGTTTTTGTTTTTATTTTTTTATCAAGTTTTAGTAATATTCACAGATACGTTCCTTGTTTGTTGGATTCTTTGTTTTGCTTGGAATGATACAGAGACAAGGAAACGTGGTTTCTCCTTAGTAGGTGTATTTGGGCCACCACTAATGTCCTGGTCTAACTACAAAATTATAATATTTCCATGTCTTTAAAAAACAGATGTAGAAGATAGTATGCCCAAATCACAGTTAATGTGATTAATATTAATTTGTTAAATCCTCATAAAAACTCTGAGGTACACATTTTGATTATACACACAGAGAAGAGAAGACTGAGGCACAAAGAGGTTGAATAACTGGCCCAAGATCTCACAGCTACAAATGGGAGAGTCAAACTTGAACTCAGGTAACATTTACTCTACATTTCTTTCTTTCTTTTTTTTTTTTTTTATTTTCATGTTTTTATTTATTTTTGAAAGAGAGAGAGCAGGGGAAGGGCAGAGAGAGAGAGGGAGACACAGAATCCGAAGCAGGCTCCAGGCTCTGAGCTGTCAGCACAGAGCCCAGCAGGGGGCTTGAACTCACAAACTGTGAGATCATGACCTGAGCCGAAGTTAGATGCTCAACTGACTGAGCCACCAAGGCACTTCTACATTTCTGAACTACAAGAGACGGTGTTTCTTTTCCATACTAGAAACTCAGTGATAACTATTTCCATTACTCTATCTTTTTTTAATTTATTTTATTTTTTTAAAATTTTTTTTCAACGTTTTTTATTTTATTTTTGGGACAGAGAGAGACAGAGCATGAACGGGGGAGGGGCAGAGAGAGAGGGAGACACAGAATCGGAAACAGGCTCCAGGCTCTGAGCCATCAGCCCAGAGCCCGACGCGGGGCTCGAACTCCCAGACCGCGAGATCGTGACCTGGCTGAAGTCGGACGCTTAACCGACTGCGCCACCCAGGCGCCCCTCTATCTTTTTTTTAAATGCCCATTTTAAATGCTCTGTGTGCTGCAACCTTAGAATGTATTTGGATTGCTGCTATTTGATTGGATTAGGTGCAGAAAACCATTTCTCAAGCACATATCATAATGAAATTTATCATTGATTTATGAGTGAATGACGGGAGAGTTTGGAACTATTCTTATTTAATAAGCTTTAAAGAAAAATCTTTTTTTGGGGGGAGAAAAAATTGAGGTTTATAATATTCCTGGTTTAGATTTTAAGGTATTGCTTTAATGATATATCAATAATTGTGGCAATGGTGCATTTGGTTTTCCAATTGGTAAATTTATCAAGGATTTTCAGTGTTTAATACTTAAAAGTTATCATGTATCACAAAAATATTATCTATGACCATTTCTAAATGGCACAAATTTAGCTTTAGCTTATTTATCTATTTCAGCCAGGCATTATATAAAAGAGAAACATCTTTGGGTAAAAAATAGACATGACTTTTGTAATAAAGGTTTAGGTTTTCCAAGGAGAATAACTGAGCCAAAATGGAAGACACTTTCACTCTCTGAAACTCAGAGAGGTGTTTTTAAACCCTGACAAATAATAAAGAATGGTCTCTGATTAGGTTGCTTGGATTTTTATTCTAGCTCTGTGTCTTTGGCCAAGTTGCCTACCTCTCTGCGTCTGTTTCTCAGTTAATAAAATGAGTGCAGTAATTGTAGAATCATGAGAATTAGATGATTTAAAAAAATTTTTTCAAAGTTTTTTATTTATTTTTGGGACAGAGAGAGACAGAGCATGAACGGGGGAGGGGCAGAGAGAGAGGGAGACACAGAATCGGAAACAGGCTCCAGGCTCTGAGCCATCAGCCCAGAGCCCGACGCGGGGCTCGAACTCCCAGACCGCGAGATCGTGACCTGGCTGAAGTCGGACGCTTAACCGACTGCGCTTTCCCAGGCGCCCCGAGAATTAGATGATTTAATAGATAAGGCATTTAGTGTAGTGCCTACAACATATGAGTTAGACTTCATTGTTGTTGAGGTGGTGGTGGTGATAGACGGAGGAAAGAGAAGAGGAGAGTTTTACTGGACTGTGATCTAAATATGCTAAATAAATAGCAGGTAAGACAGGGCAACATTGTATAAGTGAAATATTATTCCACATGTTGCAGCAGTCAACCTTTCTCTCATAGAGAACATATGGTGACTAAAGAAAATGTGCTATTTCATGTAAATGGTACTGATGGGTGGTAGTCATTGTATTAGTTTGCTAGGGCCTCATTTTAACTTACCTATTTGGAGTCCCTACAGTCATTTTCTGAGCTACTGGGGATTAGGGCTTCAATTAACAGTTATGGGAGAACACAGGTTACCCCATAACAGTTGTATTTGGAGCAAATGAATTTAAGACCAGTGACTAAATAGCCAGCCGTGAAATGTCATCATCTTTTTTTAATGTCCCAATCTTGAAACTGATGGGTATGTGTCTTTTAGGATTGCCTGTTGTGTTATGAAGGAAATGGACTGATTATAATATAATCAGATCAAAGCTGTTTTAAAGAGTTCCAAATCTGATAGAAACTTCTGAAATAAACTTTTGACTCCATATATTTACAACCGAAAAAACCACCAATTAAAAATTCAATGTTCCATTCAGTATTCAGTTAATTGCTGGTGAAATTTTTATCCTGTCACTTTGAGAACGAAGGGAGAAAGTTATAAAAGCTTCCCTCCATAGACCCCCCCGCCCCGGGAACTTAAGGGACATTGAAAACCAAGCATTTCCTGAAAAAAAAAATACTCAAATTTATAAATATTTCACTAATTTCTGGGCATTAGAAAATGGGTATTAAAAATGTTCTTCAGGATCAATGGTGATGGTGTTATGGACCAAAGCCATATGATTAACAATTGGTTATTGGACACAGTTTGTGTGAGGAATTAATGTTATCCCCCATATTGCTTTTAGGCAAATTGTTTCTTAGTACTTGATGCTACTGTATTTTGTACCATTGAGGTGTGTATATCTATGCATATACACATATATATGAAGAAAGAGGGAGAAGAGTCAATATGAATAATAAACACAGAGAAATATGTATTCATATACCACACTTGCAAGATTTCTTTATTATTTATTACTTTCCTCTGGGCAAAACTAAACAAATCAAAATATTTTTGTATAACATCAGGATTGTTGTAATAAAGGTATTATAAAAATAATGTCATTTTAGTCAACAAAAACAAAAAATAAAATGTATATACTCCTTTGTTTAATATAGCATTTGCCGGAAGCTGAATTATGAAATTTATTGTTTTTAATTGAAGAACAAACCCATTCTTCATTGAAGCATGAAGTAGCCAGAGTATATCAAGGGATAATGTCCATGTTAGAGGGGAAGAAGATTTAACAGTTTGCAAATACACACCAGAGAATATTATTTTGTTATTTTCAAATTTAGTTTACTGTACAGTTAGAAGAATCTTGAGTTATCAAGTGAGAACATGCTGTTAATGAATGGTAGTGGTTGTTTGTTTTTGTTTTTGTTTTGCCACTAGAAAGAATGTGTGCCAGTTTTAAAAAAGGTAAAAAGTAAATTGAGGTGAAAAACTTTCTTTTTGTAATTGGAAAACAAAAGAAAACAATGTTTTGTATTCTGTTTTGGAATTAAGGTTCTGTTTCATTTCCTTTGGGTTTCTATAACACTAGGTATTACTGACATTACCTTGTGCTTTACAACTACATGAGATTCACAATTTTGGATGATAATTTTATCCTTTGTAATATAATCCAACATACACTTGTGTTAATTGATCAAAAACAACTTGAGTGGAGGGAAGAGTGTTCAGGATGATACCTAGATTTGTGCACGCCCATTTCTTCAGTTTGGAACTTTAAGAATTGGAGTGGCTAACATTGCTATAAAACGCATGAAAAGTTAGATGACAGGAGTTTTGAAGATAACCAATATTTAAGATACAGAAAAGGAGGCCAATCAGAGAGACTGGGAAGAAACACACACATATCATGTATCTATAGTCTTTACTGTATATAAGATAAATATAATCTACCTAAATATAGTTCATCCAAAATGTGTACCTGGCAAAGTGGAAATATTGAGAAGATATAATAAAATGGAAAAAAAAAAGTATTTCAAATAATTGTATACAGCTGCTGTTTGATAGTAAGGGGCTGCTTAAATATTAAGCTTAGGAGCTGAGTAAGTGGTGCCTCATACCTACCACAGGTTGCTGGTGTTCTCAGATTTGAGGTCAGGGGTTGTGCTGCTGTAGTGGAGAAATATGCCAGTCTTTTCTCATGTTGCAGAAGAAACAACTTACTCGCTAGTGTTTTCTTGTGCCTAGGTGGATGTTTGGTCATTTTCTCTATTTCTTCTGGACGTTACAGTTACTTGTCTGCTACCAAAACTAATCTTTTAAATAAATGTTGACGGAGGAATTAAGACAGCTAGTGATATTTGTTGTAGACACATGTTTTGCCTGGTCACCTGTTCTTATTTTTAAAAACTTGACTTCAAATATATTTTATGTTTCTTGCGATTAATATTTCTATAATTTTTAAGATGGGTGAAAAAATATCACTGTGTGAGTTTGAAATGTTTTTCAACTCAAGTGCGAGAACTACTAGTCAGACATATTTGACAGGCTGAGGTAGCATCTACATGTGAGGTAGATCTACATGAAAAATAAGGATATACTGGAGGAAAAAAAAGTTACCCTAAATTTGCCTTGGTGTGGGTGTGAGGTTTCTAAACAAAACTGTTATCTGCTCTTGATTCAGAGTTATTTGTGATCTGCATTCTGAAGTTCAGTTTTAGGGTTTGAGAAACCTTTACCAGGTGGTCAATCACTTTTTGATATGAATGTTAACTTTTGATATTGCTGGTTATCCTGTGTTATGTTGATTCCATAATTCTTGATATGCCGAGGGCTCAAAGTTTTGGTGACTGATATTTTTCTTAGCTGTATAATATTGCAACAGTAAGAAAAAGCACAAAGATCTTTAAGTATTAGATTTCTTTCTAACCAACAAGCCCAGAAGTTACCGTGTATTTAGGGCCTCCTGGTAATCAGGCTAGACTTAAAATGAAGACATTGTCCCTAGGGGAAATTATACCCACTATCTCTTTGAATTTACATTGTTTTGTGGGTTTTTTTTTTGGAATATCATAGGGCTTTTATGTGAATTAAAGAGTAAGGAATCTGAATTAATGTGAGTTTGCTTTATGGGGGGCTTTGCTAGGAACTAGCAGGGCAAAGGGAGCTCAGAAACCATGGTTACTTTCTTGGGAAAATACTAACACTACATGTTATGCTTCTGATTACTGAGATAACACAACCAAAAGTACCTTGAAATATACCAAGCACCATTCAGATGTTAGATATTGTTAGTTCATTAAAGCATAAACCCTTCCTGGCAAGACAAAGAAAGATCCACAAAAGATAAATAGAGAAATTAATTTCCTTTATCCTCTGTCCTCAACATTATAGATGTGTATTTTCACCCAGGTATTTTAGACTGCCATCTAGAATCCAAAATCTTTGTTGACATTCTGTGGGTAAACATGTAATACGATGTTAAAGTGCCCAAAAAGGAAAGGCTTTGGGTATTCAAAGATAAGTAGGTAGATAGAAGTTTTGAGAAGTTGTGAAGAAGAAAATAAAGCAACAGAGAGCATTTGGAGCAAAATAAAGGAATACAAAATGAATTCTAATGTGATCAGCATTCTCTAATAAGAATATTATTAATACTACTTTATAATGTTTGAGAAATCATAGAAATCGGGTTCCATCAAGCTGATCAGTAACAAGCAGCTGTTTTAATACATGTAGGAAGAGGGGAAGACAACTGATCTGATACGTATTGTAAATACTACTCTCATTTGAGGGCATGATCTTGGCTCCCTTTCATGACATCAGGTTACAGATACCATTGCAACAGAAGTCCAGAAATAGCACAACTTTTAAGACATGTCGACCAAATTGTTCAAAGTAATACAGAGAACTAAAAAGATACCCTAGAATATGTATTTTGCCATTACAGGTAAGACAGTCATGTGTAGAACAAACCGTGAACTTCAGCAAATCTTACTCTGACAACCAAATTGCTAGGGAAATAGAGCAGCAGACACCAAACATAAGTTGTACCCTCTCCTGACACTTTTAATGATTCCCTAATTATATTGTTGCATGAACTTCAATTATCTCCTCCACTTGCTTTCATTACTCCTCTTACATACTTGTCCTGAATCTGACACTCTCGAATTATTCTGAGGCTTCCCAAATGAATGACTAGTAAGTATGATGATAGATC
The DNA here is from genome assembly GCF_016509475.1 of Prionailurus bengalensis. Lineage (NCBI taxonomy): Eukaryota > Metazoa > Chordata > Mammalia > Carnivora > Felidae > Prionailurus > Prionailurus bengalensis. Next base: position 145,670,321 of record NC_057345.1, read on the forward strand.
TATTAATGTTTAACTATTTTGCTTGTCTTTCATTTCTTTTTTTTTTAAAGTTTATTTTATTTTTTTAAGAGAAAGAGAGAGAGAGAGGAGAGAGACAGAATCAGAGCAGGGGAGGTGCAGAGAGAGACACACACAGAATCCGAAGCAGGCTCCAGGCTCCAGGCTGTCAGCACAGAGCCCGACTTGGGGCTCGAACTCACGAACTGAGAGGTCATGACCTGGGCTGATGTCAGACGCTTAACCGACTGAGCCACCCAGGCACCCCTTGTCTTCATTTCTCACTGTAGTTTTGTTGTGAGGTTGAAACGCTTTGAACAAAGTTGCTCCTCCCTTCAAAGAAATCAAACAGGTTTGTAAAGGCTATCATAAGATGTAACTGTTTCTTTCTTGTTAATGATTAAGATCTGGGGGGTTTTTTGGATGACTTCTCAATCTGTGCACCGACAATGGGTGAGGGGATCCTAGCAGAAAGAAGCTGTATGGAATATACAGCAGGAGTTGAATGAGAGTCTTGAGGAGTCCTACTCTCAAGAGTTTCGCCCCTTCTGCTGAGGAGTGGGTATTGAGAAGACCCCCTGAGAAGAGAGGGTAGTCTTTGAATAACTGAGAGAAGTATGCCGAAAGAGATTGCTAGTATTTAGATTTCAACAACCTTACTTACAGAAGACTTTGATTTTATCTTCACATCTGCTTTCCTACAATCTGGAGAATCAGGAGATATTGAGAGATAGAGGCTAAGACAGGGAAGTGGGGCTTAGAGGAGAAGAATACTCAAAACAGAACAAAACAAAACAAAAACATAAATCCTGCCCCTGCTGTGGGCTTTTGGAATTTGTTGGTTGTACCCGAGCTAGAGTAGTATTTCAGTTTTAACTGGTTAAGATTAAAGTTTTAGTAGCTTAAAATACATAGTATAAGAATTATTTGTTAATGTCTCAAAGTGGTTACAGATCTCAAGGTATGAGATCCTATAACTTCCCAAATTTTGTCCAGGGAAGAGAAGAAATGGTGCTCTGAAGTGATTTTTAGAAGGCTATAATGTTAAAAAAAAGTGTTTTATTCTTTGTTGAATCCTTTCGAGTCCAGCCCGTTCTGCAGACTGGTTACACATGCTTAATTCTCATGCAGTGGATCCTATTATCATTACCATTTTAAAGATTCTGAGTCTACGAGAGATTGCAGAGCATGACATGCTCTTGCAGCTAGCAGGTGGCTAATTCAGGTTTTGAAACTTGATTTTGACCAAGAAATCTGCCCTTTTCAGCAGTATGGACAGGTGTTCGAACCAGTAGACTAGGAGACAAGATGCACGACTCTGGAGAGCAGACAGGCAGGTGATATAAAAGCTCTGGGGTAGATAAAAACACCAGAGAGTTAGAGCAAGGATCTTGGAACCAGGGTGTCAAAGCAGAGAGTAGAAAGTCTTTGGTGTTAGTTTAAAGGAGCAAGCCACACTTTTTTATAGCAAAAGATAGTGGCACAAGGAGAAAATATACCAGATCCAAGTGATCAATCAGCAGGGTGTCTAACAGAATGGGACAAGTACGTTAGCAAACAGAATTCATTCATTCATTCATTCATTCACTCATTCATTCAAGAAAAACATGTGAATCCCCTGTTATGGGCCAAGTTCCGTATTGGGCCCTGAGACTACTTCGGTCCAAAAAGCAAATAAAGGCCCCTGTCCTTATGCAGCTTCTTCAGAAGGCAAAGCGGAAGTAGAGTAGATGGTTTATATTTAACTTCTTCTGGGTTTCTAGCAAGAAGCACAGGACTTCCCATCTTTGGGCACATCCAGACTCTTTTTCAGATCCGTTGCAAGACAGTCCACCATGGTCCACTTGAGCTTTTATATGTCTCGCAGAGGATGCCAGATCATTCCTGTACCTCTGTGCCTCTCAGGATTGTTTACACAGCGAGTGAGCTTGAAAAGTGAGGAAATGCATCTCAAGAATTCATCCTTCAGTATTGGTCTCCTTATGAACAGAACAGAGGCTGCCTTACTGCTTGTTGTCAAAGTAGCAGATTCCTGAGCTCAAAGTTTCTCTCTGGTAGAACAGCCCTGCTTCACTGGTATGCTCCACATAGACCTCTGGGTTATCCTGTGGGATCTGGGGCTCAGCGATGCTGATAACATCTGTTTCTGATTTTGCTCTGGGTAATAAGGCTCAATGTCCCCGATCCAGGAGTCTCGTGTTTGCTGTGATAATCCACGGAGCTGTGACAGGCTAATTTATTAGTTCATAGACTTATTTCCGTGCGGATTCTCCTGCTTCTAGCTTTCCTTCCATCATCACACTTCTTAAAGTAGTGTAACATCCCAACAAAATTCTATTTGGAGCAATGCAGGCTTTGTTTAAATCAGGGAATCACTCGGTAAGTGATTGTATTGGCCTGGAGAATCATTCTGTATTTTGATCACAGCCAAAGCCAAAGGCAGAGAGGCCCGTGTCTTCACAGAATGATTGTCCTTGTTTATTTATTTTTCTTTTATGTGTTTATGTGTTTTTTAGAGACATGACTGTCCTACCTAAAAATATTAACTTAGTTCATCATGCTGTCAAACATGCTTCAACCCACTTGAATGAAAACATGTCTCCTGAACAAAGTAATCTTTTATGATTATAAATAAAGATCATAGAGGTAGGGAAAAGATAAAGGAAATCTTTACCCTAAACACCTAACATAAATCTTCATAAGGGAAATATTTTATTTGAGATGAAAACCTGAAGGTGTGCTAAATATAAATAGAGCATTGGAAAATGCATCTTAAAATGGTCAGTTTTAAGGGAACAGAATAGATTTAGGCACCAGGCCTATTCAAGGTGTTTTTTTCCCCCTCAGAATAGAGTGTAGTTGCTAAGGGGTTATGTCACGGCACTTGAAAGGACAGCGCTTCAAGTTCTTGGGAAGATCAGTGAGTTAATGAAAACTGCACTTCAGTCTCATAAGCCTTATATTGATGAGTTTGCACTGTGTTTTCTTTCTCTTTGAGGAAGTGTGGTACTTGCAAACTCCTTCTTGCTCATTAGAAGATATCCACTGATGACACCAAATCGTTTTGAGTAATCACAGGCAATGATAGAAACACTATTAAGATTGTGCCTTGTAGGTGTCTGCTTATCAATTTATGGTGAATGCTGGAAACTGCAGGCATGTATGTGACCAGATGTAAACAAGGAACACTGCAGTGCTGGAGAGTCCTGCCTTTTTTTTTTTTTTTTTTTTTTTTTTAGAGAAAGAGAGAGCATGAGCTGGGGAAAAGGGAGAGAATCTTAAGCAGCCTCCATGCTCAGTACAGAGCCTGACACCTGGCTGGATCCCACAACCCTCAGATCATGACCTGAGCCGAAATTAAGAGTTGGATGCCCAGCTGGCTGAGCGACTCGGGCACCCCCTTTGTGTGTGTGTGTTCTGCCTTGTATTGTCTTCTTTAAAAATATGATTTCCAGAACTATAATATACCACAAAAATTCAGAAACATTGATTGAATCACTGTATCATGACTACATGGTCCTTAACCCTGTTTTATATTTCTTACACATATGAATTTTTCTAAAGTGATTTTATAAAGCGGTATCTGTGGGTTATAAACAGACATGTCCTGGATGAGAGCATTACATAATACATTTCACATCTTAAGCTTCTCAAATTTTATGTTTGTCATGTATTGGCTACCAGATCTTTTAAACACACACATGCACTCAGACGCACACACACGCACACACAGGCGCGCGCACACACACACACACACACACACACACACACACACACACATACACGGGGCTGGGATGGAGATTTTCAGAGACTGGTAACTAACCTTCAATATATGTTTGTGAAGTCAGCAACCAGTACAAGGTGCCTGGCACTTACCAAATATTTGTTGGTTGAATGAGTAAATGAGTGAAGAGTACCACAAGAAATGGCTATGGATTGAATATAGATGCTTGGATTTAATGCCTCTAGACACTCATCTTGCTGATTCTGAGCCCAAAAATTATGGTAATTCATTTCCCCCCCCCCCCCCCGAAGCAAATGCCTTGCTATATTCAGGGCTTAGTGCATTCAGTTTCAGCGGCGTAAGGTGGAGGTGTCTAGAAATCCTCACAGCCAATGTATGAGGAAAGTTAGGTTTTACTGAATTAAAAGCTGACATTTCAAATGTAACTGGAAGACTTGGATGAATATATTCTATAATTTTATATCTTAAGCTATTGAGTAAGACTTTCTGTTGCTTTATTGGTAGGAAGCTTTTGTTCGGATAGTGTTGTTTTTGTCAGATAGGAAATAATATATATTTTGTTGTCATTTCTCCTTGATGTTTTTATTTCCTTTAAGGGAACTGATTTCACTTTAGAAACTTTTGTTCTTATTCAGTATTTTCTTTCAATGTTCTTTAAAACATATCTGCCAAGAAAAATAATTCACCTTCTTGCAAAATGTTAACATTTTCAATTTTAAGTAAAAGCCACCTTGCCAACAGTGTTATTTCAAAACGTTTGATTTGTCATGATATGTTCAGTCTATTTTTAAGGTTTTCCAAATTGAATTTTGAAGTTGGTGCTTGTTCCAAGTTAAAGCAGTGTGCAATATGTTGCGGTATGACTGAGTGGAGGAGAGAAAGAGATCCAGGAATAAATATATCTAGAAGAGCACTAACAGCTAAATTCTCTCTTTTCGTTTCCCCAGCAAAGGGGATTAACCTGCCAAATGGCACCTTGCCCTCAAAGTCATAATGAATCTCATTTATGAACAAGTGTGATCATTACTTTTGATGAATACTTATGTTTTTGTGAAGCACTGTATGTTGTTGAATAATAAATGAGTCATCTGACTCCTCATTCTTCTCAATCAGAGGTAATTTTGCTCCTAGTTCAGCCCACATAAGTATGTGCACAATGCTCAGCACATAGTAGGTTTTCAGTAGGTATTAGTAAATGATGACATATTGAAAGTCCATAAAATTTTGCCTAGTACTTTCCTTATCAAAGAACAATTACAATGTATTGCTTTCTTTCCTTCTATCCAAACTATATGCCAGCCACTGTGTAATGAGATCTACCAATCTAACAATGTTGTGGCCATCAGGAAACTCATAGTGAGGAACACAGATCTGTGATCCTAAGAGAGAAATGCTATGTAGGACACTAAGGAAGCTTCATCAAGAAAGGCTATCTGCTTAGTGTCATTTGCAAGTTTCTTGGAATAATCTGATTAAAGCTGCCGCTTTGAAAAATCTACTTTTTGAACCATTATAATTTCCTTTTATCCTCTCTGTGACGCTTACATTTTACATTTAGCAAGTGAGTATGCATTATTGCACAGCAACACCCCTGTCCTTTCACAAACCAGTGTTCCTCAATAAATAACTTCGGTTGACATTGTGAACCTTTAGTAGATTACATTCAGACTTACAGCATTAAAAATATACATGTTGGTCTCATCTATCAGAGCCTCTTTCAGCTTTGCTATTTTTTTTTAATGTTCTAGGCCTAAGGAAGCCTGTTATGCTAACTTTCTTGTTTCTCTTTTAGATGGGCTTAGTGTACAATTATGTATTTTCCACAGTTTTATAGGAAATGAGTTTTATAAAGTTGGCGATCACTAATCTATAGCTTGTCACCTGGAGAAACAAGAATCAAGTACAACTGCATCTTTAAAAGCTGAAATTATATTTTACTGCCTATAGCATGCATGTGTATTATATGTGTATTTGTGTATGTATACACGTGTGTGTGTATACAGTGCTCCACATTTAGGGGATAGTCTGTCGTTAAAATGAATTCCCTATGGTTATTTCACTATTGTAATGTAATAATATTATTTATTATACTTTCTATAAATGTCTCAAAAATTTAAATTGCTAAGACCCATTTTTTGTTACTATCTTCACATATCATTTTTTTCCTATTTAAAATATTTCAAGTCTTTTAGCTTATTAAGAATATGAATGGGCTAAAAGTCTTTCTTTTTAACGTTTCACTTGATTTGCTACCTGTCTAGATGAAATAAATTACAAACGGTACTTCTGTCTCATATACACTTGAAAAGCAGGCCTTTTGGGACTCATATAAAAGAATTTTTTGCATTTCTTTGTGAGGTGCTTTCCTTTTTATTCTCCCTATTAAATTGGTGTGGAGCCCAAGGCACCATTACAGAGTAGGAAAAGACTTAGAGAATTGGATTCCTACCTGAGAAATTGGATTTTGAGAAATTGGATTTCTGCATTGGAGTATGAATGACAGCTCAACTCTTAAGAGAAGGGTATCCTTTGGACTATCCTTGCAGACCAATTCACAAAACCCTGGATCATTGTTATTCTTTACTAAATTGCACATTTCTTTTATTGGCCTTTCTCCTACTATCACTTGCATAACATGGGTGATGGATTAAGCAGCAACTAGGTTGTGTGTCTAAACAAATGTTGTGATGGAATGCCAAATGACATAATTGTATGAGGTTATCCGAAGAAATCAAAGCCTGTCTTTATAGGATCTGCAGCAGAGGGACTCATTCTAGGCATGCCACTCAAGGGATACATTCAGAAAAGAAGAGATGCCGGGTCAAGTAGGCACTGAGTAGAACTTCTGTGGATTTCTGTGGATATAAAAAAATCGCACAGAGGGGCTTCTGGGTGGCTCAGTGGTTGAGCGCCGACTTCGGCTTAGGTCATGATCTCACAGTTCATGGGTTCAGGCCTGCATTCGGCTCTGTGCTAACATCTCAGAGCCTGGAGCCTGCTTCAGATTCTGTGTCTCCCTCTCTCTCTGCCCCCCTCCCCTGCTCATGATTTGTTTCTCTCTGTCTCTCAAATTATAAATGTTATTTTTTTTTAAATCCCACAGAATATTTTCTTACAAATGTTAAAAATGCAATTTTTTCTTGGGGTGTCCAGGTGGCTCAGTTGGCTGAATCGTCCCACTTCCACTCAGGTCATGATCTCTTGGTTTGTGAGTTCGAGCCCCGCATCGGGCTCTGTGCTGACAGCTCAGAGCCTGGAGCCTGCTTTGAATTCTGTGTGTCCCTCTCTCTCTGCCCTTCCCTACCTCGTGCTCTGTCTCTGTCTCTCCCAAATAAATCAACACTAAAAGAATGCAGTTTTCCCAATTATGTTGTCTAGACAATGTTTAAGTATTCCAATTACCTGCCTTTATCATTTTCTCTTAGAGATTTCGCTAATATATTGACATAATTATTTGTTTTGTGTCTTTTGAATAGTAACTATCTTGTTCAATGAAATGATACCTTTTGGCCTTTAACTCAGTTGAGGATCCTGGGTTATGTTTTTCTATCAAATTCAGGCACAGCATTCAACATTTGAAAAGCTAATGGAGGGGTGCCTGGGTGGCTCAGTCTCTTAAGCATCTGACTGTTGATTTCATCTCAGGTCATGATCTCACAGTTTGTGAGACAGAGTCCTGTGAGCCCAGCGCAGAACACTGCCCTGAGTCTATGAGTCCTGCTTGGGATTGTGTCTCTCCCTCTCCCTCTCCCTCTCCCTCTCCCTCTCCCTCTCCCTCTCCCTCTGCCCGCCCCTCCCCCACTCATGTATGTGCACATGCTTTCTCTCTCTCTCTCAAAGTAAACATTAAAGAAAAAAAAGCTAATACAGAAGTCTGTGTTGCCCATTAATTTTTTAGTCACTGAATTCAAATCATGTTTTAAAGTTTGATTTGTGATACTAGTTATGAAAAAACATACTGTATAACAGAGCCGAATGGTTTTATGGAGAGACCATTTAAAGTAGGTTATATAGGTTACCAAATGATTATCTTATTAGTTTTACTGCTGTTTATCACTTTAAATTTGAAAGAGTACTTAAGAGTTGTAGAATATATTTATTAGGAGGAGCCATAAATCCAACTGTGTATTCTTTTAAAAGTAGGAAAATCTTTTTTAAAATTTTTGCTTCAGAATCTGTGACTGCAGCTGACTAAGTCCGTTTAATTTTAGACCCATTTTTGATCCCATTCTATTGTAGCACTGCTGACTGTAAGGCGATGGCCCATTGCTGCTCAGTAGTATCTGGCAAAGGGCTTACCTTTTTAGGGAGTGGGAGAAGGAAGAGTCTCAAACTTGGTATTTATCTTCCTGGCTTTTAGAAACAATCTGTCTCTTATTCATGCCCCTGAGCATTTATTAAGACATATAATACATCACTTAATGTTCGAGTTGCTTGGCATATAAAGGGGGCTGTCACTTTTCCAGTGTGTAAGCATTCCAGTTACATTCTGCGGAGGATTATTTATTTATTTATTTTTTACTTCTTTTCTCATTTGTAAAATTGAATATTAATGTGTGACCGTGTTTCACAAAGTTGATGTAAAACCTAAATTAGATAGTGGATTTTTCTTAAAGCCTGAAATTTGATACCCTGATACATGCACAAATGTACATTGAATTACAAAAGTAAAACCTAAAATATGTGCCTTGTTTAAAATTTCCAGTAACATGGGGCGCCTGGGTGGCGCAGTGGGTTAAGCGTCCGACTTCAGCCAGGTCACGATCTCACGGTCCGGGAGTTCGAGCCCCGCGTCGGGCTCTGGGCTGATGGCTCGGAGCCTGGAGCCTGTTTCCGATTCTGTGTCTCCCTCTCTCTCTGCCCCTCCCCCATTCATGCTCTGTCTCTCTCTGTCCCAAAAATAAATAAACGTTGAAAAAAAAATAAAATAAATAAAATAAAATTTCCAGTAACACAAGTAGGAAGGAGAAACTCTAAAATAGAAAGTGAAGATGTGACCAGGGGGCTCAGTTGGCAGTGTCTGACTTCGGCTCAGGTCATGATCTTGTGGTTTGTGAATTCGAGCCCCACGTCGGGCTCTGTGTATAGAAAGTGCAGGCCTGGAGCCTGCTTTGGATTCTGTGTCTCCCTCTCTCTCTGCTCCTGCCCCATTCATGCTCTGTCTTTCTTTATCTCTCAAAAATAAACATTAAAATAATAAAGAAAGAAAGAAAGAAAGAAAGAAAGAAAGAAAGAAAGAAAGAAAGAAAGAAAGTGAAAAATCCCTTCTACCCAAACCTCACTGTTTAGTTTTAGTGTGCTGATAATGCATTTCCATGCATACATGAAAACATATTTTGTTTTGTTATTATTACTATTTTTAGTGTTATTTTATAAAAATGGAAGCATATTTTATGTGTGTATATACATACACACATACTGTGTCTTTCTCTTTTTTTCTGAAAGTTATATTGTTGGAATTCTTCCTTGTATACCATATTTTGTGGAATATATGATTAATTTAGCCATTCTTAAGTTGAACATTTAGGTTGCCTCTCTTGTTTTTAACACTAAATGAAGTTGCACCAAATTTCATGTAGTTCATTTATCCTCTCAGGTTTTAATATTCACAGACTTTATTCTTTGTCATTGTTACATTCCCGCACCAAAAGCACGGCTGTTCTTGCACAGTTTTTCTTCCAGATGGACTTTAGAGTCAACTTGACAAGTTCTTCCAAGAAAAAAACAACAACATAAAACTTGAGATTTTTTTTTTTTCTTAAGATTGCACTGGATTTCAGATATATCTGGGAAGAGTTGACATATTTAAAGTACCAAACCTTTGTCTGGAAACCTTGGAAGTTTAACCATATACCTTACATTTGGTGTGTGGTGAGTTTGCTGTGACTAAGTAACAGACTGTGTGTGTGTGTGTGTGTGTGTGTGTGTGTGTGTGCGCGCGCGCGCGCACATGTATGTGTTAGATTAGGAGAGAAACAGCGCTGAGATGGTGAGTATTTGAGGATTGTATATACAATTCTATGAATTTGTGTTAGGCGGGCAGGAAAAGTGAGGAGGGAAGGAGAAGCCAGTGGTCTACTCAAGTCCCAGGTGTTTCTAAATCTTTGCCCATTGGATTCAAACACCAGTTCTTATTTTACCTAGGACAGCTCAAAATCTAAATCCTATTATCTATAGAACTATCTCCAGACTTCTTAGAATAAAACGCTCTTCTCCAGGGCCACCTGGGTGTCTCAGTCCATATACTGTCCGATTTCAGCTCAGGTCGTGATCTCGCGGTTTGTGGGTTCAAGCCCCACATTGGACTCTGTTCTGACAGCTCAGAGCCTGCAGCCTGCTTCAGATTCTGTGTGTCCCTCTCTGTCTGCCCCTCCGCTGCTTGTGCTCTGTCTCTGTCTCTCTCTAAAAAAATAAATAAACATTAGAAAAAAATTTAAAACAAAACAAAACATGCCCTTCTCCCTCATTTGATCCCATTCTGCCATTCCAACTGCATTTCTGGCTTTTCCTCAAGTATAGGTACTTGATGCCTGATATGTCTTCTGTGTATATACTCTGCCCTCTGTCCCCTCCCTGGGCACTTCACTCCTTAATAAAACTAACGGTTAATATCTCGTATGTGTCAGGAACTACTCTCTATTCTTGGGACTTATCAATGAATAGCACAAAAATGTTCAATCCGTCAATGAGCTTATGTTCTAGACATAGTATATGAGAAATTTTCTGGCATATTAGCATGTGCTAAGTGCTAAGAATTAATAGAAACAGAGCAGAGTGGGATTAAGTCAGTGTGGATTGTAATTTTAAATAGGATGGTCAGGACAGGGTCAGTGAAAAGGTAACATCTGTGTCCAGTCTTGAAAGAGGCCAGTGAATTAGCAGTGCATATAGCTGAGGTCTACAAAGAAAAGTTTGTTTTATTACCCTTGCAACTCCAACAAAAATGTCAAGAAAATATGTACATGTTGGCTCATTTGTTTTACATTTGTCTGGTCTTCAGTGGCTTGTTTTGATCTGTAGCTTTAGGTCGTCTCTGCTCCCAGCTCTGGAAAATTTACTCTTAATATCTTTGAATATAGCTTATTTTTTTCTAGTTTTTTTTTTTCCAAAAGAACTCTTGCAATTCCATTTCAGTTCACCCAAAATGAGGGCAAGAGGTCACCTTCTTTCCATTTATGAATTCTATAAAATTATGGGCATGATTTTAGAGGCAAGAGGTTTTGGGTTTTGAGTAGTCCTAGGAAAAAAATAAGTATTTGTTGCATGAAGGAATGGGAATGAATGTAGAGGTTGGCTCTCTATTCTGTTCCCTCGCATCTGTCCTATTTTTTGTAGCTTTTATTTCAGTGATTTTCTTTTTTTTTCTTTTTATTTTCAGAGTATGTCTTATTTTTTTCTTCTACATCATTTTCTGTTTTTAATTCTGCTTTTTACTGCTTTCAAAATGGCTTTTAATTGAGCATCAGTATTTAGGATATTTTGCATTTTTTTCTCTTATTTCTGCCAACTTCTTTATTATATCTTGTTCATTCTAGCTTGGCTTCTCCTTATGGCCCATTGTCTTGTTTCATAGAGCTTGACACTCTCTGATGATACCAAATAGTTATTTTCAAAAATGTGTTTTGAATCCTATTTTCAAAATAATTTTACTGTCGTGCTTTTCCCTAGTGCCTTTAGAGGAAACTTTTGTTCGATGTATAGATTATGTTGTAAGTTAAAAATACAAAAGCCCAATTGGAAGGTGGGTGTGTAAGAGCAGGACTCTTGGTATCACTCCTCTCAGAGAAGCAAAGCTCACAACGTTCGTGTCTCTAACAGTTTCCCGCCTATCTGGTGCCCACCCCCGCCCAACCCGAGTTGGAGGACATACCCACTAACTGTCTTAGAATCTGTCTTAGACATTCCCACTTCCTTTTTTTTTTTTTAAGCCTCACATATAGAAGATAAAAGGAGTATTAAGCCTGTGTTCTCTGGAGCCAGATACCTGAGTTAAATTTCATTTTTACTCACTTAGGTCTGCTGCATGACCCTGGGCAAATCACCTACCTTAATTTGGTACATGACTTGGCTTCATTTTTATGATCTAAAAAATGGAAATAAAGTGCCACTGGCTCTAGAGGGTTATTGTTAGGATTAGATGAGAGAGAAATGTTAAATATTTAAAAGAATGTTTGGCAAGGACACCTGGGTGGCTCAGTTGGTTAAGCAGCCTTGATCTTGCAGTGCGCGAGTTTGAGCCCCGCATCAGGTCTGTGCTGACAGCTCAGAGCCTGGAACCTGCTTCAGATTCTGTGTCTCCCTCTCTCTCTGCTCCCACCCCACTCGTGCTCTCTCTCTCTCTCTCTCTCTCTCAAAAATAAAGAAACATTAAAAAATAAAAATAAGTAAATAAAAGAAATAGTAAGAACTATATGTGTCAGCAAATTTATTCTTATGTTTATTTATAATTATTTATAGATCCCATAGTTTGTATTTATTTTTTTCTGTGTAGTCAACTTTAAAAGAGAACACATCCATCAGTTGTTCGCTTTGGGTACCGGGAAGGAATTGTGTTTACCGCCCTCAGTTTTTCTAGCCCCCCACCCCCCCCCGTTTTGTATTAGACCTAGAATCACAATAGAACCAAAACAAAAAGCCTTTAGCCCCATTTTCTCCTTCTTCTTTTTTAATCCCCATTTTCTTCGTATGTATTCCTGTAGTTTAGATCTATATGCTGCTCCTTTGGGATCATCTCCTGTTCTGACTATTTGACTGTAATAGTTGTTCAGTCAGGAATAATGGATCGCTGCTTATATGTGTCTTTGATAAAAGAACCTACTACCCATTTACCCATCATCTGATGTTTCCAGGGTTTTAAAGATTCGTTTCTTTGTTTTTTGACAACTGCTCCTCTGTTGTACTGTGTTTCTAGTCTTCTTGTCTCCCAGTTGTCTACAATGATATAGAAAGTGCTGCTGGAGACAAAAGAGGAATCATCACATGGGGTGGCATGATTCAGTGTGGCTTGGGTGAGGGACCTTCAGCAGAGTGGTGGCTTCTGCGACTTGGTTCTTGTGTCTCCAATGTTGTTCCAGGCAATATTGCCAGTTTTAGCGGTTGTGTATCTACGTGGCGTTTTTGAGCAAATAGCTTCAAAGAAGGATGAAGAAAGTCTAGATTGCATGTTCCTAATCATGATTTTATCCTTCAGTTTGAGCTAAATTATGTATCTCTCTAATCCTAATTCCAAAAATCTAGGATTTAAATTCTGGCTATTAAAATACATACTTATACGTGGGGTTAGCTGACATTGTTTTCTTTGTCAAAGATTTGAAATCAGAATGAAACCGTTAATTAAAACATCTCATTAACAAGCTATCTATAAAAATAAAGATATGTTGTGACATGGAAATGAAATGTAGTCAAGATTAATACTGAATTTGAGCTGGAGTGTAATAAAAAGTGAGTAAATAATGTTGATTACATTGTAGGTGAATAATAATGGTGTTCCTGCTACACAAAATTGCTACTTTATTATTTTTGAACACAAGAAAAAATTTAAAAAGAGTGCAGGAAAGGTTATGAAATCTAAGAGTTGTGATAGTATCTAATTAGTATTAAAATGCATTCTATATTAAGGTATTCAAGCTTATTTTTTAAAAGCCTTTATGTTTCTAAGAAATATTTCAGGGTTTGGAGGGGCTATTTCAAAACCTGGAGGCCTAGAATTTTAGTAGCTATGATTTTTCTCAAGATAGTTTAATTTTTTTAAACATTGGTTTTATTTATAAAATAGTAAAAATAAAACCTACTCTAAAGGGTAGTTTTTCAGATGCCATGAAAGATAACACATGAAAAATAGCACAGCACAGCATGGGGCACAAAAGATTAGTAAAGACTGCATCCAGGGGTACAGGCTTGTGAAATATCTCTAAAGAAACAGTTATGAGGGTTTCAAATTAACTGAAAAGGCCAGATTTAGTTAAAATCTAATCAAGTGAATTTACTGTAGAGCTATTTCTGATACTATGTCACTTGCTTTGCTTGTGAGTCACACAGAGTTTTCTGAATTTTTTTTCCATTGTCCACATTTGCAAAAATGTTGTTTCCCAATTGTCTAGCAAATATTTCACATTATGGTAATGTCACGAAGTAGTCAAATGAGTAAGAATGAAGGAGAAACCATATTCTCCCATATTCTCATGCTTAATTTTCTTCTGAATCTCTCATCAGATAATAATAGCTAGGATTCACCTCACCCCGTGTGGCAAGTGCCAGGTATGATGCCATCTACATAGCATTCAATCCTGTAAACAAGGTGTTAGCCCCATTTTATTGATGAATAACTCAAAACAAAGGGAGTTAAGGAATTTATTTATGTCCACCTACTAAAAAGTAATAGCATTGAAGTTGAAATCTGGGTCACTTTGACTTGAAGCTATAGTCCCAACTTGAGAAATATTTACCAATGTTTGACATGTTCCTAACCTCATTAAACATTGGACATAATAGTCTATAATATAAAGGATTTACACATTATCAATTTTCCATTGTTACATCGTTTGAGTTTTTCTATATTTTAATGTAAAATTTTAGGAAACCCCCAAGTTACAAATGGATTGATTATGTCCCAAAAGTTCATTGCCAAATCAGTTTTTAAAGATGAGGATAAGAATTAAACTTTAAAATTGTCTTTAATAGGTGAATGATTTTAAAAATTGAGGTGAATGTGCAGTATTCTGTAAAAATCCTGTCCTACCAGACTAAGGAGGGGCTAAAAGGAAGTGATGGGAATTCGGGGCAGGATATCCTTCTTGTGTTTGGTGCCCTGAGCCTGAGGTGGCTCTATTGCTGGAATGGTGTAAGTGGCTGGATCAGAGCAGACATTTGAGGAGCAGAACAGCCTTGGGCTAAGATGAAGTAGAGATGTGGTGAACGTGACTTTTCTGTACTCATACGTAGACTGTCTGTGAGTCTTTTTTTTCTTTTCTGTTTCAGAAAACATTTGAGTAACATGTTGAAATGATTTAAAATCTGTCTTTTTCTTTTTTTGGTTAATTTGTAAATAGTAGTACGGGGATCATTTCAAAGTGGGCACATCCCATGAATTACAAATTGGAACAAGGTAACTAAGATTATATTTTTACTTTGTAAATTCCTGGCATCTAGATTTCTGGAATTTTTCAACTAAAGGGCCATGATATAACTAGGTTTAAATTATGTTCTAATTGATATTCAATCAACCTTTTAACTGCTTGTTATATTCAAATGATAGTGATGGTGTGAAACATGGGCATGTTACAATCAATTTATTTTGAAAATGTTTATGTATCATACACAAATTAAAGAAAATTAAAGATTTGTCACGTTTAAAGTGATTACCAATTTAGAGACTAGGGCTTTGAAAAATTTGTTGGTTAATGTGTTGCAAACAGAATCACGTAAAAGAGACATGGGAAATTTACTAAATAAAATGCAAATGTTCCAATGCTTTTAAACCACATCAGCATATAGAGAAGTATAGGAGAATAAAAACATGTTCTGCATCCATATTGCCTAGTTCAAATCCTACTCCAGCTGTTTTCTAGGTAATGTGCCTTTTATTAATTGAAAGGATATATTAAAAAAAAATTGGAAGGTGATTAAGAGATGCTTAAATAGAAAACAGTTTTGTCCCATTCCGAATTCATGTTATTTCTCTCAGGAACTTTAGAGATCCTAAGATTTGATTTTCCCCTACTTGCGAGCCAACAAGTGAGCCAGCCACCATCACATGAGTTCTGGCAGAAGACTCAAGATGCCTGGGTCAGAGACAAAGAACTTTATTACTCTTGGCACAGGAAGAAGCATGAACATCAACATATTTGCCTGTCCCCCTTGCCTCCCAAGTCCCATTGAGGCCATGCAGTGGGCCCATATGCAGTGGGTTTGTTTCACAACTGAAGGACCCAGGGCCAAATCATGTTTTGAGCAAGCAGCAAACATTATAGAAAATGGCAAAAAACAGATTCCCCTTACACAGAAAAGCATGCAGTTACATGGCTGTCACACTCTAGTGGACTTGGCCTACTCAATTGCTTATGTGACAAGCTAGAAAAACTGCTCAGTATCAGGAGACGGGTAAGCTTTCCAGTTTGGCTCACTTAGCAAGAATATGCAGGGATGCTCAGAGCCCTGGCAGACTGCCTCTCCCCAAAACCACCTCTTAGCCCTACACAGCCTTAGCCGAGATCAAATTTTCACATGAGAGTGCCACTGGGTGGGCCATTCTGATTAATTGTATCAATAGAGAGTAGACCTGTATTTGTTCAATTTGTCTCATGCAACATTTAATTAAAGCTTCTGTCAACAATTCTGTAAGTGGCAGGATGGAGCCAGCCTGCAGTATTGACCTCAATCCTGACCCCCAGGGTCCCAGACTAAGCAGGCTGAAGAAACCCCCAAAACATAAAGGTATGTACTTTAGAAGGACACATGACTTCCTCTTTAAGCATCTGTGCTGACCTTTGCACTTTTTCAGAGGCATTAATCCAGGTATAGCAATGTCGAAGTGACTGCACACGTTTCACTTTGGTCTTGAGAGAGGGGTATGTAGGACAATACTGTCTTCCATAGCAGTTCTGGCCAGTGAGTTGAAACTGACCTGAATGCCTTCTTTGTCCAAAATGGTATCATTGATCATTTCAGCTGAGGTCCAGAGACACATTCTTTTACTACTTGTTCTGACTGGATGGCTCCCATTGTTGGGATAACCACCCAATGAATGCACACACAGGGATTTATCCCTTCTGGGAATTCCCCAAGTAGCTTAGAGTACCCTATTCCAGAGAGATCTTCACAGTCACCTGGGAGCCACAGGATCTGCTGGTGGTGTTTTCTTAAACATTTGAAGAGCTCTTTTGATCACTCCTTAGGTGCACATTAGGGCAAGTTCATGCAAGTTAATATGTAGCTTCCCCAGAAGTAGTTCAGTCCCAGGGGCACACAGGTGCCCCTGGAAGGAGAGTATTGTAGTTGTTGTTCGCTACAGGTATGACCTACATCAGTCAGGGGACACAGGTTAACAGTCTCCAAAGTGCCCTCCTGGCCAGCTGGTAAATATTAGTTTTCCCAAATCTGGTTCAGCTGTGTCTTTGGAGAGATTACATGACGGCAGTCACACTGACATATAGTATTTGTCACCCTGCTGGGTGTCATTCTTCTATCCCCATCATGACCCAGTGGTGAAGATGGGAATAGAGGTGGAAAGACATTTAGAGGTGTTGACAGGCATTTTGTGTGGGACCTGCAGCATCTGGGATCACTCGCTAATGTTTCTGATCGACTTCTCAGTCAAGTTGTAGAGACTAAATATCAAGTCATGGTCACCACCATTTGGTGGGGCATGGCAGATCTAGGAGTCATTTAATAAGCAGCTTGTTGTCTTTTGTGAAAGATGCGCTGGGATGTTTTTCTTTGTGAAAAAGCTTCCAGGTCGGTTCTAGAAGACAAAAGATCATTAGTCTCTCTGCCTGCTCTGTACTCACCCCGTCCCCAATCCTACGGTGTTCCCTCCCACATGTCAGAATTGTTGCTCTCCCTATACTCCCCAAAATTAGCATTTCCCATTCTAGTAGCTGTAAATTTACCTGTTCTCCAGTCATCATCTCCTTGTACCCAGACGTTTCAGCTGGAGTGTTAGATGCAAGAGGGATAAGAGCATCTTAGTAAAATTTATTGAGATGCATTATTGCCCTCCCTCCTACCTTGCCTCACATGGGTCTCTGTCATGGACTAGAGAGGACTAGTATATGCAGCTTAGTAATTATTATCTTCATGACTGTAACAACACAGCAAGAGGATTCGGGTGGCTGAACCAGAATTAAGTTTAAATTCTGTAGGCCACCATTTGGCCAGGTTGCCACCCAGAATATGTACCAGGCTGACCTGAGGCTGTTGTTAGGGCATAAAAAAGAAGCAATGTGGTCAGGAAAGATAGAATGCAATCCCAGATTTTCAAAATAGGTCAGTACAACTCCTCAACCCTGTGATCCTGGTCACAGCTCAGGAGATGACCAGGAAAAGAGTCACTTTGGAGAATTGCCACATTGGGTGACAAACTGCCTTAAGTAAGGTACATTGATCAGGAAAAGTGGGGGAGGTAGAGTCAGAAATATTTTCAGTGCATTAAAAAAAATGCCCCTTCTTCATGACACTGGCATTTCAGGATGAAAGAAGTGTGAAATGTCCATCAAATACCTTGAATGGTTGAATCAATGCTGGGTGGCCTTTGTGACAAAAGGTGCACCATCGTCAGACAGCAAATGCGTGAATCTTGAAGGCTGAAAATACGACATAATTTAGTTTCGCAGGACACAGTGATGCGGCGGGAAGGTGGTTGATCAGACAGGAATAGTAATAGCTTCCCGCTGCCTTCCCTCCAGCATATTTAAGCACCCCTGCAGGCTGCAGGTAGGTGCACCCAGGAGTGGACATCTTAGCGAGGAACAGAAAGGCGGCAGAGAAAGAAAATCTCTAACTGCTGATAAATGTACCCAGTTCATTCTCCTGATGCCACCACTCAGGTAAGTAAGAATGGCAAGAGGCATTTTCCCAATACCTCTGAGAAATTAGAACTTCATTTCTGTAGGCAGAAACCTGGGGAAAGGGGTCAGTGACCTCACCTACAGCAGTGCTGTGAAAATGACGAGGCTAGAGGTAGCTAATTAATGTAAGATAATTAGGTTAATTACCAACCTGAGGGGCAAAGTGAATTTCTACAAAGCAATGATCAGAAACACTCATACAGGGCTGAGAAAAAGTAGCATTGGATTGACAGAAAGTAGTCAGGTTTTTGTTTAACCTCCTTATACTACAAAAAGTCTTAGCTTGGGATTTTTCCTTTATTCGCTGGTTTTCTATCAGAAGCAGAGGGGTCAGTTGTCTCTTTTATGAACTGTGAGCCAAAACCCAAAGTCATCTTGGTTTATATATTCATATAGAGCAATAACATACTTTGTAGAATAGTGTCTTATCCACCATAATATTTTTTTGTCCAATATTCAAAGAGCTGGCATTGCATGCTTACTTCATACAAGATATGAAGTAAGTAGTTCATATTCATAGTTCATACTTTATACATAGTTCATACTTCATAGTTCATACTTTATACCTTTGTATGAATTTTTATAAAGAAATAACTATTTCCCATAATGCATATGATATTACACATCATTAAAAACTACAGATATACACACATACATACATACACATTTATTTTGTTTACATTTTTCCAAAATTTAGTTCAGTACCACATAAACATTTATATGTTTAGGGCACTAAATATGGTTTTTAAAATTATTAAGACGTGTTCTCTAAGGTCAGGGAGTAAGAAAAACAGGCAAGACAAGGGCACATTAAAAAAACATATCCTGGGGCGCCTGGGTGGCTCAGTCGGTTGGGCGTCCGACTTCGGCTCAGTTCATGATCTCGCGGTCTGTGAGTTCGAGCCCCGCGTCGGGCTCTGTGCTGACAGCTCAGAGCCTGGAGCCTGTTTCAGATTCTGTGCCTCCCTCTCTCTCTGACCTTCCCCCATTCATGCTCTGTCTCTCTCTGTCAAAAATGAATAAACGTTAAAAAAAATTAAAAAAAACAAACAAACATATCCTATTAGGGACACCTGGGTGGCTCAGTCAGTTAAGTGTCTGACTCTTGATTTCAGCTCAGGTTGTGATTGAGCCCCACATCAGGTTCTGTGCTGATAGTGTGGAGCCTGCTTGGGATTCTGTCTTTCTCCCTCTCTCTCTTTTCCTCCCCCACTTGTGCAATAAATAAATAAACAAGCAAACAAACTTAAAAAAAACATATCCTATTAGATAGGATATCAGAAATGCAATTATTAAAGCAATTAATGAGGTAAGATATTATATACTTAAAAAATACAATCATAAGACTAAACAAGACAGTTAAAGCAGAAGACCAGTAGATTCAGCATGTCTTAAACCTGGCTTTCCAAATAAATTTATATTAACATAATCATTAAATGGTACTACCACAGTTGGTTTACTCTTTGAAAAATATCCAAAAATATACTAAAGTACAGATGAATTAAGAAAATAGAAACTAAACCAAGATTAACGAGATGGGCATCTAATTTCAATATTTATTTGAGCTCATTGCAGCTAAGTCATTTATTAGACCAGTAAAAAGAAACTATAATAGATACAGGCTGAGATCTAAATACATAAAACTTTCTTTCCTGGGGCGCCTGGGTGGCTCAGTCCATTAAGCATTGGACTTCGGCTCAGGTCATGATCTCAAGGTTCATTGAGTTCAAGCCCTGCGTCAGGCTCTGCTGACAGCTCGGAGCCTGGAGTCTGCTTCAGATTCTGTGTCTTCCTCTCTCTCCCCTCTCCCACTCACACTCTGTCTCTCTGTCTCTCTCTCAAAAATAAATAAACATTAAAAAAATAAAAAATAAAACTTTCTTTCCTGGCAAGTGCTTTGATTTCATAGCCTTATAAAACTTCGTCAGAAGGAAGACATTTTATTTGCTATTGTTCACGTATAGCCCTTTCCTTCTCCAAGTTAAATGTTATTTTAGAACATTTTGTTGTGTTACTTTCTGCATTATGTTGCCCAGAGTGGAAGCAGGAGGACTAGGTTTGTTCCTTTGTGGGATAAAGCCTGGACAATTTTCTTCACTTTTATGTATTTATTATATTTATTGCATATTTAATAAGTGTGAATGAAACACTAAATACAGATAAATAATAACCCATTTAAACCCAGCTACAGTCCAGTTGAGGTGAAGGACCCCAATGGGGAAAGGCCATGGTGTACTCCTTCAGAGCCTTGTGGAGAAGAAGTGTGTTTGGGGGCATCTCCTTCCCCACCCCTTTTAAATTTTTTTTTCAACGTTTATTTATTTTGGGGGGACAGAGAGAGACAGAGCATGAACGGGGGAGGGGCAGAGAGAGAGGGAGACACAGAATCGGAAACAGGCTCCAGGCTCTGAGCCATCAGCCCAGAGCCTGAAGCAGGGCTCGAACTCACAGACCGCGAGATCGTGACCTGACGCTTAACCGACTGCGCCACCCAGGCACCCCGGCCCCACCCCTTTTAGATCTTCTGGAGTGCTTGGTCAAAAGAGAGATAGGAGATACAGTAGGTGTTAAATAACAGGTAATGTTAAATGTGATACGGATGAGAGGGTGGGTTTTTATTTATTTATTTATTTATTTATTTATTTATTTTTATTTATTTTCATTTATTTATTGTTTCAATATATGAAGTTTATTGTCAGATTGGTTTCCATACAACACCCAGTGCTCATCCCAAAAGGTGCCCTCCGCAATACCCATCACCCCCTCCCACCCCCCCATCAACCGAGAGGGTGGGTTTTAAATTGGATCCATATGTGTTTGGAGTCTTTGCCAATGAAGTAGCTTTCTCAGGAAAGATAAGAGTGTTTGGGGGACAGTTTTCAACTGTATTTCAAGCCTCTCCGTCACTTCTTGGAGAGTAGCAGCTTTGTCTCCCTTTGGCCCCTGTCAGCTAATGTGAGATCCCACCCCCCACAGCATCCATTGTCCCTTGTCATCCTACCAGTATGAGTTGCTCCGGCAAGACTGTCTTCTTGGGGAATGTCCAGGTAAGAAGCAATTGTTAGTGTGCTTTATAGCCATCTTACAGAAGCGGGATACCAGAGCGGGGACTGTGGGCTTGAAGCAGAGACTGGTGGTATTTATCCAGTTTTGCCACACTTAACTAGCTTGGTAGAAGGATCTAGCCCCTGTTGCTTGCAGTTCTCTTTTAAAAAAAAAATACAGCCCCCTTTGGGTTTTCATAAAAGTTGTTCCCCTGGTGTCAATTGTTGGGCAAAGGAAAAAGTTCCATTCAGCAGCCTTTACTACTAGATAGTGACAATTAAATAGAAAATTCTCTAAGAGGAAAAACATTTAATTTACCAAATTAAAAACACAAAATGCTTTGAAATAACCTTTAAATGTTGACCTTTTTTTAAAGGACATTGCAAAAAATAATTGGGTGGCATTTATTTATTCCTTTCATAAATGCTTATTGACTGTGTATAATACAAAATTTGAATGCCATTGTCCTGGACTAAAAGAATCAATATTAAAAAGGGAAAACTTTGTTCAAATTGATGTAAAAAAATAATTCCATTCTAATCAAAAGCCCAGTAGACCTGAACAGGAGCATATTTATATAATCAATGAAATTTTGACAGACAACCTTGTCGCAGTGTGTAGGACACAGAATGTATTCTATCTGTTAGTTGAAAAAGAGGAGTAAGGACCAAAATTGTAACAAATAGGTGTACATGTATATATGTAATATATAATTTTATACTTTAGTTTGTATATTTGTACTTTTAATTTTAAAACAGTTGGGGCGCCTGAGTGGCTTAATCGGTTAGCGTTCTGCTTTGGCTCAGGTCATGATCTCGTGGTTTGTGGGTTCAGAGGCTGGAGCCTGCTTCAGATTCTGTCTCTCCCTCTCCCTCTGTCCCTCCCCACTCACGTTCTATCTCTTTCTCTCTCTCTCAAAAATAAACATTAAAAAAAAAGCCTTTAAAGCAACCTTAAAAAACCTCTATCTAAGCTTTCCTAGTGTATCATGACTGTTTGTTTACATTGTGAAAACTACAGAATCTTTTGAATTCTATAGAGAAGACAAATTAGAAATTTTCTAGAGTTGTTTTATATTTCTTATAGAACATTGATTTCACAGTAAGACAGTGGATCTCCAGGGCAATGGTGAGTCTCCATGTTAACCCCCTGTTTCAGACTGAAGAATCTTTTTTTAATAACACATCTGGGATCTTTCTGTTTTCTCATTCCTGTAGGCATGGTACAATATTGGAAGTTGATATGAACTATACAGAATTTTGTTTCAATTTATTATGGTTCTCCATAACCCGGTGAAGAGATATTAAAATAGTTTGTCTATAATTTTCTTTGCCAGGTCGCATGCCAGATTGTCTGTCGTAGGGATACAGTGAAACTAGAAAAAATGAAAAATTCTTCATTATAGAGATGGATATTAATAATCTGAACCAATATTGAGCATTTCCTGTGAGTCTTAATATATATTACTGCTTTACTTAAAAAAATTTTAATGTTTATTTTTGAGAGAGAGAGAGAGACAGAACAAGAACAGGGGAGGGGCAGAACAAGAGGGAGACATAAATTCTGAAGCAGGCTCCAGGCTCCGAGCTGTCAGCACACAGCCCATGACAGGGCTTGAACTCACGGAGCCGAAGATGGACGCTTAACCAACTGAGCCCCCCAGGCGTCCTATATTAGTGCTTTACATTCAGTGTCTTCACTAATCTAGGCAGTATCCACAAAATAAGTATTATTATTATCATTCTTGTTTTTCAGAGGCAGGAATTGATGTTAGTAAGGGCTTGGTGTTAACTTACGACTTCAGGTTGCATAGCTAGTAAGTAGGTGAAACTCACACTTGTAAGTGCTGTGTTGGATAGCTAAGGAGTATCTTTTTTTGTTTTAATTTTTTTTTATGTTTATTTTTGACACAGAGAGAGAGAGAGACAGAGCATGAGTGGGGGAGGGGCAGAGAGAGAGGGAGACACAGAATCTGAGGCACACTCCAGGCTCCCAGTTGTCAGCACAGAGCCCGACGCAGGGCTCAAACTCACAGACCGTGAGATCATGACCAGAGCCCAAGTCGGACGCTCAACCCACTGAGCCACCCAAGCACCCCAGGAGTATCTTTAATATATGTACTAGTCAACAGGGCAGACCACCCCCTCTTTTTAAGCCTATTTGCCCACATTAGGAACCAGCTTGCAGCTGTCCCCGTCTTTTCTGCCTGACATAGTCTTTTCCAAGCGCTAACGATGCGAAGCCCTCTGAATCCTCTACCTGAAGAACAGCTGCTGAGAACCCACCGCCCATGACCTCTGTAAGATAGCAAATGGTATCCGTGGTCCTCTGAGATGTGCTCCACTTATTTCCCAAACGGGCTTTTTTATCATACCTGGAATCGTGGACCAAAGTCACCCTTCCGTCATCTGATACCTCCTACACTCTATTTGGCACAGTTTACTTCTTTTAGGATCCAAAGTTGCATTCGCCCTTTCCCCTTTTCTCTTACATGTTCTTGCCCACTTCAGTGAATTCTGGTAGAGTGTAGGTTTAGAAAGATTTCCTAATGAGCCGCTGCTCAAGACAAATCTGTTATTATTTAGAGCCAGTTTTATACATTTTATAAAGTTTGCTCAGCAGAATATGAAATAACATGGGTGTGATGTTAACATCATCCAGGGAGCTGAATCAGACTCACATTAGAGATTGAAATATGTAACTCTTCTTATTCATCTTGTAAGCTCAACCTTTTTGCCCTAAGGACAAAATGTTAAGACTGGGGAAGGGCTTGAGTTATAGACTCCGATGGTGGCAGCTGGAATCTTCCTCATATAGAAATAATATAAACGCATTGTCCCTCCAACATTATATTCCAAAATGGAGCTTACTTGCCCCAGATAAATAGTCGCAACTTGTAGCTTTTAAAAATGTGTAATTAACGGGTAATGCAGTTGCCATTCCCTGGGCAATGACTGCATGTCGCGTTAGCTAAACTCTGTTACCAGTTCTGGTCTCATCACATTCTCTCATGGCCTGTCATTAATGCATCAACACTTTTGTCAGGATTACCACCCGGTACACTTTTTTTTTTTTTTAAGACACAGCTTGACTTTTTAAATTAAATTTAATGATTTCTCTTGTTAGGGGTGCCTGGGTGGCTCAGTTAAGCGTCCGACTTTGACTCAGGTTATGATCTCATGGTCCATGAGTTCGAGCCCCACATCGGGCTCTGTGCTGACAGCTCAGACTCTGGAAGCTGCATCAGATTCTGTGTCTCCCTTTTTCTCTGCCCCTCCTCTGCTCGTGCTCTATCTCTCTCTCTGTCTCTCAAAAATAAACAATAAATAAATAAATAAATAAATAAATAAATGTAATGATTTCTTTTGTTTAATACTTAAGTATCTGACTTTTTACATAGGATGACATAGCTCTACTCCCAGGGGACAAATGTAATTCCATGAATTACTAGCAAAGTTTTCAAATATACAGTGCCTGGTATAATAGTGCTATAAGTCACAGTGAATTTGTAGAATATGAAAGTAATGTATAATAAGGGAGGAAATCCTTCAATATATTCAGTTGGTGAAAATTATTTTTGCTTACTTTTTAGTCTTTTCCTTTTACAATTATCTGAGCAGCAGTGCCTTCCAAGGCCTTCAGATGAAAATTTATAATCAATGATGGTATGTGCATCATTTCGGAAGGTGGCCACCCAGGAACGTTTTAGAATCTTTGTTAAACCCTCAGAATAAAGTGAAAACAAGAGGATTTGTTGTAAGATAGACTGTTTCACAAAATAGTTTCAGAGCCAGAAAGCCATTCTCGAAAAGATCACAGCCATAAATAGGTAAGACAGTTAAAGCAGGCGCCGTGACTTACCCAGAAGCAAGGCGTGTGTATTTATGGCATGTTGAATGTGCAGGAGTAGCTTCTCTGCCCCCCAAGAGTCAGGCACATACGAGAAGAGAGTAGCCTAATTTGACTTCTGTTCGACAGAAACATTTCCTTTAAAGCCATATTTCTGTATAAATTATTTTTCTGTATCTTTTTTTTTCTCCGTAAGGAAGAGGCTCTTCTTAGCTTGTTCACCATATGTTTTGAATGTAACTCCGTCCTAAGAAGGTGAATGTATGCAGTTCTTAATTCTGCTAGAGAGAATACTCAGAAATTAAAAAAAAAAAGTCTCGACAGCTAACTATGTTCAACAGTCAGTGTTAGTAACTGGTAAAAGGAAAACAGGTTCTGCATATTTTATGCAGGTCTTTATTTTTACCTCCCCTTTTTTTCTTTTTAAAATTGCATTAGATATTAATATTGATCGTACAGTCACCTTTCAACAGTGTTCTCCTTTGTAATTTATTTATAGGTTTATGGTAAATGCCTGTGTTCACCAGAAAGAATAGCTGGATAGATGGAAAATGTCTCCGTCAACCCGGTGTTGATTTTATGGTACTTATGCATAGGCACATATGAAGTGCTCATGCATTTTGACAAGGGAGAGATCCCCTTCTTGTCTTCCTTATACCCTGCACCTCTTTCTTTCAGTCTATAAGGCCTAAGTGACTCCCTGATCCAGTTCTTAATATTCATTGCCTCAGTCCTTGCCCTTTAGTCAAAGTGATGTTCCTACTTTTACTCATACTTGCTAAGTTTGCATCCACCTCAGGGCCTTTGCATTTACTGTCCTTTTGCTGAAACCATTTTGCCAGGTATTTTCACAGCTTCCTTTGCTCATTTTAGCTACACATCTACAGAGAGGTGTTTGTTGATGCCCAATATGTGAGTGCTTTCTCGATCACACTGCTTAATCATTCTTCAGAGAGGATATCAACGCCTGGCATGTTGTTATTCGATTGTTTACTTTTTTTCTCTTTTCCTATTAGAGTGTCAATTTCATGAGGATGTTCTTTTTCCTGGCATATAGTAGCTTCTCAAAATTATAATTGAAACGATGAATGAATTCTTTATGAGAAATTCAGGATATTTTTAAATAAAAAGGAGTAAAATTAGTTAACAGAATCAGACAAAAGAATCTCTTATAAAGAAGCTGAAAAAAAAGCTGCAGTAAGTGAGTAAAAATTGCTGCATATAATACTATATGAAAGGAAATATTGATTACTGGTACATGGTCAATATTTTTCAAAAGCTGTGGATTTTTAAAAATTTGCACACTACGGTATGGCTGTCACTGATGAAAACAAAAAAATCATAGTTTGTTTTGGGTTTTGAATTGTTGTTAATTTTTTCCCTTCATACAACACCTGTTTTGTAGTGCCTGCAGTATATATATCACACAAGGTAATATTTGGATGAAATATCCCTAAGCTGAAGGAGGTCATTTTCTTTCTGGAGAGGAAAGCACATCTATTAACGTTATTAAGGACATGCTAACTGTTGAAAACGTAAAATGAATCATAAATGAAACTAACGATGAACTATAATACATTATGCACATGCTTTTTAAGAAATGTAAATAATTATGTAATGGCAGACTTGGTCCATAGCATCCTTTACAACTCTGGGTTATAAAGTATTAGAGAATTCTAGATCATCAGCAGATGTTCTAGTAAATAACATTTACCATTAAACGTTCAGTTTATGTAAGTCTTGGAAAGAAACCAGTTTCTCAGGGATGGTATTTTCATGCTAAGTGTGAATAATGGTTACATAGGAATATTCAGAAATGTGGATTAAAGGGGCAGTTCAGAGTCAGCCCTCTTATTCTTACAGCAACTTCTCATTGCCCTTTACTCGCTCATAATAGTTTCACATCTAAAAGATAAAAGCCCGTGAGAGATTCTAGACAGCTCAGGACTTTGTGTTTGTTCTGCTGGCTGGTCATTCAGCCCTGAGGCATCATGTCATACCCATGGCAGTCCTCGGTTATAAACGTGATCCGTGGGAGGAAACAGGAGAATCCCACAACCATTTTAGTGCAGTAATTGTATTCAAGACACAATCTTTTTTTTTCTTTCCCCTGGTAATAAGAACCTATGTTTGGTTTTCCTCCCATTAATTTCATATTCCTTGTGCACCCTAATAATAACCTGTAATCTTCAGGCTTAATCATGATAAGCAGTCTCAAATCACTTTATCTATCACTGTGTTGGATAAACACTTCTGATTTAAATTTCAATAATTCTACATTAACAGTGCTGGTGTGAGCCTTAGATGTCTGATGGAAATTCTGCACAGGGATTACTTAGTAATTATTGGTTTCATTGAGGTTGATGTTAGAGCTGTAGTCAGTTCTGTGCCAGAAATCCAAGCCCCAGAGAGCAAGCCAGGCCAAGCTTGAATGATCACTGCTGTTCACCTATTTGATATGTCATAAAAAATGAAATTAAAATCTCTCTACTGGGTGATCAAACTGTCTAAAAATCTCATAGAATTTTAGACTCAAGGAAATTTAAAGATGAGACAGCTCTATTAGATTATCTAATCAACCTCCTACCCCCGTCTTTCTCTTGAGGGACTCCTCTCTTAATGCCATTTTTGATTATTTTGTCTAGTCTATTTGAAATGACTTGGTCCATAAGACCTCGATACTTCCCCCAGGAGAACTTTTTCTGCTCTAATAGATTTCATTGTTGGGAAGTGCTTCCTAACTGCCACATCTTCCCCCCTTTAATTTCATGCTATTCTCTTATTCTAACCTTTGTTTTACTGTCCATTTGTTTCTGTGCCTTGTATTCAGCCCACATCTCAAATAAGATTTACATTTAACCAATTGAGATTCAAAATGTGGGCCATAAGAAGACTTATGAATGGCAAAAACTTGTTCAACCAAGGTCATATTTATTCATCAACTAAGAAATGTCCTGATTTCGTGTCTATTAGAAACTGACATAATCATTTTTATATAATTGCCTCCATGTCCTTATATGGAAATACTGAACCACTGTTGATCATACAGAGATGTTTGCACCCCCACCTCTTTGTGGTAAAGGGAGAGTTAACACAAAAATTCCATGACATGTGCTGTGCACTGACTTACTCTGCCTTGTTCCAAATTCATATGTTGAACGCCTAATCCCCAATGTGAATATCTTTGGATAGAAGGCCTTTGGGAGGTAATTAAGGTTGAATGATGTCATAAAGGTAGCACCCTAATCCAGTAAGATTATGGCTTCATAAGAAGAGGAAGTGAGGCAGATCTTTTTCTCTCCCCATGTGCACTTAGAGGAAAGCCATGTGAGGCCTTATCAAGAAGGTGGCTGTCAGGGCGCCTCAGTGGCTCAGTTAGTTAAACATCTGACAGACTCAGGTCATGATCTCCTAGCTCGTGAGTTTGAGCCCTGCATTGAGCTCTGTGCTGACAGCTCAGAGCCTGAGCCTGCTTCAGATTCTGCCTCCCTCTCTCTCTGCCCCCTCCCCCCCTCAAAAATAAACAAACCTTAAAAGTTAAAAAAAAAAAAAAAAAGAAAGAAGGTAGCTGTCTACAAGCTAGGAAGAGAGCTCTCCCCAGGAAATGAATCAGCTGATACCTTGAATCTAGGACTTTCAGGTTCCAAAACAGTAGAAAATAAATTTCTGTTCTTTAGGCCACTCCGTCTGTGGTGTTTTGTTATGGCAACCCAAGCAGACTAAGACAGCAGATGTCAGGAAATAAAGTGCTTTTATCATACCATGTGACTTTGAGCTCCTCTAGGTTATGAGGGACAACATATCTTTCTCCAGTCTCTGCAAAGCCCCTGAACCATGGGTCTTGGATTAGAGTGAACTTTGAAAATATTTTCTCACAGAGGTGACTGGTGAGTGAAATGACATACTTTTTTTTTTTTTTTTAAGTGGGCATAATTTAGCTACCTATATCCTATCATATGGCCAGTGTTATTCCAACAGGAACATCTGCTTTTCTGTCTTGAGAACAAAATTGATATAGCATCATTATTACTTGTTATTACTTGTGTTACTTAGCAATCATTTTGCATCAGACATTTTGCTAAATCTTGTACATGTGATATCTTGGTTATTTCCTACAATTCTAAATGCTGTCATTATCTTCATTTATCAGATGCAGAACCTGAAGCTTAGAGAAGCTAATGAAAGCCATGTAACTAGTAAACGTCTGACCCTAAAATCCTGATTTTAATCACATTGCTGTACTGCCATCCTCCACTTACACCTGGGCTGGTTTTTCCTTTTTTGTTTTTTTAATGTATAATTATTTTTGAGAGAGAGAGACAGAGCATGAGTGGGTGAGGGGCAGAGAGAGAGGGAGACACAGAATGCGAGGCAGGCTCCAGGCTCTGAGCTGTCAGCACAGACCCCAGTGCGGGGCTTGAACCCACAAACTGCAAGATCATGACCTGAGCCGAAGTCAGATGCTTAACCGACTGAGCCACCCAGGGACCCCATGTTTTTTTGTTTTATTTTTAATAATAATTACTAGGTGTGTATATGTTTAAGAAAGTGTACTTCTTTAATTAGTCTGTGATTCCAGGCGTGGGATGTTCAGACTTCTGAAAATCATAATTGTGGACAAAGCACGACAGATGCATTTAACATTTTGTTTGTCTTGTTAGAATTTGGTAGCATGCTAAATGTAATAGAAATCAATAGCACTTGAGCTTTTAGTTGCAAAACCTTTCTTTGTCCTGTGAAATCCTCCTGTAGGCACGAGAGCTGGCACAGAGAATCCTAGGCAGCCATCACAAGAGCAAGCACTCAGAATAATCATTGCGCTCAGCAACATAGAGCAATGAGCTCTGTGGGTAGACACTGAGAATACGCCTGGAACTCTCTTGTAGTTAGATAGCTGAGCAAAAGTTAGGGAATACACACTTTTTAGTAGCTTTTTATTGTTTGCAAACAAGCACAAATGTCAAAAGGATGTTATAATGAACTCCCATATACCTTCCCCAGATTTAACCATACCAGTGAAAAATAGTCAATGTTTCATTTTCTTTTTTTCCTTCCCATAAAATTTTAAAGTTGAATTCTTGGTATCATGGTATTTATCACTAAGTACTTCTGAGTTTTGTTGTTGTTGTTGTTTCAAAATAAGGAGGTGTTCTATAACTGCAGCACCCTTTTCATGCCTATAAAATACAGTGGATCTAATACTAAATTCATGTTAGAATTTCCTAGATTGTCTTTAAAAAAAGTTCCCTTATCAAGTGATGTGTTCAAATGAGGAAACAGATATGCTGTATGCTTTTGCATTTCTCTCTTTTTTATACTTTTAAACTTGAAATAATTTCAGTTACGGAAACAGTGCCAAAGTCATACAGAGAGTTGCAGAAAAGCTTTCACTGACTTTCTCTTAAGGTTAACATCTTGTATAACCATGATCAAAATGAAGACATTAGTATTGGTACAATATTATTAACTGAACTATATACTTTAATTTTACCCATTTTTTTGTTTCTTTCTTTCTTTTTTTTTTTTACTGGTGTCCTTTTTATTTCAGGATTCAAAGGACCCCGTGTTTAATTTACAGTCCACATTGCTCACCATCATAAAGTTACAAAAACAAAACCAAACAATTGATAGGTAGAATGTCCTGCAATCTGAACTTGTCTAACTGTTTCCTCGTTCTGTTTATTGAATATGTACCAGGATCCAGCATTTTTCCTGAGAACTGAGAAGTCATATCTAAAGGCTTGATTCAACTTAGGTATATCTGTTTGATAAAAATACTTCAAAGCCTGTGCCGTGTACTTAATGTTGTATCACATGAGGACACACTTGTCCCATTTTAATGATGGAGAGAGGTCGGAGGGTGTAGGTGGTCACAGTGCGGTTATGTTGTTAAGTTTCCTGTCAATTTTTCATGTTATGATTTTAATATCCATTGATAATCATTGCCTAAACCATGTATTTCATTTGGGATTTCAAAATGGTGATCTTATAACTTTAGCATTTCTTTTATAATTTATTATCTATGATCACACCGTAAAGGAAAATTTGTGCTTAACAGCTAGAATTACTTAATTACCCTGTGTATTAGTTGGACTGGGCTGTCCTAACAAATTACTGCAGACTGGGTGACTTAACGACAGCAATTTGTCTCCGTTCCAGAGGCTGGTACCCAGAGATCAAGATGTCGACAGGTTTGGTTTCTCCTGAGGTCTCTCTCCTTGACTTGAAAATGGCAGTTTTCTCACTGTGTCCTCATGTGACCTTTTCTCTCTGCTTGTGAATCTTTGGATTTTCTTCCTCTTCTGATAACACCAGTCATATTGTCTTAGGGTTTCAGCCTTATGATCTCATTTAACCTTAATTACCTCTTTGAAAGACCTATCACCAAATATAGTCACCTTCTAAGGTACTGAGGGTTAAGGCTTCAACATGTGAATTTTAAGGGAACCAATTCAGTCTATAACACCCCTGAAATTTAATTTTCTCCCTTTAGTTATTAATTTTTAAAATAAAGGGTTGGTGCTCCAGCTACCTCCAATGGAAACCAGAGATTTTATTTTTCTCTCTTATCTTGTTTGACTACTTTTTCTTTCTTAATGTCTATATCTATACATCTATAGATACGTTTTTAAGTATCACTATAGGTTATCGGATTTGTATACATTCAGTGTTTTAGTCATTGGACTCATTATTCTTTTCCATGCTTAAATTCCCCATCTCTTACCAGTCCTATCTCATTACCTAGTTATTTCCTCACAACCCCATTAGACTTTGACAGTTTTCGTGTTTTTCAGCATAACAGGATGTCAGAATCTCATCTTGTGCATTGCTTATCTGAGACTCAAAGGAGCCAATTCTTCAAAAAGCCCAGGATCCTTTGTACATGTGTGTAAAATTGGTATTGAGAATTCGTAGCCTGGGCACTGAGAGTCAAAAACATGAACACTATTTCCTTGAAGTGCGTGATTTTCTTGGGCAGAGCACTAGGCAATTAACTTTTAGAAGATAATTTACTTCAAAGGTTTAGAGGCTGGAAATTTTATTAAAAAATATATTTTCCCCTATAGTGATATATCACCTTACATATGGCAGAATAGCTTTTATCAAAAAGACAACATATGTGTGTTCGTGAGGATGTGGATAAAAGGGAACCCTTGTGTCCTGGTGAGGATATAAATTTTTGCAGCCATTATGAAAAATAGCATGAAGATCCTCAAAAAATTAAAAATAGAACTACTTATGATCTAGCAACTTATCAGAAGAAAATGAACATACTAATTCGAAAGGATATATGCACCTCTATGTTCCCTGCAGCATTGTTCGCAGTAACCAAGATATGGAAACAACCTAGGTGTCTGTATATACACACATACTCACAATGTAACACCACCAAGCCAGAGAAAAGAATGAAATCTTGTCATTTGCAACAACATGGATAGACCCTGAGGATATTATACTAAGTGAAAGAAGTCAAAGACAAACACCACATGATTTCACTAACATATGGATTCTAGAAAGAAAACGAAGCAAACAGAACAAAACCCAGAATCATAGATACAGAGAGCAGATTGGTGGTTGCCAGAGGGGAGGGAGGCCGGAGGAGAATGAGTACAGGGGATTAAGAAGTACACACTTCTTCCAGGCACCTGGGTGACTCCGTCAGTTGAGTGTCCAACTCTCGATTTTGGCTCAGGTCATGGGATTGAGCCCGCACTGGGAGTGGAGCCTGCTTAGGATCTTCTCCCTTTCCCTCTGCTCCTCTCCCCCACTCACACACACTCTCTCTCTCTCAAAAAAAAAAAAAAATATATATATATATATAATAAGTCATGATAATGTAATGTGCAGCATGGAGAACATATTCAATAATAGCAATAACTTTATATCATGACAGATGGTAATTGCACCTGTTGTGGTTACCATTTCACAATGTATACAAATATGAAATCACTATGTTACATACTTGAAACTAATCCAATACTGTATGTCAAGTATACCTCAGTAAAAAAGCATTGGGGAAATTTATATATATGATGTCAGATTAAATGAATAAAAAAATTTCTGCAGCCCTTCGATATCATGTTGTCTGCAGATTATTTTCTGCACAGTAACTTTAACAAGATTTTATGAGTTGTAGCTTGCACCTTTCTTGGGATGGCTTTCCAGTTTCAGTAAAGCAAAACCTACCTCAGAAGCCTACAGTGACTAAATGGGAATGCTAGCGCCAGAATCTTTCCAAAAAAGAAAAGAGAATATGCTAATTCTTTCAAACAAATGTGAGTCTGACAGCAGACGTGTCCCAAAGACTGTAGTCATGCTAGTTTCTTATTTGGGGACTTATTTTTACAGAGTCCCTCAGCATGCCACTGTTACTGTTTACTACCTAGAGTACTTGTCATGCCTTCATGGTGATGTTCTGCACAAAAATATTAAAAACAAGCAGCACTGTAATATTTTTCCGACTCAAGTATTTAGGTTTGAAATACGGTATCTACAGATGTTTGCAAATGAGACTGAGCAGGTTTTCAAATATATGAGGTGTAAAAAGTCATATATCACTTGTTAGTGTTTTTTTTTATTATTATGTGAGTTTTAAGCTACAGTATGACCAGAGCTATTCATAATGTCTTCATCTCCAATCTGTGTGCCTCATCCTTATCTTGAACCATTGGGACATCTCAGTAGCTCTAGCTGAACTAGGATAACATTTAAATATGTTTATTTTTTTCAGTTTCTGTCATGGCAAAATGAAGTAGTGAGTATGGCATATACTAGAGAAGTTGGACCCATGACAACCTGCTCATTCATTATTATGCAGAAAAATAGATCTCTTTAAGTTTGCCTTTGCTTCAAGAAAGCTATGATCAGTTTAGCTTGTATAGTTCATATTTCCTGTAGCATGCGTTCTGAACTTTTTGGTGTGATAATGGACACTGTGTTTGAATGGGAACAGGCCATCTCTAGTAGATTACAAGAGTAAGGTTCTAATTGTTTCAAGTAAATAAATCTTTATTTTTATTAATATGCTAACGAAATATTGTTAACAATTTAAATTGCTCAAATTATTAAAATGAAGTAGGTTAGGGTTAGGGTTATATTTTCTAAAATTATCAGCATCTGAGTGTGCAGCGTACCAATAAAGAATAGGATAAAGTAATCTGATGTAGGACTAGCTAGAATGATCGTTTGTAGTACTATAATTACGCATGTTTTTAGCTTGAATAAGCTATAGTTGAGGCTTTAAGTTAAATTTGGCATTGGATATTTTGTAGAAATATTGAAGTTTGGAATTCTTTTCTAACATGAATTATATTATTTTACTGGAGTAAAAGATAGCATTATATCTGTTTTTAGACAGCTTGGAGTTTTAAAAGATATATCTAAAACTAACATTGCAAAATAATATTGATACAACTCTAACAAAAAGTATGGTGTATCAATCATGCATATGCAACATTAAGTTGAATTTTACCCATTGACTACTGTATATTAATGTATGAATAGTATGAATAGTATGAATCGTAATTGAAAGTATGAAATAGTAATTGAATGTATGAATAGTAATTGAAAGATGAAAAGATAGTGATCACAAAGATGAAAGGATAGTGATCCTTTACAACAAGGAGTGGTTAATGCTAAAACAGAAGTAGACCATAGAAGGAAAACAAAAGGCCAAGGTAAATAAAGACAGCTGACATACCATAGAAATTTCTCACATTTTCTCTTCCCACATCTACTCCATGACCAAAGTCCAGTGATAATGTATGGTTTTATTTATATAATCTTAAATATTTTTAAAGCACAAAGCATATGGTAATCTCATAGATCCTAATATCTACATCTCTCACATGTAGTCTCCTGTCCAATCTTACTGCCCTCATTAGTCTTTGTATCTATTCCTTGACTTCTCTTGCTCTTAGCAATCATGTAAGTTGATTTATATCAGCTCATATAGTACCTAACTCTTGAGTGGCATCCCTGATCTCCCCTGTAATGCCCAATATTAACTGGTTCTTTTTCTGTTACTCAATATTTGTATGTACATTTTTTTGTCTTACTCATATTGCTGTTTGTGAGGAATTTGTTTATAATTTTGCCTTTTATACAAGGCTGTGATCTTCATGGAATTAGAAGTTTTGTGTCATTTATTCATGTCTGGTCTCATTACCTTTTAGTGTTTGGCATAAAGGAAGTGCTCATAGTGGAATTCTTGAATGTATGAGTGGATTATTGAAGAGCTGCCGCTTTCTTGAAGTAAAATCTGTTATTAGGCAATATTTGTCGTCTTTGCTTTTTTAAAAAAATTTAATTCCAGTATAGTTAACGTGCAGTGTTATATTAGTTTCAGGTGTACAATATAGTGATTCTATAATTCTATACATTCCTCACTGTTTTGTTATGATAAATATGTTTGCTTTGCTTTGGTTTTAAAGGGATGTGAATGTAGGAAAAGTCTATCTGGCTTTAAATTGTCCTACACTTGAGATTATGTTACTGTAGTATTCACATTAATGTCCTACTGTACCAAATTTGATTCCTTTCAAAGTAATTTAAACTTTAGTGTTCATTGAGGGTCTACTGCTGAAATAAAACTGGTGAACAATGTGTAAGAAGCTTAAGCCATACCTCTTAACTTGCAGTGGTGTTCTTTCTGTTGAGAAAAATGCAAATGTGTTTGCAAAATAGGAAATCTGTGTGTATTTTTAAATCATATGACATAAAAATAAATACACAGTTTCGTGTATGGAAACCAAGAAGCAGAATCTAGCCACAAGGAAAGAATAAGCCACAACAACAATAACAGATAAACTACAAACTGGCTTCTATCAAGAGCACATTTCTAGCTAACCTTTCAGGGGATGCAGGCCAAAGCAATTATTAGAAACTAATGACCGCAAAAAAAAAAAAAAAAAAAAAAAAAAAAAAAAAAAGAAACTAATGACCGCAATGGGTTCTTCTCAAAAGGGTTGTAGTGAAACACGTGTAAAACTTCTCTATGGGAAGATAGTCACGTACTGGAATTGGTACTGACAGTGCTACGTGGTCTGTATTAGGGAGACCTTTGAAAGGGAAAACAACACAAATCTGAAAGGGCAGTGATCACTTGCTAGAGATGTGATACATTTAAAATCCTTTGATGCTTGATGTATTTCTCTTAAAGCTGGGTCTGGTTACTGTGGCTTCATGGTTCCCTGTGACCTGGTTACTGTCTACTTAGTTGATGTCTTTTCCTTCCCTTCTTTTTTAGCAGTCTGTGCTTTCTTTGTCCATAACTTGTTTCCTGGTGCTTTCTGGGTTCTCCTCAGGGCATTCTGGTATGCAGATCTCTTGGCCTGCAACAGTCTTCCTCCAACTTACCTTTTTTTTTTTTTTTTTTTTGGTAATCATCCTTCCATGTGATATCTACCTTGGGAACGTTCCTCACTTTCCCTGACCTCTAAATAGTCAGGGTGAATGCATCAGCTTTGTGTTCCCAAAGGGCCTGGAATGGAATTTATCACACTTCAGTGAAATGTTGTGTTTAAAAACCTTTTTTTTGTTAGGCTCATATATCCACTAGAGTGGAGAATGAGCCTGTTTTGCTAACCAATACCTAAACATGTGAATGAATGTATTGATGACATACCTGAAATATTTGGAGAAATGTTAAGTGACAAGTAGCAATTTTGAGAAGTTAATCTCAGGAATGAAGGCTCAGGGCCCTAAGGACGCATGCAATTTCTTTTTTTATTAGTAATTACCTGTTGTAAACAGGCTTAATTGTATATTTACACTTCACCAACAACACAGGGCTGGGACAGAAGTGATAGTCAAAGGTTAGTGGTGAAATTAACTAACCTAAACTCATCATTTGTTTTGTTGAAAAATCTTCAGTAATACTCCCCTCCTATTTATTAGTCTTACAAGGTAGATATAGTACATATTTGACTTTGAAGGGACAATGCTGGAGAAAAAGAGACCATTTGAGGCTCTGTCTCCCTTTGTTATCCTGGGTCACTTGGTAGCTTGCTACTCAGGATTCATGAATTGTTTATTGAGAGCCATGTATGTATTAGTCTTAACTAATCATTAGAAGGAGCACGGATGAATAGGAAAGAGTCTTTGTCCAATGGGATATATCCGAATGTCCATAAAGAAACAGTTTAGATGACATAGCATTTTGGCCAGCAACAAGCTTTTTCTCTGAAATCTTAACCTTTGTATTTGAAAATTTTCAGAAATTTATAGGTATTTAAGGGCTTTTTCACCCTTATTTTCTTTTAACTTCTATGAAAGGGAATTTAGCGAAGTTATCGGTATTTGTAGTGTCCGTTCACGGAGTTTCGCTAATTTAATGTGGGAAAACCTTTACCATTTCCACACAGATAATTTGTTATGAATTGTCACTAACATTTGCTTTCCAGACATAATGTTAAAGCTAATTTTATATCAAACTAGAAATGAATACACGTGGG
This sequence comes from Prionailurus bengalensis, assembly GCF_016509475.1. NCBI lineage: Eukaryota > Metazoa > Chordata > Mammalia > Carnivora > Felidae > Prionailurus > Prionailurus bengalensis. The sequence goes on from NC_057345.1 coordinate 145,707,976, forward strand.
TACTTTTGAATAATTGTTTCTCATTCTTCACAAGAGATTATGACAAGGATATTACGAGCTCGGTCCCAAATGCTGCAAAATGTTGTACAGTGAATCCAGAGGGCACCAGTTCTGCTGTGCATATTTTGACCACAAACATTTTATTTTTTGAATAAAGCTACCTATATATTTGTGTGCGTGCGCGTGCGTGTGTGTGTGTGTGTGTGTGTGTGTGTGTGTGTGTGTAGGGGGATATTTTCTGCAATTTCGCTTTCATTTAAAGCATATACACTGCAGTTAACAGAATTTTAAACTTAATAAATTTGCATATATTTGGAGTTACTGTTTAAAACCAGCATACATGGCTTTGGGGCCTCCAGGCATCTTATACAGTTTCATGTTCAAAAGCAGGTTAGAGTGTGTATATCTCCATTTCCTTTCTGTGGCTATTTATCTGAGCCTTCAAGATCCCCATTTCCCTTTCTTATTGGCGCTGTCTGTTCTCTAAGATGACAATCAAAGTCTTCATTCATTTCCAGCTAAATAAATCTGCCTTCACTTTCCCATTCTGCTGGTATGACAGAAGCGTATCTTTTATCTAATTTATATTCTCTCTGATTTGTTGAGAAAATCTAACTTTTGGAGGCAAAATGTTCTAGGCTTAGGCTTGCAATAATTTGAGGGGGGCGGTTTGCAAATTTTTTAAAAATATTTCAATCAAGAAGTTCTCAAAAGGTGCCCATTTCTTTTGATGTGTGTTGATAAAAGCCATCACCAATTCTGTGGCTTAGTGCTATTACCTAGAAATTTCCACTGATTCTTCTAAAAAGTATTTTGACTAAATCAGCTTAACAAATGTTTTACTGAACAGGCTCCCTCATGTTAATGAGACTGTCTCTGCTTAGCAGGTATAGAAAGACTGTTACCCCTTTCCAATGATAACCCTGCTTGTGACACAATGTACAGCAGGTTCTAAATCTCTAGGAATCTCACGAGTTAGTGAGATTTGAAGAATACAGGATGGATGGAGAGAGGTAAACAAATCAAAGACAGACTTATAAAGGTTCTTTCTATAAATGTTCAGAAAATTATCAATTTTAGTTAAACACGTGCCTTTAAAATATTTTATTCTTAACTAGGATTTTATTATATTAGCTATATCTGATGCAATATATTCACTAGTGTGTATATGCACTGGTGTTTTATGTTACATCTATAAGAATATGTATATACATATATACACATACTAACATGTTGTATGTTAGTATAATCTAATAATACTTTAGATTCAAGAATATGATTTTAATGCATTTACATACTGTATCAATTTCATATTAAATAGGTGATACAAGTTTGACATTTAGTTATGCTCAAATTAAATTTTAGAAGACTAAATAAACAGCCAGAATACGATGAGTCACTACTTGAAGTCCATTACTATTTATCCATTAAAAATTTATCCATTTGAAAATTATATACCACAGCTTTCACAAGATCACTGCATGTGTAGATTTCTTTGATAAGAGCCATCATATGAAAACATTATGTGCCTGAAATTTGGACAACTGGACAGTCTACCCAATATCTACCCAAAATAGATAATTAAAAGCTTTAGATACCTTACTGGGACCCTCAGTGATCTCAGTCTTGATCACCTCCCAAATGCAGGGACGGCCAAGGCAGGGTAGAGTGGATTCCCAAATGCTGGGAGGGAGGAAGGTTGAGTTAGAAGTTTCCAGTATGTTAAAGATTATCAGTTTGTCAGATGAGTGAGGAGTGTTGGCATTTCTATGTGATAACTTGTCAAGACTGGTCAGGGAATTTGAAGTTATCAGTTGATTTAGTACCATTAGGGTTGAGAGATGTCAACATGAAATGGGAATAAGAACAGTAGTTAAAACTTGAACGCTTAGCTCAGGTAAAACCAGGTTATTCTGTTCCAGTGTAGAAGATACAAGAGTGGGGGTGCCTGGGTGCCTCAGTTGATTAAGCGTCAGACTTCAGCTCAGGTCATGATTTCACGGTTTGTAGGTTCGAGTCCCGCATTGGGCTCTGTGCTGACAGCTCAGAGCCTGGAACCTACTTCAGATTCTTTGTCTCCCTCTCTCTCTGCCCCTCCCCTGCTCCCACTCTGTCTCTGTCTGTCTCAAAAAGAAATAAAAAATTTTAAAAAAAGAAAGAAAAAGAAAACACAAGAGTTGAGCATAAGCTTTGTACCTAAGCTGTTCTCTTGAGTGGCAATTCTTCTGGCACAGGTCGAAAATTTCTTACTACTCTCTTCTTATCCATACCTTTGGACATGTGGAATCTCATATATATATATATATATATATATATATATATACACATATATGTATGTGTATGTGTGTATATATATATATACACACATACACATACATATATATATATTTTTTTTTTTTTTCAAAATCAAGGAAGTTTGCTCTGTATTGCTAGGTAGATAGATTTAGGGGTAGAATATTTAGTTTGAGTTTTTAAGACCAAAGACAGTGGAAATAGATTTTTTAAACCAAATCACTATATCAAAAAATTATTATTCCAGGTATTCTATCTTATATACAGATGTATATAATACTTAGGTCTAAAGTAAAAAACTTAAAAAAAAAATACCTCTATTTAATAGTGTATTTTCATCCACCACACCATCTTGATTCTTTATTTGCCTCCTTGCCCTAATTGACTAGGAGTTAAAAGGATCTGATAGGACCTCAGAATAGGTATACCTAGAGCCAAAACACAAATATTATTTGGAAATGACAGTAGAGAAAGAGACAGATGGTTGCTCCCTTCATATGTTCTAATAGCAACTAGAGCTGTTAATTAAAATAAGGGGCACCTCAAGAATGTGACTGAACCTATACAGAGAATCTGGGTAATTTAGGCAAAATAACAAGTTGTTGCTTTGTTTTGTTTTGTCTTGTTTTCATTTTAAAGGGAGGATTTAGATCGTGTTGAAATTATTTGGTCATTGAGTCCATGTTCTCATTTCCCTTTCTAGTGTTGACATCATCTTCAAGCCAAATTGTGCTATAATAAATGAAAATAGGTAAAGGTGGCTACTCTTTTGTACCCCACTTTCTTTCTTTGATACAAGTTAGTGTTTTAGATTATGTTTCCCAAGGCCTCTCTAACTCAAATTACTATGTGTTTCTTTTTTTTTTTTTAATTTTTTTTTCAACGTTTATTTATTTTTGGGACAGAGAGGGACAGAGCATGAACGGGGGAGGGGCAGAGAGAGAGGGAGACACAGAATCGGAAACAGGCTCCAGGCTCTGAGCCATCAGCCCAGAGCCTGACGCGGGGCTCGAACTCATGGACCGCGAGATCGTGACCTGGCTGAAGTCGGACGCTTAACCGACTGCGCCACCCAGGCGCCCCACTATGTGTTTCTTTAATTGCACTATTCAGGCAATAAGGTTATTCAATTTACAACAGACATAATTCTTTATTTCATCAAAGCTGTTAATAAAGTACATTTTCTTTGCCTATTTTGCTCTTATATTCCTGGAAAAGAAGTAGTGAGTTATGGCTCTACTCCGACAGATTTCTGTTGATTATAAGAAAGTTAAAGGCTTCCGTTAAAAACATTTTTTTAACATCACCAAATCACTGTAAGATTATAGATACCTATTTATTTAGAAAGGAGCCTAGGAAAAACCATTTCATTAAGATGCACATCGTGTATTTCAAACACAATGTATTTAATCTGATTAGTTGGCTGAGACCCAGCCAGTGCTCTGTCAGCAGATCAGGAGTAAAACAATGAAGCTATAATTAATGAAATTAATGCCAGATATAGAAACTGGAGATCTGAGGTGACATTTCGGTCATAACATATCCTTTGAGCCTAGGAGAATGGAGAGACAGTTTAGTTGGAAGTAATTGTTCTTAGTTTAATGGCACATGATTAGACGAAAATGGTTATTTTTCTCATGCTACTGGCTGCTAGGACTATAAGTTGGCAGGCATGACGGTACAAAACTGTCAGACAAATTTAATCAGAAAGTTCAGAAAATAAAAGGGTATGATTTGATTTACTATTTTTAGCTTCTCTTTCTTATGTGTCTGAGTAGAGTTTCATGGCATGTCCGTTTTCATCATGCTAACAATATGAAGTTGTTGGTCACCAGTCTTTGTAACCTCCTACATCCAATCAGTTGTCAAGTCTTGTTCGATTTGCCTCTGAAGTATCTTTTAGATCTTTCTCCACAGCCATTTGTTTGGCCATCGTCCCTTACCAAGGCTTCCCAACTGGTCTGGCTGCTTCAGTCTTGCCCTGATCAGATATTTTCTCCATAGAGCAGTCCAGATGATTTCTGCCAAACACTAGCAGGCTGTGCCACAGCCTTTGATAAAACACATCAATTACCCCTCAGCGAGTGGACTGATGCATTGTTTTCAGGCGATAAGTACAATTTCCCCTCAGTATACGACACCAAATACTCCTTACCCAATAGAGGTTTGTCAGCATGCCAAGGAAATAGAAAAGTTTAACCTTTCGCTGTAAAAATAGTGTTGCATAATAAGATCTTGGTCTCGGAAAGTAGATATTAAAATATTAATAATAGTAATAGTAATCCTAGCCAACCTTTATTAAGTCCACCACAAAAGACAGGAATGGAAATTACGAGGAAGAGTCCATAGTCAGGATGTCTGCCAGATGCTATAGAATGCTGGTTCTTCCACAGCTGTGGGGTTGGGGAGCATGAAGTCAGGTTAAGAACAGCGTTCAGTGAACAATTTGTATGGATGAGATGTGAGTACACACTTGAGGTGAAATAGGGAATCCTATAAAAGGTATGCAGAATGTGTACTTTCCTTCCAAAGTTAACAAATATTAAGGACAGATGAATTATAAAACAATATCACCAAGATTGGCAAATCTTTCTAAGGATACATGCAGTCTAAGTCATCGAGCCTCACTTTGATTACATGTTACAGCACTTTGCAGGTGCAAATCTATCTAGTGGTGGGTGCTTCCATAATTTGGGGGTTCTCTTTAAGATAAAAAGAATACAAAACTCTGACATCAAATTTATGAAAACGGAAAGGACCTGTGCTAGTGAAAGTCCCTGAAATGTAAGCTTTGTAAGTATCATGTTAAGCCCACTTCTAGCCATTTGAACTTTTGAATGTTTAATGTGTTTCTCTTGAAATGTAGTCTGTGTACTTTTCCCTTTCTTTTATGGCGATAGTAACATTTCTCCATTAAGATCCTACCATATTTTTCCAACAGTGCTAGACTTGGATCTTACATGATAGTCCTTTAGAGTGAGTTCTACTTCTTCCACAATTTATTAGATCTTATATGCACTTAAAAGAACTGATGTCTCAAGAAAGATTAAGCAAACCGTATACGTTACTTGAGGCAAGAAGTGGATTTAAGACAGCGTGGTAACAGCCTAAAAAATAACTTGGAGCTGTCAGCATCAGACAGAATGGAGCCCTCATAGACCATATAAGCAGTAATGATGGTTTCAAATTACAATGGGAAATCTTCTTTATATTTTGAAAGAATAATTACGTAATTTTATCTTTCTGGAAACGTTTACATTAAAGGTGTTTATGTTTGCTTGGAGAGAGGGAGAGAGAGAGAGTGGGAACACTCGAGCAGCAGAGGGACAGAGAGAGAGAGGGAGACAGAATCCCAAGCAGGCTCCACACTGTCAGGACAGAGCCAAACTTGGGGCTCCATCTCAAGAACCATAAGATCACGACCTGAGCCATGACCAGCTGAGCCACTCAGGCACCCCTGGAAACTTTGACATTAGGTGTGGGTTTTGGAAATTAGCTTAGACTTCATACAAAACAGACCTATTTCTTGCCTCCATTCATTTTGTGGAGATAAAATATAGGTATAGCAAAATAGATGCGCCTGCTTATATGTATATGAATAGGTTAGATACTTTCTAATGCAGTGAGCAGGGTGTTTGGAATATGGAAATTTGCAAACAACAAAACAGGATGTTTGTGTGACTTCTCATTTCAACCACAAAAGCAGTTTTTTTAAGTAAATTTTAAACGTTGTTAAAACTTCTTTATTTATGACTTCATAAATTATAATAATCAAAATTTAGAACCTGTTGGAGAAAAAGACAGATTTGGTGGCAAATTGATACATTAGTAGTCTTTCTTTTTTTTCCCCACCATATGCATCATGGTATAGAGGTCCACCTTTATGGCATAGCGAAATGGTTGAAATGTAGCATGAGTGTAGATGAGGGCTCTTGAGATGCAGAATAGTTAACTCCAAGAACAGAAGGAACCTGGTTCCATTTCTTACAAGCCAGGAGGACATGAGCAAGTTACTTAACCTCTTAGGTACTGGCATTTTTGTTTTAATTTACTTATTATCAGTAGACCTGATGTTTTAGAAAAGTTTTAGGCTCACAGTAACATCCTGCAGCAAGTACAGAGTTCCCATACATCCCCCAGCCCTGCAGCCCAGCCGCTGCCAGCCTCACTCACCATTAACATGGAGCCCCAGTGTGGTACGTTTGTTAGAATCAATGATCAGACATCGACACATCATCAATCTAAGTCCATGGTTTACATCGGGGTTCACACTTTGTGTTGTACGTTCTAAGTTTTGACAAATGCATAATGACATGTATCTACTATTACAGTTATCATATAGAGTATTTTCACTGACCTAAAAATCCTCAATCTGGCACCTGTTCATCCCCAAATCCTGGTAATCACTGATCTTTTTACTGTCTGCATAGTTGGATTTTCCAGAATGTTATGTAATTGGAATCATACAGTATATAGTGTTTCAGATTGTCTTCTTTCACTTAGTAGTATGCATTTATGGTTACTTGTGTTTTTCATGGCTTAATAGCCCACTTTTTAAAATCATTGAATAATATTCCATTTATACATATATAGCAGTTTGTTTATTCATTCACCAATTAAAGGACATTTTGGTTGCTTCCACTTTTGGCGAATATGAATAAAGTTGCTATAAACATTTGTGTGCAGATTTTTGTGTGGACATAAATTTTCAGCTCATTTGGGTAAATACCAAAGAGCCCAATTGCTGAATCGTATGGTAAGAATATATTTAGTTTTGTAAGAAACGGCCAAACCGTCTTCCAGAGTGGCTGTATTATTTTGCATTCCCAGCAGCAACGAGTGAGCAGTCCTGTTTTTCTGCACCCTCACCAGCATTTGCTGTTTTTGGTGTTCCCTATTTTGGCCATTTTTAATAGATATCTAGTGGTATCTCGTTATTATTTAAATTTTCAAATATATAATGACATGTAATATGGAGCATCTTTTCATATGATCAGTTGCCACCTGTATATCTTCTTTGATGAAGGGTCTGTTCATACCTTTTCCACATTTTTTAGGGACAGGTTAATCATCTGAAAAATAAGATGGTAACTACTCCACAGGGATTTTGAGAATAAACTAATTCACTTAGATATTTTAACATAGACCCTAGAATATAGGTCCATTAAGTATTAGTTGATATCCATATGAATTATCTACATTACTTCATAATAACATGTCTGAAACATCATTCTCCCCACTCCACCCCACCAATCAGCTTCCTTTTTTTCATAAAAAAAATCAGTTTCTCAATTTTCTTCCTTTTCATTTGGTTTTAAATATTTCTTTCTTGACTCATCCCTTAAGTGCAGACAAATTTTTTTTTCCATTTTTTTTCCTATGGAATTTTTTAATTAATAAATGAAACAATCTCAGAAGTAAGTTGGGTACTTCTCTGTCTCATATCTGAGATTAAATCATATATATATATACACACATATATGATTAAATATATATTTAATCATATAATTAATATAATATAATATAATATAATATAATATAATATAATATATAATATGTATTTAATCATAACACAGTTCATGTATTTTTCAGGTCAATCACTGAAGTTATTACCTTGTTAATTTCTGAAATGTTTATTAGGCAGAGAATGCAACTGCATAATTAAGATTATTTCTTAATTCTTTTTATTTGTTGTGAAAAAGTGGTATGTCTGAGAATAAACATCACTAATCCAAAGTCTATTAAAATTGTTATTAAAAATGATAGGAATGCAGTTTCTGATTATGAATACCATGAAAACTGATACCTGTGGGTATGTATGGCCACAAATGAAAGTGTCTTCTTTACCAATTATTAACTCTGTCTCATGATTCCTATGTGGGCATCTGGCCAGAGAGCTTGATTTTCAGTATTCCAAGTGGATTAACTTGCCTTTTCTTCTTTCTCTCTTTCTTTCTTGTTTAGATCTTGGCCATAGTGTTTGTAATATCAATAGGCCTTTGAATATTAAACATTACCATATATTTTTTCTTAGCATTATTTATATGATGTAAATAATTCTGTTTATAAATGAGATATACATGTATATGTATGTATATGTATGTATGTATATGTATGCATATATATATGTGTGTGTACATATACATATATATATATATATGATAAAATCTCCCCCAAAGATCACCAGGTCAAATAAGAATTTTGTCTGTATACCCTGACTCTATCTTAACAGATTGCTTATAGACAGATCGTTTTTCACTTTAACACCTGGGAGAAAATCTAAGCTGTCTTGGGAGTTGAGCTATATTTTAAGATAAACTTTAGAGAGTTCAGTTATCATTTCCTTTTTGAAAATGTCAATCTTTAGGAAGTTTCTGTTTACATCTCTTACCCTATTTGCCTCAGGATTTTTATATTGTAGCTTTTTTTTTAAAGCGGTTTTCTTTTTTTTAATTAAAGCAAATTAAAATACTGTCTAAAGGTGAGAAACCATGTGGTCTAGGGAAACTTTTTTTTAAATTCCAGTATAATTAATGTACACTGTTATGTTAGTTTCAGGTATACATTACCATGATTCAGGAATTATATACATTGCTCTGTGCTCATCCAATAGATGTACTCTTGATCCCCTTCATTTTTTTTAGCCATCCCCCGTCCATCTCCCCTCTGATAACCACCAGTTTGTTCTCTGTATATAAGAGTCTGGGTTTCGTTTGTCTTCTTTTTTCTTTGTTCATTTGTTTTGTTTCTTAAATTCTACAGGAGTGAAATCATATGGTATTTGTCTTTATCTGACTGGCTTATTTCACTTAGGATTGTACCCTGTAGATCCACCCACACTATTGCAGATGGCAAGATTTCATTATTTTTTATGACTGAGTAATATTCCATTTGATAATACATATGCCACTTTTTTATTCATCCATCTATCAATGGGCACTTGTGTTGCTTCCATACTTTGGCTATTGTAAATAATGCTGCAATAAACATAGGAGTGCGTATTTCTTTCCAAACTATTATTATTTTTTTCGTATTCTCTGGGTAAATACCCAGTAGTGCAATTACTGGATTATATGGTAATTCTATTTTTAATTTTTTGAAGAACCTCCTTACTGTTTTCTATAGTGGCTCTACCAGTTTGCAACCATGCACTAGGGTTCCTTTATGTCTACATCCTTGCCAACACTTGTTGTTTCTGGTGGTTTTGATTTTAGCTGTTCTGACACGTATGAGGTAGTACTACTCATATAATAAAAATTATACTTTTAATTTGCATTTCCTTGATTATTAGTGATGTTGATAGGGAAACATTAGTACTTTCACGGTTAAACACCTGTTTTGTCATGTCAGAAATTTAAATTATTTATTAAGACTTGTATGTTCATGCCCAAACCGATCATTCATTTTTCTCTTAAAATACATGAGCTAAAATATCATATATTTGTAATGATTACTGTGAAGTGGCATTTTCACATCTAGAATGGAAAACAATAATAATTTCCATAAAATTATAGATATTTTATTTTTCATTTAGGTTCTATAAATAACTTAAGAACAAAAATTGGAAGGGAAATTCTCTGACTTTTTACTGCAAAGCATGGAACCATAATAACTGCTGAATTGCAAATGTTTATCCAGGCTCTGTTCTAAGCCTGCAGGCAAACAAAAAGAATTTGAATTTCTGCCAAAGAAGATGTTAAAAAATAGCTATAGTTTGATATTGAAAAAGAAGTAATAGCCTATACAAAAAGTAAGCCTCATGACTCAGGGAGAAAACAAGTTTTAGATTGTCAGGTATAAATGGATAAGGCTGCATTTTATACAGTGATCAGTTATAGTTGCATGAGGGATAGAAATTTCACCAAAAGCTTAGATTTAACTAGAGGTCAAATACTCAAGTATATCAAAATACCAGTTAATTTAATGTGACTTAATGGTTAAATGCAAATAAAATATAACCTCTCTAGAAAATGTATCTAGACCTACATCTATTAGTGTATATTTTCACAAAAGCATAAGGAAAAACCTAACTGGATAACCAGATCATTGAATTTGATTTATGAGCAAGTGTATCTTCTTTGTGCAATACCCATTCATACCTTGGTTTGTGAGCATAATTCGTTCCAGAAACATGGTTGTAATCCAAAGCACTTGTATATCAAAGCAAATTTTGGAACCATTGGCTCAGTTGTGATGTGACATTTGTGTCAGGTACTGCTCGTATTGTAAGACATTGCTCACTTATCAAGTTAAAATTAGAAATGTTTGCTTGTCTTTCTTATGGAACACCCGCAGAACAAAGTTACTCGCCATCCAAGATTTTGCTGTATTTTATATGGTGATTATATATAATTTATTTTTATATTCTCTCCTGTCCCACCTTACTAAGTAAAAAGTCTTACAAAGTAAAAAGGTCTTAGTGTAATTATATCCCTTGCATTTTTGCTGGCGACCCCTTCTAGTAGATCGGGCAATCTAGTAGATTACTGACCAGTGTGGGAATGCTGTATCATAAAAAAATTGACTTCCTAGAGCACCTGAGTGGCTCAGCCGGTTAAGTGTCTGACTCTTGATCTCGGCTCAGGTCATGATCTCATGATTCATGGGATGGAGCCCCACATTGGCTCTGTGCTGACAGCACAGAGCCTGCTTGGGATCCTCTCTCTCTGCCCCTCCCCAGTTTGTGCTCTCTCTCTCTCCCTCAGAATAAATAAAATTTTAAAAACAAAAAAAAAAGTTGTCTTCTCCAGCACTGACATTTTTGACCTTCCTATTCTTCTTGTTCCTCCACTCCTCCTACTACCTCTCCCAAAGAATGCCTTGAGCATCTAATATCTGGCACAGTGTTGGATACTAGAGATGCCAAAGTGGATAAGAGCTCCCTTAAGAAGCTTATTCTAATCGAGGTGTCTGAGTAGCTCAGTCGGTTGAGCATCCAACTTCGGCTCAAGTCATGATCAAGTTCACGGGTTTGAGCTTTGTGTCAGGTTCTGTGCTGACAGCTCAGAGCCTGGAGTGTGCTTTGGATTCTGTGACTCCCTCTCTCTCTCTGCCCCTCCCCCACTCATGATCTCTCTCTCTCTCTCTCTCTCTCTCTCTCTCAAAAATAAATGAAGAACATTAAACATTTTTTTTTAATTAAAAAAGAAGCTGATTCTAATCTAATCCATATCTGTAACTTCATTAATGGACAAAAAAGAACTGTGTCTTAAATTCAGGTGCAACTGGTTGTGTCTTTGCATCTGCTCTTTACTCACCGCAGAATTTGTCTTTCTTACATGGAAGACAGGGACTGTGTAGCAAACTACTACTCATTTTTCAAGACTAGGTTTAAACACAGAGGTTGAGTGAGTTTATCCTTCATTCCATTGCCATAACACCTTATAATTCAGCATCTTGAAGAGTACCTGGCAGAAAGGAAATGTTTGATCAATTAATAAATGTTAAGTATTATTACTGGTTGAAGTTGATTATGTATGTCATTGAGATATTTATAGTACCTGGTGGTTGAGAAACGTGGGTGTATGTGCCTGTGCACGTGCGCTTGTGTGTATATTTCAAAGACAATACATTAAAAGAGAAAAATTAGGAAAGATTTCATACATTGAGTGGCATTTAATTCAAGCCTTGAATATGAGGAATTATGTGAAGAGGTAGAGAGATGAAAGAGGATGTTTGAAGCAGTTGAAACAGCCATGGACCAAGTAATATGCATGGAAAACAGTAATTATTAATGAGAAAGTCATCCATCCAAAAAATTGGAGCAGAATAGCATAGAGGTTAAAAAGGCTGACTGTGGAATTGGAAGGCTTGACATTGTGTCTCCACTACAACCATATCGTGTCATGTGACATTGGACAAGCTACTTCCCCTCCCGATACCTCAGTATTGTTATCTGTCATATGAGAAAAAGAATAGTATGGTGAAGAGAATTATAATACTCAGAAAACACTTGGGATCCAGCATATATTGTCTACTATGTGTTGTAGTTATTGTTGAGAGTTTTTAAAGAGTTAAAACTAAAATGGACATTGAGGGCTAGCTTTTGAAGGAACTAGGAAGACATGCTGGTAAGTTTGGGGTTTATTCTTTATTTTTCTTTAAATTGTATTTATTTATTTTGTTTACATATCACATAATTTATCAACGTTTATTTATTTTTGGGACAGAGAGAGACAGAGCATGAACGGGGGAGGGGCAGAGAGAGAGGGAGACACAGAATCGGAAACAGGATCCAGGCTCTGAGCCATCAGCCCAGAGCCTGACGCGGGGCTCGAACTCACGGACCGCGAGATCGTGACCTGGCTGAAGTCGGATGCTTAACCGACTGCGCCACCCAGGTGCCCCTACATATCACATAATTTAAAAGCTACTAGGCCTTGCCTCCTAATACTATCACGTTAAAGGTGAGAATTTCAGCCTATATTTTAAGATGACACAAACATTCAGCCCATAACACCATATAAAGTGGTTATGAATGCCATTTTAAAGCAAAATTCTAGGAATATCTTTTAAAAACAGGAAATAATCTAAACATTTAATTGTTGTAAGTCATGTGCAACATTTTTAAAAAGCTGATCTGTTTGTTGCTTCAGACAATATTTTAAAAAGCTTTCTTGCCTATGATTAGAGATAATGTTCTTCAAAATAATTAAATTCCAGCATTATCTGAAAAATATTCTCTTTAAGCAAGAAAATATTACATTTTCCCTTTGAAAAACATCTTTTATGATGTCAGTCTTATGGAGTATTTTCCAACAATAATTTGGTTCCATTTTATTTAGGTCTTGAAGGTGTTTTAGAAGCTAAAATCGTATTTTAACAAGAGAAAACTATAGAATGGATAGGTTTGGTTCTGATCCTATAATTGTCAGTGCAAAGAAACATGTTTTAATAGGTACCATAAAGAGAAAGAGATGCTGTAAGAATGGAACATTTCCTCTGTTAGGTTAAGGGAATGATAATCAGTTGAAAGCGTACTGGTCAAATTCTGTAATGCTTCTGTGTGAAGTGATAGTGGAAAGCAGAAGGTAGTCCCTTGTCAACACAGCAGAGAAGTTACTTGTATTTCTACAAGGGAAGTATTTACTACTATAAAGTTAGGCATATTTGTGCAGAGTAGACCACATTGACAGACACAGACTTGACTCCATTTACATTGTGTGTACTAATAGGCCTTTCTTCTTATTGCAGATAAGTATAGACAACATGGTCTACAACAAATTAATAGAAACTAACAAGGCAAAAATTATTTCATTTGCTTTGAGTTGATTCTGAGAAATGGGTGATCACTAAAGAATTGAAATATATGTAAAGTGACGTTTTAACTAATTAAAACTCCAATAATAATGATGATTGATAATAGCTAATGATTATTACCAGGTAATGTGGGAGACCCATTAAATTGATTATATCGTATTCAATTATAATAACCTAATAAATTATATATCTTTATCCCTTATAACTATCCATATTTTATAGCAATTAAAGTTTAGATAATTTCAATAATATGCCTAAGATCTTACTAATACTGTGTGGTTAAAACACAGCAACCTCAAGTTCAAAGCCCGTGTTCTTTGGCTCTTAATATTACCCCAATCCTCTTAAATATGTTTTTAACAGTATGACCATGAATTATCTGTCATAGTTTCTATGTGTCATTGACCCTTTACACCTGCACTTGCATTCCTGTTTGCAAATCTACCCATCTTTGTTGTTGGTTAAAAATCTATCTTCCTTCCTTTTGTTCTTCTGGAAAGTAAGAAACCTAAACTATTGAATTCGAAACTACTAAATTTCTTATTGACACTTTATTTTCTAATAAATGTACTTGGGTTTTTCTTCTTGTTTTTGTCTTTTAATCTTCTTAGGGTTTTTTGACCTAGCTCAAGCGATAATAGCAAAGTGATGTCTGAGAACACATTGTAAGGCCAAGTGCTTGTAAATAATACAGGATAATATTGGGTTGAATGCATGCCAGAAACTTCTACTCTTCTCTAAAGTGTCTGAGCAGAATATGTTGAGCTTTAAAGGGATTCCATCTATTTGAAAACTGCAGTTTCTGGAAGCAATTTATATATTCTTAATAGCTTTGCAACCTATATCCCAGAGGAGCTTGATGCCATAACCTTAGTGTTATTGAACAGTGGTGGACAGAGTGTCTTTGTTTTATAAACAAGATAAAAGAAAAAAACAAATAACAAAACCCTAACATCATATACTGCCTCAGAAAGTTTAGAGTGTAAACTTGGGTTCAGCTCAGTACAACACAACAGAGAACAGGCAGAGAATGACAAGTATGTCTTATAGTTATTGTATCTTGGAGGATGGGTGAAATTTGGGGAGTACTTAAGGGAAGCAACAGCTACAGACTATTCAGTAATATTCAGAGCAATAATATAGGGCAGTCTAGGAAATTACTTGTGATACAGCACATGCTATACATGCTAAGTTGTAAAAACCACTGCCAATTTGGGGGAAGAAAAACCAAAAATGACAAATTTAATGAATAAAAACAATGTATCATTTGGCTAAAATTTTCAGTTGTGGATGTATGTATATAAATGAAACTTGTAGAGTAGTCAGATGTCCTGTATTTAGGGACTCTTCTAGAAGAAAATGAGCAATATTTATTGTAAATGCAACTTATATATACATTACATAATTTCATTTAATCCTCTCAGTTTATTCTATGTAAAATCAAGAGAGTGGGCCTTAATTTACAGATGACGAGACTGAGGAGTAAAGAGATTTAATGGTTGTTTTCAAGTTCGCACATTAATTAGTAATGGATCAGGGATTCAAGTACATCATCAGAGCTGAGAAGAGTCAAGATAGCATGTACAATGTGCTTAGAGAGATGGTTGGCACACATAAGTTCTTATAGCAATCTTACTATTATTACCTATTATTATTACATAGCTTAATTAAAGGAGATTTTTCTCCAATTTTCCCTTTTGTATAGTACACACATAAAAGATAGCCACTATTATAAGAGAATTCTCTCTCTCTGTCTATCAGCAGATCCCATATTAAGGTTTAGATAAAGCCTCTGCTGTGCACAAGTTATTGATTATTTGATATTTTCTGTGTCACAACATCCAGACATTCCCCTTGGCCTGGTTATATTGTGTTTAACCATCTCACACACACCTTATATAGGGGACCATTTCTAACCAGCAGAAACAACAAAGAATCGCTGAGTTAGAGGTATTCTGAAAGTTTAATTAAGGACTTATCAAATAGCAACTCCCTTGCCCATTTTCACTTTAAAAAGCTCTCAGACTTGTTATTTGAATAAGTGTTCAATTCACTTAAAGAGGAACTTAAAGGTAGAATCAGGAAGGGGACAAGTCAAAAGTAAAAAGATTAGACTGCATTGCCTCAATCATTTTAGATCAACCCAGTGCTGGAATAAATTAAAAAGCAATCTATAGCTTTTCCATCTAAGAATTAGTGCAGGAAATAAATCCCCTTTTCACAAAATGTTTTTCATCTAAGGATCAAAAGTCCCAGCTATTTCCAGTAGCAGCATCTGTTGCTTTACCAGTTTCCACAGAGATGAGCTCGTGTTGATTTTCATCACATTTGTTCAAGCTTGGAATCTGGTTAAAATACGCAAACTGTCGCAAAGCCAGTTAAGAGTTGCAATCATATAGTACCCTGTGAATAATCCCATTCACCTGCATTTATTTTGATTCAAACAGCATTTCCAATTATGAATCTAAGCATGGGTTATTTTTAAATGACTTAAAAAATGACTTAGAGTAAGAAACATAAGATAAAGTATTCTACAAGGAAGAATACTATGATACACACATGTTCTTAGGAAACATATTATCTTTACTTTAAATCTTTTCAGCTGAAATCTGTGTTTGGCTTTTCAACACCATTTTGGGTTAACGTGTAAAAAGAAGTCTGTCAGTTGCGTGTTACCTTAGAACATTGTCTAAACTGCAGATTGACCATCGTAGACATTTTTCTGTTTTCCACCTTCTAATACTTTAATATCATTATTCATATGTTGACTGGATATTAATATTGTAAGTTTAAACCAGATTAAAAAACTGATGTTAGATACAAAAATACTGATTGAAAGAGATACATGCACCTTGATGTTTATAGCAGCACTATCAACAATAGCCAAATTATGGAAAGAGCCCAAATGTTCATCAATTGAGGAATGGATAAAGAAGATGTGCTATATATATACAATGGGATATTACTCAGCCATCAAAAAGAATGAAATCGTTCCATTTGCAATGATGTGTGGATGGAACCCGAGTATATTGTGCTAAGTGAAATAAGTCAGTCGGAGAAAGACACCATATGATTTCACTCATATCTGAAATTTAAGAAACGAAACCAATAAACATGAGAAAAAGAGACAGGCAAATCCAAAAACAGACTCTTCACTGTAGAGAAAAAACCGAGAGTTACTGGAGGGGACATGGGTGGGGATAGGTTAAATGGGTGATAGACATTAAGGAGGGCATCTGCGTTGAGCACTGGGTGTTGTATGTAAGTGATGAATCACAAAATTCTACTGAATCCAATATAACACTCTATGTTCACTAACTAGAATTTAAATAAAAAAACTAAAAAAAAAATTAAAAAACTGTAATGCTGTTGAATTGGAAATGTATGCATCTGTGTACCTACATCTAATGAAACTGTAAAAGAAGGAGGAGAGGAACAAACATGAGTCAAATGCAAATGTCCTTGGCATAATCACCAAAGTATTGTCATGGTTTTAGTCACCTTGCTGCAGCCCTTTTTAATAATCCACCCCAAGCTTCTACACTCAGTCTCCTAAGCTATTGGAGATACACGGATGGAAACTAAGAAACTCTAATATTTGGAAATATGAGCAGTGTATCTTTTTCTAGATTTTAGAACATTTTGAATGTTTAATGGATCATTTTTCCAAAAAGAGAATTGCTATCTGATATCTAGCTATTTGTAAATTTAATTTCCCATACTGCTGATGTGGGGCAAACTAGTGATATGTCAAAACTCCCCACTTACGTTAATGCATTAACACTAATTTTCAGGAAGAACAGGAAATGAAAATGATTATTACTACAGAGCAGTAAACCCAGCAGTCATTATTAAGCTTTGCCTTAAATAGCAAGCGCTGTTCTGTGCACTTGTCCAAAGCTCTCAATAGCTTTATGAGATGATGCTTCTTCTCTGCTTTGTAGAAGGGAGAACTGAATCTCAGAGAGTTTCAGGTATTTTTCACATGCTACTTAGTGGCATGAGGTAAATGATATCCAAGTAACATTGAATTGACAGCCAAATTCATAATTCATATCCAACAACAATGAGTTCAGTCTGAAAAGAAATTAGTTTAATTTCACATAGTAGAAATAAATCTCCCCACCCTACTTTTCTGTCAAAATCCTCCACTGGCATTTGAGTAACAATGCTTATAGGTATCTTTATGTGAACAGATGCTTGAAATACCTGTTTACATTGTAGATGTCACTGTACCTTCAGCACCTTATTAGTATTCAATATCCTGTTTCCCCAAAGTGAAAATTCCATAAGATTTTATTTCTTCCATGCTTCCCCACCATTTATTTATTTATTTATTTTACTTTTTTTCATTGACTGCTGATAACTACCCAGGAAACAGCTCAGGATAAGTAAGCATTGCAGATCAGCAATGTGGTATATTATAAAGATAAATAATGGGACAGAATGTTGATTTTTTGTTTCATTTCCTTTCCTTTCCCAATGTAAAAAATGTCACTAAAATGGAATGAACTAAGATGGTGATAGTAACTGGATTTTGTTTCAGTGTTTACTCTTTTGTTGTTACAAGTAACTGAACAAAGTTTATGTCTGAATTTACTTCAACTCTTAATATAGACATCCATTTGTAACGACCAGAGGACAAACCTACAAACCTATGTTACACTGAGTTATATTTACTATATGCCCTTACTTCAGATAATTCTACCCACCATCAATTTTCAGTGGCATAATTTTTAAAAGTTAAAATGGGGTTGTGAAGGAAGTACTGTCACTTAACAGTAAATATATATTTATGATTTTTTTCTTTTATTTTCTTTTGAGAGAGAGAGCACATGAGCAGGGAAAAGGGGCAGAGGGTGAGAGAGAATCTTAAGCTCCACACTCAGCATGGATCCTGACATGGGGCTCAATCCCATGACCCTGGGATCATGATCTGAGCCAAAATCAAGAGTCAGATGCTCAACTGACTGAGCCACCAAGAGCCCTCTGATTTTTTTTCTTAAATTTATATTAACATCCTGGGCTGGAAAAATACATAAATTATGAGAGTGACTGCTTTGGGAGAGAAACTTAAAGGTACTTTTTTAAAACAAATACAGGGTACTTATTTATTTTATTTTTCATATCTTAATGGATAGGAACATGGATAGTTGTTGTGTATTATATTTTTTCATGATCTTTAAACTACTCAAAATAAAGTCAAGTAAATATATCAGGAAATACATTTTTTAATCTTTTCTGAATGATCATCTGTAAGTTTTTCTCATGAAATACAGGCTAGAAATTGAAGATACAGAATGCTACTGTGTGTATGTCTATAGTACTTACAAATTACTCTTTAAACTAATTTTGTTATCTCCATGTATAAATGTTTCTGAGGGCTATTCCTGATAAAATGTTGATTATGAAGACTGGTATTTGGCCAGTATGATTTTCACCATGACAGTTAATTTGATAGATTGTTTAGAATCGGTTTCCTAACTAAAATATTAGTGACACGATGGCAGAGTAAAAAGAACAATATCACCCCCCCCCCCCCCAGAAATTAGAATAATACTGTGCTTTCTCTATAGCTTCCTAGATCTGTGCCCAAGGAAGGTCAAGATCTATTTCTCTGAGTGCTGTATTTCTTATCTTTAAAATGGACATAAGAATATCTTCTTTTTTAAAAAATGTTTATTTTGGGGACAGAGAGAGAGCATGGCCTGAGCAGGAGAGGAGCAGAGGTTGGGGGCGGGGATCTAGAGCAGGATCTAGATCTAGAGGATCTAGAGCGGGCTTTGTGCTGACAGCAGTGAGCCTGATGCGGGGCTTGAACTCATGAACCATGAGATCATGACCTGAGCCGAAGTCAGATGCTTAACCAACTGAGCCACCCCAGTGCCCCAAGAATATTTCTTATTAGGATGATCTTAAAGATTAGAAATAATAAACAGAGTGCACCTAACACAGTGCCTGAGATATGATAGGTATTTATTTTCTGCATTTGTTTCTTTAAGAAGGATCTGGAAAAGGATGGTATATAAGTGTAACAGCTGCTTCTTTGGTGATACATAGCTGACAATAGTTATAAGGCAAGATTTTGTAAAGATTCCAGGAAGAAATTATCTTCAATATGGCTTTTCAATTATGTACTTATCCTTTTTCTCAGTATTGTATGTATGATCGCTAATCAAGGGAAAAGACAGAATATCCCTTTATCCAAATTACTCCAGGCTTAACCCCAATAGAAATTATTTATAAAGTGACAGAGAGAGAGGAGAAATGTAAGCAGAAAGGCTGTAATTATTTGTTTAAATTATTCTTAATTATTACAGAAATGCATTTTTAAAATTTTACACTTTACTAGCCTCAAATAGAAGTCTGATAGTAAAGGTGAAAGAAGGTTGTGAATTTTGCAAGTTACAAAAAGTTCTGTCTTCTGACTGAAATAAGATTGAAGTTTGATAACATGTTTTAAATGTATTCATGTACTTCTCAGTCTTCACACTTCTTTTTTTTTTTTAATTTTTTTTTCAACGTTTATTTATTTTTGGGACAGAGAGAGACAGAGCATGAACGGGGGAGGGTCAGAGAGAGGGAGACACAGAATCGGAAACAGGCTCCAGGCTCCGAGCCATCAGCCCAGAGCCTGACGCGGGGCTCGAACTCACGGAGTGCGAGATCGTGACCTGGCTGAAGTCGGACGCTTAACCGACTGCGCCACCCAGGCGCCCCTTCACACTTCTAATGAATATCTGAGGTTGACTGATTTAATAGTGACCCGCTCTAAATATCTGATTTACGAAGACAACACAGTTGAGTAAATAAGAGTGGCATGATATAAATGATATCCAAGTTAACATAATATGTAAATAGCAACATTTTATACCTGATATCCTGCATCTGGTTTTAGAGATTCCTATAGCAGGAATAAAATTTGAAACATCACATTGACACAGATTACTGATGTTAGCATGTAGATTTCTAAGACTTGAGCAAAAGTTTATGCTGGCCTGAAAGATCCAGAAGAATAGGACCACCATGATGACTTTTTATTACCCAAGATAAAAATATTTTCAACTTTTATTAACTTGGCAAATACTTGGGATAGTTCTCTTTGCTCTCATTTATTAAGACATTATATGACACCTTTTACATTTTTGTACATGTTACTTTATTTACCGTGCTCACAACAGTACTGTGATGCAGGGATTTCGTCCTTTACAGAAGAGGGAAGTGATACTCAATGAAGTATCTTAAGAAGTTTACACAGTGGTAAAGTTTGGATGCAAAGTTGCGTTTGTTTCATATATCACATGGCTTCTTGAGCGATAGAAATGATTTTGTGGTTTCTCCCCTTTTATCAATATGTATGTTCACATATTGATGCCATTATTACTTTTGGTTCATGGATAAAAAGCAATGAATTGTGCCTTGATATGTTGCCCCTCAAACATGTAAAGTAAAAGTGCTCTGTGGTTTTCACTGGAAGAAAGTGTATGTATCAAAGCTATTAACGTATTGAAACTTCTCACGTGTTCCATTAGTCGGTTTATTTAGATAAGAGTTCAAACGTAAATAGGAAAGCAAAATGAATCCCTTCGGTCAAACTGGCGTTGCATGTCTGCGCACTGTGCAGAACTTATCACAGGTTTTCTTTGTGCCCCATAGGGATGACTTGTCAAGCTCGAACATCTTACACTGAAGATGAAGTTCTTTGGGGCCATCGTTTTTTTCCCGTGATTTCCTTAGAAGAAGGGTTCTTTAAAGTTGATTACTCCCAGTTTCACGCAACATTTGAAGTCCCCACGCCACCTTATAGCGTGAAAGAACAGGAGGAAATGCTGCTTATGTCGTCCCCTTTGATAGCACCAGCCATTACTAACAGCAAAGAAAGACACAATTCTGTGGAATGCTTAGATGGACTCGACGACATGACTACAAAGCTTCCGTCTAAGCTGCAGAAAATTACTGGAAGAGAAGACTTTCCCAAAAAACTCTTGAGAATGAGTTCTACAACTTCAGAAAAAGCCTACAGCTTGGGAGATTTGCCCATGAAACTTCAACGAATAAGTTCAGTTCCTGGCAACTCAGAAGAAAAACTGGTATCTAAAACCACCAAGATGTTGTCTGATCCCATGAGCCAGTCAGTGGCTGATTTGCCACCAAAGCTTCAAAAAATGGCGGGAGGAGCAGCCAGGATGGAAGGGAATCTCCCAGCCAAATTAAGAAAAATGAACTCTGATCGATTCACATAACAAAACACCCCCGTAGGCATTATTTATTGTTTGATTTAGTAATAGTCCAATATTTGGCTGATGAGGTAATCCTCGAAGGAATCTGAAAGGTACATTTTTCCCCAGTCATATATGCATATTTGAGAACCCTTTCTTCCCAAGTATTGCCACTGTGCAGAAAGCAAAAGTTGTGTAAAGGGAGGACACCGTAAGAAAGTTCTTATTAACGGGCATGTATTATCACATCAAGCATGCAATAATGTGCAAAT
The DNA here is from genome assembly GCF_016509475.1 of Prionailurus bengalensis. NCBI lineage: Eukaryota > Metazoa > Chordata > Mammalia > Carnivora > Felidae > Prionailurus > Prionailurus bengalensis. The sequence continues at coordinate 145,730,018 of NC_057345.1, forward strand.
TTTGCATTTAGTTTTATGGCATGATTTATATATGGTATATTTATATTGTATATTCTGGAAAAATATATATATTTAAAGAGGTGGTACTCTTCACGACATTTCTAACATATGTATTAAACCAAACATGAGTGGATAGCTTTCAGGGCGATAAAACTATATATATGTGTGTGTATATATATATATATATATATATATATATATATATACACGTGTGTGTGTGTGCATATATGTCTATATATATACACACACACACAGACACACACACACATACATACGTACATATATATCTGATAAAATTGTGATGTTTTGTTCAAAGTTGTAGTTCTTGTGCATGTTTACTTTATTAGGCTAGGAAGGCTTCTGGCATTAATTATTAATACCAAATATTTTAGCCTTAAATTATTTGTCATTTTAAAATCTGATTTAATGTTTTCTGCTGTTTAAGGTCCTGGGAGGTTATCAATTGTACTTTATATGAGGGAGTCACACAAGTCTATGCTACTTATGGCCCTGCATAAATATAACCATTATATTTAACATAAATTTTAGAGCATACCATCAATATGCTAAAAATTTCTTAGGATTTTTAAAAGTTGCTAGTACTAGGGGAAAATTGGTTAATTTGAGAATTGGCCCTTTTCTGGACTACTTCAAGTCTGGAAATCTGTTTTGTATATGATCTAATACAAATATGAGCTCTGAACAAATGCTGAATCATTGTAATCATCAGTAGCCAACTTATACTGAATATATCAGAATCTGCTTGAAATTACATAATTAATGGTCCCTGTTTCAAACTGAAGCAATTGGTAACATTTTCACTCCTTTTCTGGAAGTTCTGTCATTTTAAAAACCAATAATTTATTCTTGAAGAGATATGACAATACAATGAAACAGATGATAAATATCTATGCTTAAAATATGTATGTCTAAATGAGTCTCTTTTTTAATGCTGTTATCTTGTTTGTGGCATTTATTGTATCAGGACAGACCTTTTTTCCTCACCTGGGGAACCTATCCCACCCCATGCCTGTCACTGGGTTCAGGGAGAATGTTATGTATATACCTGAGAGAATTTTTAATTAGATGAATTGAAGATATTTTACCCATGTGGGCTTTTTTGTTTATTTGTTTGTTTGGTAAACAATGATTTTATTGGTGTCTTGGATGCCTGGCCTACCAAAGTAATTTTAACAGTACTATTTTTCTAACCCCAAGGTCTGATATTTATTACTCATTAGTGGAAATAAAAACTATTGCTCAGAAGAACACCTACAAAATAAAGATTTGGAATGCAGAGATTTTTATGAAAATTTATAAGTGCTCCTTATCAAAATGTCATAGATTTTCCTATAGTTGTTTTTTTTTTTTTTTTTTTTTTGGTTGGGGGTGGGGGCATTGCAGTGTAAGTCTGTCCAGAATTTAGCTATTTCTCCTTATTAATATCTAAATCCTTAATGCCTGGTTTGGGCTCCCATTATTTCCCGTTTTTTTTAGCAATCCTGTGATGATTTTCTCACTGGAAAATTATTACATCAACAATTTTATCATTAACTACAATAATACCTTCTGGCTACCTCTGTATCAACCAAATTCTGTAGGTGCAAACAAATCCCAGGGAACTATTACTGGCAAAATGATCAACTTTGAGCATTCATCCACTGTGCATAGAGCTAGTTGTTCTACCCCTTGATCCCATTCTCTAGGTATAGGAAATGAACTAGCAGAGAGAGAAGGGGGTCTAGGGGGCATGAGATATTCATTATCAGTGGAAGAAACTCCATAGATCATTTAGTCCAAACACTTAAAACTAAATAGAGCCATAATTTAATTTGGAGAGTCATTCTAATTTGTCTTTGGTACCAAGGAAAACATGGACCAAAAAATGAACTCTCTGAATGTATTTCACACATTCATTCAAGAAAATTTTTGCATGTCTTTTATGTCCTAGGCCATTTTAACTCCTGGACATTTGGCTCTAAGGGGAGGTTGCTGCCCATTTGAACACTGACTATTAGTAGGAGAGTGTGGGGAGGGCGGCTGCGGAGACAGAGGGAGCACAGATAAGATGATTTCAGATACTCAAAATAACAGTTTAAGGTAAGGAAAACAGAATAACAAGATGGAAAATGGGTGTAATAAGAATTGATTATCTTAGAAGAGGTGAGCGGCTTAGGGAGGGAGTGATATATTTCAACAGAAATCCAATTGATGAGAAAAAAACCACGGTTGCCAGAATTAATTTTTCTTAGTGATGCTATTTCTTTATCTTTTCCACATATGTATGGGAAAGGTATGATTTCTGCATGTAATTGCAGTTTAGCCCGTATTGCTAAGTTCATCCGAGGTCCCAGTTTACCAGGGAGAGTTCCAGTTTCTACCTGTTGTATCTGTGTAATTAATAATAGCACTCCCTTTCACTCTTCGAGTGTCCTGATTTGGATGATACATTATATGGTGACTCTCCATTTTTGTTGAAACTAACTAAATTACGAAGTCTGATATATTTGGATAAAAATAAAAAATTGCTTTTTCTTCTCCTTTTGCTGATTTTTTTTTATGCTGATCATTCCAAAAAAGATCATCTCCGTTTCATCTATTTCATCCTGGAGGACTTCTTATCCAAGCGATTTCATGTAACATTTGTTCAATCTGTATATGACATGTTTTCTCAGCAGTGAAAAGTTCTGCATTTTATTGACTGAATAAAAAATAAATCTCTGGTATTTCCATTTCAGGAAGTTATAAGAGCTCAAATCAAAGAGAATAAAAGTCAACTGAAGCCAGGATAATTGTCAGCCCACCAATGTAGTGACTATTGGAAAACAAAATGTAATGTATTCATTGAACTGAATAACTCTACTTAACAACTGGAAATTAGTCCCTTTTGTGGGATTTTCATGGTATAGCTCCTGTCATGGTAAAATATTTCATTCTATTTATCAAAATGATGTGAATAAAAGAAATATGATTATTTTGATAATGCTTATCCTCATTTGAAATATTCATCCTTCTCAGCAATATGTGAATACAGTTTTGTAAATATATACAAATTAAAAATAAGGATATTTTATCATTAGTTATTTTTGAAAAATTCTTATGTGCTTTTAAATTCATCCGCATATGGCTTTAAATACTAAGAAATGTATTTAGTTGTCTCAGTACTAAAAAGCCCATTTGTCTAGACAGGATGGGGCAAAAATGGATTATTTCTGTTGGAGGAAGAGTGAGATTATGGGGAAGGTGGCCTATCCTCTATACGATTTATGAAAAATTACTACAATTCCATAGTATGCAGAGAGTTCAGCTTGACTGCACAGCACATCTGTGGGCTCTACTTCAGAATTTGTGCTTCAATTACATTGTACATCATCTTCAAGTTAGAATCCAACTAATTGCATTTTCTGGCATGCAATTAATAATTATTTAAATGTGCAAGGTCATTTAGGTTACAAAAATACAAATTCATGTATTCAATGCTGCAAGTTCAGTTTTATAAAAACTATATTAAACTTTCAAAACATGATTGGGTTTAATTTTTACAGTGTGTTCATCATTTTTTCCACTTTCCAACAGTGAATTACTCATATTCCTTGACTTGGGTTGTTTATCATAAGCCTCTTACCTCTTAAAAGACAATGATTCAATCCATCACAACTCATTCCTTGAGGGTTACTTTTATTTTTGCTCTTCATTTGTGAGATGCTTCAGTAATATGGAACTTGCACAAAATAATGCAGACTGTTTCAGACGTGCATTTCTTGTAAGGAATCTTCATGACCCTCCTGTCCTTCGCTGAGCCAGTGCTTCCAAAGCCGTAGTAAGTAAAGCAATCAAATACATCGTTTTCCTAATCTTGTTTAAATATCAAATCCCCCTTTTTAAAAAGTGTTGAGCTACTTTTTCTGAAAATGTTTCTTTAAAAAAACATGCTCCTAATTTTGAATCAGACAAGTTCTGTGATATGTAATGTGTCCAGTTCCCTGGCACCTCATAGAATTAAGTCAAAAAAACCACGTTCCCGAAGCTTCTGGCGTAGTGAAGTTCAAAGAATATACTCCCCATCATTCAGTAAGTAGAATTTTTTTTTCTCTAAATTCTGCCTTTTTTACCTGAAAAGTTGCCTTGAAATCATGGCTGTTTCAGAATATTTGGACTGTGTCTGATCAATGGATGCTGCCAAGGGCAAATTCTAATTCTTTACAATAATGGTAAAGATTATCTTCATTTTATACTTGAAGAAACGGATTATCAGAAAGGCTCTTTAGCCAGTTTTTAGTTAAATGAAATCTACAAACAAGAGTAGTCCCTGCTCTCTGGGTGATACTGTTGTTATTTACATGCAAATCTCTAACCATTCTTCTAATGCTTCTTCCTGATTTTCCATTGGGGAGTATTAATCAATTTGCTTTTTATACTCTAGGAGACAAAGATCTAGTTCTATTTCAACTCCTGCTACCCACCACATCCAACCTCTGCTAAATTTCCAATATTGTAATACCATATTTTTAATTAGATTAATTAGTGTTTTCGTTAGTGCTATCACAATTGAGCCCATGTGTTTGGATAATTTTTCTCACCCTTCATACCATATTCTCCCATAGGTTTAATAATTGTCTTGTTTTTTTCTTTGTGCATGTGTGTGTGTGTGTGTGTGTGTATACATATATATATATATATATATATATATATATATATATATATATAATTCAGCCACAGAGTCTTTTCCAGTTACAAATACTTTCCCATTAATTCCTGAAACACATTGCTATTTGAACAATTTTACCTTCTTAAGGAAATCTCTCCTGAAGCATTCTGACCTGCTCAATTAGGTAAATTTCTTTAAGTCTCCTGTACAGCTTTTGTTTTTGGATCTCCTTTATCAGCATCCAGCAGGATTCTTTTTGCCACATTCCCTGTTTCATGGAACACATGCTTTCATCTTTCTTGGTTGACTCTTTTGTTTTTTTTAATGTAACACATTTTCTAGGAGTTTCTGAGAAAGAAAATGTGGCAGTAAACTTTTTGATATCTTGATATCTTGCAATAAATTAATATTTTCCTCATAATTAATAGTGATAGTTTGGCCTAATGTAGAGATTACTTTCCTTCTGAATTTCAGTGATGTTTGCTTTTTTCTTCCTAGTTCACAATGTTGCTATTAAGATGTCTGATGCCATTCTGACTTTCAATCCCTTGCTTGAGACAAAGGATTAAAGGTTTTAGAATATTCTCGTCTTCCACAGTATTCTAAAATTCCAAGATTATTTGCCTAAGCATGAGCCCATTTTAGTCCATTTTGCAGTGCCCTTTCGATCTGGAAATTCATATTTTATGGAAATTTTCTTAACTTCTATCTTTATTTATTCCTCTCCATTTTCCTCTGTCTTTCTAGCATTTTCCTTATTGGGATGCTAGAATTCTTGGGATGATTTTTTGATAGTCTAATATTCCCTCCTTTGTTATCTCTTTGCATTTTTTCTCTACTCTCTTGTACATTTTCTTATCATCTATGACTTTCATTTGTGTCCATTTATTTGATTTCACTTATCTTACAAGATTTTAAATTATTATATAATAATTTTAATTTTCAAGATTTTAAAAATTTTTTGGGGGGCGCCTGGGTGGCGCAGTCGGTTAAAGCGTCCGACTTCAGCCAGGTCACGATCTCGCGGTCCGTGAGTTCGAGCCCCGCGTCGGGCTCTGGGCTGATGGCTCAGAGCCTGGAGCCTGTTTCCGATTCTGTGTCTCCCTCTCTCTCTGCCCCTCCCCCGTTCATACTCTGTCTCTCTCTGTCCCAAAAATAAATAAACATTGAAAAAAATAAATAAATAAAAACTTTTTGGTTCTCTACATTTTTTTAGGTTTTTTTTCTTTGTATCCTGGATAAAGGATCTTAGGTCTTTCAAATTATTAATGATAGTGTATTTTAAATGTTTCTTCTTTCTCCATTCCTGTTGTAGTATTTTCTAATACATGTGTTTTTTGGTCTGTTTTCTAGTGGGCCAATTACAAAGATGACTGAGGCTCCGTGCAAATATATAGAGTAAGTCTAACTGAGGCTCTGTGCAAATGTATGGAGTAAGTCCAACCATGGTCTTCACTGTTCAGTGATACGGTTTAATATTTACCTGAAGTCAAGGGGTCCCTGGGTGGTTCCATCCATTGTCCAACTGTTGATTTCTGCTTGGGTCATGATCTCACAGTTCGTGGATCGAGCCTTGCCTGGAGTTCTACACTGACAGCCTGGAACCTGCTGGGGAGTTTCTCTCCCCCTTCTCTCTGCCCCTCCCCTGCTTACGCGCCTGGCTCTCTCTCTCTCTCTCTCTCTCTCTCTCTCTCTCTCAAGAATAAATGAACATTTTTAAAAAGTTGATTTTAATGGAGGAAAGTGTGCCTTTTCCTGACATCTTTGCATTGCTATGCTTTTAAAATCCCTCTGAAATCCTTCTTTTTTATTTATTTATATTTATTTTCTAGAAAGAGACAGAGCACCAGCAGAGGAGAGGAGCAGAGGGAGAGAGACAGAGAGAGTGAAAGAGAAAATCTTAAGCAGCCTCCGTGCTCAGCACAGACCCTGGTGCAGGGCTCGATGCCATGACCCCCTGGGATCATGACCTGAGCTAGAATCAAGAGTCGAGGCTCAACCGACTGAGTCACATAGGCGCTCCTAAAATCCTTCTGTTTCCGTGTTTCAGGAAGCATCAGAGATTAATGCTTATATTTGATCTGCCCCTTTGAGAAAAAACCCTAGTTAACTGTATTAGTTTTTTGTCACTGTTATAATAAATTACCACAAATTTAGCAACATAAATAATACAAATTTATTACTTTACAGACTGTAGCCAGAAGTCAGACATGGGTCTCACTGGGCTAAGATTAGTATGTCCCTAGGGCGGTGTTTGCTTTTAATAGCTCTAGAAGAGAATTCATTTCCTTCATCTGTTCCGTTTCCAGAGGCCACCCACAATCTTGGGGGGTTCCCCCTCCTTCCATCATTACAATCAGAAAAACTGAATCTCTTTGTGCCTTTCTTTTATAGACACATCTTGTTCTGACTTACCTGCCTTGCTCTTCTAATTTTAAAAAGCATTGTGATGACATTGGGCCCACCTACATAATGCAAAATAAGCTTCTCATCTCGTGGCCCTTAATTTAATCTTATGTGCCCATCCCTTTTGCCAAATAAGTTAACATATTCATGCGTTACAGAGATTAGGATGTGGACTTGAGGGGCCATTATTCTGACCAGTTCACAAACCTTTCTTATTTATCCCCTTTTATATAAAGAGAATATAATTTGAACAAAAGTATTTTCCTCCTGAAATCTAAATATATTTTCATGTAGATTTAAAAATAAGGGCAGGCATTTATTTTCATTAATGATATCCTTCCATGCGAGGAAACATATTTAAGCAGACATTATTTAATTATTCCCTTAGGAATCTATTTTTGTCATAGTCTGTAAGCAAATGTCTGACCAGGTTTTATTTTACAACTCTTCATAGAGGAGAAAATAAAACAAACATAACAAAATAAAACAAAGCAAAACAATGCTTAATGAAACTGATTGAAAGTAACATCCATAACTTCAGTGTCCTGAATCTAAACTTGTATGTCAGGTCTACTTTTTCTTGGCTGGCCAACCCCACCCTTTGGTCTTCAAACAATGTCAAGGGTGGATTTAAGTTTCAGTAGATCAACCTAAAAGCTGGTGTTGGTATTTGTTGACAGATAAATACTATTGTGCCATGTAGACCCTTAAAATGTATGTAAGCTTGTAACCTAGAAAATAATGCTAGAGATAAATCTCATTGTCTTTTAACCAAATCATCAATGAACTACAGGCAGAGACTTGGGGAGCCCATGAGAGTTGGCACTTTGATCAAGGTTTAAGTTTCAGTGGCTAACTGAATGAGAAGGGCAGAATGGAAAATGTCACTTAGATGCAGGTTTAGTTTTGTAAATGAAAGCCAGTAGTGTGCCCTCTACCCAGTATTCCATTGTGAAGTCTAATGAGATTTATGGCTTCCTTTCTCATTGAGTTCATTAATAGATGATTGTTTTTTTTTTTTTTTATTACCCCTTCATCTCCTCACCGTCTTCACTGCCAAAGTGACATCTCAATTTTATAAAACAAGCTATATTGAAGGGAAATTGTGCACAGAATGAGACAATTAATTAGATTATGGACTCATATGTTGGTAACCCTGTATAAGTATGATTTCACTGGCTGTCAATTTCCCTATGCATAAAATTTGTATTATGATATTATGTTACATTTTATATTCATATTTCACATTATTCACATCTTTACTTTTATTAAAATATCTAGATTTGGATATGTGAATGAACTCTGTCATCCAACCATAGTTTTTTAACTACTATACAATTCATGTTTCACACCAGACATTTTCCATTCTGCATGACTTACAGAGTTGATATTCAGCTATAAAGAAGACATTAAGTATCAAATATTTGGTAAATTGAGATCTGTACCATGATAGGAATATATAAAAAGTAAAGATTAATTATAAACCCTAGGCTTGTTACTATCTGGATAAAGTAATTATGGATGACCAAGTTGGAGGGAAAAAATTGCTTCAGGAAATATGCATTGTATTTGGTCTTGAAGAGGGCAGTTTCCCCATACATGAGAATCAAAATGTTGGTTACAGTTGAAATGGAGCACAAATTGCGAATGACCAGTATTCATATCAATAATCTGTTCTAAACCAGTAAGTTATTTTTTAGTAACTGGTTATTTGATTTATTTGGTTTCTTTCCCCAAAATTCTACTAAATCCTTCCAAGCTGTCCAACAGGTTTTTTATATGGGGGGAGCTCTTACTTTAGAATTATAGACTCCTAATTAAAATATAGTGTCCTAAATGTTTTGAAACATAACTGCACAGAATACTGGGGGATTCAAGAAGGAAGGTGACCAATTCATATCTGTGTGGGGTTGGTCAAGGTTAAAGAAGGTGAGAAGATCTTCCAAAGTATTTTGCTGTAAGGGATACTAAGAATTGTGTTTGCAGAAATTTGAAAAGATAACATAGATAATTAAAAGGAAGAGAAGCAAAAGAATCAATGTGTACAGATTCATGGGGTTTGGAAGCCATATTTTGTTTTGCAAATATAAGTACTTCAGAAAGGCTAGAATATGGGATGTGGGAAGTGAACTAATATGGAAGATGATTATAAAGGTAAGTAATGGCCCATTCCAAAAGAATATTATAATCCACAGAATATAGTTTTTTTTTTTTTTTATGTTGAAGACAACCTGTAAAGTTTCTAAAAGGATAATGGGATCAGATATGTATTTTAGAAAGTTTGCTCTTCCAACATGTAATTGGGAAAAAATGAACCCCACAATTTCTGTTTCATTGGAACCAACATATTTTTCACTAAACTCTATTTATAGCTTATAGCCCTCAGAAAAAAAGAATGTATCAGGCTTACAAAATGTTATAGGAAAATATACATAAAATGAATACACAAGAGAGATGAGAAAAAAAACAAAAAAATATATTCAAACTTCAAAAATTAATATAGATGCTGTAACTGAATATATTTCACTCCTCGCAGGTAAGGGGGGAAAAAAAGGAAATCATGTTATGTGGTTTTCCTTATCTGAAAGGAGAAAACAGAATAATTCCCCAAAGAAATGATAATTTCAGATCTTTTCAGATCTCATTAGACTTTCACACAATGTCTCTTTCCTTAGCCATTGTCATCAAGCATTCCATATCACCTTAACCAGTCCCCAAAGGAAAGTATTATTTGGAGGTTTATTTCCTTTCTTTCCGTCTTTTCTTACATTTAAGAGCATTAAGTTGATTTAAATAAAGATGGAAAAATGCAAATTTTAAAGAAGCAAAGATTGAAAAACAGAACAATTTTGATATTGGATCGCTTGCTAATCAGGAGGTGATTTGTATCAGGTACATGTTTCAGGGAAATAACTCCTGTTCCTCTCTAGTACAAGATGGAATAAAAAAAAATGCAATACCCAGTCTGGGCAAATAAATTGGAGTTATCTGACATAATATCATAGGTTTTCCATTATTTAAAGTTTAATAATTAATGATTCACTGGTTAAAATTCTAGAATTTAAAATGTATTCAACAAAATGTCTTTTTCCAATAATTTATTGAATGGAAATAAAAACTTGATTGTTATCAGACATCTCAGTAAGAAATAAATGTTTACACATTGACCCTTTCCCTCAAACTAGGGGTTCAGCATAGTGACCGATCAATGTAGACCACTTGTGGACTAATATTCATATTTAAACCATATGTATTTTCATCCCTGAACTGTGCCAACTGTGATAAGATACAAATTCGACTTGCCCCTTTACAAGTTTAACTTATAGCTAATCTCACATCTATGGAAAGAAAAGTGAAGGCACAGCCAATCAGTGGTGTGTATCTTGGTGTCCCCCAAATCATATAGATCACTTGGAATGTCAATAGAAATGGAATTGAATTGACCACCCTAATAATATCTGTAATAATGGGCACAGTTACAGTGTATTCTCTGAATTAATTGGTTAGCTCAGACATGTACCAACCTCTTTTCAGCCTCTCCATATAACTCAAGTTTACTGTGTATCTAGTAAAAAATTAAACATGCAGACACTTTCTGGTCTTATTAACAGGTTTGCTTTCAGTTTTCTCTCAGAAAAATCCTCAGTGTAGAGGCTTTCATGGAAGAAATTTGTTTCTGGACTTACCCGAGTACGCAAAATGCTTACTGGCAGGTGACTTGGCAAAACCCAAAAAGGACACAGTACCGAAGAGGCAAGTAAGCCATAACTCCATCTCCAAACAATTTTAGAAATAGCCAAGCTGACAAATCACTAAGCCATGTGTCTGTTTTAATTAGTGTCAAAATTCATGTCTATTCAATACATAAAGAATAACTAGAGTAAAGTTTCAAAATAATAAATGACCCACTGTGTTTCGGTGTCCATATATTTATACACATTTCCAGAAAGTTGAAAATGTGAAAATTATGCCCTTTGGGAGAGAAGAAAGAGACAATTATTATTTTAGATGTGTGCACTCACATATATGTGATTTCAAAATAAATATGCAAGTGGAAAGAGGATATGAAAAATAGATAAAATTCTCTGATACTTTTCTTTAACACATTTAAGAGGACTACTTTCGAACTTACCTACAAATGAGATGCTCAGGTCATAGAATAATTTCAGTTCAGTCTAGAGGAGGAAACTAATATTGTAATGGAGGAAAGTCAGCAACTCCCAGTCTGCATCAGGCCTCTGTGTAAACACTCTGGATGGTTCAAATCATTTGCTTCATGCTGTGACTTGATTGTTAATCATTCTTTTCAGTAAACAGATGACATTTGCCAAACTGTAGAGCCATTTTCTTTTCCATAATCCTCTTCCAAATAGAAGTTAGCATCATGCCAATGAGGATATATCAGATTCTCTTCCAGAACTGTGGTGCAAGGAAACATTCCTCAGGTAATAATGGGTGTGCAGTTACGATTCCAACCATCCTGTAGAAGGTTTTCAATAGGAGCCCACTGAACTCTTCCTTAATCTGCTTTCCTTTCCTTATCAATAAAATGGTCGCTTCTGACATAAAATATGCAGTAATAGTCACTGAGTGCTTTTTTTCTTATAAAATCTAATTAAAATGAGAGACCTTTTGATCTCCCATTCTTGGGTGAGACATAGGTGGACCTGCTTGTCTTTGAATAATAATTAAGTTATGTCTTATAAAACCTTTCCTACTTAGAAGTAATATGGTCAAGACAGGTTAAGAAATAATACTTCACTTGGGGCTGTAGGATTCATGGCAGCTTGCTTCTTCAAAGCCAAGAACGGAAAGAGACATAGGTGCTACACTTTTTATGTATTTGTTTATTTTTAAGGTTTTTAAATTTATTTTGAGAAAAAGAGGGCATGCACACAAGCAGGGAAGGAGCAGAGAGAGAGAGAGAGAGAGAGAGAGAGCATCCCAAGCAGGCTCAGCGCTGCCAGTGCAGAGACTGACTGGGACTCCAATACATGGACCATGAGATCATGACCTGAGCAGACACCAAGAACACTTAACCAACTGGGCAACCCAGGCACCCCTTATGTGTCGTGTATGTATATTTCTAAATCCCATCACCTTTGCCACACTCATTCTGTTTAAGCCAGCCACAGGTCTTGCTGATACTCACATGTGGGGTTTACATGGAAGAGAGAGGGGTCATCTGAGGAATTGTTTTTCTGTCTGCCTTGGAGACTATGACAATTCTGAAAAGAATTTCACAGTCTGAAAAGATAAATTCCCCAAATTGCCAGAATATGTTTTCTGCTGTTGTCTCTATCTTTAAAAAATATCCAGGAAATCACCAGAATATGTCCTCTGCTGTGCTCTCCATCGTTAAAAAATATCAAATGTCAAATGGGTAGCACTCCACACAAACCTTCAGGTAGCTCAACAATTACATTTTTATTTAGTCCTACAAATGTTTAGAGACTTATAAAATGACTTGAAGAAAAGATGTGTATCTCTCAGTCAGACCTCACAATGTTCAGTGAGAATTTTACTGGAATACATACATATATTACATATACATATATGTATAACACACACACGCACACATACAATAAAACCTTGGTTTGTGAGCATAATTCGTTCCAGAAACATGCTTGTAATCCAAAGCACTTGTATATCAAAGCGAATTTCAAAGAACCACTGGCTCAGTTGTGATAATGTGACATTTGGCAACATGTACTACTCATATTGCAAGACATCACTCATTGATCAAGTTAAAAATTATTAGAAATGTTTGTTTGGCTGCAGAACACTCACAGAACAAGTTATTTTCAATGCAAGGTATTACTGTGTGTGTGTGTGTGTGTGTGTGTGTGTGTAGACACATATATATTCTCCTAATCACTGCTATATACATATACATATATGTTATATATACATATATATAATTTTCTCTTTATTCTTAAATTAAAATGTTCTGTTCCTAATAGCCATTATAAATATGTGCCTCTTCTGTTTACTTGTGTATTTATTTTTTTTTTAATTTTATCCTTTTTCCTGCTTTTTAGATTCTCAACCACAAAACCACTGAAGTAGCCTTTTAAATACAATTAAGTTGCAAATTTAAATAAAAGGATTTAAAAAAATCAAACATAAGCGTGACCAAACTAAAAAGACAGAAAAATTAAGCAGAAATATGTGACTTAAAAGGTCTTACATTGTGTTTTAACTGGACTGAGAATTTGGGCTGAATTTACAGGCAAAATGACAGAAGGAACAATTATTTCATTTTTTTTTTTTGTACAGAAAAACTCATAGGAAAATGAGGTCTTATGTATTAAGATTAAAGCTATCTCCATCTATGGTAAGTGTTTTCACTCCATATATACATTAGAGACACTCAGGCACATTCATGCCAGGATACATGAAAAAATCTTCACAATAGCATTGCCTATACTGTTGAAAAAACAAACAAACAAACAAAAACTACATGGCCTGCAACAGTAGAAAGGAAAAATAAATTGTAAGTCTATGATATTGAATTGTATAAAGCAATGAAAATAAAGGAACTAGACCACGGATAATAATGTGGATTAATTTTGCAAACATAACATTGTATAAAAAAGAAAAAAAATGAAAATTAACTTCCCACATGCATTTTTGCAAAGGACAACTTGACAGATACCATAGACTGTGTCGTCAATCATATTCTGTCTGCAACCGGTTATCAGAATAACCGGGCTCCTGTAGTTTTATCCTACAGCCTGCCTCTGTAAGTCATAAAACATAAAACCTCACCAAAAAACCGCACAAGGTGAAATGTGAACATTTTAACACACTTATTTGGATAACAAGGTATAAAAGCTCAGCAAGAAATGTGACACTGTTTTTCCCATAAAAATACTCAATAAGAAGAGGACAATTTTTGCACACATTCACAGACTAAACATTATCCGGTTTCCAAAAGCAAAATGACATTTATATTCTATGTTTTGAATTTGTTTTTTTTGTATCTTCTATGTAAGTTCATAGATTAACCGGATGTTTTGTATTAAAAGAGAATAATTTTTCAATAATTTCAAAAGAGAATAATTGTCTTTGATAACTTAAGCTTTTCATTTCCCTTTAAAATCATCTCTTATAGAAGTAACTCTAGCATCAGTACAAGCCTGTGCATACAAGTCCATTCTGTCACTGAATTCAAGAATTACTTTCAAACAGCAAGCGCTTTTATTTTATTTATTTATTTATTTATTTATGTATTTATGTATTTATGTATTTATTTATTTTAAACAGCAAGCGCTTTTAAAACTTATTTACAAACATATCTCTTTGTAGTAAGATCAAAGCACAATTAAAGTTTGAAAATGCAAATAAGAGCAATGCTTAGTTCACTAGTTTTGTAATGTTATGTATTTTACTTTTAATATTTTGAAGAAAAATTGATACGCAATATTATATTAGTTTCAGGTTACTGGATAGTGACTTGACAATTACATACACTACAAAATGCTTACCATGAAAAGTGTACTTACCGTCTGTCATCCTATAAAGTTATTGTAACATTATTGACTATGTTTCCTATACGTGCTTTTTATCCCTGGGACTTACTTTATAACTAGAAGTTTGTATCTTCTTAAAAATTGGTTCTTAAGATATTTCTTTTGAGGAGAGAGAGAGAACACAAGTGGGGAAGGGGCAGAGAGAAGGAGACAAAGGGTCTGAAGTAGGCTCTGATAACACAGAGCCTGACGTGGGGCTCAAACTCGCGTGAGATCATGACGTGAGCTGAAGTCCGGCGCTTAAATGACTGAGCGACCCAGGTGCCCCTGTGCCTTTTTTTTTTTTAAAGATTATTTTTAATGTTTTTTTTAACTTTATTTTGAGAGAGAGAGAGAGAGAGAGAGAGAGAGAATGAGAACGTGAGTGGGGGAGGGGCAGAGATAGGGAAAGAGAATCCCAAGCAAGCTTCACACTGAGCTCAGAGCCAGACACAAGGCTCAATCTCACAAAACGGTGAGATCATGACCTGAGTGGAATCAAGGAGTCCGACACTTAACCAACTGAGCCACCCAGGTGCCTCTTAATCCCCTTCACCTATTTGACCCATCCCCCAAGCCCCATCCTCCTCTGGCAACCATTAGTTTATTGTGTATATTTATGAATCTATTTCTGTTTTTGTTCTTTTCTTTGAGTTTTTTTGTTAAGCAAAACAATCTATGATTGTGGCCTTAAAAGTCTTCATTTTTCTGGGTAAAAACAAGGTAACTTTTTTTTGGTATTTATATTCAAAGTGTGTTGCATAAAACTGTTGAAAAAATAAGCCATATACATATTTCAGCTGAGATCAGTTTTCGAATCTATGTGGAAAATTTAATTTGTAAAATTCAATCCAAAATTTGTGTAGAATATACTTAAGACAATATCTTTTAGAGTATATTTCAAAGTCAGTGTGATGTTTAGATAAAAGCTGGTTGCAGAATCATAATGCATAATAATTTTGAAATTTGGGTTCTTAAATGTTTTGATGAATTTAGTATCACTAAATTGCTGGTAAAATAGTATCTAGTTCTCTAGAGAATGGCACTTTAGGCAGTGTGGCAAAACAGTAAAAGCACACAGTTAAAGATAACAGGAAAAAGAGGTACATATAAGTAACATTCTAATAATGCGGAAGGGAGAGGGGTTTTTTAGGAGAAATGGAAAACATTGATATAGTAGTTACATTAAAAAGTGAAATGATTTGAAAAAAAAAGTGAAATGATTTGGGATGAATGAATTGGAGGCTGTAATTCCCTCAGAATTAAAGCCCTGAGGAGATGAAATGTTTGCCCGTATGTTTTGGACTGCACAGCTGGAATGACAAAACCAGTGAAAAGAGAATCCTTTGTTTCAAAAGATGACTTTTGGTTGGACAGTCTATATAGGGAGAAAAATTATAATAAAGTGAATAGGCAAGAAAGAAAAAGAAATTAAATTATAGATTTGATGTGTAGTGTCCTGGCGAAGGTAGAATAATACTAATAATAATACTACTAATACTAATAATAATACTAATGAACTTCTGAGAACATGAGTCTTCTCTGGCCAACCAGCCTTTGGTTGGCCAAGTTCTTTAAGGAATAGGCAGTAGGGTTTTTGTTTTGTTTTTTTTTTATGTCTTAAGAAACCAAATCCAACCAAGTGTTCCCTGAATATTAGCAAATCATTATCATTCACCATAATTATTAACAGTTAGTATTAATGGAGCCTTACTATGTGGCATAGTAATAACTCTTTTACATACATTTTCTTCTTTTTAACCTTCACACAAATCCAATGGGATAAATGTAATTATTACTCTTATATTGACAATGAAGATGTTGGGGCCCCTGTCTGGCTCAGTTGGTAGAGCGTGTGACTCTTGATGTCCTGAGTTCAAGTTCCACATTGGGTGTAGAGCTTACTTTAAAAAAAAAATGTATAAAATGAAGATATTGACACACAGAGGCAAGTACATGCTCAGGGAATGAAATGAATGTATTTTCTAAACAAACATATGTCACAGAAGACAAAACACTCAAAACAAAAAAAACATTTTCTCATGGATCCTATGTTGTAGGGTTGCAAATATAAACAATAAAGAAAACAAATAGGTAAAATATGTGATATGCAGAGAGTGATATATACTATCCAGAAAAATGTTCAGAAGGATTAGAAGTGCCAGAGTGGGGATACAGGGAGGCCTGAAGTAGTGGGATTTGAATAAAGATCCGAAGGAGGTTCCAGGCACTCTCTTGGTGGGTCTGTTTTCAAGGATGAACATGTGAGGTGATTTGATTTCAAGCAACAGCAAGGATAATTTAGCTAGGGAGAACGGAGAAGGGTGAGATGAAGTAAGTGATGTAATGGGAGGCGGTGGTGAGTGGAAATGTGTAAAGATGTGTAGAAGATGTTAATGTTTTTTTACTCACATGGAATGAGAAGTTGTTGGGAGGATTTTGAGCAAAAGACTGACATTGATCTCATTTATGTTTTACCACAGTCACACCAGCTTGCTCTCTTGAAAAGAGATTGATAAAGGGCACGAATGACCCAGTGAGATAATTTAGGGGGTTCTGCAATAATCCACATGGGAGATGCTGACAAAAGAACCAGGGAGACAGCTGTGGATGTAGTGAGAAGTGGTTGCAGTCTGAATATTTTTGAAGATAGCTGACAGGATCTGCGGGCATGGTAGAATACAATGGCCTTTATAATTTTAACACAACATGACAAATCAAACTGTCCATACATACTTTGTAACCCTGTCTCTCCCACCAAAGCACCATCTAAATGATAACGGTCAAATAAGACACAGATAAAAAAAAAAAAAGAAAAGAAAAAAAGTTTTCTTGCAAAGAAGTGTGTAAAAGAGGTGTTGGCTCATCAAATTAAAATATCTCAGGTATTTAAAGGAAAAAAATGCAGGTGCCTAGGTGGCTCAGTTGGTTGAGCATCCGACTCAATTTCAGCTCAGGTCATGATTCCAGGGTCGCAGAATCTATCCCCCATAGGGATCTGCATTGAACATGGGAGCCTGCTTAGGATTTTCTCTCTCCCTCTGCCCCTCCCCCCAACTCACTCTCTCTCTCTTTAAAATTAAAAAAGAAATCCACAAATATAGCAAGATTATTGACAGAAACCACTTGTTGATGAAAAGCTATTTTTCCGTGTGATTAACATATTTGCAAGGCTTGTCATAGAATTTCAGACATTAGTCCTCTAAAATCAGGAAAATTGGTGTCTCCTGGGGGAAGGTTCAGGAAAAGTTCAAGGGATCATTTATTTAGAAAACTGGAACTAAGTGGAGATGGGGTGGCTCTGTTTGGAGAAGTGGGTTTGTCTGTTATTTTGCTTTATCTGAGAGAACAATGTTTTTTTTTTTCTCTGCCTTGAATCCTAGCGCACAGCTCTCTCTAAGTGGAGGCAGGGAAGGATATCAGTTTTCTTTGTCATAACTTATGGGTTGTATTAAGTAGACAAATAGTTCCGAACTGCACCTAGCATTTGTCTCCATCCTCAGACTTGGCAAGACAGCTCTGCCCATGGTGTTGGGTGGTTTGTGCTTTGGCTGGGGGTTATCATCCAGCCTCTGCACAGTCAACTAAGCTGCACACTGTGTTTTTTTTTTTTTTTTTTTTTTTTTTTTTTTTTTTTTTTTTTTTACCAGATGGGCATCCTTTTTGTCTAATTGCTCAGTCTGGAGGGGAAATTTTTCTCTAATGCGTCTTTACAGAAAGAGCTCCTTTACCTAATTTTCATAAAAGTGCTGTAATACTGAGATTTTGAAAGCAGTGTCATATACTGCAGTGTGACTGATCTAGGTAAAAGTATTCTTGTCTTCAAGTTCGTGCCAACATTTGATGAAAGAAAACAAGACTTTTACCTGTGATACTCTATAAAATAATTAAGAGAAACAGAAATACTAGCTTTCCTAATACATATTTTGTATTTCAGAGTTATATGTAGTTAATGAATTTAACCCAAGACAGGTATGTAACGAGTGAATGTTCAGAGGACTCCTGAAGGGCAAACTCAGATAACTAAAAGACATAAGACTGGAGAAAAATTTTAGTTAATGGAGGCTACATTTTTCTTATGAAGTAGACACAAATCGGATTTTTTTAAACATTGTTTTTCAGTGTTTACTAATTTTTGAGAGAGACAGAGACAGAATGCAAGTGGGTTGGGGCAGAGAGAGAGGGAGGCACAGAATCTGAAGCAGGCTGCAGGCTCCGAGCTGTCAGCACAGAGCCTGACGCCGGGCTCCAACCCACAAGCTGTGAGATCATGACCTGAGCTGAAGTCAGAGGCTCAACCTACTGAGCTACCCAGGTGCCCTGACACAAATTGGATTTTTTAATAAAGTAATGACCATCTTTATTACTCAATTTCTGTTTAGAAGAGAAAAACTTATGGACAGAATTTTTAAAAAATGGTAAAGGATGTCATAGTTGTTAGCAGAGACCATTATTTTTAATTTATAATTATTACAATGAACTCTAGAATGGTTCAAAGAAATTCCAGAAATCTGAGCACTCAAACATTTCATATTTGATTTGAAGGAAAACTAATTGTTCTCTCCAGCTGATGACCTGAAGGTAATCATGATGGCACACTGGATACAACTTTGAGTCTCAATATTTTTGGCTAATATTATTTTCCAAGTAGTAAATGCGATTTCACAGTATAAAATTCAGAATTCACAATCAACTATACAGTGAATAGTGGGTCTTCTATACTTTTCTCCCTGAACTGTTTTTGTTCCCATTCCCAGAGACAAAGACTATGGCCAGTTCACTTTTTATGTATCCAGAAATATTCTGTGTATGTATACACATATTAATCACTGAATATTCTGGAGACATTTTATACATTTCTAAACCTAGAGTTTGTAGAAAATTATATGTACATATACTTTCACACATATTTGTGTTTCCATGAATATTTATGACTATATAGTATATAGTTGTATTTTTTAGTTGTATTTTTAAAGTTCATTTCCTCCCACACATGGTAGCATACTACAAACATACATTCAGTCACCCAAACCTTTCTTCTTTCATGTAACATGTCTCGGAATACACCTGTGAAATAAAGGTTGACAGTGAGTTTGCTGGGTCAAGCGTAGCATGTAAATATTATGTTTTGATAAATGTCACCCTTTTGAGCTGTGTACAGTTGGCACCCACTTTATTCTCACCTTCTATGTGATCAAGTGGCCCATTGCCCATCCATCCTCACTTGTACCGTTTGTTATCAACTTTACATTTTTCAAACCGGTAGATGAAACCTAAGTGCTGTGTGGTTGTAGGTTGAATTTCTTTCATTCTGAGAGGGATTAGGCATGTGTTCACATTCTAAAGTCCTGCACGTGTCCCGTTTATAACCTTTGCCCATTCTCTTGGTGAGTTGGCTTTTTCTTATGTCTCAACTTCTACATCCTCGTGTGGCAATAAGTCTGATTGTGTGGGTGGTAAATTCCCCTACTTTTCCCAGGGTTCTTCTGTAGAGCTTCGATTTGAGCTTTTTTCTGTTTTGGACAAACACACTTACATTTATTCTCCGGTGTCACAGATTAGATTCTTTGGAAATCGTTTAGTGTGAGATGCCGATTAAGGAGAGCCTTGATTACCAAAATCTGCGGAAGCAGCAGAAGGAAAAGTTCAGCTGGGATGCAGGTCCCATGACAGTTCTGCTGACTCACAGAGAGCTCGGGGAATACAATTCCCCTGTGATGCCAGGCCCGGAGGTATCTTCACTGATCAAACACTGGATGTTAGTCGCCTTCCAAAGAAAATGTCCTTGATACTTTGGAACAGAGGCGACCTTTGATTAGGCTGATGACTGAAGGCATGTGCCCACAACGTCCCCAAAGCAAGGGTTAACTAGTCCTTCACTAAAGGGGCAGTGGATGAGTGCATATCATAGCATCCATAACCGATGAGGACAGAGACCTGACGAAACCTTAATACAGATTGTCTCTGTCACTAATTCTCTTGAGGTGCGTATACTTGGTTCTTGGCACCGAATGACATTTGAATCACATGCACACATTGTTTTTAGGCATTTCATGGGCTTACTTCTTTTTTCTAAATATATTAGCAATATTGTTAAGAAGGTGGAAATCTGGGGCGCCTGGGTGGCTCAGTCGGTTAAGCGTCCGACTTCGGCTCAGGTCATGATCTCACGGTGCGTAAGTTCGAGCCCCGTGTCCGGCTCTGTGCTGACAGCTCAGAGCCTGGAACCTGTTTCAGATTCTGTGCCTCCCTCTCTCTCTGGCCCTCCCCCATTCATGCTCTGTCTCTCTCTGTCTCAAAAATAAATAAACGTTAAAAAATTAAAAAAAAAAGAAGAAGGTGGAAATCTTCATAGTTTTTATGAGATTAAGTTGTTCCATTTCTTTGTACATAATGCAAATATAAACTACCTTGAGGACAGGCTTCATTCAGAAGATTTTGACCAGCAGTTATCTCACACCTATAGAGAGGTGTTTTTTTGTTTTGTTTTCACCTAAAAATATTTGAGTGTGCCAAAATATTAAAAGTATTTCACTACTTTGAATAATAATGTGTAAAATTTAAAACAAATTAAAAATATAAGGCCATATTAGAAACATTTGAAAGGGAAACCAATGACACAATATTAGAGACAGATATGAACGAGAATCAGATTAAAATATATGATTATATACCCAAAATTATGAATCTGCTTATAATATTTTAGAATTATGAACTAATCAAAATAAAGACATCTGGTTTTTTTTGCTTTAATGTATATGGGAATGTATAATTTTGTATTTTATTTTTCAGTAGTTTACCATTTTTTTAAATTTGCCAAAATAATATATCCTATTTAGTGTATACTATATGAATATTTTTAAATTTTTTTTTTTTTTTCAACGTTTATTTATTTTTGGGACAGAGAGAGACAGAGCATGAACAGGGGAGGGGCAGAGAGAGAGGGAGACAAGATCGGAAACAGGCTCCAGGCTCTGAGCCATCAGCCCAGAGCCCGACGCGGGGCTCGAACTCACGGACCGCGAGATCGTGACCTGGCTGAAGTCGGACGCTTAACCGACTGCGCCACCCAGGCGCCCCTATATGAATATTTTTAAATGATGTAATTTCAATGATTTCAATGATGACCTTTACTAGTAAAAAGTCCAAGACTGGTTAATAACGTTAGTGTCTACAAGAATCTGAATTCAGATGCCACTTGAACCTGTGTCATATCCCAGCTAAAGGTAAGAACTTCCTAATCTTGTGAGGGCTATTCAGGCTTTCAGTTTGTTAACAATATTGTGAACATATTCAGGAAAAGAAAAACTAGACAATCCACTTTTGCACAAAATGATTCGATATCTGACTATATTTTAAAGAATTTATTTGTGTATATGTTGCAATACGGTATATTGGAATGGAGCTTAGCAAAAAATTGTCTGTAAATTGGATGAGCATAAACTAACTAAATGGAAGGAAAGACTAGCAATTTCCAAAAATGTGATTAGGATACAGAACTAGAACAAGAGTAGTACAGAAAAAGATACATGATTTGTTAGAAAATGGGAAAAATGAAACAATTTCAAGACTTTCTACACATTCTTCTTTTTCCCCCTTAGTTGATTAAATCAAAATCTATTTTCCTTGTCCATCAATATTTCACAGAGTGCAAATAAAAATGCAAGGGACTATCACACCTAAAGGGAAATAAGGTTGTAAAATTGATCAATTAAATTCTGAAAATAGGCCTTAAAAATGTGTTGCATTTGTAATTACACTGTATTACATTTTGTTACTAAGGGCAATTTAAGAACATTTTGGCATAATTAATACTTCCGTAGCTCAGAAATTTCTTGGCAGGTATCCTAATTCCACTGTGATTAAAACTGAAAACTCTAATAGAAATGGAACTCATCAACCAATTCTATTTTATGACTGAGTAGTAAACAAAATTAAACTCTGAATTTTTTCTGAGCCTTAAGTCAAGAATGCAAATAGACATAGAATGAGAAAATGCTGTCCAAAATAAACCTGGGGTAGGTATATTAATAATAGTCAAAGCACTTCACCAAAGATGATGAAAGGCATAAATCACAAGAAAATATAACACATTACAGTCAAAACAATCTAAAAACATAAACACAAGATATATAAAGAAAAATTAGTAAACTAAAAGAAAATATCAACAAATTCACAATGGGATATTTTCACACACTTCTTTCAGTAATGGATTAAAAATCAGACAAAAATTATTAAGGATATGGTAAAAAATTAAAAATCATAAAAAATTTAATAACTTCATAATATTACACTGAAAAAATAAAGCATAATATTCATACTGCTAAGCACACCTGGGCCATTCACAAAAACAGATCATAGTGAGTCATGAAGCAAGTGTCAACAAATTTCAAATTACTGGGGTACCTGAGTAGCTCAGTCAGTTAAGCATCTGACTCCAGCTCAGTTCATGATCTGGTGGTTTGTGAGTTCAAGCTCCGCATGGGTCTCTACACTGGTGGTGGAAAGCCTGCTTGGGATTCTCTCTCTCCCTCTCCATCTCTCTGTTTCTTCCCCACTTGTGCTTTCTCTCTGTCAAAATAAATAAATACACTTAAAAAATTTCAAATTACTAAAATTCAAAAATTGCTATCTGATCATAGCACGATTTGACTATTAATCAATACTACAAAGATCACTAGAAAAATCCATATATTTAAAAAGAAAACATTTTACATTTTCCATGGCTCAAAGAAATTATAATGAGGATAATATATGAATGGCATGGTAACAGAAATACTACTTATAAAAATTTGTAGATGCAGTTAAGCAAAGGGAATTTTATACCTTAAATTCATGCAAATATTAGAAAAGAAAAATAATTAAAATTAATCAGTAAAGAATATTTCTCAAGAAGTTAAAGAGCAAAATAAATTTAAAAAAAGAAGATGAATGAAATAATAGAGATGATAGCAAGAATAATGAATCATAAAGGAAATTAAAAAGAGCAATGATTAACAGATGTGAAGGTTTGACAATCCTCTGACTAGATAGATCATGAAGAAAAAGAAGTTACCAAAACATCAGGAATAAAAAAGTGAGTATCACTAATATGCTGTGGTCAATACAATGATTTAAAAAAAAAGATATTATGAACCATTCTGTGTTGATGTGTTTGAAAATGGAATTTTTGGGGCGCCTGGGTGGCGCAGTCGGTTAAGCGTCCGACTTCAGCCAGGTCACGATCTCGCGGTCCGGGAGTTCGAGCCCCGCGTCGGGCTCTGGGCTGATGGCTCAGAGCCTGGAGCCTGTTTCCGATTCTGTGTCTCCCTCTCTCTCTGCCCCTCCCCCGTTCATGCTCTGTCTCTCTCTGTCCCAAAAATAAATAAACGTTGAAAAAAAAAAGAAAAAAAAAAAAAGAAAATGGAATTTTTTCCTAGAAAATATTTCAGTTACCAAACAGGCAAAGGAATGCATAGAAATTGTAATAGTTCTATAATCTTTATAGAAAATGAATCAGCAAATAAATATCTCATGACAGAAAACTCCATGGGAACGGTTTTTCTACTAAATTCTATAATCGGTCATAAAGTAAATTATTTAAATATTAAGCAATTTCAGAGAATTGAGAATGAGTGCACTCCCCAAACTGTTCTGTGAGACTAACATAATCCTAGTATGATATTTAAAAGAACATTTTGGGAGCACCTGTGTGGCTCAGTGGGTTAAGTTTCGGACTTCAGTCCAGGTCCTGATCTCTCTGTTCCTGAGCTTGAGCCCCACCTTGGGCTCTGTGTTGACAGCTCAGAGCCTTGAGCCTGCTTCTGATTCTGTGTCTCCGTCTCTCTCTACCCCTCCCCCACTCACACTCTGTCTTCGTCTCTCTCAAAAATAATAATAAACATTTAAAAAATTAAAAGAATATTTTCAACTTTGCCACTATTTTAATAAAAGAAAATTTCCCTCTTCCCTTAGAAATGAAGGCAAAAATCTTATGTTTGTTTTTTAACTGACCTTCTTTCCATTGACCCAAACTACAACCTTTACAATCTTTGTTGTAACTTACATTACACTCATAAATGTATTTCAATTCCAGACCCCTCATAAAGAATTGGGAGGGGGGTCTACCAAAACCATGGTCAATCTGAGCTGTGTTATTCTTTAAGTTTACTACCTCTCTGTATCTTTGACTATGAAGACCCCTGATAAATAAATATATTACCTAGTGGTAAACGGTGGTTAGTCGCCTAAGACCAAATGCTTTATTTAACATATTTCACTTTTTGCCGAATATTTTTGTCAACACCAAGCTCTTAATCCAAAGCAATGACAATAATAAAGTAAACACAAGTATACGTGGGTAGACCACTTGGTGGTACTCCAAAAAGCACAGTACACACACACACACACACACACACATATACATACACATACAAATATATATGCATATATGTATACATCTAGAGTTATGACATATATGGCAGTGAGATAAACTTAAAAGAATTCCTTTTAAGTTCTCAGAGAATATACAAAATATCCAGGCACAAGAATACCATGTATAAGAGATTCATTTCTTTTTTAAAACCCCTTAAACAAAAGGTAGTCTTTCCTAGTGGCCAAATGAGCTAAGGAGTGGA
Organism: Prionailurus bengalensis; assembly: GCF_016509475.1. NCBI lineage: Eukaryota > Metazoa > Chordata > Mammalia > Carnivora > Felidae > Prionailurus > Prionailurus bengalensis. Next base: position 145,755,202 of record NC_057345.1, read on the forward strand.
TTTATACCACTTCCAGAAAATGCATTGGCAGCTAAAACCTTCCATCTCAACAAGCAACTTCACCAGGGCTCAAATATTTTAGGACTTTGGTAATTCAAAATGAATAAAATATGATTCCTGTCTCTGAGGGGTATAAAAGCTAACTACCATATATATCTAATAGACTAAATTGGAAAGCTATTACGTGGAAGAATAGACATCCAAGACCCCTCTCCTCCCTGCCCCCCCAAACCCCCAGAAAATTAAAATAAAATGCTACCATAATGGGCCGTTCTCTGTATTTTTTGGTAACTCTTTATTTATTTCCAGTGTATTTCATTAGATCTTTATCTGATTATTTGAGGCCAAAGTCTAAATCACCATAGGTAGCAATAAATTTATTGAGAAAGTGCATTATTCTAAATGTACTAAAGGGTGAGGGGCACCTAGGTGGCTCAGTTGGTTAATTGTCTGACTCTCAGTTTTGGCTCAGGTCCTGATCTCACACTACACAAGTTCGAGCCCCGTATCCGGCTCTGCACCGACCGTGCAGAGCCTGCTTGGGATTCTCTCTCCCTTTCTCTGCCCCTCTCCCACACACATGTGAGCACACTCACTCTTTCTCTCAAAATAAATAAACTTCATAAATAAATAAATAAATAAATGTACTAAAGGGCGCTAGGATAAGCGCTATCCATTGCGTTCCAGAAATACAAATAGATTTTTTTTGGTATTTCCAAAATATACAAGCAGATCTTTCTTGGCAACTTCCAGGAATTATAATTTCCTTTCTACATCCTTTTAGGTTATTACTTTAGAGATAGATTTAGGGAAAAAGATACATAAAACTGGTATCCAATGAAAGGGTAGTTCTGGGAATTAAAATTCTTGATAGACAAATTAATAGATTCATGTGAATTCCTTCCTGTGCTAACACTGTCCTCAGTGAATCGACTCTGCCCTATCTCACCATTTTCAACTTCTCCTATTTTTTCATCCCATGTAGCAGGCAAAATATATTTCTTGAAAGGAAAAAGAAAAGTCTCAAGATAGTATCAGTAAACATAGGTTTAATAGACATGGATTTTCAAAGAGTTTAGGTACGAAACTCTAAAAAGTACAAAGCTATTGTGTATAATTCATTTATTTAAATCATGCCCAATCTTTTTTTTTTTTAATTTTTTTTTCAACGTTTATTTATTTTTGGGACAGAGAGAGACAGAGCATGAACGGGGGAGGGGCAGAGAGAGAGGGAGACACAGAATCGGAAACAGGATCCAGGCTCTGAGCCATCAGCCCAGAGCCTGACGCGGGGCTCGAACTCACGGACCGCGAGATCGTGACCTGGCTGAAGTCGGACGCCCAACCGACTGCGCCACCCAGGCGCCCCTTAAATCGTGCCCAATCTTGATTATGCATCAGTCACAAACTCATGACACCACATAAACCCTTTGTGTTTCCATGCTGAATTCAATGATAATGCTTTCAGTTGCACAAGGAATTTGGTTTTTAACCATTTGCTGAAGTAAAACTTACACACATAAAATTTATTCATTTTAAACATTAAATTCAATGAGGTTTAGTAAACACACAAAGTTCTGCAACAGTCACTTAATCCAATTTTAGAACATTTCCATTAATCCCCAAATTTTCCTACTTTGCAATCAATCACTACTTTTTCCTACCCCTACCTGTAGGCAATCACTAGTCTCCTTTGTGTGTCTACATTTGCCATTTTTCTGAACATTTCATATGTATAGAATCATAAAATATGTGATCTTTTTGTGTCTGAATTAATTCACTTACCAAAATAATTTTGTGGGTCATCCATGTTGCAACATGATGCATTGTTAGTTTTTTCTTTTCTATTGCTGGTTTATATTCCATTGCATGGATATATCACATTGTTTTGGGGTGTTTTCAGTTTTTGTCTATTATGAATAATGCTGTTATAAACATTATCACACAAATCTTTTTGTGGTCCTGTGTTTTTATTTCTTTTGGGCAGAATCCCAAAAGTAAATTTTGTATGCAAACTGTGTGTAAATTTATGGTTAACATCTTGAGAATTACCAATTTTTCAAACTGGTTTCACCATTTCCCACCAGCATGGTGGGAGGGTTCCCATTTCTCCTTATTCTTACCACAGTTACTACTGTCTGTGTCATTTTGAAGTGATATCTTATTGTGGTTTAATGTACATTTCCCTAAAATATAAACATTTTTATCATATCTGAACTGTATATGGCTTGCTTTTCATCTTCTTCATGTCCCTCAGTATATGACTTGTTTTTCATTTTCTTAATGATCTCCTTAAAAACAAATGTTTTAAATTCTTATGAAATTTAACTTACCATTTGTGTTTTTTATGGATCATGCCTTTAGTGTCATGTCTTTGAAATCTTTGACTAATCAAAGTCATGAAAATGTTCTCATATTTTTTTCTATCATTTTTATAGTTTTAGCTCTTGCATTTAAGTCTGTTATTTATTTTAAGCTAATTTTTGTGTTTGCTGTGAGATAAGGATAAAAATCTCCATACATATCTGATTGTCTCCGGACTCTCTGTTGAAAAGTCCATCTTTTCCCTATCAAACTGCTTTGGTGCCTTTGTGAAAAATCAATGTACCACAAATGTAAGGGTTTATTTTTGGATTGTCAAGTCTGTTCTATCGATTGACTTGTCTATCCTTATATGACCAGACTGTCTAGATTATTGTTGATTTAAAGTTAGCAAGTCCTCAAAGTGGATAAATAATTTAACACAAAGCAAACAGATCATAAGTCATCACAAGAACACAGATAATCTTTTTACCATTAAAAGGAATTTGAGTTTGAGACTCAAACATAAACTTAGGCTTTGTAATTTCATGTTTGAGTCTACACTCTGGGAATATATTTGAAGAAAAAAAGCATTTTTTTTAGCAAGGAACACAATATAGTATACTGCACAAGAGTTAAAAAGAAATACTCTCCCAAAGGAGAGGATAAATTTTAATGAATATCACAATGTTAATACAATGTGTACTCTGTTCTAAATGGAAATACAGTAATAGAACTGTATTAAATTGTGTAAACAGAAGTGAAAAAACAGCAATAGTGATTAGAGCTTTTTACCATATTACTTTGGATAGATAACAAAGATCAGATATGAATTCGGTATGATGTAATAGCTTTATTAACCTCATGTATATCTTTATAAATTTGTCCAATTTTTATGGATGTATTTGCTCTGCAAAATTATCTAAGGTCGTAATCATCACACAGCATAAATATTTTAAAATAGTAATATAGGGGCACATGGGTGGCTCAGTTGGTTAAGTGTCCGACTCTTGATTTCAGTGCAGGTCACAATTTCACGATATGTAAGTTTAAGCCGGCATTGGGCTCTGGGCTGACAGAACAGAGCCTACTTGAGATTCTCTCTCTGTCTCTCTCTCTCTCTCAAAATAAATAAATAAACTTTTGAAAAATAAAGAAATAATAAATATATTATTAAAAATAAAAATAAAATAGGAATATAACTTTTTGAAAATTTCTCCTCGTGTGTGTGTTTTGTGGGGTGGGGGAAACAACAATATATGCGTGATGGAAACTACAAAGAGAATACTTGGTAATCTTATTGGGTAATTGACTTACAGACCTCAGGATTTCTGGGGACAGGAGTACAGATTTCCAGTGACCGCTCAGATTTATTGAGTCAAGAAAACAAACCAACAGTCTCAAGATCCTGGAGAACCTTTCCTTAGCACCAGCCCTTGCATTTTTAACTGTTTCATTACTTTTTAATCTTCCATTTCCTGCACTTTGTGTGACTCCATTTCTTACCTCTCAATTTACTCTCACTTATACCTCATTTCCACTATACCTATTCTCCTTCCCTCATCTTTCTGGTAGTCTCCAGAATATTATTGTTCGAGTCTGGTTGTTTTTGAAGTAAAAGATGTTATCATAGATTGGAGTCTCAGCACCACAGAGCTTCTATTGGTAAGAAGCACAAGAAATAAATAACAAATAAAGGGTGTGTTCTATCTGTTCTGTGAAGCAAAGATAGCATTGTTAGCATTTTTTCCTGCGGTGAAAAGAAAGACTAAGGGCCAGGCTGGGACCCAGAACAAGAGATTCTAGATAAAAAGACCTCTGTAGCAAAGCAGTTTACTCTCCAGCATGCCAACACACAGCACGTTCTGACATGCCCTGTGCGAAAATCCAGCAATCTGATATAAAGAGTTTCCAGAAATAGGCGGTAAGATATGAAAACAGATAGTCTTTTACTGACCAGGGTGAATATCTGTGTTGCTCTCTTAATAATGAACTACTGCTGCAAAGAGCAAGCAGAAACATTTATTTACTGCTCACAAGATGGCCATTATTTAAACAGTCGTACACAAATAGGTGTGTTAATTGTTGTTTGATTCTGGAGATTATGATGTGTTCTCCATTTTTTTTTTCCCTCTTGTAATTACCCTATGGCCTGACATTTTAGCATGGTCTTCTGCTTTGTTCTAACATTTAAATGTTACCTATGTTCCTTTTTCATTTAGGTCATGCAGGTTAATTGGTATTTTCCCTACTGAGCTATGAATGCTAGCTAGCATTCAGCATGCAGAAGACTCTTTGTATGAAACCATACCACATTCACTTATGAGGTTCATTAGGAGTTTGTAATGAAGTTATCAATGTAGGAAAAAGTACTTAAGATCTTTGTTTGGCAAAATTTATAAAAAAATACTGCCTAACGTCCTTATGTCAATAAAAAAGTGTAATGAGTCTTCCAAATGCAGGCTTCACAATATACCAGAAACAATTGTATCTTTAAATCAATGACTCTGTCCAAGAGGAAACATAATTGCCTTCTACTAGTAAATTTAACAATAACCAACAAAACTTTTATTTTTGGTTGTTACAATGCAAAGTATGGTGAGATCCCTCAGGGCACAATTTTGTAGTTGTCTAGGTGATTTGGATGTTTGCTTTTATAAAATAACAAAGTTTATTAAAAGTATGGTTTTATTGATTCCTCTTGCTGATTACTTGGGGATAAACCGTTGCTCTAGAAGAAAGGTTATTGACAGACATACTTTTCTACTCATCTGTAAATTTTAATAAGTCAAACAGAGTCATTAGAAGATTTAACTATAGCTACATGAGTTTACATAGAGGCACTCCCTGCCTGTATGTTTTTGTTTGTTTATTTATTTTGAGAGAGAGAGATAGTGAGCAAGCGAGGGGCAGAGAGAGGGCAAGCAGGCAGAGCACAGAGAATAGCGCGGGGCTAGAGCTTACAAACCACAAGATCATGACCTGAGCCGAAATCTAGACTCATTTGCTAAAGGGACTGAGCCACCCAGGTGCCCCTCCCTGGATGCATTTTTGAGTGAGAAAATGAACATTCTCCCTTCTGCATAGGTACACATGCACATGCATCTGTGTGCCTATATGTATGATAGACATATGGCTGTATTTATGTTTCTATTAGTGCAATGAATATGGGAAGACATTTACTTATTTTTTTAACAAGTACGATGGGAATAAGGGCTCAAATATAGAGTGGAGAAGGAGAAGAATAGGGAGGAACCAGACAAAAAGAAAAAAATACTGTCCTAAACTGAAAATATTTTGAGATATGCTTACATTTATTCATTCACATAAATTTAAATATACATGAGAATACATGTGAAAATAAAATAAGTGTGTATTTTTATTTAAATTGCTAAAATCAATTAAAGAAAACACAAATTAATTAAACTGTGATTTTAAAACTTGGTGAGACAATTTGTATGTAAATAATTAGTGAGAGCCTGTGAAATTTTTTGCAAACCTTAATGATACACATAGGATTTTACTACCCATTCTTTGAGAATCAATAAAGAATACACATTTGTAGGTGGTAGAATGAAAAAGTTGTCTTAATTTCTACCACCAGGGACTCTGTAAAGAAGGGATTTTAAAAAATTACTTTATTATTTCTAGTTTAGGGAGGCTACTTTGAAAGACCTGGGAGAAGAGGTCTGGGCCTTTGATGGCTTGTTCTATGCAAAACAAAGGACAACTGGCCTTTGAACAATGGGGGGGTTAGAGGTGCTGACCCCTATGCAATCAATATCCACATATAACTTCGGACTGTCCCAAAACTTAACTGCTAATAGCCTAGCGTTGACCAGAAGCCTTACCAATAATATAGTCTATTAGCACATATTTTGTATGTTATATGTATTTTATGCTGTTCTTACAATAAAGTAAGCCAGAGAAGAGAAAAGTTTATTAAGGAATCATTTACAACATTTACAGTGCTATACCATATTTATCAACAAAAATCCATGTGTAAGTGGACCCATGCAGTTCAAACTAAAGTTGTTCAAGGGTCAACTGTACCAGCCATACTGTTATTCATAAATAATAATAAGGAATTGGGAATTTGCTACAAGCAGGGAGAATCAGAGTGTGAGAAGGTAAGTCGTCATGTAATAGGACGCATGATGCTGGGTTTTGTGGGGAAAGTTGGCAAGAGAAAAATGCCCAGAGGAGAGGAGGCCAAAGAACTTTCACAAAAAAATGGTAGATGGATGCTTTTCAGATATATGAAAACCCTTCACCGCCCAAAAGCATCACTGAAATTTGATGTGCATTAAAAAAATTTGAATGCAATGTTTTGGAAGGAAAATTGGAAAAAGTGATTCAAGTGTCCATCTGGGTCAGATTGTAAGTGGAAAACGAATGTCCACGGAAGGAGGGGCTCAAGAGAGTTTGCTTATGTGTTAAGAAGGACTTCCCACTGCTGCTAAATAACACAGGGAATCTCGATCACCTCAAAGCTTCAATCAGATAATTTTGTGTTTGCATGTTGCCTCACCTATTCTCTTGCAAATAGTCTTCCCGCAGTTTGGTGGTAGTGGTGGTGGTGGTGGTGGTGGTGGTTTGTATAGTTTCCTTGTTGGGGGCCACAGCCCACAAAACTGCCAAAGAGAACTCCATCATTATTGCAGCTAGGAGGTCCAATGTTCATGCTTCTTGCCCAGGGTTTTCAAAGGACAGACCTTAAAAGGAAAGTTCCTCAATCTTCCTTGGAGCCTTCCCCTTCTGAGTGCAATCTCTCACCCAGCTGCATTAACATTGCCTGGAGCTTGTTAGAAATAAAGAATCTCAGGCCCACCCTAGACCTACTGAATCAGAATGCATGTTAACAACCCCACAGGGGGTTCCTATGTACATTAAAGTTTTAGAAACACTGCCCTAAAGTGCTGAGAGGGCAGATCCATGCTGTGCACTATGCTGAAGTGAGATAAATGTTAATCTCCACAGAGTTGTCATCTGGAGTTCTGAGAGCTGTTTGTGCCTTGTGCCTCTTGTGAAAACAGCTTCTTATTTCTGGTTTAGAGTTCTCCTTAAGCCTAAAGCACAAATTCATTGCCCTTGCTGGGGAACAATTTCCCAAACAGGTACCTTGCAATTTTCCGTAGTCTTTTCCAATTCCCCCTGGCACCCGCACAGAAATCTTTTCCCTAACTTTTATTTCCTCTCAGGTTAAAAATAACCCCTTTTGCAAATAACTCAAGGTGTACTTACCAACTATACATCAGACAAGTCTAGAAATAGACCGACTCAAAAGTTTTTGACACTATAGTCAATTATAAGGTTATATACTGCGATGGTTGGGAACACAGACCACTAAAGCTACACTGCCTGTGTTTAAATCGCTGCTCCTTCACCTACTTTTTGTAAGATGTTGGGTAAGCTACAAAACATGTCTCTCTCAATTCTCTCATCTATAAAATCAAAATAATTATAGCACCTTTATGGTAATTGAGTTAACCCATGTACAATCCTTAGATATTTCTAAGGATACAGAGCATTAGATAATATTAAATATTGGGAATATTATGTATTAGAGAATATTAAGTGATAAACACTAGATAATACTCATGTTTCTCTAGCATAGGAATATGATTTAGTCACTAACAGTGACCATATTCCCCTTTTCCACTTTAACTCTCTGTGGGTACTTCATACTAATAGAATAGGAACTGGGTGGTATCTACTTACAGGAAAACCAGGTGATATGTTATTTAGCTTTTCCCTCCAGATCCATGAATGTTGAAAACAATCACATGGGTTGATCAAGCAATGAACTAGTCATTGATACACTCAATTAGGATGTGAGCGGTAGCCCAGGGCCTTCTTGCACTCAGACTCAACAAATATTTATTGAGTTCCTAATATGTGCCATGACTATGTTGCTGCCCAGGAACACAGTGATGACAATAATTGTTCTCCATCCTCAAAAAGTGTGTGGTTTAGTAGGAAGATGATCATGCCAATTAAAAATTATAAAAACACTACTAATAATGAATATCATTTATAAGATGAAGTGGAAAAATAGCTGAAGATTTTAGACTGATTTGTAAAACCATGTAGAGTATCACAAAACAGGCAACATTAATCTAAGACTTGAAAGAAGGGTAGGATTTTTCTGGTACCAAGTCAGATTGAGTATTTCAGAGAGAAGAACAGCAAATGCAGAGCTGGTGCTCTGATTGTGCATTGTGCTCTGGAGACTGCAAACAATTCAACATTTCTGTAGCATAGACTTTAGGGATAGTGGTGGGAAGGTGGACCAAACAACAAAGACCCTGCATGTTGTGTAATAAACATGAACATGTATCCTTCAGGTGATGAGAACCATTGAAGAATTTTGAACAAGGTCATGACATGATGGGATTTGCATGATGAGTCTCCTTGGCAGAAATGATGACTGGAAGGACTCAGGTACTAGGATCCAGCGAGATAGCTATTGGGTGTGCAGGCAAGGGATGATGAGTTCCTTAGATAAAAGGAAGCTAGTGGGGTAGAGGAAGTGGGAAGGCGATGTGTAAAAAAGAAGACTGTCTCAACTCCGTGATTGCCTGGGCGCTGTGCCCATGGATACATGAGGAAAGAACCACTTCTCCCCTTCTCGATAGCTGATGTTAACCCGATGGTGGAACTGACAGAAAGGTAACTTCACTTCTCTTCTAGCCTGAATCATTCAGCACAATGGATGGAGTTTCCTCTAAAAGGTCACTTCAAAAATGCACAGAAATGACCTATACGGAGGTGATCGTTACCTGCCCTTTCTCTATGGGAACACATTATTATGGCTTATCACGTTAACCATCACACTGAAATGTACCGTGACAGCAGGGTGTTGCAAGTGGAAATCATACGGGTACATCTGGGTTTGGAAAGCAGTGTGTGAGAACCCTGCTTCAGGAAAAGCAGCCAGCTCTACTGGAGGTTGCGGTGGGAGTGGAGGGGGGCAGATAGACAAGTAACTGCGGGAAGAGACACACACACTGTGAAAAGTTAGGAATAAAATAATAGCAGAAGTGATGAGTAAATTAAAATTCATAAGAAGGAAAACTAAGGTCAAAAAGATCTAAAAATATCCATACTTTGTGGGTCCATGCTCAGTATTCAGGGAAGAGAATAATAGGCAATGTATAATAGTAATCAGCAATAACATATACTTGATAAACATTATATAAGACATTTTAGTATTACCTGATATGATTACAAAAATATATGTTTATGATATAATATATACTATATGTAATGTGATATACTATAAATAATAGTAAGCAATGAGACTCTTAGAATGTAGATATGTTTTTTTTTTTTAATTTTTTTTTTCCAACGTTTATTTATTTTTGGGACAGAGAGAGACAGAGCATGAACGGGGGAGGGGCAGAGAGAGAGGGAGACACAGAATCGGAAACAGGCTCCAGGTTCCGAGCCATCAGCCCAGAGCCTGACGCGGGGCTCGAACTCACGGACTGCGAGATTGTGACCTGGCTGAAGTCGGACGCTTAACCGACTGCGCCACCCAGGCGCCCCATAGAATGTAGATATGTTAATAAGAGGTAGGTACAGTTGGCATCAGAAGTTCATTAAGCAATAGTATTTGCATGTGTACTAGTTCATCACCAAAGAGAAACACGAGGAGTTCAAGGCTGACTTCTCTCCGGTGAGTCTCCATATTTACCTATTTTTCTCTATTCTCTTGGAGCATATGAAGTTTTAAATATTCTCTTTTTATTTTTAATATGCAGTTTGTCTTTTTCCTGATTCATGACAAACTACTTCAGAAAATTACTGAAAGTTTTGAATAAATTTGACTGTACCTATAGAGTTCATTTCAGAAACATTTGGCTATATGTATAGAAAACATTTCAGGTTTTACCAACCCTGGCTTGTGAAGCTTCAGGATATTAATAACTACCTAATAAGGAATAAACTATAAGTTTTTAGATACACTGATTAGCTTTAAAAAGATTATACTGAGTAGTTGTCTAAATTGCATAAAATCCATGTGGGTTACTTTAATTAGTCACATAAACATTCTATTCATATCCTTAAAATCAATTATGGTAATCCCTGTATCTGGCATGAAATGGTTTCAGGAACTTGAGGCATTTTTCAGTTGATCCCAGCAAACATTTATGTAGCAACAACCATGTGTTAGGTAATAGGGCACAGAGATAAGACATAATCCCTATGCTCAGAGAACTCACAGTTTAGTTGGCCAATATAGATATGCAGTATGTAAGTATAATTCACTGTGTTTGGTGAAATCTCCTGTGAGGCACCAGCTTTATGATAGTCACCATAAATAATAGTTATTGATTAGCTTTTCTGTGTCAGGCACTATATGTATGAGGCATTATCTCTAGTTATCACAAAAACCTTATCGGGCAGGTTTTCTTTTGCCCTTTACAGATAAAGAAAAAGGAAGATTAAGGAGGTAATAGCTTATTAGTGTCATATGCTGGGAAAGGATGGGTCGAGTCAGGATTGCATCGCAGGGCTGGCTGACTGTGTTTACAACTTCATAATCTACACGAAACTCTATTTCATGCATCTATTTTTATAAGCACAATGATGTAAAGACAACTTATGAATTTTGAATTTATTTTTTAGGATTATCTAAATGTTTTCTGTATAATCAGTTCATTAAAATAGTTCTATCCATACAAATTAAAGAATCAACTCTAGATAGTTTACCCATAAATTGTCTACCACCTTTGAGGGATCAAAAGCTGTGTTTTGATGACACTTTTATGACATTTTTTGAAGCTGGAGAGCTCATTTTGGTGTCTTTCTGTCCTTCACTGGGAGTTGATGATCTACAGTTAAGTCTGTCCCTTTTAAAATATCTTGGCTTTAAGAAAATGCCATCTCTGCAATTTGGAGCAAAGCAGGACATAAACCCTACAACCGTGTGTAGATGGCTTTAGGAGGAATAGAGAGGGACCCTGGCCAGTGTCAATGGGCATCTGAATCATTTGGCACTAAAATTATATTAATCAGAATATGTTCTTGAAATGCTGGGGTGAAAATGCACAATTCCTAATTTGAAACAGTAATACACAGATCGTTTTGTTGTTGTTGTTGTTGTTATAATGATCATTTGTTGTAATCAGAAAGCAACTGTATCATGAAAAATATTGATTTTAACTCATTTTGGCTTGAATTCTCTCTTAGGTGTTTGAACAATGTAAATTTTCTCTTTCCATCTTTTTGCCTCATTCTGTGTTACTCAGCCTTGGACAGAAGATTTCACTACTTGAATACCCCCTTGCCTCTATCATAACAATAGCTAGTAATTTTGCTCTGGGATTGTCAAAGTGAGAGTTTCCTGGCTAGTATCCATTCCTTGAGGTCAACTAATATTGGATAAATGGAACATTTACACACCTTTGATGGAAAGGTTTTAAGGCACAGCCTTTCTGGAGGGTAGTTTTGCATTATACTTCAAAAATCAAAGCATATTTATCTCCTGAGAAATTTTCTTTGTGGAAATACAGCTAACAAAAATTCTGGAAGAAAGCATGAATAAATATGGAGAGATATTCATCAAATAAATATTGATATTTGCAATAGTAGTTGGAGAAAAATAATGTTTTCTAAAAATTGAATGGTTTTCATTAATATAAATGACACTATTAATAAAATTAACGATGTCATATAGAAACTAGCAGTATAAACATGATATATCTTCTAGGCCTTACAACAATATCATAAAGGATCCATGAGGCAAATATTTTTGCAGTGTAATAAAAGTTATAGTTGTTTAATTTATACTTGAAATACATGTATTTTTCAATAAACAAATGTTACCAGTACATTTCCAAGGGCATAAGTTAGATTTCATTCAGACATTTCTATTGAGATGCAGAGCATGTCTGTCACCTTAGGGATCCCTCATGTTGTCCATTCAGAGCCACGTCCACAGCCCTTTTTGCCTGCCCTGTCCCTGATCCCTGGTAATTACTAATCTGTTCTCCATTTCCATAATTTTGCCATCACAAAAATGTTACATAAATGAAAATATAGAGAATGTAAACTTTGAGGATTAGCTATTTTTACCCAGGCTTTTCTGGAAATTTAATTGCTGTTTGTCAGCAACTTGTCCATTTTAATTACTAAGTGGTATTCCATGTATGAATGTAACACAGTTTAATGTTTTTTTCCTTGAAACACTTCTGAATTGTTTCTGCTTTTGAGCTATTGTAGATCAAATTGCTATGAACATTTGTGTGAAGATTTTGTTTTAAGTGTTATTTATTTTGAGAGAGAGGGGATGGGCACAGAGAAAGAGAGAGAGAGAGAGAGAGAGAGAGAGAGAATCCCAAGCAGCCTCCATGCTGTCAGCACGGAGCCCAATGAGGGGCTCAAACTCGTGAACAGTGAGATCATGACCTGAGCTGAAATCAAGAGTTAGATGCTTAACCGACTGAGCCATTCGGGTGCCCCTGTGTGAACATAAGCTTTTTTTTTTTTTTTTTTAATCTCTAGGGTAGTTCCCCAGGAGTACATTTTTCAGGTCATACGGTAGTTTCATGTTTATTTTCTTTAAGAAACTGTTAAACTGTGTTCCAGAGTCATATTATTTTACATTCCCATCAGCAATGTGTAAGTTACCTAGGATTTCCTCCCAGAATTTGTTTTTGTCACTATTTATCCTTGCCAAAAAATTATTTTTGGTTGCTATATTTTATTTGTGTGATCCTGATATGTATCGTATCTCACTGAAGTTTTAAATTGCATTCTCCCAAAGGCTAATGATGTCAAATGTCTTTGTATGTACTTATGTGCCTTCTGTCTTCCTCAGTGAAATGTCTGTTCAAGTCTCCGTCTACTACTTTCATATTGAATAATGTTTTTTTTAATGTTTCAAGTTTTTATTTAAATTCTAGTTTGTTAACATATAGTATAATATTAACTTCAGGAGTAGACTTTGGTGATTTATCACTTATACATAGTACCCAATGCTCATCACAAACACCCACCGTAATGGCCATCACCCGTTTAGCCCATCCCCCCACCTGCCCTCCACCAACCCTCAGTTGTTCTCTATAGCTAAGAGTCTCTATTATGGTTTCTTTGACAATACTTTGAAAATACTTTATATGTACTAGATAGTAATCCTTTGTCAAAATATAAATTTTGCAAATATTTTCTCTCAGTTTGTATGTTGTCCTTTCATTCTCTTTACATGGACCTTGGCAGAACAAAAAAATCTTAAATTCAATAATGTCCAATTTATTGATATTTCTTTTATGGTTCCTATTTTCAGTATCAGGTCTAACAGCACTTTGCCTTGCATTAAGATCCTAAAGATTTTGTGTTAGGCTTTTATCTAGAAGTTTTATACATTTATTTACAACCCATTTTGAGTCAGTTTGGTATAGGTTTGTACAAGAAATGAGATGTAGGTTGAGATTTTTTTTTTTGCATATGGATATTCCTTGCCCTAACTTTACTTACTAACAATGCTATAATTTTGTTTACTGTAACTATATACTTGTTGAAATGAGGTGGACTAAGTTTTACTTTTTGGGAATTCATCAAGCTTCCAGAATCTGGAGAATTCTCTCTTTTGTCACTTTGGAATATTTTTAGCCATTATTTCTTTCAGTACTTTTCTATTTTTATTGTGCTTTATTTCTTTAGTTATCATATTTTTAAGTTCTAAAATATCCACTTGTCTTTTTACTGACATCTTCTATTTATTTGTTGAGACTTTTTATTTATTTGCTAAGATTCTACTTTTTATTTTGTTCAAAAAAGTTCGTAAGTTGTTACTGAACGTTTTTATGATGGCTGTCTTAAAATCTTTATTAGGTAATTCAAACATCTCTGTCATTTGGGTATCAGCATTGAATGTCTTTTATCATTCAGTTTGGGGTCTTCTTGCTTCTTGGAAGCCTGATTGGTTTTCGATTGAAACTTGACACTTTGGGTATTGTAGTAGGAGACTCGGGATCTTGTTTAAAACTTGCATTTTAGCTGGATTTCTCAGACATTGTTTTAGCTGGGAAATGGGGATTGCCTACTAGGAATAGAAGTCCAGATCCCAAGCTGATCTCAATTGATACCAGGTAGAAGTGATAGTTCTGGCTCACCAATAGGTCTCCACTGATCCATCTCTGGCTAAGTAAAAAGTAGAGAAATGGCTCATTACTACTCCTCATGTGCCCTCCCTACCAAACAGTGGGAGGTGCCCTCATTACCATTATGTTGAGGTGAAAGTCCTGACTTTCCTAGGATTCCTCTAACACCACTGTCAGAAGTGTGGTGTCTCATTACTGCCCGCTGGGGCTTGAAGCTCAGGTTCCCCATGTGGTTTCCACTGATGCTGAAGGTCATCATTCCCACCCAGTATGGTTGAGAGTCCCACCTGTGTACAATTCTCCTCTGACATCATCCTCCCCCAATCCCCTCTTTCTACCAGCTGGAGGATTGTGTTGCTTCCTAACAGCCTTCTCAGGACAGAAGTCTAGGTTCCCCACTCAGCTTCTATAGTCATGAATGGGGATGGGCCACATTTTTTCTTTGTTGTTTGGTTGAAGTAGAGCGGTTATTCAGTATTATCTAACACTGGTTTACAAAGATACTCTTTTTCTGGTCCTTTGGCTAGAGGAAGCAGGCTATTTGTCGGTCTTTGATTTTTTTTCCTTACTTTTTGACATTTCTTGTTGCTAGCTTTTTCATTTCCATGTCTGATACACATGAGCTAAAAAAGTAAATCCACATTGTGTCATTTTTTAGATCCCCAGGTCCCTTTCTCATACACTTTTTTCTGTCTACCTTTGAGAGTCTCCTGAAGTCTACATCACATATAACATCCATATTTTTAAATTATACTTAGTGGGAGGAATAGGCAAAATTCAGCCCATCTTCCTTGAGGCTGAAGTCCTATGAAGGTATTTTATTATAGGTTCCAGATGGAATTAGTGAGTTAAAATATTAACATCCCCTTTCATCATTAAGTATTGTTCTTTGGCTTTTATTACGGAGATTTCCCAACATCTGCAGAAGTAGAGGGAAATCTATAACATTCCCCATCACCAAGTATTTGCTTACAATGATGTTTAGTTAACACAAGAAAGCTAGAATAAGTACTTGAATTCTTCCTCATATTTATAAAGTTTCAATGTGATGCACTGGTCATCTAGTATCTTCCAGAAAGAAAAATAAGAGTTTAAGGGGTGTTTTTGTTTTTGTTTTGTTTTTTGGTATTGTTATCATATGGATTTAAATATATTTGCAGTGATTTGACCTATGCAGTTATATTTTTCTTATTGCAGTTCGAATTATCCTATCTGTGGATAATGGAAGCCAAGTTCAATTGATTCATTATTCCTTTTGACCTATTATATTGCCTATTACTACATTGCTAACTGCTTTAATCACGTGCTTTAATCACAAATTCAGGAACAGCTCTCCTGGGTAGTTCTGGATTGACATCTCTTATGAAATTTCAGTCAAGATATTTGTCTGAAATGCAATCATATGAAGACTTGAATGACAATGGGGGATCCATTTTTGAGATGACCCACTCACATAATTGGCAAGTTTGTGTTGCTTGTTGGCAGAAGGCCTCAATTCCTTGCCACATGGATCTCTCCACAGGGCCATTGTAGTGCGTTTATGATATGGTATGGTGGCTTTCCCCAGAGCAAGTCATGTCAGAAAGAGCAAGACACAAGTACCTGTGTCTTTTCTGACTTAGCCTCAGGATACACACATGGTTATTTCTCAATATCCTATTGATTACATTGGTCGGCTCTCCTCACTATTGAGGGAGCTATTTAAGCACATGACTAACAAGATATGCAGGTCACTGGCAGCCTTTTTGGAGGCACGTTACCGTATATATCTTTACTAGTTTTGAAGGTATCCTTGCTTCCTACTATGCTAAGAACTTTCAGGGTCACTTTGTTTCTTTCCCCAGGCACAGAATCATTGATTTTTTCATGGTATCTTGATTTATTTTAATAGAAAAAAATATATATGGTGTAAGTTGGGTTCTAGGGATGTTCATTATATGGGATTGGTCTATGTTTTTAAAATAAAAAATTTTTATTGCTTTTAGCAAATATTGACATGAATTGTTAATGAAAGACAAATTAAAAATTTTTATGGATTAAATTTTGGAGAATTTTGGTGAGATATCCCTTCATAATTTTATCCTTCTATTTCTTCTATGACAGTTACATTTACAATTTAGATTCTCCTTTCCTCAACTGAAACAAAATATAAATACAAACATCATCATATTTAGTTTTGAGAATAGTTTATATCATTTTCCCATTTAATTTAAAATAATCTGAAATCATAAAAATGGCAGAGGGTAATATGGGGAGAAAATAATATTTTAAAGCCCCCAGACCTAGAAAATTTAAGACAGTTAAATGTTTGCATTTACATGGACCAAAATTTACATGTTGAAGGACCAAATCTGTAATTATTGTTACTAATATATGGTAAGATATTTCTATATAACTCACCTCCTCTTTTATGATGGTTTTTATCATTGTTGAATGATGGTTTGTTCAATTTAACTTTATTTCACACCTAAATTGATCAGAATTTTATTTCAAAGTACTGATACTTTGTTGCATAAATTATACACTATTTTTATTTTCCAGGTGCTTCTTTATAAATTTCTTAATATGGAAGCTATTTCTTCAAAAACATATTATCCATTAAAAGGCCAGAATACAAATATATTACTTATACAGGAAAATTATTTGAATTACTTGGCAGTAACCTAATATTTGAATGAGGGGTAATGTGGGACTTTTTTGTTTGTTTGTTTAATAACCCACTACTGCTGACCTTTTTTTTTTACCTCTTGCTACAGAAGAATAACTAAGACCAGCCTGTAAACCTGGAAGATACATAATATCTTCCATATTTAGTTCATTATAGGATTTATGAAAGATTATAGCTGCTATTATAAGCTTGCCTTTTATTCAGCTTTAATAAATAAATTCTTGGGGTGCCTGGGTGGCTCAGTCGGTTGAGCATCTGACTTTGGCTCGGGTCATGATCTTGCGGTTCACGAGTTTAAACCCCACTTCAGGCTCCGTGGTGACAGCTTGGGACTGCTTCAGATTCTGTGTCTCCTTTTCTCTCTGCCCCTTCCTCTGCTCGCAATCTGTCTCTCTCTCTCTCAAAAATAAACATGTTAAATAAATAAATAAATAAATAAATTCTTTATGATCTTAACTAAAATGCCTCATATTGTGCATTAACCTCCATCCCCCACCTACTCAGAGACATCATACTTGGACAGAAAGACGACTTTTGTTTGAAGATTACATTGAGACATTGGGAGTTGAAATTTAACAATATCTTTTATAATAATGTCAAAAAGATAAAATATTTAAGAATTTCTGCACTAAAAACTGTAAAATATTGTGGAGATAAGTTAAGGAAGACCTAAGTGAAAGGAAACATGTATGAAGTTTGGGAATTGGAAGAAAAGATATGTTCAGATATCAAATTATTTCAAAAATGACTTATGAAACCAATGCAATCTCAATAAAAATTCCTGATTTTTTTATATTGCTGCTCAATTATAAAATTTATATGTAGAAGCACCAGAGCAGCCAAAATAATTTTTCAAGTGAAGGCATAAATTGGGAGGCACAGACTATTGGATTTTAAGACTTATTATAAATGAACATATTCAGAAAATCAATAGCTGAGAAAATTCAAGACTGTCATTTTGGAAAACAAAGAGATAAGCACCAATGAAACAAAATACAGAGTGCAGAAATAAGCTCACATATAGAAATTTATTGATTTTTAACAATAAGGCCAAAATAATTCAAAGGGAAAAAGAGTAGCCTTTTGAATAAAGGGTGCGATAATAATTAGACTTTCATATGGAAAAATAAAATTAACCTTTATCCTTATTTTACACTATATACAAAATGAACAAAGAAATAGATGTAAATGTAAGACATAAAACTATAACAATTTCAGTTGAAAGATAAGAAAAAGCGTTGTACCTTGAGTTAGGCAAAGATTTCTTAGAACAAAAAGAACATGAACCGTAAAGAAAAAAAAATGATAATTTAAACATCAAAATTAAAGATGTCTGCTCTTCAGAAGACACCATATAAAGAATAAAAATATAAGCCATGGATTGGCATAAAATACTTACAAAACACATATCTGATAAAGTAATTGTATTTAAACTATGTGAAAGCTACTCCAATCAACAATAAGAATAAAAAACAGTGAATTATATGGCTAAAGATGTGAGCAAAAGCACATATAGACAGCGAATACATTCATGAAAAGATGCCCAGTATTGTTAGTCATGAAGGAAATGCAAATTACACTCATCACGAGCTACTTCTACTTACCCGCTATAATCTTTAAATGTATAAATACTGGCAATTCCAAATCGTGGTGAGGATGCAGTGCCAATGGAACTGTCCTACTCTATTGTGGGAAGGCAGTACGGTACAACACTTTGGAAAACGGTCTGGCGGTTATCTCATAAAGTTAACTATGCACAGAACATCTGACCCCAGTTCCGCTTCTATGTATTTCCCCAAGAACAATGAAAACATATGTCTACATAAAGACGTGTACATAAATAGCTATGGTAGTTTTATTCATAATTGCCCACAAAGTGGCAAGAATCCAAATGACCATGAACATGCGAATGGGTGAAGACATGTGGTGTATCTACAGAGTGGAATACTTCTCAGTAATCAAGAGGAATGAGCTACTGCTGTGTGCAACATTATAAATGAATCACTAAAGCATTATGTTAGGTGAAAGAAACCAGACTGATAAGGTTATATATTTTATAATGGTGTTTATATGACATTACGGAAAAGACAAAACTGTAAAACCAGAAATTAGATCAGTGATTTCCAGGGGCTCTGGATGGATGGAAGGGATTGATTACAAAGAGCTAGGAAATTTTGAAATGAAATATATTTTGACTACAGTATGGTTTCATTACTGTATTCATTTGTCAAAATTTGTTGAGCTTTTAACAAGGTGATTTTTTATCAAATATGAATTATATTTCACAAAATATGACTAAAATGAATTAAATTAAAATAATCATAGTTCTTATAAAATTGGGAATGGTGTTTCTAAACAGTGGATTTGATATAGCCTTGTGGCTTATTTATGATGATTGGACAATCGCCAAGGGTACTTCAGACAGCAGAGAAATTCTAAAAGTAAATAGTATATTTTCTATCCTTTAGAAATGCACCATATAACACATATCATTGTAAATGAAGACACTTGATTATTGTCAGGCTTAATATAATGTCATGAACAGTCAGTGGCATAATAAATGCTTTGGAGGTGGTAGTGTTATATATATTTTTGATATTTAGATTCCTAAGTCAGTATTTGCATTTCATTATTAGGATACTTAAAATTAATTGTATAATGGTTTCTAATTTTAGACTCCCTTTTCATCTGTGCAATACAAGACATAGCTTTACAACATGTCTTAGTCTAAAATTTAAATAAAGAACAAAATGCTTATTTAAGAAATGGATAAGCATTGGTTCTGAAACTA
Source organism: Prionailurus bengalensis (assembly GCF_016509475.1). Lineage (NCBI taxonomy): Eukaryota > Metazoa > Chordata > Mammalia > Carnivora > Felidae > Prionailurus > Prionailurus bengalensis. The sequence goes on from NC_057345.1 coordinate 145,775,072, forward strand.
AATTTAATTTAAAGTTACTTTTCCATTTGCGTTAATCTACAAGATACAGGCTCACTATATATTAAAACTCAGGTCATGTTGGGTAAATAAATAAGAATGACCTGTTTTTATTAGAAGGGGAAAGTAAAATGAGACTCTCCTTTGAACTGTCACTTATTAACTCTACTATGTATACCAAAATTTAAAACAAAATAAAAATATGTCTCTCTGTAAATACCTCTAGAAAGTGCTAAGGTGATGTTGAAGTGAAGAAAACATCCAAGTGTGTAATCAAAAGAAATATCAATATTTTTTTGAAATCTGCAATGCATTTTATCAAAATTAAACACATAAGGGCCATTAGGAGTTAGAAATATTTCTAAACCTTTAAACATTAAGGAGGCAATCTGTTCACTTAGGAATAACCAGGTACATGTATAAGATCACCTTTCCACTGACTCTTCTGTATGTAACAATTTACAATCAGACACTGCAGATTCTATTGATTCTCTGTAGTTTGAATAGGTTTACCATAGACATTTCCCCCTTTCTGTTTTTTTATGTTGGAAAAATTTCCCTTTTTTGGGTTTTCTAATATGAACTTGAATGATTAAGTAGTCTCAATGCTTTGTTGTTCATGACTATAATAACAAAATACTTTCTATAAAATTACTGCTTTTTGTGTCATTAACTACAGTGAGATATCAAAGTAAAATATCAAGCTATACATATAGTTTTTTTAATGTTTATTTTTGAGTGAGAGAGAGAGAGAGAGAGAGAGAGTGGGGGAGGGGTAGAGAGTGAGGGAGACACAGAATCGGAAGCAGGCTCCAGGCTCTGAGCTGTCAGCACAGAGCCTGACATGGGGCTCAAACTCATGAACTGTGAAATCATGACCTGAGTCAAAGTTGGATGCTTAACCAATGGAGCCAGGTGCCTCTTTACTTATAGTTTTAAATAAGAATAATGAACTTATCAACTAGTTTAAATGGTGAGAGAATGACTCACCAATTGTTCAGGATTGGACTTATTTTTTGAGGTAGCTGGACTGCTCTTTGATTTTTACCCGTTTTTAGCCCAGCTTGGAGTTTTCATTGGCAAAGATTGAGAGAGAGAGCATGTATATTCCTGGAACATTTATTTTCACTACTATTTCTTTAGATGAATAAGCTATATGAAGGATTAAAGGGTATCGACTCAATTCTTCCAAATGTTAAGGAGAAGGAATTTGGTGATTTAACTCAGTATAGGAAGGCAACTATCTTCCTTTAGCTTATTAGACCAAGCACATAATTTAGAATGTTTGTTTCAAGTGACAAGAAGCACAACTCAAACTAGAAAAATATGAAACATGTAATCAGACATGGTCTCAGTTTTGACTGTGGCATACTAAAATAACTACCAGTAACTTTCATTTGGCATTTTCACAACTCCTATCAGTAAAAAGAAAAGAACACCTGCCTCATTTCTAGCACCTGTCCCTGCCCTTCCCCTACCCCTACCCGGAAATTTCCTTCCCTCGCATTGCCCTTAATTGAACCATATTCCCGTCCCCCCACTGTTCAAATGGCTAGAGGAATGTGTTGCTCTAATCCAGCAGTCTTCAGTCCAGGGCCCACTTGTAGATAAAGGAGTGGGAATCTACCCCTCTAGAAACACAGAAACTACTGGCGCTCCCTCAAGGATGTCAGTGGGAGGTTACCAGGAAAAATGCAAAATAAATATCAGATAGTAAAACAGCAAACAATGAACGATTCTGATTCCTAGTCTGTGCCGGGCACTGTTGCAGTGCTTAACAGGTATTGATTTACTTAATATTCAGAAAAATCGTATTCAGCGATACATCTTTACTATATTGAGGAAATAGAGAATCTAAGAAAGTAAAAACTTGCCTGAGGTTATATGGATATTAACAGAACTCATATTCCAACCCAGGCAGTCTCGTTTCAGAGAAAACGTATAACTTTTTTTGGAAGATACAGAGTCAAAGTTATAGGAAAAGAAAAAAAATATTTATAATGTAAACCAGAGAGAAGAAGGTGGGTAGTGAGGGAATTAGGGGAGATAGTGGGAGAACTTCTGAAGGCCTAGAGAGTGTCCAAATCAGATATAAACTCAGAAAGACCCAGGAAAAAGGAAAAATCCAGAAATCAAGCACGCTGCGGCTTCACTTTTCCGAGTCAATCAGACGCTACTGTTTGGGAATAATCTCCAGGTCCTTTCATCAGGAAATTACTAAACCTTCCACTGAGATATAGACTATCTCTTATGGGGAGATGTTTGGGAAGTAGAAAGTTAGGCAAGCTTTATATCTTTAAAGGGTAGAAGCATCATTTGCAAATTTGCAGCATCCCCAGTTTATATCTGGGGATGAAGCAGCTGAAGGCCAGTAAGTTAATACCAGGATTAATCCTCCCTAGGAGATAACTAGACATACTCATTGTTGAACCAACCAAATACACTCTAATTACAAAGATTGAATTTGTTCATGTAGGGAATATGTACATATCAACTGCTAATGTCTCTGACATTTCAAGCAGTTTCAAGGCCCATCGTAATGTAATACCATCTTCTAAATCCCTAACTATACTATCACTTCGCCCCAGAATGTAAAATCTGCTCCATTTAGATTAGGTTCTTGGGGTGCCTGGATGGCTCAGTCGGTTGAGCGTCGGACTTCAGCTCAGGTCATGATCTCACGGTTTGTGGGTTCAAGCCCCTCATCAGGCTCTGTGCTGACAGCTCACAGCCTGGAGCCTGCTTTGGATTCTGTCTCCTTCTCTCTCTGCCCCTCCCCCACTTGTGCTCTATCTCTCTCTGTCTCTCAAAAATGAATAAATGTTAAAAAAAAAAAAAGATTAGGTTTCTTATTCACCCTTCAACATACCCTCGTAACAGCCACTGTGCTGACTTGTTTCTTTTTCTTGTACTGCACTGGCTTGCTCTTTCCAAATCCTATGATTTTTGAGGCCCATTTGAGATTACGCATTCTTTTACATTTACATTGTCTTCCTATGTGTCTATACCTTTTGTCCTATTATATTTATATTTCATGCTCTGACATCTATATATGTCATGGTATTGCTTGAAAGAGGTAATTTTTTATATGTAATTTCTACTCCTTTCAAATAAATTTTCACAGAATAGATGCATTTCATATAGTTGTTGATGGAAACTATAAAATTTATAGGTAAAGGGACATTCCGCATGAAATGCAGTGTGTCTTTCAAAGTAATTTTATTTTGATACTTTGGAAATTAATAATAGCAATAGTAATAAAATACAGAATAAAATATAAGTGAATCTGTATATGCCTCACTAAGATTTATCAAAGTTAACTTATAATTTCGCTTCAAAGTTTTCATGAAGGTAGAACGTTATGCATGCATTTAAAATCTATTCTTTTTCTCTCCTCATTTCTGTTGCCCTTTTATTGTGTATTTAGTAAGTATCTTTGTAGGTCATGAGTGTTACAAAATTCAGATTACTTAATTCATATAATATTCTGCTTTATGGCTTTTCAAGAAATATACATAAATGAATATACATGTATATGTGTGTATGCACATATGTGTATGCATACATATATGTGTGTGTTTATCCTATATGTGCTTCAACCAAGAGAATACACACACATATATACATATATGTATACATATGAGAGCAAGGAAGATATCGAGCATATGGTCTAGGAAGCTGAGAAGTATAAAGATGAAGATGAAAAGTAGTGAGGGAAGGTGTTTTCCAAGAATTTGCTTGAATACTATGCATTTAAGATGAAAGCTGCTGCTGAAGTTAAGATCAATAATGAGGACAAACAGAAGATCCTTGACAAAAGTAATGAAATCATCAACTGGCTTGCTAAGAATCAGACTTCAGATAAGGAAGAATCTGAACATCAACAGCAAGAGCTGGGAAGGCCGCAGCCACACCCTTAGCAAGCTCCAGAGTGCAAGAGGCATGCTGGGAGGAATGCCTGGGGGGCTTCCCTGGTGGTGGAGCTCCTCCTTCTGGTGGTGCTTTTTCTGGGCCCACCATTAAAAAGCTTGATTAAGTCAGCCTTAGCCTAGACTTAGCCTTGTTCTACACCAAAAGACATTGAAGGACCCAAATTTGCAGCAAATTCCATGGCAGTTTTAAAGTTGACATGCCATAGTAAATATCTAGCCATTCTTGATTCTTGAAACTGAATATGTGCACAGGGAAAAGAAATAACACTGCACTTATTGGAAGGGAAAATACAATGTCTTAATATAAAATGATGGCATATATTGTACACATGTAAACATACTTATAGTAGATATATATATATATATATATACACTATATATGTAAGGATACTTACGTATATGTGCGTATAACTCCAAATTTCACTTTTTTCATTCTTTCAAACAATACTTCACCTGTTTCTTTGTAGCTATCCATGTGCACATGTTGTGTTTCCAGAAGAAGAATGATCACCAAAATTGAATTGGTTATATGCATTGCAAATCCTTTCCTCAGACTGGGGATTTCCTTTTAACCTTAGAGAGAGTGCTGTTTGCCTTGTTTTTGTGGTTATTGGTGGTGTTGCTGTTTTCACTCTCTCCGCAGTGATGTCATAAAGATGCATTCACATATTTTCTTACAAATGTTGCAGGTTTTTTTTTACACAGAGGTATTTAATTTATCTGGAATTTATTTCTGAGTGTGTATGAGGTAGGCATTTAGTTTCTCATTCTCCATGCAGAGAGCCAGTTGTCTTCGCATAATCTGTAAGAACAGTGCATCCTTTATTGCCGATTCATAACACTGCTGCTAAGACCGCCTTCTAATCTATTCAGAGGTCTGTTTACGCTACATGCCCATGATTTTTGTGTCTTTTACTAGTCTCTATTTTGTGTCATAAATATATTTGGCTAGTACTACTTTGAAACCACCTAGTTTTAATTAGTCACTAAATTTGGAAATCTGATGGACAGGTACCTATTACTTGTTACTTTTCAAAATATCATGACGACTCTTGTTTTCCTTTACATGCCTTCTAGATATCTTGATAAATTTCATGAAAAATTATGTTACTATTCTTTCTGGAGATATGCTAACATGTATTAGTCAGTTTGGGGAGAATTATTACCTCTAAAATGTTGAATTTTTCATTCAACACGGTATTTCTCATTCTTTTTTTTAATTTTATTTATTATTTTTTAAAATTTACATCCAAATTAGTTAGCATATGGTGCGACAGTGATGTCAGGAGTAGATTCCTTAGTGCCCCTTACTCATTTAGCCCATCCCCCCCTCCCACATCCCCTCCAGTACCCCTCAGTTTGTTCTCCTTATTTATGAGTCTCTTCTGTTTTGTCCCCCTCCCTGTTTTTATATTATTTTTGTTTCCCTTTCCTTATGTTCATCTGTTTTGTCTCTTAAAGTCCTCATATGAGTGAAGTCATATGATTTTTGTCTTTCTCTGACTAATTTCACTTAGCATAATACCCTGCAGTTCCATCCACATAGTTGCAAGTGGCAAGATTTCATTCTTTTTGATTGCCAAGTAATACTCCATTGTGTCTGTGTGTGTGTGTGTGTGTGTGTGTGTGTGTGTATCACCTCTTCTTTATCCATTCATCCATCAATGGACATTTGGGCTCTTTCTATACTTTGACTATTGTTGATAGTGCTGCGATAAACATGGGGGTGCATGTGTCCCTTTGAACCAGCACACCTGTATCCCGTGGATAAATGCCTAGTAGTGCAATTGCTGGGTCATACGGCAGTTCTGTTTTTAGTTTTTTGAGGAACCTCCATACTGTTTTCCAGAGTGGCTGCACCAGCTTGCATTCCCAGGTATTTCTCATTATTTATCAAATCTTCTTTCATGCCCTTTAATAATGTTTCTTAATTTATCTTTAAGATGTTGGAAAATATTTGATATCCTTACTTCTTGGTTTGTTTTAGCAATTTAGATATTTAGCATAGAATTTTATTTTTGTCTTATTTTATTTTAGGATAGAGTTTTATAAAAATATAGTTTTAAAAGTTATATTATCTAATTAGTTCCTGGTATATGAAATTGTATAAATTTTCGCATGTAGATTTTAGAGTTGACAATATTGCTGAAACATCTAATACATTTTCAAGATATTTTATACTTGTTTTTGGATTTTCTATGCTTAAAACTGTATCATTTATGGGACACCTGGGTGGCTTAGTTGGTTAAGTGTCCAACTCTTGACTTTGGCTCAGGTCATGATCTCACACAGTTCGTGGGTTTGAACCCCACATTGGCCTCTGTGCTGAGAGCACAGAGTCTGTCTGGTCTGCTTGGGATTCTCTGTCTCCTTCTATTTCTGCCTGTCCTGCTCTCTTTCTCTTTCTCTCTCTCTCTGTGTCTCAAAAATAAAATAAAAAACTAAAAATGTATCATTTATGAATAATCTGTGTTTTACCAATCGTTAAATCTCATTTCTTTCACTAATTACTTGAATTGACAAAAATATCTTGATTCAGTCTTTAAAAAGTATAATTCTTTGGATTAATTAAAGAGATTTTTTTTCAAATTTATTTTCATAATGTAGTTCGTAGTGCTTCTTATAACTACTGTCTACTGTTATGTTATGTTTTTCCTTTTTCTACATTACTTTTTAACCTTTTATTGAAGAAATACATATACACTAATCATAAATGTATGACTTGATAAATTTTTACATATACATATACCCAATTTTCCAAACAGTTGAATCAACTTAAACTCCTGCTGGAACTGCATGAGAGTTCTAGAAGTCCATATCCTTGATACATACTTAATATCACTAATCATTTTAATTATAACCATTTTGACGAGGTGTAATTGTCTACTGGTTTTTCCTGATGTCTAATGATGTTGCACATGTTTTCCTATGCATACTAGAGAATTTATGGGTATATTTTATTCAAGTATATTTATTGCATGCCTGTGACTTTCCTTTTCACTCTTTTACTTTTGTCATTTGATGAACAGAAGTTATTTTTTACTTTTATTTTATGGATAGTACTTTATGCATCTTCTTTAAAAAAATACATTACTGTCCCAAGGTTGTGAATTATTGCTCTGGATTTTCTTCTCTAGCAGCCTCTTGTTTTATCTCTGACATTTAGGCCTTGGATCCATCTCAAATTAATTTTTATGCATGCTTTGAGATAATGGTTAAAGTTTTATCTGTTTTTTATATGAACATTTAATTGACTGAGTACCATTTTTGGTTGAAGACTATTTTGTCTTCAATGAATTGTAATGTTTTTTTTTTGGTTATAAATCAGGTCATTGTGTACATGTAAGTCTATTTATAGACTCCATTCTATTCCAATGATTTGTTTTTCTAAACTTATGCCCAAATTACCATGTCTTAAATATCACAGTGTGGAATAAATCTAGATATTCGTAGTGTAAGTCTTTAGCATTGTTATTCTTATCTTTCTAAAATCATCTAGGTTTCTTATTTTTCTTGCCGTAATGCTGTAATGTTTTTCTCTTTCATGAGTGCTTTCAAAGAGCCTCATTTTCCTATTTTTTGTCATTTTTATTTTTTAGTCCTTCTCTATTGTAATTATTATTGAAGTTATCATTATTTCTCTTCTTCTTGCTTTATATATTGCATTTGTTTGCTATTGCTGCTTTAAAACTCACCACAAACCTGGTGGCTTGACCCTTCTCACATAGTCTTACATTCATATAGTCAGAAGCCCAGATGAGCTTTACTGATTCTTCTGTTCTTGGTCCCACAAGGCCACAATCCAGGTGTTGGCCTCCCCGCGTCCTTATCTGAGGGAAAACCTGCTTCTAAGCTAATTCATGGCATTGATATGTCTCTTGTGGCCATAGGGCTGCGGTCTTCATTGCTTTGCTGTGTGACAACAAGACTCCTCATTCAGCTCTTTAAAACATTTTTAAAATATTTTTAACATTTATTTATTTTTGAGAGACAGAGAGAGAGCATGAGCTGGGGAGGGGTAGAGAGAGAGGGAGACACAGAATCCGAAGCAGACTCTAGGCTCTGAGCTGTCATCCCAGAGCCTGACGTGAGTCAAACTCATAGACTGAGAGACAGATCATGACCAGAGCCCAAGTTGGACGCTTAACCGACTGAGACACCCAGGCGCCCCACCTCACTCAGCTCTTTAATGCCACGTGCATTGCTGTCGTGGTGCCCCTCCATCCTCAAACCTGCAGCAACAAACCATGTCCTTCTGGTGCTTCTCTTTTTGTCTCATCTCTTCTTCCTCCAGAAAATTCTCTACTTTTAGGAATTCAGATGCAAAAGAGCACATGTTGTACAATGTCATACACAAGATGTTAGAAAACCCAAATCTATAGCTCTAAACATCAGGGAAGTGGTTTCCTGATCACAGGTGGAAGTTAGGACTGATTGGACAGGGTGAGGGGGGAGCATTTTAGGATGATAGAAATATTCTACATATTGATAATGTTAGTGGTTAAAAGGTGTATACATTTGATAAAGCTACTCAACAGTTCACTCAAAATGGCTCAATTTATATAAGGAACTTATATACTTACAATGAATAATCAACTTATACCTCAGTAAGTTTGACCTCACAAAAATATGGTTCACTGTTGTTCAGATGAGCAAAGTAGGGTCCAATCATTTGTTTCAGGATATGTTGTCATAATATACTAGAAAGAAAAGGTAGCTATTATATTTCAACTTTGTGTCATCCAGATACAAGTTAGAAAACTTTGGGCAGAAATACTGTCAACAGAAGAGATTTATTTATTTATTTATTTTTCAGAAAAGATTTAATGTCTTTGAAAGCCTCAGGCTGAATCCCAGCAGAGAGAAAAGACACAAGAGACTCAATCCAGAAATTTGAAGTTCTGAGAGTTACAAATGTCTATATTAGATTATATATTTGTTATGCCTTTCTATCTAAAATTAATTTTTGGACTATGCATTTGAAATATCTCTTTGTCAGTTTTAATGACTTCTATGCCAAGAAATGCATAACATTTTATTATTTTTTTTAACGTTTATTCATTTTTGAGAGACAGAGAGAGACATAGTGTGGGTGGGGGAAGGCAGAGAGAGGGAGGCACAGAATCCGAAGCAGGCTCCAGGATCTGAGCTGTCAGCACAGAGACCAACATTGGGCTTGAACCCACAAACCATGAGATCATGACCTGAGCCAAATTCGGACACTCAACCGACTGAGCCACTCATGCCCCCTCCCCTTTTTAATTTTTTTTAATGAAGAAATGCATAACATTTTAAAACAAGAATAGTCTCTCAGAGAGTCAATTTCAAATCTGTTTTGTATATTCTGCAACACATTTTCCACTTTGTGCTGATGACAATATTAATGATTGTCATGACTAATAGCAACCCTGCCCATAATTCAAATGTTATGATTTTAAACATAATTGTTTTAGAGAAGATCCTTTGATTTGTTGCTTATAAATAATGTTTACAGGGCCCTGAAACAGCTTTTTTTTCAATTTTTAATTTTAATTTAAAAAGTTATGATAAATTATACATACATACAGTTTACTATTTTAACAATTTTTAAGTGTATAATTCAGTGACATTAAGTACATTCACCATTATCCAACTCCAGAACTTTTTCATATTCCCAACTGAAACTTCGTACCCATTAAACAATAACTCATGCTTCTTCCCAGCCCCTGGCCTCCACCATTCTCCTTGAATCATCTCTGAATTTAGCTGATCTGGGCGTCTTATCAAGGGGAATCATAGAGTATTTGTCCTTTTTGACTAGCTTGTTTCACTTAGTATAGTGTCTTCAAGACTCATTCAGTTTGTAGCATCTGTGAAAATTCCTTTCCCTTTCCAGGCTGAATACTATTCCATCATATGTGTGTACCACGTTTTGTTTATCCATTCATCTATCGATAGACTCTTGGGTTGATCCAATATTTTGGCTATTGTGAAAAGGAGCTCTGTGAAGATTAGTATATAAATATCTGCTCAATCCCCACTTTCAGTTATTTTAAGTATATACCCAGAAGTAGAATTACTCTATCATATGGAAATTCCGTGTTTAATTTTCTGAAGAGTGAGCATACCATTTATCACAGTAGTTGCATTGGTTTTCATTCCCAACAGCAAAATAAAAGGGTTCCAATTTCTGTACAACTCATCAACAATAGTTATTTTCTGTTTTTGTGGTTGTTTTGTTTTTTAAACCAGTGACTCTCATGGGCATGCAAAGTTATCTTATTGTGATTTTTATTTGCATTTCACTAATGATTAGTGATATTGAGCATATTTTCATGTATTTATTAACCATTTGTATATCTTCTTCGAAGAGATGTCATTCAAGCCCTTTGCCTGTGTTTAAATCAGATCTTCTTCTTCTTCTTCTTCTTCTTCTTTTTAATATTTATTCATTTTTGAGAGACAGAGAGATCACAAGCAGGGGTGGGGCAGAGAGAGAGGGAGACACAGAATCTGAAGCAGGCTCCAGGCTCTGAGCTGTCAGCACAGAGCCTGACGCGGGGCTCGAACTCACGGACTGCAAGATCATGACCTCAGCTGAAATCAGACGCTTAACTGACTGAGCCACCCCAAAATCAGATTGTTTTTTGTTGCTGTTAAGCTGAAGAAGTTTTTAACATATTCTGGATATTAATCACTTATCACATATATGATATGCAATTTTTTTTTTTGCATTCCTTAAATTGCCTCTCCACACAGTTGATAGTGTCCTTTAATGCACAAAGCATATTTATTCTGATCAAGTATCTTTGATCTATTTTTTTTTCTTCTATTGCCTTTACTTTAGGTGTCATATCTGATCTAAAGTTTTTTTCTTTTTTAATTGAACTGAAAAACCTATATATATTTTATTAAGTATTGTGGATAACATTTGAATTTCATTTAGTATAAGTGGAAAACTTACAAGTTAAGCCTGAATCTTTTTCTCAACAGTCAGGGACAAATAACACTGTGTTGTCTGCTCTTAAACCTATCCTAAACTGAGATGTAGGCATTGAAATCAATTGGTAATGCCTGGTTAAAAGGTAATTATCGAGATAGTATAGAATGTGTGGTGTATGCATGTGTGGTGTTTAAATTATTATTATTTTTTTAATTTTTTAAATGTTTGTTTATTTTTGAGAAAGAGAGATAGAACGTGAGTAGGGGAGGGGCAGAGACAGAGGGAGACACAGAATCTGAAGCAGGCTCCAGGCTCTGAGCTGTCAGCACAGAGCATGATGTGGGGCTCGAACTCCCAAACCATGAGATCATGACCTGGGCCAAAGCCGGATGCTCAACTGACTGAGCCACCCAGGCGCCCCAAAGACAAATTTTTCAAAAATCTTAATAAAGAATTGACAACCCCAGGAATATGTTTGTTCATATTCATGATTATTTTTAAGTATCTTATTCTAGTTAATTAATTTTATGCAAAAGAATTCCTTAAGGCAAAGCTTGTTGACATACCTGAACATTGATGGAGTTGTCAAAGCATATTTAACAAAAGGCTTTGAATATTCTCACTATAGTCTCTTCTAGAGGAGACTTGTATTTTCAGAGAATGAGAGTAGTGTTGTAATCATGTTCCTTCCCTTTGAAATATGCTATGCAGGTTTAACATATTCACCATTATGTTATCATTTAATAAATGTATAGTGAGGCACACTTTCCTCTTAAATGCCTTCTTAATTTTTCTCATCATAATATGTTCAACTTCCCTAAAATTATTAAATGTTACTAAATCAAGATATGGAAGCAACCTAAATTTCCATTAACCGAGAAAAGGAGAAAGAAGATGTGATTATACATATATACATGTATATAATGAAATATTGCCTGGCCATAAAAAAATAAAATAAAATCTTGCCATTTGCAATGACATAGATGGGCCTAGAGGGAATAATGCTAAATGAAATAAGTCAGTAAGAGAGAGACAGATACCATGTGATTTCAGTCCTGTGTGGAATTCGTGAAGTGAAACAAGTGAATAAACAAAGACAAAGAAAACAAACAAGAAAAACCAGACTCTTAAATACGGAGAACAAATTCATGGTTACCAGAAGGGAGGTGGATGGGGATGGGTGAAATAGATACAGGGGATTAAGATGAGCTTGATGAGCACCGAGAAATGTATAAAGCTATTGAATCATTATAAAAAATATTATTAAATCAGCATGAAAAATAATTAAGCATATTAGGACTTCAGTATATTATTGATATGCTATGTGTATATATAATATTTAAAGAAATTCATGCACCCACTTTATTATATTAAAAAAAAACCATGAATTTACCCTGTTAAATTTAAATGGCAATATAGAGGGGCGCCTGGGTGGCTCAGGGAGTCAAACATCTGATTCTTCGTTTTGGCTCAGGTCATGATCTCATCATTCGTGAGTTTGAGCCCTGCATCAGGCTCTGCACTGACAGCATGGAGCCTCCCTCTATCTCTGCCCCTTCCCTGTGCTCTCTCTCTCTCTCTCTCTCTGTGTCTCAAAAATAAATAAATAAACAACAACAAAAAATAAATGTCAGTATAGAACTTAGTGGAGGATTCTGTGGAATAGAATGATAGCCTCAACTTTTAGACCCTTAATAACAAATGTCCTAATATGGATATATTATTTCAGCGTGACTGAAATTAGGTATTTTGGTGTAAGTATAACTCACCTTTAGGATACATATGTTCTATCTAAAAATGATAATAGTATTCTAAATGTGGCTATTTAAAATACTGGATACACAGTCTACAAATGACCAGCGTATAGTCATTGTCATTCTCTATGTGTGTATTTTCATCTCAATTGGTTATTCAATTTGTCTCATTATTATACATCTGTTAAATTAAACTTACTTATAATTAATGTCATCTCCAATCAAATCTGCACTTAAACAATATATAAAAAGCAGTTGTTTTTTTTTAAAAAAAGAAAAATACTTCAAATTAAAATTTGAAGCAGTATGCAAAACATCCTGCCCTGTTGGTAGGCTGTATAAAAATTATATGAAATGAATCAGAGTGGCTTAAATGCTCTCCATACTTAACAAGTTAGACACTAGTAGAGAAGCCGTAACTAAAATCACTGTGTTAATGCTGACCTGCAACTCATATCTCTGTTTGGGACAATTCAAAACTCTGTGATCGTGTTAATACTAAAGAGAGAATCCCAAAATACATTAGTTACATTCTTCTGAAGTCTTACACATGGTAGCGGGAATGTAGCTTTCCTGCTCATAGGTTTCTGATTTCTGGGATTTATTTTCCACTAGCGAGTTCCAGTTTACTAGTTAGGACAATGAGGATATATAGCTACATTACTTGTTATTTATCTTCTTCCTCTCTACTGACCACTCTTTCACCTGAGAAAATGGAAACGATGTTAATAAAGGGAGGAACTAGGTTAGTGCCAAATGTTTTTTTTTTTTTTTTTTTCCTGAGCTCTTATTATGTAAGAGGCATCTTGCTAAGCAGTTTATCTTCATAATCTCATTTTGAGCTGAGAAAACTGGCTTAAAGAGAGCAAGTTAGAGCCATGTCTAAATTCAAGAGTTAAATAAACCTGATTTTGTTAGTCTGTCATTTTAAAAAATGTAATGAATATCCACCAATTAATATAGAAGAGTTTGTGGTTCAAGTCATGTCTTCAGAATGACCCTTCCCAACTCCGGTGTTCCTATCTTGAGCAATATTCTGAAAGTCTTTCTGTTTTAGTTTCTCCTGATAATTCTTCCCATTACTATCAAAATGCTATTCTACCTCAGTTTCTTAATTCATCATCTCAGGAAATATTTACTGACTGCATCTTAAAAAAAGAAACTACCAGTTTGGTGCATTGTACCTCCTCCCTTCTTGTGCTCTTATTTCCTCAATGTTTGACAGTTATATGATTATTTGATGGGTACTGGTTGCTTACATAATTTTAAATATTATATCGCATTTTTATTTCTTGTTTCAGCTACATTTCATAGCATTTATTAACGCCCTGTTTTTGAGTATGAGAATAATAAGGCCTCCGAAATCCTTTCTCTTCTTTCCCCTTTCCACATACTATTTATATTCACTTTAATTTTTACATTGTCAAGGTAATTAAGATTATATTACATCCTTAATCACATCTAAATCTTTGCCTCTACCCTGACTCTGAAAATTGAGAAGAATTTGAAAATATTTTCATTATCATTTTGATGAGGCGAATACTGTCCATCCCTGGCTGGTATGCTAAAGTTCAATTTCATTGTAACGTAACTCTCTCTGAGTAGGACAGTTGATCCACAGATGGACCTTCAGTTCCCTGCAGCCACCGTCCCTCACTTCAAACTGCATATACCTGCTGATAGAACCTCCATCCTCCCCAGGGTTCTTACCGACAGTTACATGCTTCTTCCTTTTTAGCATCTATGCACCAGCCTCATATTTATATCTTCAACAAGGTTTAAAAATCTTGTCCTATAGTAAGGACACTCCTTTCCATCCTCATTGCTGTTAAGGATTTATTCCTTTTGTGAAACTATATTCTCATTTCAAGAGGGCATTGTGGCTGAAAGGAGGGCAATGTATTTGCACAATCCATCATCTTTGAAAGGAACCCATGGAAATTGTAACTCTGCTCAGCTGTCTCCATGGATTAGGCTTCTTTTCTGTAAATGAATGGAGGTCATGGATTCAGCATCTCGATTCTTTTTAATTATGTCTAGATTGCACTGGATCTTTTCCAAGGTCACTCTCCTAGGAAAAGTCAACAAGATTGGGTCAGTCCTCAAGGTGTCACGGAAACAGGTAAGATATGCACCACAGTAGGTCATTCTGTCATGGGGAGTCAATAATCATTCAGTATTTCCACCTATTCCTTACCTGCTCACCCAAGATAAGGGCCTTAATTCTTATTATCATTGTTACACCTAAGAGTGTGTTGGGTTTCCACTTATTTCCACTTTTTTACTATTACCTTGCTTAGGAAAACTAAGAATAAAAGACCCACATTATTTTATTCTTGAGATATTAATGGATCAGTAAAGGTTTATTACTCTTTTTTTAATTGATAATAAATAGAAACACAAGGTCGCTGTCCCTTACCAACCTCCCAGAAAAAAAAAAAATCACAATCAGACTCCATATATACTATTTATCACAGTAGAGAGGGATGGTGTCACACACAGGGCACTGAGATCCATGGGGACAATGTTGGCTTAAGGAAAAAGTAATCAAAAGAGGGGAAACACCAAAGCAGGGTAGTTGACTTCTTCTGTTCTGGAAGTTAACAGAGATTAAAAAAAAAAAAAAAAAGAGATAAGATAGGGGCACCTAGGTGGCTCAGTTGGTGAAGCGTCTGACTTCCGTTCACATCATAATTTTACCGTTCCTGGGATCCAGGCCCCGCATCCTCAGGCTCTGTGCTGACAGTGTGGAGCCTGCTTGGAATTCTCTCTCCTCTCTCTCTGCCTCTCCCTTGCTTGCACTTTTTCTCTCAAAAATAAGTAAATTGATTTTTAAAAAGATGAGATAAACTAAAGTCAAAATAAAACAAAACAAAAATTGCAGACAGTCAGAATTTGGACTGTTTTGGTAAGTGAAGAGTTCAGGGCTGGGCAAAGGGGAAATGATGTCTTTTAGCATTTTGGAAGTATTTCTTACAACCAAATTTCAGTTTGTGTTGATTGCAGGCATGAAAAAAAATCAGTCAAGATTATATATATATATATATATATATGGCCCAGCACCAGGAAATGTTCAGGACAAAAGGAAAGAAAAAATGGACTATCTCTTGCTCTTTGACCAGCACACAGATTAAAATACTTGAACCAAGGATGTGGGAAAACTCTGGGCAGAATCTAGTAAGATGAGGCCACTGTTTCCCATGGCATCTAGGTTCTGTTTCACTGTAGGAGTTTTGCTTTAAGGTATAGGACAACAGACTGCTTCCAGATCTCACTTGTTCATGCAACAGATTTTCTAATACTCTGTTCTTCCATCTACTTTGGTTTGGGGGGTTAGGCTGAGAGAAATGTGGACTGGTAATTTGCTATTCAGTTCTTAAATTAAAACCTCACTAAGCGTGACTGTAAAATTCTTCTTTCTATGTTATCTAAATGCCTCATGCTACTACTTTATTTCGATTCTTCCTTTTAGCCTCTCTGTTGCAAATTCAAGAACTAATCCTTGACCATGCAATGATTTTCAGCAGGGACCTTCATGCCACATGTATGTAGGTAGATATAAAAGTGAATTTGGCACAAGCAATCTTCTCTATCTTCTTACTTTTTTTTTTCACGTAACACATTAAGGAACATCCAAAAGCATCACTAGAAAATTTACAACACTAAGGAACAACTTGCTTCTTTAATGCTGTGAGAATCTATAAAAAATAGAAAGCTGAAGCTAGAAATTCAGGATATTTTCAGTCTGATGAACACATAAGACTCGACCAGTCTTCAAGAACAGGATCAATCTAAAAATTTATTGGGGCACCTGGGTGGCTCAGTCGGTTAAGTGTCTGACTTCAGCTCAGGTCATAATCTTTCAGCTTGTGAGTTCGAGCCCTGTGTTGGGCTCTGTGCTGACAGCTTGCTCAGAACCTGGAGCCTACTTCAGATTCTGTGTCTCCCCCTCTCTCTGCCCCTCCCATGCTCATGCTCTGTCTCTGTCTGTCTCTCAATAATGAATAAATGTTAAAATTTTGTTTTTTAATTTATCAAGAATCGCCATGATGTGACTGAATGTGTTATCTGCTGCCATCATTCAACCTTCTAATATCTCCTAAAAATGGACTTAGTTATGTCAAAATAGGGTTGTCAAATGTAAAGTACCAGATGTCAACCAAATTCTTTGGAGCTTGGATAGAACACAGGACAAAAGTGCATAATGTAAAACATATCTTAAAATATATATAATTTGATTGTTTCCATTTAAATCTAGCAGCATATGTTTATGAGCTAAAGTGGAAACTATAGACAGAAAGCATGTCAGAATATTTAAAACCAATAAGAAAAGGTTTTTGTTCCTATTTCTTTGGTTCTTTTTTTAAAAACTCATTGACATGCCCTGGGTAAGAACTTGCATTGTGAAATTTTGCAAAGAATTCCACTTCTAGGAGGCAACCTACATCAGGACTAATGTTTAAGAACAGCTTGAGTTTTATAGGCAGAGGTTGGCAAACTACTTTCATAAAGCTCATCCCTGCTGTTCTTGCTGATGGTACCACCCGCAATGCATTAAACCTTCTCTATGTGCCAAATGGTTGTGGTTTTAATCCACAGTCATTAATATACTGAGTCTTTTAAATCCTGGAGGCACAGAGTTTATAACTAAGGGGCACTACAGAAGAATAGCAATGTTCCAACAGGGAATCCAGATATCTTCAGGATCACCATATAATTACGCCTAATTAGTCAGCGTGTGAACAAAAATAGAAACCTTTTTCTTATCAAAGATTATTTAAAAAGGAGATTTTTCTAAATTGAGTTTTAAAAATTTTTAAATAAATATTTGTAGTATGTACTTAAATCAGCATGAAATTCCCAGATTTGCCCTATAAGAAACTGTCAGAAATTTATAAACAAACCGATAAAATTTTCCCAGTTAATGAAAAAGTTAAACTAGGGATAAAGTGAGTCGACCAAAGGAGATAGAGCATTCACATTTCATTGTTATCCCAATGTCTCAACTTTAATCCTTCTCACCACACGAGTTTTTCTTATGAATTTATTATGTCACAAAGGACACTTTCCCTATTTACACAGCCTCAAGAAATTGTGGACCAAGAAACACCATCAGTTTAAACACATACATGCATTTGAATGCCCCATTCTAGAATTAGAAGATGCTGCATTTCAGTATGAGAAAAATACTATCACTTATCTAACACTTAAAATGCTTTTAAATGATAACGAATGGCATGTAATTCTGTGCCCTTTCATGGCTCCAAATATAAATAGACAATGTGTCTTTACTTGATTCAATATTTACAGTTTCTAGCACATAAGGCTGTTGAGAACAAAATACAATTCTTTAGTAATTCTAACCAACAAATGGCAAATTCACGATTCATTGGCCATTTAGAATTGTTTCTAGTTCCTCTATTTTCCGAGGTATAGACAGGTTGTAATAATATGGTGTATAACGTGTACTTTTATTTACCTAGAACACAACTTCTTTTAGTCTATCGCTAATTGACTTGAATTCCTCGTCCTGGGATTTTACCCTAATCAGAGATCAAAAAAACAGCTCCAGTTAGTCTGTCAACTAAGAGCTCAAGGTGCTCTTAGCTTTCACTATAATTCTCTGGTAAGGGTTGGGGGGGGGGGGAGGAGCAAATAATGATAGATCAAGCAAAAATACCAAAAACAAAGCATAAACGTTATACCTTTTAAAACGTTTTTAATTAAAAATAAAGATATAAACTCAGATATTGCCTATAAATCTTGAATGATTATATTCTGACAGGTATGAGGAAGCCCCATGTTACCATAGTCCGTTTTCATTGCTCAAACATCTAATTACACATATTATGAGAGGGACACACAGTCGACAAGTAGTATATACACAGAGGAGGCATACTATTACACAAATAATTTGTTTTGCTGAAATATGAGTGTCATCATCTTATATTTTCTTTTCTTTTTTCTTTTCTTAACAGTATAATTTGAAGTTGAGCTATTATTTACCCACTATTGGTTTTACAAAATTAAAGACAATTTTGATACCTAATAAGAAGATACATGATAATACAGAAACAGGTTCCATTAAGTCTAAGTGGATCTATTACTGGAACAGAGGGGGCAGTCTACATTCTAGTAGATTTCCTTTATGATATCAAGTTGTAATTATGGAACATGGGCCCTAGCTGTCATGTTTTGGTTCTGTTACTAAGTTTTTAAGAGAAATTTGACAAATCCCAGACAAAAAGAAAACTATATTTAAATTGATCATTTTTATCAAGGCGTCTCTCATTATTTTTTGAAAGGCAAAGCAATATTTACCCCAAATTAATAAGTTAGGTCAATGTAAACACCGGGATTCTTGAGCCAGACTGCCTGGGTTCATATCCTAGCTATGGTAGATAATAGCTATGCGACCTTGGACCGACTACCTACCTGCTCTGTGCCTTGTCTCTAAAATGTGGATAAAATCGTATCCACTTGGTGGTGTACTATGTGAATTAAATTAACCAATGTATATAAAAAAGTCTTAAAGTAGTGCTTGGTGTAAGTAAGTATTATGAGTGTTCCATCTTGTGGTTAGTATTTATTTAAATAAAAATAAATAATATTTCCTATATTACTATATAAAATGATCCCCCAGTTTGTTTTCAGTGGGCTGATTATGAATCTAGCTCCAGATAACACATGTGAAAGTCTTCATTCAAATAATTAGCACTTCTTGTTATTGAATACCTATCCCGATCCAAATGTTTTGACACCTGTGTGGCCTTTGTGGCCATTTAGTTTTATACTGTGATGCTATGAAGAGAAACTTCAACCCAAATTGATATTCTAAACTGCCAAGAGGCAGAATTCTAATGTTTTTACAAGAGGAGAAGTCCTGCTTCTTCACTTCTCAGTCCTGCTTTCCTGCATACTTCTTGAATTACTGGGGCTTCTTCTCAGTGACTATTGCGACTTTGTTACATTTGATGGTAGACTTTTGTACTACCCCTGTCTATCCTTTGACTGAAGCCTGAGTGTTCTCTGCACTGTAGCAAATGAAGAAAAGACATTTACTGTTGGAGTTGTTGGCTCATTTTTCAATCGCATACTCAGCGCACGTAAGGGGCTTCCTTCCTTAAACCGCACATTATAGTTTTTACTTTTAAGAATTTTTATTTGCATATTTTATATTTTATAATATATTGTGCATTTTATTTCAAAAAGATATATTTCCATGTTTGAGAAATTAGTAATATTTCTAAATATCGGTCTTTGAAAATCATGAAAGCTATTAAAAAGATTACCTTATATAAAACATGGTCACTGTCTAAGTTCATTACTCCAAAGAGGATCTTAAGGAGCATTAATAATTTTTCTTATGAGTTTAAAGATGATAATAATAAGAGCAGCAATAATATTTTTAATAACAAATAACTTCATTGTAAGTATATTCTTGATAGAGAAAAGAGTTTATGTCCTAAAAGTTATAATTTTGTGATTGAATTGAAATGATCTTCATTTGGTTCAAAACACCATTGGATGGAATCACACGAAAATTATAAGCCTTAAGAAAATTAGATGCCCCCTCATCCTACACAGTATATCTTGATTTCTTTGGTTTTGCTCATCTTTCTTGGTTCAATGAAGAAGCAAGTGGTCATGATACACATTTGAGACTCTATTCTCTAATCTGAGACCCAAAGTTTGAGCACTATAGATTTAGAGTTGAAGATTTCATCAGGAGCCAATTGCATGTGGAATACAGCAAGCTGGACCCCTGTTGACGTTTAACCCTAAAACAACAAATCCCGGTGGCATCAAAATCTCTCCTCTCTTCCCATTCTTGTTTTCCTTTGAGGATGCCTCTGCATAGGGTAAAAGGAAACTTCACTCCTCTCAAATTCAAGGTTCATTTATAGACATACGGGTAACAAACACCTTGTGACACCTTACTGCTTCGAAAATTTGTCCAACTGTTTTCTTATGGAATAATAACAAGGTAGAGTAAAAATAAATAAAGGATTTGTAATTATGGGGGCATAAAATCATGCAGAGACTTCAGTTTAGTTTAATAAAAGCTCAAATTTCATTAGCCACAGTATCAATAGTCAGACTTCACACACAGTCTTCATCTCTGTGTTTGGTCTTAATTCTTAGTATTCATTTATCATTTTTGTACATAATGGAGAAACCAAAGACAGACATTCATAACTGTGCAAGTAAGCTGTCTATAGGAACAGTTTGCCAACTCAGCACCATAAGCAACAGTAGGAAAGGCAAGAAAGGTAATGCTGTAGGTAGGAGACATTTTAGGTAGGGCTCATTATAATTAGAACGCAGCAGTTCAAATGTTTTATAACCCATGGTGCATAAGTGTAAGAATGAAAATAGATGGAGATGAAAGATACTGAGTTAGCTGGTTATTTATGAAAACCCCAAATCAAGGAAGGTATTTAGAGAGAAAACAGTCAATCATAAAATTGTGTTGCAGTGGGGGTGGGGTGGGGATCACAATTCATAAGTTAGTGGCTCAGTAGGTGGAATCCACATCAAAATATGTGAATCTGAATCCTTGCTCTGCCACCTAGTAGTTGGATCCTGATGGGAAAATTATTTCACACCTCTGTGCTTCATTTTTCTCATCTATACAATGGGGATGAAAATAACAATAGTTCTTTCTTCCAAGGGACCTTAGATCAAATGAACTAAGATCTATAAAGTGCTGAAATATCTGATCCTTGTGGGCAGGTACTTATTTATTGTTACTAATGGGTGAAAAAAAATGAAGAACTTGCTAATGATAAAAGGAATGAACAGGTAAGGCCAAAACAAAACTTAAGTGAAAATTAACATGATCAGAGCATAGCCTGGTTTTTGCTTCATTTAAAAATCATCTTTAAAGTAATGGATCACAACCAATAAAAAAGTCAGTTACGATAGATTCCAAGTTAAGATTAGTTCAATTTTTATAGTATGTGCCAATCAGAGGTATGGAAAAATATGTTACATATTTCAAGATTTTGGAAAAGTTAATAATATACCTTTCCTCTCCTGTATCCCTCAATCTGCTTCCTTATTTTGCATTCCTTGCCTCTCAGTTTATTTTTTTTAATTTTTAAAAATTTTAATGCGTTTTAATCTTCTCCAAATCATCTCAACATCTCACAGTAAACAAATTATTGATTCTTGCTAATTGCTCTCAAGATACATGTTATATTATTGAATTGTTGCCTAAATACTTGGTTTTATTTTGGTTAGACACAGATGATTTCAAAAGTCAACTCTAGGTTATTATGTAGCTTATTCAAAAAGTATCAGGTAGATGGGGCCTGCTGGGTTATAGTTCTTTTTTTTTTTTTTTTCCTGGTGGGAGCTCTATTTGCATCAACATTCATTAGTTTTCATACAGAATTACAAATTCTCTGGAACAATTTTAATATAAATTTTTTCCTGTTTTCTTTTATGATTTCACATTATGATCTGCATCATTTAAACCAAGTATAAATAAAGCAACTGTTCTGAACAAAGCAGACAAAGGAAGCGGTTGCTTAGCAACAGAAATCACAGAACAGATCCTGAACTCCTACTCAGATGGAAGCTTCCTACCTCAGCTTGATGGTGAAAGCGTTTCTGAGTATCCATTCTCTAACGTTGCATGCTCCTCACATTCGGAGCACAGGCAGCTTTTGATCCTGCTATTAAATGCAATTGAAAATTAATAAGCTTCAGTAGAGTTTGTACCATTCCTTGAAGGTTCATGAATTACTATATAGAAGATGATGAATAAGTTACATGCCTGACATGTTCATACTTTTGTTTTAGAGCTGAGTGACTATGTACCTGAGAATTATTCTGAATGCTCATGGGGTGACCATATGGGCTGAGCTGGAGATTAAAATGCATCTGAATCTGTGTGTGAACAAATCCAAAACAAGCACTGGGACACCCTAGAAACCAAGTCAGCTTGATGAGCCCATATTGGGAATGCTGTTGTATATGGCTCTGGGAATTGCATATGAGGATTTGTGAACCCATGCAAATTACAACTAATTTAGATTTTAATTCACATCACAATTCCCTGTGCTTGAGCATAGGAATCTTCAAATATAATGACAGATTTTGCCTTGTGTGTCTGTTTTTAAAGTTTGTCTCTGAAATTATTATATTAAGGAAGACCAGTATATTTTTAAATTATTTTAAAATTATATTGAGATTGTAAATTAAGCTTCTTACTTATTTTAATGTTAGGTGCATAGAATTGAATCAATCTTAGTTTCTGTTTCATTGTATGATATCATCATTCATCCTTGCAAGACGTCTTGCATCTTAAATATTAATGTAGCCAGCAATATTTTTTGAGTGCCAATTAAATGTCTGGTTATCACTCATGGGTAAGTCAAGCCCGGCCTTTCATACCAAATTCATGGGCCAATTCATGTAGATTCAGCATGAAGTGCCACTTGTAAAGGGAGCGTATGTGAGACCACAGGCAAAAGAGAGAGACAATAGAACAGGAGCCAAGGTGTTCGTGGAGACATGAAGAGATTATAAAGTGTAATGAAATATGTGGGTGAGGACCTAAACCATGGACCAAGTTAGGAAACTAGTAGCCAATTCTTAGTGGGAGCTGTCTATGTGGGTATATGGGTGAAAGAACTAGGTTCCAGTGTTGCCAGGCACTATGTTTTGAGGGTGAAGTGAGTAAATAAATAAAACATAGTCACTGCTCTCCAGAGCTCATAAATAAATGGGTAAAGGTGCGCATATAAATGAACGATTCCTATAAAGTATGGCGAACACAAGAATGGAGATGTTCCCAAGGCATGTTGCAGAATAAAAGGGGGTGGGGTGGAGGGACTCCGCAGCAGACAGCCATAGTCAGAAAAGGTTTTACTTAAATAGCATTCCCTATCCATTTCAGGAAAGATGAATCCTGCATGCAGGCAAGGGATTTCCAGATATCTCTCCATAGAGATCAATATCCACTGCACAAGCATCTACTTCCTATATACGTGACTTCCTACAGTTTCTAGTGTTCTGTCAGCTACTCTCCAGTATATAGCTTTTGTCATCTGTACAAATTAGGACTAGTTTAAGACTTGCCCTCTCAGAGCAGTTGACTTTCTCCCTCTTTAACATAAATGCTTGCATTCCACCCCCCCCAAAAGTTCTCTTTCATTTCATAAAGTAGGTCATTTCTTTAAAGACGTACAGTGACTGCACAAAAGTAATACAGAACCTGAACAGTTTAGAGATACTAACTATGTGTTCTTTTTGGTGCCATGATTGCTTTCCCAGTTTCAAACTTGCTGACATGAAAACATACACATATAACTAGAGAGAAAAACCTACCGGAACTGGCCAAGTGCTAATTATTTATTTCCCTCTCACCTGTCTAATTTGCTCCAGGGAAATGAATGGGATCAGCATGGGTTCATGCAAGGGTTGTGGCTCCTTTGATAGATTGTTCCAGACTCTGCCTATGCGAGTACAATTTTCTACTTACTTCATAGACTCATCCTACTTGCACTTCCGCCTTCCATGTTGTTTTCGAATGCAGAGTTCATTTGGGTCGAACATTAGGACATTTTCCTATTCATAATTGTTTCTTCTTTTCTGTCTGGCAAATAATATTAGAAGATACCAGAGGCTCTGTGAGTGGGATGAAAGTTAAAACTATGACCAATGATGCCAGGAACTATTCAGACAGTTGTGAAGCCATATTCGTCCTTGGGGGGCAGTACAGTGGGAAGAAAAAGCATAGAAAATTGAAGAATTAAAGTTGACATATTGACTCCATCATTTACTTACCATACAGATTGCTAAGTAGTTGAGAATAGAAAAGCTCAATTTCCATTGTTGAAAAATTAGAGTAATGCCTAGCCCTCAGTGTTGGTGTCAGGATTAATTGAGGTAAACAAAATTAAAGGATCTAGTGCATAGCAAGCCCTCAACAAATACTGGATGCCTCTCTTTAGTTTCCCTATTCGTATTGTCCTGATGCTATCAGTCTTGTTTCTTGATGGTTAGGGCATATTTAATTATTAACATTAATTGTGAATTTAAGCATTGTGTGTTGTGACCATTGCCCTAGCAAAAAACCACCTGCTAAAAGATTTGCATCCTGTCATTCCAAATTTTGTGTACTAGTGGACTTGACATTAAGTGAATTATATTAACTTCTCAGACTCCACTCTCATAGCTGGCAAGTGGAGGTGTTTTTTTTTTTTAACTTTTTTTTAATTATGATAATCTTCAGCCTGTGCAATATAGTATTTAACATAGTTGTGTCTATGACAATTACATTTAACATTCAGAATCCTTCCTCCAGCAGCTATCAGAAGTAGCTATTGATACCTGAGAAGAAATGTTTCATATACCCTGAGAACAGAGCACTGGTATCTAAGGATGTGTCCTGTCCTGAATTTTAACAGAGCTGTTTAGCTACATTTGTATTTGTTCATTTGTTAATTAATTCATTTATTCATCAGATGTTTAATGAATGCTGAGTATATTCTAAATGACTTTTTGTCAAACTTTATGTTGCAAGGCACAGACATGACTTTTGCTTTCCTATAACAATGTACTTAGTAGGATGCCTTACACATTATGATCACTCAGTTCTATTGGAAATGATTCTTGGGAAATAATTGCTGTAACCCATTTACTTTAACATTTTATGTTCCCCTATGAACAGGAGAAATGAGATGGGCTGCTGGATTTTATTAATAAAAAGGCAATAACTTTATTTTGTCTACTTGTATGTGTTGACCTTTTATTGTTGGAAACCAATCATATATATTGCAGCATACCCATGCCATGCCACATCTTTGCCAATTCAGTAACCTATTGACATTATTTAATAAATCACAAAGTTCAATAGTTGACTCTAGAAAGCAAGATCAGATTGCTTTGGGCTCTGGACATACTCTTGTGTAAATTTTGCAGATAATATCAGTAAATGCCAAAAGACAAGAAGATCAGTAATTGGCCATCTGAAAGCTAATATAATATAATATAATATAATGTAATATAATATCTCACGTTATCAATTAAACAATACATTTCAAAATATCAATCCCATTTCAATGTTTTTGGTTTTTTTTTTATTAAAAAAAAATTTTTTTTTTTTCAACGTTTATTTATTTTTGGGACAGAGAGAGAGACAGAGCATGAACGGGGGAGGGGCAGAGAGAGAGGGAGACACAGAATCGGAAACAGGCTCCAGGCTCCGAGCCATCAGCCCAGAGCCTGACGCGGGGCTCGAACTCACGGACCGCGAGTTCGTGACCTGGCTGAAGTCGGACGCTTAACCGACTGCGCCACCCAGGCGCCCCCCATTTCAATGTTTTTGAAAGGTTTCCTGTATATGATCCGACTCAGAGAATAAATCTCATAATGTTGATGAATTTCTTACTTAGCTTGCATGTTTTTCCAACCTACAATGAAGGCTATGTATTGGATCTTCCCAGATATTCATGTATTTAAAGTATCATTCATGTATAAAGTTTGAAGAATTAATAACAATATTTTACAGCACTTTCTAGTGATGTACATAATTCTATTTCACTCTACAGATGGTGAACCTGAAATTTAAGGAATTAAAAAAGTCTTGTTATTTACAAATGCAGGACTTTGAAACCTATGTATCTATCCACAATCATTTCATCTCTGGTTAGTTTCTATTTCCTAACATGACACTGATTTGTCTCCGCGCTGTATAGAGTAGCTGATAGTTTTGTAAACAAACACATAAAAATAAGACCTGGGTTCTGATGAGTGACAACCACCCCACTTGTCAGATATTTATGTTCTTGCTTTCAGATCCAGCCTTTGCTCTGGAGAAGTGACTTCCAAAAGGAGGTCTACAGGCTATCTACATCAGATTTACTGGGGAAGTCTGGACATTTGGATGCTATGGAAACTTCCTGAATCAAAATTCAGTGGAAGTAGAAACCCAGGAATTGATCATTTTAACAGGCTGCCCCCACCATTGTTATGTACATCAAAAGTGTGAGAGCAGCTGCTACACAATTTTGACCTTCTCCCAATATGAGAATGTAATTCCTGACACTGTTGATTATCTGAGAAACTTTCCAGTTGTGCAGAGTATCCAGGTGTTGAAAGCTCTCTGCAGCACAAACAATCCTCACCAGAACAGATGATACTTGAGAGTACAGTCCTTGCAGAGAAAAACAACACGACACAAAACAAACAAACAAAAAAACACGGAGCAGAGAATATGATGTCTCTCTAGGCTGAAACTGGGAAGCACATTCTTGGGGAAAGTGATTTCTTTCAAGGGTAATCAGCATTTGGGGTACATATAAATAAAAAGCATACATGTAAGTTTGAGGCTGATAGCACAATCCGATTTTTAAAAAGTGTTTTACTTCTCTTAAAACTCCAGTAGGTAATCGAATGAGAATTTTCCTACAGAGGTGTAGACATATGGTCAGATACAATGCTGTCCAGTACAAACAGGATAGGAGTCAAAATGTGAGCCACATATGGCATTTCAAATTTTTTAATGTAGCTAAATTATAAAAAAATAAAAACAGGGGCGCCTGAGTGGCTCAGTCGGTTAAGTGTCCAACTTCAGCTCAGGTCATGATCTCACGGTTCATGGATTCGAGCCCCACGTCAGACTCTGTGCTGACAGCTCAGGCTTGGAGCCTGCTTTGGATTCTGTGTCTCCCTCTTTGTCCCTCCCCAACTCACACTCTGTCTTTGTCTCTGTCTCTGTCTCTCTCTCAAAAATAAATAAACATAAAAAAAAAATAAACAGGTGATATAAATTTTAATAACATATTTTATTTAACCTAATATATAAAAATTATCTTTTTGACATACAATCAATATAGGCATTATTGAGATATTTTCAACTTTTATTCATCTCAAGTTTTCAAAATCTGATGGGTATTTTGCACTTACAATAAATCTCGCTTTAAATTAGCCATGTATCGTATGTTCAATAGACACATGTGGTTAGTAGCTATCACACTAGATAGTATGGGTCCAAGAGAAGAGTTTGATTTAAATCTTGTGCCCATCACTTCCATACTTGGTGATGTCCATCAGTTTACATAAGTTAGGAGCTGTAGTTTCCTCATCTGAACAAATATAAGCAAGGAATAAGATGTAATATATACCTTACAAGACTGCTGTGTCAGTCACCCTGCAATCTGCAAGGTACGAGTTATGTGTGTATATGTATATGCTGATGTGCTGATTATTAGAATGACTGAAAACCAGAAATTTGTCTTTAAGTTTAATAAAAAGACAAGGTTATGTTAAGATTGTCCATGTAGTTAAGGATACAGAAATGCTCTTCGTTGGGTATAGAGATAATATGAACCTAATAACAGAATTATAATTTAGACTTTTTGTACTTGAAAATACTTTATTCTCACTTGGGATATAAGTGACAGAACAACAGTATCTATCGCACACCTATTCACACCATCAACTTGTGCTTTTATTATACAGAAAGATAAGGATAGCCATGAACAACCTGATTTTTAGTGACTTATAGGGTAACATAATTCCCCATCATCTTCCCAGATCTATAAATTGAAGCACTCCTCTTTTTTTAAGTTTATTTATTTTGAGAGAGAGAGAGAGCAAGAGAGGGTGAGACAGCACATACACACACATGCATGAGCAGGGTTGGCAGGGGTGGGGGGGCGTGGCAAAGACAAAGGGAGGGGTAGTGAGAAAGAGGGAGAGAGAATCCCAAGCAGGTTTTGAGCTGTCATTGCAGAGCCTGATGTAGGGCTCCATCCCATGAACCATGAGATCATGACTTGAACTGAAATCAAGAGTCACACACTCAATGACTGAGCCACCCAGCTGCCCTGAAATACTTCCATCCTGAATGATCACCTCACCTGGAAAAAGCCTTATCTAAAACATCTTACATTTTGGCTCCCTAGCACTGAATAAGCTCACCAAATTATTTTAGGTTCTGTAACAAGTGTGGAAAACGTTGGCATTCTAGAAGACATATCTGAGAAAAATTCCATTTCTTTGCTTTAAAAGATGAGGCTGTGTCTAAATAAAAATGTATTAGCTATGCTTCAGTGTATTCTGGGATTGTATCACTTATAGCTCAGTTGGTGGCACAATATGGAATGACAAAGGGATAAAAGGGGAAAATCTTTTATTTACCTATTTAATGTAGAAGAATGGATTCTAATGTGATTTATTTATTTGTTTGTTTATTTATTTATTTAGAATATGTGCAGTGAGGGGTGTCTGGGTGGCTCAATCAACTGAGCAGCTGACTCTTGGTTTCTATTCTGATCAAGATCCCAGGGTTGTGGAATC
Source organism: Prionailurus bengalensis (assembly GCF_016509475.1). NCBI lineage: Eukaryota > Metazoa > Chordata > Mammalia > Carnivora > Felidae > Prionailurus > Prionailurus bengalensis. Next base: position 145,803,994 of record NC_057345.1, read on the forward strand.
GAGCCCTGTATTGGGCTCTGTGTGGAGCCTGTTTGAGATTCTCTCTCTCCCTCTGCTTTTCTCTCCCGCTCAGACACTCTCTCTCTCTCTCTCTCTAAAGTAAATAAAATTTATTTTAAAAAATGTTTTAAAAAGAATATGTTCAGTGAAACAAATGTTGAACAAAATGAAATATGAAAGCAGGTTGAATACCTACTTAATTATTTGTGAATGATAAGGTAATAGAAAAATAAGGAGATACTAAGAGACTTGAGTGTTCTTACTTTGCCTCCAGGAAAATAATTTAAGGCAAAAGGGATAAATGGTAACTTTTCTTACACTCAGTCTACTCAAATTCATGGCATTTTGTTGGAAAATGATTTCCCTTCTTGGTTTTTTTTTTTTTTAAGTTTATTTATTTATTTTGAGAGAGGGAGAGAGAGAGCAGGGTAGGGGCAGACAGAGAGAGAGGGAGAGAGAATCCCATGTAGGCTCTGCACTGACAGCGCAGAGCCTGATGTGGGGCCTGAACCCATGAACTGTGAGATCATGACCTGAGCCAAAATCAAGAGTTGGTCGCTTAACCAGCTGTGCCACCCAGGGACCCCATCACCTACTGTTTTTTTTAAGTGATGCAGGTTGTAAGTTTCTGAGTTTTTCAGAGCTAGTCCAGGAGTTTGTGTTTTCTAACCCTTCTTTTTAGAATCTGAACACAGAATGCCTAATCATTGAAATTATGTGTTCATGGCTTACCATCTTTTTGCTTGTTTATTCAGTTTGCAATGTTCCTTTGGAGCTTTGCATGTCCCAAATAGTAAAACGAATTAATGTGTCTTTCATGTTCAGCATAACTCTCTCCAGAGGTACTGTCTTTAAGTTAATGATTTAGGTTATTCTTCCTACACATATCATGGGCTGTGGCTTGGCATGATTTCATTTGCACTTCTCAGAGCATGCAACCCAGACAGCATGTACAATATTCATGGCAAGGATTAGAAGACACCTTGCAGAAAGCAAAACAAAGAGCTGAAAATAGCAAAGCTCACATCCCACTTTTTCTTCACTTCTTTTTCTCATTAGCACAGATTATTTTCCAGAAATGGCTTCTTACCAGATGATTCTCTGGCAATGGCAAGCATCTTTTTAAAGTTCACTCTCTCTGTCTCTCTTCAGCTAGTTCTAATTTGAGATGGTTGGCAATGTTGGTTATTAACACTGCCCCATTCAGATAACCTCAGTCAAGGTATCTGATCTGAGAGTCAATAGGAATATGGTGCTATGATAGGGTCTGTATAAACAAAACACGTTATCGGAATGGACTAATATTCCTAAAACGCTTAAGACAGTAAGACATTAAGATTTAGGAATTCATACAGGATATCCAAAAAGTAATGAAACAATACACATGAGTAAGAGAATATCAACCTAGCTTTAAAAGCCATGGTATTTGCAAAACTACCTTAAATTTGCATAGAGTTCAGATATCACTCTCAACAAATAGTTACGACATCCTTACTATCCTTACTATGAAGCAATGTGTTTAAACACAAGTATAAGATGTGGCCCCTAAATTCATATAGCCTGGGTCTGGTGGAGACAAATATACATGTGAAAAATTTCACTCATACGTAGGAACTATTTAATAGAATCATGTCCGTGATTCTTGAGAATCCAAGAGTTGGGGTCATTTTTTGCTGACTAGACAAAACTGGCTCTGGAGAAGGTTTAAATGGAAATGTGATACCTGAGATGAATCTCGAAGAATGAGTAAATGTTTGCTAAGTGGACAAGAGGAAGAAAAGTATTCCAGGCAGAAGAGTGAGCAAAAGAGAAGATGACTCATTCAGCAATATGTGGGAAGTTAAGGCATATATGGGGGTATGTAAGGATGCTTATAGGAAATAGAAACAGGCCAGATCCTGAAAAGACTAGATTTGCTTGCTATATTTTAGAATTTTATCTCTGTGGCTTATTTAAATAAGAGATTCTTACAATTAACTTCTTTCTTTAAAAAACATGAGACTTGGAGGGGAGGCCTAGTTAGAAAGCTATTAAAATAATCTAGGTAAGAGATGAGGTGGGCACACATTAAAGAAATGGAAGTGAAAATAGAAAAGAGGATGGACTCTGGAGGTGTGTAGGTGTCAGATCTGGTAAAACTTGATGTATGAATGGATGTGGGAGTTAAAAGAATACAAGGAATTAAAGATAATTCCTATATTTGAAAGTTGGGCAAATAGATGGATATTCATTCCCCAAACCAAAAACTTGGTGTAGAGGAATAGAGGCAAACTGAGGACTTGGGGTGGTTGCTATCATTTATATTCAACTTTGTGTGGAGGTTTTATTGCAGGAGGAAACTGAGGTATGCACTCATAAGAATTCACAAGGGATCTTCAAACTAAAGACTTACAGCACGTTCCAATGTGTTCCTTTTATGCTAGATTCTCCTGTATTATTCTATGCTAGTGCTGAGCATATTTCTAAAGGAGGCTTGATTCAAGGCTACAGGTTCTTTCTTCCCCGGATAACCTTCAATGATTTATTGTAGGTTCAAGCTCCTTTTGATGGAGCTGCAAAACAACTGACTGAAATCAGATATCTCACTGAGGAAATCGAAAATTGGAATCTAGTAGGTGGTTTGACAGAATCATTGGAAGGTTAGTAGAACAATGAATGTGGTAGTAATTCATTCTAGAGACCCTCAATGGACTGCCAGAATCCATTACAGTGTAAGGGACAAAATACTAACTAGATTTTAAACAGCAGAGTCGAAGAGTCATTCAGGGATTAGTAAAAACCACTGAACAATAGATAACCTGGCCACTGAGTCCAGTTGATTTGGAGTATGGTTTCATAGCTCTTCTTCCATCTGGAATGGGGAATGAATTAGTGCCATTGCCTGTGTCCTTTTGACTAGTTGAATAAGTTTCACGAATTTACAATATTATTATAATCTTCAAATTTGTGCAGACAGGGTCAGAGAATTTGGAAGATGAAATTGTGGCCGACAAGCATGCCGTGTGATAGGTATTGTTTAAAGAGAGCCTAGATACAGTTAAATGAAAACTTCCCGTGGTTCCCTAGGATAGACAGACCAGATAACTATAGAAGGACAGAAATCCTTTCTAATACTCTCCTTAGCATTTAAATCCCTCCATCGTTTTCAGGCAATTTCTCATTTCCAGGTGGTCAGATGTTGCATGTGCTCGGGACAAGGTTTCATTATGTCATTTTAGACAAAATTAGAAAGAAGCCAATTTTATCTTTGGCATCCAAATTTGCACTTTTCTCTGCCTTTCTCCCCAGCCACCTTGACTACCCTCCTGCTTCGAACTCTCCAAGACACTCAGTATTATATTTCTTTCTTATTTTCTCCATGTTCGGTCTGTCAGAAACTTCTTTTTTATCCAGACAGCACTAGATGAAATTCTCACACTAGGATTTATATTTCTGATGAGGCTTCAAGTGTTAATTCTTTTCTTTTCTTTACTTTTTTTTCTTTTTGATCAAATTTTCCTTCAGCTATAGGAATGAAATGTTCATCAAAGTGGAGCTGCCGGGTGCCAGCGAATGAAGTGGGTGATGGGAAGGGCCCTCTCACCACCTCTCTGGGGCCCCTCAGCTGTCACCACGCTCTTCACAACTGCAGCATTGCAAGACAGGCACTTTATTGGACTCTGGTTTTGGACCTAGAAAAAAAGTCAAGTGTGCTAAAAGTGATTCAGACATTGAAATTCTCTTCCTCACTCTCTGCTCCTTATCACTGAGTGACCTCTGGGGATAGTGACGTAGGAGATTTTCTACTGTTAGGTCTGGCCTTCCCTTGTTTGTTTTTTTGTTTGGCATTTCTTCCCACAGTAGGCCTAATGCCTGAACGTGTTATCTTTTCTTCTTTGAAAGTGTTACCGCATTCTATCGCTTGGGATTCTTTTTTCTTCTAGATCTGTTTCTTCTTTCCCCCATGCACTCCAGGCTCCTTTTATTAAAATGCATCTATATATATGTATGCGTTTTAATACTGATTCCAAGGGAGCATTATACAACTGACATAGGTAATAACCAGCAAAGGTAAGTTCCAAAGAATAACCTTTTTGAAGCCATGTAAAGGACTTTCCCGATGTTTCATATACCCACTTACAAAACCATACAATTAATTTTTTCTTTGTTCAATATAAAAAAGATCTTAAATACACTAAAAGCTTTATGTGGAAAAAGTAAAATTATTGTTCTATTTTTAACAAATAATTTGATAACAGAAAAAAAATTGGGAACATTCTAAGAGGTAAGTTTTTTTTTATTTTTTTAATGTTTATTTATTTTTAAGACAGAGAGGGACAGAGCATGAACGGGGAAGGGTCAGAGAAAGAGGGAGACACAGAATCTGAAACAGGCTCCAGGGTCTGAGCCATCAGCCCAGAGCCTGAGGCGGGGCTTGAACTCATGAACCGCGAGATCATGACCTGAGCCGAAGTCGGACGCTTAACCGACTGAGCCACCCAGACGCCCCTAAGAGGTAAATTTTTAAAGGAGGAAGTAATTAAAACCTTCATAAATAAACAAAATTAATACATTTTTTATACCTTTACTTAAGAAATATACCAATGTAGTTTTATGGATTGATTAAACTAAGTATCTGTACTCAGAAGAGTCCAAATTTTTTTCAAAGATATCCTCAGAGGAACATTAATGTGGATAAATACATATACTCAATCCAAAAATAATATAAGCATTTTTCCCCCTAAAAAATCAGGTATGTAGAGAAGACAATGCCCGTGGGGAATAGGAAGGACAGGACCAGTGCAATTCAGATAGAGAGCATCCCTATTTGGCCCTCTTTGAAGCTGACATTAGGATAGTTTGAGTGGTTATTTTCATTTTAGAAATGCATACCCAGGAGGGGCACCTGAGTGGCTCAGTCAGCTAAGCATCCGACTCTTGGTTTCAGATCCAGGTCACTATCTCACAGTTCATGAGTTCAAGCCCCTTGTCTGGCTCCACAGCCTCGGGCTCTGTGCTGACAGCACAAAGCCTGCTTGGGATTCCCTGTCTCCTTCTCTCTCTGCTCCTCCCTCACACTTGTTGTCTCTCTCTCTTTCTCTCAAAATAAATAAATAAACTTAAAAAAAAAAGCATACCCAAGAGACCTAACATTTGTCTAGATGGAGGAATTTTTATTTGAGATAGAGAGGGAGGGAAAGAGAGAGAGAGAGAGAGAGAGAGAACAAGTAGGGAAGGGGCAGAGGGAGAGAGAGAATCTTAAGCAGGCTCCATGCTCAGCACAGAGGTGAGGTCATGACATGAGCTGAAATCAAGAGTTGGATGCTTAACCAAGGATAGAGGAATTTTTGAACATTTCTATGCCAAGTTATTTCCCCTCTATAACTGTTGATCGCAAATTGCATTCAAAATTCCAAAGAATTGACTCCTGAGAATTTAGCTAAGCCTCGTTTCTTCCCAGAGAGGATTAGCAGAACATTTTGTGGACTTAATCACGAGGAAAGTTCTCATTTATAGAACGGTTCGGTAGCAATGGCCATCTTCCATCCATCCATACTCCATTTAAAACCGATTATGAGAAGCCTCAGGAAATGTGGAGGGAGAAACCCAACACAAAGAATAAAGATGGCTGTGGACTTCACAGCAGAAACTGGATAGTCTTCATTGGAGGGTCACTACCTTTGTGCAGTGAGGGCTGATGGTGGATGCAGATGGATTTGTCACATGCTCTAGACCCCTCAGGAAACATAATTTCCTGACTGTTGGTCTAGAAATGTAAGGGGAGTGGAAGATATACGCTTCCAGTTCTGGAATGAATAAATCACGGGAATAAAAGGCACAGCACAGGGAATACAGTGAATGGTATTGTAATAGCTTTGTATGGTGACACATGGTAGCTATGCTTGTGCTGAGCAGCATAACATATAGAGTTGTCGAATCACTATGCCGTGCACCTAAAACTAATATAACGTTGTGTGTCAACAACACTCAAAAAGTTTAAAAAGAATATATGGCCCGTTCAAAAGGTTTCGACTGGAAATAATTTAATGAATGGAAAATAAATTTAATAATTTAGGGTAATAGACAGTAACCCAAGGATTAGCAACAGCAGGAAGTTATTTACCATCCCTAGGCATGAAGGGACAAGGGAGGCAGAGTGAGTGGATTTGGGGTCCATAGAAGAGGAGCAGGCCCACTTTAGCTGTTGTCATGAGGGGATGTAGCCACTGACACTCCTGGTACCCTGTATGGAGGTGAGGGGACACAGGCCACCCTTCTCATGCTCTCTCTTCCTTCTTCTCCAATTTCCTATCAGTGTCTCTTATTTCTGGAATCCAACTGGAGCCCTGAAAGTAAAAGAGTGAAAATCACACAGTCCACAGAATTCAGCCTCTCAAATTAGAAAGCAGGGCACAGAAGGGCAAACTTTGGATTATGAGTTTGGGGACAAAAGAGAGTAAAAGAGAATGACTGGCATATTTGCACAGCTGTTATTCTCAATTTGAGTAACCTGAGATGAACTTCAAGGTCAAGGGCAGTATGTTTGTGGCAGGGAAAACTGAGAAGTGGGAAAGGCATCTTAAGCCACATGCTTTCTTTTCTCTGGGAGAAAAACACAGATACCCCTTATTCTCCTTAATGTTAAAATTAATTTTCTAAACATTAGGAAGGTAACAAAGAGCCACATGATTGTCATAAAAGAATTAAGTAGGGCAATATATAAATGAAAGTCCTCTTTCCCCTATGCTCCACATTTATTTATTCATTCAAAAATTCACTTATGTTCTCATTCTCTCAACATAGGTTAGAAATAATAGCTGACATCTATAAATGATATATGCCAAACAGCTTCAAAGAGTTTTATATGTACTGAAGCATCACAAGATTAAACATAGGTGCTACTATTTTTGTTCCAATTTTGCTAAATGAGTGGCATGCAAGTTAAGTAAATTACTGAAGACCCCAGAGCTGCAAAATGGCAGAAGTGGAATCTCAACACAGGCAGGTTCATTCTAAAGCTTTAGTTCTTAACCACTCTGTTAGGTTATGATAAATAGCTATTTATTGAACAGCTACTATGTGCCGGGGAATAAGTTCATTCTAAAGCTTTAGTTCTTAACCACTTTGTTGTGTTATGGTAAACAGTTATTTACCGAGCAGCTACTATGTGCCCGGGACTTTTCTAGGCATTAAAGACTCAGGGATGAACACAACAGACAAAGTCCCTGCCCCATGGAACGTATATTCTAGTTATGGAGAATAAAAATAACCAAATAAATAATTACATTTATAATATAATTTCAAGTTGACATAACTACTACAAATAAAAATAAAGTTGGATAAAGAGTTAGAGAAGATGTGGGGCTACACTGTAGACAGGATGATTAGGGCACCTTACTGAAAAGATGTTATTTGAACAGACCTGAATGATGTCAAAATGGTACCTCAACAAGCCTTAATCTGCCAAAGGAAAATTAGGTCACTGGAGGTGTAGGGGACACAAATTGGTCACTGGAGCTATAAGGGAACACCAACTGGTAATAAACATGATATGCTATTTACAACTTACCAAGTTCTGTTCTTGAAGTTTGGCTAATATTAACATTTAATTTCTTACAATCATACGAGGAAGATGATTTATAAATAAAGTAGCTGACCTCCAGTGTCATGTAACTAGTAAGGTAAGTCTACTGGTACTTTGAGGATCTAGGTTTCAAACTCAGGCAGTATGTCAGGTATGATGGTGCTTCAGCTGTCCTTATATTGTTCTTATGGATTGGTCCTCTAATTTGCTCATGTTTTCTTTTCTTTTTCTTTTAGAATATACTGTATTTTTTTTTTTTTTGAGGTGGGAGAGGGGCAGAGGGAGAGGAATAGGAGAGAGAATCTTAAGCAAGCTCTGTGCTCAGAATGGAGCCCCATGTGGAGCTCAATCCCAGGACCTCGGGATCATGACTTGACCTGAAGTCAAGAGTTGGATGCTCAAGTGACTCAGCAACCCAGGGGCCCACTCATGTTTCTTTTTCAACCATCCATCACTTTGTACAACTTTAAAATTTTCATAAAGATTTTCTGAATGCTGTTTTATTAAGCTTTCAATTTTAACTACCCACATTTTACTTTTTTGGTCTCTGTCCTTTTTTTTTTTCTCATAGCACCCTTGCTTTGTTTTATGGATGGACTTGGAGGTAGTGTAGATTTTTTATTTTCTATGCATGTTTTTTCTTTCTTTCTTTCTCTTTCTTTTACTCTTTCTTTCTTTCTTTCTTTCTCTCTGCATAATTTTTGGAATGTCTCCCATGGATTTTTCCAAAAGTCAAGTGAAATTTCATTGTTCATTTTGATAAGAGGACACCAATGATCTGATTGGAGGCTCTAGGGTGAGTAGTGGACTTCACTACTCATCAGGTTATGGAGGAGGTAAGTCACTTTCTTCCTTGTAAGACATTCAGATGTCAGTGCATAGGGGTTTTGAGTTTGGGGACATTTAATTTTTGCAGAGATGAATATTTCAATTTCCTACATAATGGTAGTCATGAGGGAAGGATTGATATTTGGATACTGGCATTCCTGAAAAAGATTGAGGGAAAGCTGCTGTCTGTACATTCAGTCTGTACATTTCCACAGCTCTTTATTTTCATTACAGTGATGATGCTAATCACTGTGAATGTTCCCAAGTACAGAGATTCTCTGGTTCAACTTTCCCACTTTCATAGTGAGAGAAAAGAGTTGGGGTATAAACCAACTGAAATTAAGGTTTGCAACCAACTCATTAACTCACTTATCATTCACTGAGCACCCACTGTTTCTCAGACACTCTTTTAGATGCTGGGAATTCAGCAATAAAGAATGGATACACTGTAATTGAATTCTCTCTATTGCCTATAGTTTACCTTTTTAAAAAGCATTTTGATCAAGATTCTATCTATTGTGCTGGTTGTTGTGTAAGGTGTGAGATGGGATCTGACATCTTTTTGAAAATGGTGTATTGAAATTTCTTTTTGCTTTATTTTGATTTTGGATTTTTGAATCTGGCTTTAATTTCAGAATGTGATTCCTTCTTGGGGCGCCTGGCTGGCTCAACTGGTAGAGCATGTGACTCTTGATTTTAGGGTCATGAGTTCAAGTCCCATGCTGGGTGCAGAGATTATCAACAAATAAGCTTAAAAAAAAAGAATGTGATTCCTTCTTGGATAATTCAAGGAACATCTATTTTATTAATTTTAACACAGTCATCTCTTTTCTATATTAATTATGTTACTGTGGAGTTAGCTTTTTAGCTTATTGATACTGCAGAATTCTTTTGCAATGTTGTTGTAATTGTTTTTGTCTGTGCATATTATGGTGAAGGAGGTAAACTGAGACTTCTTTCTGGACAATGGAGTCTATTTCTTAATCTGTAAAGGGTCATGTTCTTTGTCTGACACAGCTTTTGATTAGAATAAAATAATTTACTCTGTTTGAGAGAGGGTCTGGAAGTGAGACAGTGTATGGGATACATTATCATGAACATTTCCCTAATTCTCAGGACATAGCACCGACGCTCACAGTGAAAGTCCTAGCAGACTCACTTCAGAGAGTGGGTCTCACTCCTTCAGCTGGCTCCTTGTTCTCGAGTCTGCCACCCTGAGAATGGGAAGAGTTACATTTAATTTTTTGACGACATCTCATGTTGGTCAGCCTTCATTTCCTCTGTTCCTGGTTCCCATGAAACATCCTTAAACTTTTGAAAACCAGTGTCAAAGTACACAGATACTCTTTTATAGTATAACAATTGGAAAAGAAGTTAGTTTTTTTTCTTTTTTTGTTTTAACGTATAAAGACAATTTTCTCTTAGAGGCATAGAGGCAGATACTCCAAGAAAAAACAACTTAGTTGGTCACTGTTGCATTGTTATTACAGAAACAGTAGGGAGTTCTGAGTGGTATAAATAAATACATACAAGGGTAATCTGGTACTTTGAAAAGACTGGAATGAAAATGTATGCAACCTTTCTAAGAAAAGTATGGAGTTTCCTAATGTTGTAGAATCAAGTACGAAAAAGCTTGAACAGAATTTGCAAATTATAATACTGATCTAAAATGTGATAATAGTATTTGTCATTCACATTAGGTGTTCCCTTTGTGTCATAAAAATCTGAAGTACAAAGTAAAGACTCAAACAAGAACGTTTGTTTGAGTCTGCTTAAAATGGTTTGTAAAACATTTATATATGCACTGAAGAAGTCGGTTAAGTAGCTGGAGTGTAATATTCTTTCAAAGCCCACAGTAGATGCAACAATCTTCATCTTACAAAAGCAAATTCCACTCAAAATCTAGTATAGAGAGAAGTGGTTTTCCAATCGAATCATGTTTAAGATACAGTGGAAGGTTTAACAACTCAAGGCAGCATTTGATTCTATCTTTATAGATAGATTTACTTTTCACAATGGACATTACCATGGTAAATGCATTTACAATGAACTAATTTTATGATATTATACATATAAAATTTTAGTCACTAGGCATGCTTACTTTTCAGTGATTGCATAATAGAAAACAAACAGAACAAAAAGGCAGTGTGGTTTCCATATAACAATTATATTTCTCATTGTAAACTTATAAATGAGTATTTTATTTTTACGTGTCCATGTCTAAATCAGTGCCTGGCATAGAGTAGGTGTTCAATATATATTTGCTTATTTCAATTTTTGCCTTTGTTTCATTTTGTTTTTACTTTTTTTGGTGTAGAATGCTTTAATTCTTTAGCTGAAGCTAGGAGTCTCAAGTATCTATGTAAAGACACACTGACATGACTCATTTTCTCAGTTGCAAAATAAAGTGCCTCATTTTAGTCAGTACTGAGTTCAAATTAAATGCCATCTTCAGGGAGATATTGTTTGGTTGCCAGTGATCATTTCCTAGGTGACACTACCCAGTTTCCTGGTGACAAGGGCATGTCTGCACAGGAAGTAGAGGGAATCTGGTTTAAAGGCTTTATATGAATTTTCCTCTGTAAGAAGTTTGTTATTCTTGAACAAACAGAAGATTCATATCAATGTACTTAATTATATAAATGAGAATTAAAAAAAAATAGAATATCCTTGCAACTTCTTAAAAGTCATGAGAGATTGAAGGTTTTAAACCAAAAATGTGAAATTGAACTTTCGGCTAACATGGAATAAAATGCGAACATAATTTGCCCTCTCTTCCATTCTGAAACCACACAAAAATGGACAAACTACATGATACAATGGTTTCCAGAAACTGAACATCAGACAATGAAGGACAGTGATTTTCTAGGCAATGGAACCAAATCAATGAAGCCCTATGATTGTACTAGCATACTCTCTTGAGTTGCCAGGCAACAGGAACAGGGAAAGTGTAACCTGGCTAAGGCCAGAAGACTCCCTGAGTTGAGCAAATGAAGACAGAGTTCACAAGAGAAGGTTTAAGATAGCAGAACACTGCCCTTAGAAAGAATTTTAGAGAAATATGGAAAGTCCCCTCACGTATTCAGATGAGTACTGATCAGTCAATGTATGTGAGAAAGCCACCCAAGGCTGAGAAAGAACTTCCTGGCAGGATTAGAGGGAGCAATGACAAGACGTCCCACAGGGCTTAGGACAGGGTGGGCCTGTTCTCTCCTGGAAGATTGAAAATCTCAAGATTCACAGACCAACGGGTAGCGTGCTCAGAAAAATTTTGCCTCAGTAGTAGTGAATAATTACCTTTAGAGCCACTCGTGCTCTGTTTCTGACTAATAAACTTTAGAAGTGGACTCCAAGGTTTAAACTCTTTCCAGCAAACTTAATTTTGCCCCCAAAGAAATATCAAGAATATTTATAGAAATACGAAAGTGCTCAACACACAACAAAGTAAGATTGATTTGTGACATCCACTCAAAAATTACCAAAAATGAAAAGAAACAGGAAAATATGAACCATAATGAGGACAAAGACTGACCCTTAATTGAGAGAGATGTCAGAATTAGCAAAAACTGACATTAAAACATTATAACTGCATTCCGTGCCCTCTAAAATTTAAGGATACATAGGAAAAATACAAAGAAAAAACAAACTGGGGGGGGGGTGTGTGGCTCAGTCGGTTAAGCATCCGACTTCTTCGGCTCGGGTAATGATCTCTTGGTTCGTGAGTTCGAGTCCCGCTTCCAGCTCTGTGCTGACAGCTCAGAGCCTGGAGCCTGCTTCACATTTGGTGTCTCCTTCTCTCTCTACCCCTCCCCCTCTCATTCTCTATGTCTTTCTTTCTCTCTTTCTCTCTCAAAAATAAATAAACATTAAAAAAAAGAAAAATCTAATTTCTGGAAATGAAAGCAACACAGTGCAAGATGGAAAACATACGGCATCAATAGCACATTAGCTGTTGCAGAAGAAAAGGTTAGTATTGGGGATATAACAATAGAAATGATCCAAACTGAAACAGAGAAAACAAAATAAGAACAAAACAAATAGAATAAAATGAACACAGTGCCCACAAGCTGTGGGACCACTTTAAGCAGCCCTATCAAATGTGCATTTAGAGTTCTTGGAGCAAGATTGAAGGAGACAAGACAGTAAAGGGACAGGAAACAAAATATTTGAGGAAGTCATAACCAAAACCTCCCCAAATTTGACCACAAGTATAAACGTATAGATGCAAAAGTTTCCATGAACCCCAATTCCAAGAAATATGATGGGAACTACATCAAGGTAAATCATAATAAAATTGCGCATATCAGGAATAAAGACAAAATCTTAAAGAAGTCATAGATAAATTATGTACAGAGGAACAAAGACAAAGATGACAGATTTCTTGTTGAAAACAATGCAACTACAGTATGTGTCAATATAAATACTTGTATACACATATTCATAGAAGTTTTTTTTTTTTTTAACCATATCACCAAACTGGAAATAACCCCTGCATTCAAAAGAAGTTGAGGGTAGACAGGACAAAGCCATTCAGAGTCCTAAGAAAGCTTCTTAAGGTGATGGATATTTCACTATCTTGATTGTAGCAATGGTTTCATAGGTATACAAATGTGTAAAAACCTATCAAATTTTATAGTTTAAATATGTGAAGTTCATTGCATGTCAACTATAATGTGATAAAGCTGTTACAAGGGAGATGATTGAATTTAATGGTGGAAAAAATCACCTCAAAGCATTTTCCAACAGATATCCATATACAACCAATGAAATGTCAATGGAAATTAATCCAGTAATTGGTAAATATAATTATAGTTAAGAAAACTGGAGATTTTTTAATTTTTAAAACATGGAAAAACATAGATTTATGGAATGATATAATATCATAGCTGAGAACAATCTTAGAGAGTATCTTGTTTGAAATCTCCAACTCTTGAGTCATGGATTATAGGGTTTAAGAAAACTGGAAGGGGCCATGTAGGACAGCATGTCTGCATTTACTGTGATGTAGTTACAGAACTGATGTCCACAGAAGCTTAATGATTTGTGAGAAAATGTCTCCTGACTCACAGTCTAGGGCTGTTTCCATTTTTATCATATTTCTCATTTGATTTGTATATCATTTTTTCTGCATCTTAATTATGTTTCTTTCAGAACATAATAGTATACTTTGGCATTGACTTTGCCTCAATTAATGAAAATTGTTGAATTACCATCTTTTGTCAGCTGGTGAAACATAAATGCCCTTGTTTGGGGACACATCATAATTTCAGCAAATTTATAAAATTTTATCACTATTTTCATATGACCTTGAGTCTCACATTCCTAATGAAAAGTCTTTGGGGAGTTCTTCTATCTTAAACTTTTTGAGCAGCCACAATTCTTGGTTGAGCCATTCTTATCTGGTCCTATAACTTAACCTCTTGACTTCTTAAAAACCTCAAATCTCTGTTTCCGAATTCTCTTCACTTTAATTTATAAGCTGTGAGACAAATTTCACTAAAGCTTTAATTGTGCCAATCTATTGCTCAAAACCTGGCAGGGAGCCATTGTTTCTTATTTTAAATGTTACATTTTTACTTGATGTTAAAGAATTTTCATATTTGGACTCAAATTACCTTTATGGCCTTCTTTTTTCCTACTCTTCTTCATGTACTCATTTAGATGCTTGTGTATCCCTGAAGGAAAGCAACAGACATTTATTTCAAGTATTTAGAATACCCCTCATCTTGACATACATTTGATGAGATCTCACGAGCCTTGACATTCCAGATTAAATATCACTATCCATCATCTCTAACATGTGTCGCCTGTTCATACAAACCACAAATGATCTCTCCTTTTCTTGGATTTAATTATACTTCTTGCCTTAGAATATGCATTTAATTTTGACTAAAATATCTACATCTGCCAACATATAAATAGAAATAACAATTTAAACACAAGTTCCTGAATGTTCAGCTAGGGATAGTGAATGTTGCATGTGATTGTAACACCGGAAGTTATCCTAAAAGGGTGCAGCCTTCATTACTGCTGAGTTCCAAACCCATAAATTGTTCCCCGGCTTCCAAAAACCCATATAGTTTATGTAATTTCTCTCGTTTTCCCTTGTTCTGCTATAGAATGTAAAATAGAAAAAAAGTGCATTTCTGGTGCCAGCAGACAGCAGTGGCAGTTAATTTGCAGAACTCAAGGGGAGTTGAGATTCCTCATCTTCCAGCATTTGTATGAAACTGTATGATAATCAACAGGCAAAACAATACTATGTGTATATTTCTTTGATGCAAACTCAGTAATAAAGGCAGAAACTTGAGGAAGTGCAGATAGATATTGGAAATGTTCAGTTTTTCTTATCTTTGTACACTGTGAAATACACAAAGGTGTCAGAATTAGTTTCCCAAAGAGGATGATCCCGATGGTCCAAAGTGGCAGCAAGTATGTTATTCATAACCTGAATAAAAGTATAAGAGGCCTTTTCCTCACTAGAAGAGATTATAGGCAGACAGAATGTGTTTCATTTGGGTGTGAAATAGCTCAAATTAATTGGCCCTCTGCTCTGGACAATGATTTTTTTTTTCCTCTCTGAGTCACAAGGGCTCGAGGGGAGACACGCAGCAGTGGGCACTGGCCTTACTTTGATTCCAGGCCTCGTCTCTTTTATCTACCTACCTCTCACCTTAAGGAAAGTATTCTTCATGTGGTCCTGATGTTTGCCCATGATTTCACACTGTCATTTAAGCCAAAGACCGGAATGATAGAGCATATACATTTATTGGTCCATGTCCCCTGTGTGCTTTGTACCTCATGTTGAGGGGTTGGTGGAGAACAGGTTGGAGAAAACTAACACCTTAAGCTTATTCCTCAAAATAATTATTTACCTTAAATTAAATAATTACCTTAAATTTCTCTATTTCTGTAAGTTTGTGAATCTTTTTTTTACATAAATAATCTTGCTTGATCATCATGACAATGTTCAATATAAATACATGGATTATTTTTATCCCCATTTGGTAAATGTTCTGAGTTAGGACTTGTGATTAGTGTTGGGAATACAGTGGTGAGAAGAATAGATATGGTCCCTGACCTCATGTACTTTATAGTCCCACACAAGAACTAAAATTGCATACCTACAAACTGCAGTAAATTGTGTGAACAAAGGAATACGTTTCCAGAAAAGAGAATAAGAAAAGTGAATAATTTATTTTGATGAGTCATGGAGACCCTCTCTGAGAAGGTGATAATGAACCTGAGATATGAAGGATAAGAAGGCCCCAGTGATAAGAAAAAGTTTCCAGATCTAGCCAGTAAGTTTAAGGATGTTTCAAAGTCATGCATCTAGTTAGATAGCAGAGCTGAAATCTAGGGAAAAAAAAATCTGAAAATGATAATTAACATTTGTGCAGCTCTTTTCAAAGTGCTTTCATGTGTATAATCTCATTTAACAATCACACTGTGAGGTGCAAAACTTGGAAAATGATTGATAGCTAGAAAATTTGCCACCCTCCTTTTGACTTAGATTCTATTATTAGTTGTGAAAGAAAAAAAATCTGAGATTAGGTTAAAGGAGTCCTGAGTGGCACATGAATTGTTTGTAGGTAAAATATTCAATAAGACATTTCCCATTTGAACAATGTTGAGAATGAAAGCATCATCCAAATAGTCAGAAGAATATGATTAGAGACTAATCATTTACCTTCATTGCACCTTCACTATGTTTAGAACTTTTTATGAGAAATTTTAAGAAGAAAAATGACTGCATGGAGAAATAAGCTTAGAAACATTCTAATTATCTTTCTCTCTCTTTCTTTTCTGGTGCTTTGAGGGCCAGGGGCTTCAGTGCAGACACAGCCAAGTCCAAGAACCACACCATGCACAACCAGTCATGAAAATGGCACAGAAACAGCATGAGTCACAAAGATATGAATCTCTTAGGAGAGTAGACCCCAATATCCTGAGGAACATGCACTTTGCCAAGAAGCACGACAAAAAGGGCCTGAAGAAGATGCAGCCAACAATGCCAACACCATGAGTGCACATGCTAGGCTATCAAAACCCTTGTTGAACCCAAGGAGGTCAAGTCCACATCCCCAAGGGTGGCAGACGCAAGCTCAATCAACTTGACCACAGTTCTCACCTCAAGCTTTGGAAACATGATCGTACCTACATTGCTAAGAGTCTCAGGCTCTGGTGAACAGAGTCCAAGGCCCAGACTCTTGCTATGGCTCAGACTCCCAAAGGTGACCAGGCTCCTATGAAGGCTCCAGTGTAGAGGCTTCTGTCTGCTGATGTGAAGGCAGAAGGACTGGTGTGACCAACCCTGGGTTTCTGTCTGCATGGGGACAGTGTCCTCTTGTTCCATTTGTACAAATAAACTTGAGGCAGGAGATATATATATATAGTTCTAAAAATATTTCAGTTGTAATTTTGTATATACACATGCATATTTAAATATTTCTAGGCAATGTATATGTGTGTATATGTATATAAGTGTGTACTTATACATTTTTAAATCACTCTAAGCATTGAATACTATATATGTGCAGATTATAGAAATATATAGAATTGATTCCACTTATTTTTTTTTTAATTTTTAATGCTTATTTATTCTTGAGAGAAAGAGAGAGAGAGAGGGAGACACAGAATCTGAAGCAGACTCCAGGCTCTGAGCTGTCAGCACAGAGCCCGAAGTGGGGCTTGAACTCACGAATTGTGAGATCATGACATGAGCCGAAGTCAGACGCTCAACCGACTGAGCCACCCAGGAGTCCCGATTCTACTTATTTTAAAATGTATATGTAATTAACTGATTATAAATATGTTTTTGTTCATATATTCTGTACCAAATTTCTATCTATTAAAAATAATAGTACTGGGGTGCCTGGGTGGCTCAGTTGGTGGTCTGACTCTTGGTTTTGGCTTAGGTTATGATCTCACAGTTCCTGGGTGTGAGCTCCCCATCAGACTTTGCATAGACAGTGCAGAGCCTGCTTGGGATCCTCTCTCCCTCTCTCTCTGCCCCTCCCACCTGTGCTCTCTCTTGCTCAAAACAAATAAATAAACTTTAAAAAATAAATAAGAATGGCAATACATATTAGCTAATCTAAAATGTCGCTAATTGAATTAACAAACCTTGGGGTGCCTAGGCAGCTGTCAGTTGAGCATCAACTCTTGGTTTCAGCTCAGGTCATGATCTCACGGTTCATGGGGTCAAGCCCCATGTCAGGCTCTGCACTGACAACACATGGAGCCTGCTTGGGATTCTCTGTCTCCTCCTCACTTTGCCTCTCCCCTGGACTCTCTCTCCCTCTCTGTCTCTCTCAAAATAAATACATAAACATTTTTAAAAATAATTAATTAACAAATTTTAATTAAAAATTATGACTAAAGAAAACACCATTAAAATATTATTATGCTGGAATAACTGGACATCCATTTGCAAAAACTGAATCTAGATGTAGACTTTATACCCTTCACAAAAGTAAGTCAAAACGGATCAGAGATCTCAATATAAAATGCAAAACTCTAAAGAACTTAGATGATACCATGGAACAAAACCTAGATAGCCTTGAATATAGTGATGCCTTTATAGATACAATATCAAAGACATAATCTGACAAAGAAATAATTGATAGCTGGACTTCATTAAAATAATGAAATTAATAAAAATTCCTACTCTTTGAAGGACAATGTCAAGAAAATGAGAAGACAAATTTCAAACTTGGAGGAAATATTTACAAAAGATATACCCAATAGAGGACTATTATCCAAAATATACAAAGAACACTTAAAATCAATAAGACAATAAACAACCAGAATAAAAATGGACCAAAGACCTTAAGACATATCTCATCAAAGAAGATATACAGAAGGAAAATAAGCTTATGAAAAGACGCTCCACATCATATGTCCTAGGGAAATGCAAATTAAAACAATGAGATACCATTATACATCCATTAGATTGGCCAAATTCTGAACCATTGACAATGGCAAATGCTGACAAGGATGTGGAGCAACAGGAACTCTCATTCATTACTAATAGGAATAAAAAAACGATACAACTCCTTGGGAGTTTGGAAATTTTCTACAAAAGTAAACATACTCTTACGATATGATCCAGAAATCAGGATCTTTGGTGTTTTCCCAAATGAGTTAAACACTAATGTTCACACAAAAATCTGCACACATCTGTTTATAGCAGTTTTATTCTTAATGCCAAACCATGGAAGGAACCAAAATGTCCTTCAACATGCTAATTGAAAGAAACCAAGTCTGAAAAGGCTACATACTGTATGATTCTAACTATATGGCATTCTGATAACTATGAAGACAAAAAAATATCATTGCTAGGGCTTGTGGTGGTGAAGTGAATAAGTAGGGCACAGCAGATTTATAGGTCAGTGAAAATCCTCTATATATTATTAAAATGATTGGTGTATGTCATCATCCATTTGTCTAGACCCATAGAATGTACAACAAAAATGAACCCCAAGGTGAATTAAGGATGCTGGGTGATTGTGATAAGTTTATGCTCAAATGTAGAAGTATGCACACCTATCCATCATATTGTATATATTTCTCACATATCATCCTAATAATCTCCTTTTCTGCACCCTGGAGATTTTCTGGTCTTTTCTCCACTCAGGAAGTAGAGTGGTCTTTTAAAACATATTGTGGGGTGCCTTCGTGGCTCAATTGGTTAAGCATCCGACTCTTGGTTTCGGCTCAGGTCATCATCTCACGATTTGTGAGTTCGAGCCCAAGCCTGCTTGGGATTCTCCATCTCCCTCTCTCTCTGCCCCTCCCCCACTCACGTTGTCTATGTCTCTCTCAAAATAAATAAATAAACTTAAAAAAAAAACATACTGAACACATGGATAAACTGAGTTTAAAGAATACCTGCACGCAGATTGTAGAAATGTTAAGTATGATTGGTTACTTTGAATTGTCCCTGTAATATATATTTACAAAGCTCAAAATACTGCACCGCAGTCCATCTCACTCAGAGCAAAAGCTACAGTGTTTCAGAGGCCCACAACATCATGTGTTTCGTACCCTTATTTCGTCTCCCACTTCCTGTGTGTAAACTCCACTACAGCCACAGTGGCAACTTGCCATTCATGGAACACACTAAAAATTCTCCTATCTCAGGGTCTTTATATTTGTTCCCTCTGCCTGGCTTGCACCTCATTCTCTTCAGAATTGTAGTCAAATGCCGTCTTTCCAGAGATTTTCTTCACACTCTAAAAATTACACTCACACTCCCCCAGTCTTCCCTATTTTCTCTTTTTTATTCTGTTTTATTATACTCAGTGATGTTTATCACCATCTGACAAATAATTTTATTATTATTACTGTGATTATTATCTTCACTTCTACTGTAATATAAATACATGAAGGCAGGCCTTTGTGTGTGTGTGTGCGTGTGTGTGTGTGTGCGCGCATGCATGCTATCAACCTAGTCTAGGGGAAAGTGAGTGCTCAATAAATATTTGTTGAATGTCCAAAGGAACGAAAGTATTACAAAAATGTGTTTTAAAGAGAAATACTGTTAATTTTTTGTCATAGTTGATACCTTTTTATATAAATTGTTTTTTTTATGTAGAACTGAGAACATGGTAGCAGTTATCAGTATTTTCCCCTTGGGTAACGGTGATGTAGTCAGCATTTGTAGTGTAGAAGTGAGGTAAAGAAGAGGTCTTCTTTTTGGTAATTCAACTTAATGATGTTGAGTTTTAGCAGTGTATGTAATGTTTAATAGAGAGATACTCATACTATGCCTTTTTATACATGAAAATAAAATATAGCTTATTCCAGTTAAAGAGAAGAAAAAGACATGGCAGACAATATTTCAAACGATATAAAAGAAGCATAAGATACCAGCTTAGAGCAAGAAGGAAACACTCATTTGGTCAGGATGGAGATCTTTATTTAAACATCCATCTCCTATAACAAGGAGAGTCAAACACTAATAAACACAATGCGGAGAGCAGCCTATTTTCAGAGAAGTACACACATTCATTTACTTTTCAATTCCCCAATAAGGGAGGGAAAATCAGACTATTAGATCACGGGTAAAGGACCTGCGATGTCACCTACAACTCATTAGCAGAAGAGGAGGCTGACAACCTAGGGAGAGGAGAAAGACACAGGGCCGATTAGCAGACGAGCAAGGCTTAGCTTACTGCTTGCTCCAGGTTATCAATCCAAGCCATACCACAGAGCCCTCATTCTCATCATAATGCAGAATAAAATTACAGATCAATCGAAACAAATTTGACAAGTGATAAATAAGTATGAGCAAGGGCATAGCAGTTTGTATCAGGCAACAAGCAGATAAACACAATGAATCACAACAAACAGAATAACAAGAGCGGCTTAGAAGGAATGGTGATAAATTTGCATATTGAGAAGTGCCAAAAGTATTCTTGTTTGGGCAAGTATCTGTTGATCCTAATCATTTGACATCAAAAGGTATCAATTTTTTGCAGTTTCAGATGGCCCCCGAAGCTGTCGCTATATTTGGATAGGTCTATTTGCTAAAAAGCTTATAGCCAACTTCATAGGTTTGTTTGTTTTTTGTTTGTTACTTTTATGTTTCACAAGTTTCCCAAAACCATCCTGGCCATCATAGTCTTATTTTTATTTATGTGTAAAGTTTGTTTACAATAACTGCATAAATATTTATGCTAGAATTCACATTTATAGCAATGACTCCAATGTAATTGGAGACAAAATTAAGAATCACAACAATGTAAAGTGCACTTTTCAACAGAACTTTTAACAGTAAATCTTGGAAGATTTACATGGGATATTTACCTTGACAGTAACAGAAAGTTTGTGGCTAGATGATCCTGTAGGGCTAATAATTTCTTAAAAATATGCACTAGAGAGCCAAATCTCTGTTTCTTCACCTGCTGGTTGTCTGACCCCAGAATAGTTACCTACTTATTTCTCAGCAAATCAATTTCTGTATAGGTTAAATGGGGATTATGATACCATCTACCTCAAGGGGGTGCTGTGAGGACTTACTGACTTAATGTATAGCAAGTGCTTAGAATGATGTCCGGCACATGGTAACTGTAGTTACTAGTATTACTGTTACTACTTCTCTACCATTGTTATTGTCAGATTTCTGAGATTCACAGTACTGGGGAATATGATACTTTAAAAAAATATTATTTATTTTTTTAAAATTTACATCCAAATTAGTTAGCATATAGTGCAACAGTGATGTCAGGAGTAGATTCCTTAGGGCCCCTTACCCATTTAGCCCATCCCCCTCCCACAACCCCTCCAGTAACCCTCAGTTTGTTCTCCTTATTTATGAGTCTCTTCTGTTTTGTCCCCCTCCCTGTTTTTATATTATTTTTGTTTCCCTTCCCTTGTGTTCATCTGTTTTGTCTCTTAAAGTCCTCATATGAGTGAAGGCATATGATTTTTGTCTTTCTCTGACTGACTAATTTCACTTAGCAGAATACCCTCCAGTTCCATCCACGTAGTTGCAAATGGCAAGATTTCATTCTTTTTGATTGCCGAGTAATGCTCCATTGTATATATATACCACATATTCTTTATCCATTCATCCATTGATGGACATTTGGGCTCTTTCCATACTTTGGCTATTGTTGATAGTGCTGCTATAAACATGGGGGTGCATGCGTCCCTTTGAAACAGCACACCTGTATCCCATGGATAAATGCCTAGTAGTGCAATTGCTGGGTTGTAGGGTAGTTCTATTTTTAGTTTTTTGAGGAACCTCCATACTGTTTTTGAGTGGCTGCACCAGATTGCATTCCAGGGAATATGATACTTTTATTGAAAAGTTTTCTCACCCCACTTTGGTTTACTTCTACGCCTAGACTCTCTTATATCAAGAAGGGGAGCCAGAAAAAAGGGAGAAGATCGTAAGGATATAAAAAGAAGATAAAAGAGACAACAAAGAGCAAGAGAGAGGAGGTAGAATAACTGCAAGAAGAATCCAGGCAAGAATTGTGAGGGGAGGAGGGACGCCTGGGTGGCTCAGTCGGTTAAGCATCCACTTTGGTTCAGGTCATGATCTTATGGTTCAAGAGTTCAAGCCCTGCATCGGCGTCTGTGCTGACAGCTCAGTGCCTGGAGCCTGCTTCGGATTCTGTGCCTCCCTCCCTCTCTCTCCCTTCCCACTTGCACTCTCATTCTCTCTCTCTCTGTCTCTCTCAAGAATAAATAAACATTAAAAAATTTAAAAAAAAAGAAGCACGGAGGAGACAGGAAGGTGAAAAACACAGCTTGGTGAGTAGCCTTGTCTGTCTGACTAAAGTAACAGAACGGTTGACTCTTCGGAGTCCTAGAGAGTGGAAACTCCAAAGCAGGCTCTCTGGTTTAGCATGAGTAAGATCCATATGGGCTCACATTTGTACCTTTAAACAATGGGCTGCAAAGTCCTCCAACTTTCATTCCCTGGAGCGAGTAACACTAAATTGTCACTTCCTAGGATTGAAATTCAGGCTACAAGTGTTTCCTTTCTAATGTCTCATGTGAACAATAGACTGGACCATGAGGTACATATAAGCACTACCAATGGATTCAACTGCATGTTTAACTATTCTCCAAACTGCCATGCTAAATGAATTTTGCTTCCTTGGAAGTTTTATCAAGATTGGCAAAATCATGTGGTATATGGGAGGAAAACAATTAATAGCTTGGGTTAATAGCTGGAGCCATAATGTCAAGAGGGAATTGCAAAATGAATCCAGATATTAGCTGGAGGAATGTCTGAAGCATCATGTAATTTTTAAAGAATAGCATTTAACCTGAGATATAAACATGTAACATTGTAAAATACTGGGAAACATTACACACCTTGGAAAGAGTGAAAGCAGAAAATCGAGTTTATTTGTAAACATGTTGATTCATACAGATGAGCTACTGAAAATAATTACCTAGAAATCTAGAAAATAACAGGCATTGTGAGAAGCTGACATTTTGAGATAGACATACATTTGAAAAGACTGACATCTATTGCTAATTAGAAATATCTGTAAGTGAATTGAATTTGATTTCCACAAAATTTTGGAGGCAAATATGATGAAGAACTACAGACGTAAATACCATGTTAAATTCAGAACAAGTTTTATTTTTTTAACTCTTTTATTTTTATTTTATTTTTATTTTGTACAGCTGAGAGTAGGAAGCAAAATTGTAGTTCACTCTTAATTATAGAGTTGCAGAAGCAATGCTGTAATTAGAGCTGTGAAAATTGTCTGGCGACAGATTTTCTTTGTAGTTCGAAGGAGTGAAAAATCCTATTGATAGTATTTGATATTAGTTTCATCAAAGTGCACTGAAGGGATACACTTAACTTCTTAATTCTTCTCCGATACTTTGAATGTGTCAACTGCTAATGGTTATCATTTTAGTCTGTGGTAGCCACTTTTAAATATTCAGGCTTGCATTTATGAAAGGTTTAGCACTTTTCTCTTATATCTAGAATTTCACATTTAGATTAGAGAAGTGAACAGGCTATGAATACCAACTGATCCCTAGAGTCAAGCTTTTACTCTCTAAGTTTTATATCACATCAAAGTTAGTGCTTGTAGTAGACATTAAATGGTTTGTAACTAGTTGTCATCTGACCCAATTTCCTGATTTCAGTAGAGTTTACCCACACAATGCAAGACAGATAGTTACTCTGCGATCTAAAAATCTTTAACGATGTTCATATTACCCTGTTTCAGCGTTAATTATTTTTGATATAATGGTTGATACTCTTATCTATTATAATGTTCAGTGAGTCGACTAAGT
Source organism: Prionailurus bengalensis (assembly GCF_016509475.1). NCBI lineage: Eukaryota > Metazoa > Chordata > Mammalia > Carnivora > Felidae > Prionailurus > Prionailurus bengalensis. Next base: position 145,828,166 of record NC_057345.1, read on the forward strand.
GAAACTCTAGAAATAAAAACATGAAGTTAATTTTGATTTAAACATTTTGTTTTTAAAATTAACTTTGTTGCTTTGGTCCTCCTAGTTTTATTAATTTAAGCTTAAATATGCGGAGATATATTTTTTCGATATCTTCTCAGCTTATGACGAGATGAGAAGGGTGTTAATTTGGTTCCAGTCACTCACTATAGTTCCTGAAAATGAATGGGCTTGCCTTTTCACTTTCTATCCAATGTTGTATAAGAAACAACAAATAATCAATGAAGGAATATTTGTTTCATAGTAAATAAAATTAACTTGTGCTCTATTAGAAAGGATACATAACCACAAATTTTGTCTAATTGGTCTTATCATCCTAGTCAAATAAATATATATGTATTTTTTTTAAACAGAACATCCTTGTCTTCTACAGAAAAAGGCAAACCAAAAAAAAAAACTTATAAAGTTTTCCTTTCAAAGCATACTTGTTAGAAAATTATTATGAAGGCACAGATACATGTAATGCCACTTTAAACTTTTCTAATAAAAATATATCCCAAGTTATATTTGATAGTATTCATTTATTTAATTTATATAAATATGGGCATGGAGACGTCTGTGGTATATGGAACATTATTTTTCTTTCTCTGTGTGATGGTTTTACAGGGATTTTTTTAACCATGCTGAAATTCATCAAACTTATAATTATATTTTGTGAATGTTTGTACATATGTGCAGACTTTAGTAAATAATTTAGTTTAAAATCTCAGTAGTGTTCTCTGCGTCTACACATTTCTATGTGATTTTAGTCACACTCCCAGTTGTTTTCTAGAAACAGTTCTTTTTATTTCTTTTTATTTTTTTAATGTTTATTTATTATTGAGAGACAGAGGGACACAGAGCATGAGCATGGGAAGGGGCAGAAAGAGAGGAGAAGACACAGAATCTGAAGCAGGATCCAGGCTCTGAGCTGTCAGCCCAGAGTCCGACGCGGGGCTCAAACTCACAAACTGTGAGATCGTGACCTGAGCTGGAGTCGGCCGCTTAACCGACAGAGCCACCCAGGCACCCCTCTAGAATTGGTGCTTAAGCCTATTTTATTTCTTTGCTTATTTTGTGCCATTGCCTCTCTTTCTCTGCCTGCTAAAGGGCAGCTACCTTGAAACCCTCTGAAACCATAAGATTGACTAGAAAGGGCAAGCTGTACCTATGTTTTGTCACAAAACCAAGGGCCTTTCTTTTGCTGTTTCTTCAAGGGCTTTTATTGCTCAAAGACCCCTATACTCTACCCCCTTTATTGGTCCTTCTCTGGGGCCTTTATTGTTCAACATCTTTTCAGTTTTACTTTTTTGCTGTTTGGGCTGCAGGAACCATTGGCGTTTCCAAAACTGGGAAGAGCTTAAGATCTGGGTTCTCCATATTGTCTTCCTTTGTTTCCAGAAGAGCTAGTCTGTTCCCTACCTCATTGCTTTTGGAAATATCTTGTTGGAAGAATCAAGAATAAGTTAAATGTTGACTCTTTTTCAATGTCATCTAGGATTATACACTCAGTAGGGAGTTTGTAAACCTTCCATTTTTCTAAGCCTTATCTATTATCTTTCTGCTATTTCTCCAAAGGTTTTGCTGTGGTGTAAAATGGATTTTCAGCTTTCCTGTTGACTAAATCTATTTCTTGTTGCCCAGTAACTGACAGTGGAGCCAAAGTCATGACTTTTATTTATTCATTTGTCGCTTTACAGGTTTAACATGGCTTTTAGTCTTAAATTTCTCATGTAAAAGAGGAATGCTTTTTGTTTCCTTTTATTTCTTTCCTAGCACTTACCAATAAAAGTTAAATAGAGCAACATTCTTCTGATATCTTTGCATAGGTGTTTGAAGAATGATATATAGTACTTATTCAGAGATTTTTTTTTTTTTGCCTCAAGTCTTAACGATAAATATCCTACCAGTTGTAGTTGTTCATTTTTAGACAGTGGTGATTAAGATCTTGGCATTTGCTCTTAAAATTTTTAATTGTAAAAATATTCTTTATTTTTGTCTTCTATGTTTAACAAAATTAGTCACACATATTCGTCTTTGTAAAACAAATTAAGAATTTATTTACATTTATCCACTTAAGAGGCAAAGTGTATTTATGCTGTATTAGGAGAAAATCTATATGACATTTTAAGAGAAAATCAAATTAAGTCGATGAAGATGATTTTGCAAAATTTATCCCACAGAGAACCATATGAAGCTTTTTAAAGCAAATGTCAGGATTAGTTGAGAAAACAGAAGATGTCACAAAGGTGATTTACTATTTTTTCTCTTCTGTTATTACAAATACACTGCCTACAATTACTGGGTAAATTAAGCAGACAAGTGAAATCAAATAATTGAGAAGTCAAGATGGTTACTTGTAATGTTACTTTAGAAATATTTGAAAATCAATTTCAAGTGCCTATGTTTTGTGAAAATAAAAAGAATTTAAATTAAAACTTATAAAGCGACTCACAAGTTTAATGAGCTTAATGCAGAGTTCCTGAATTCAACCGTTGTTGGGGTCTCTTGGTATTAACAACATGCCTGAGGCATAGGTAAGAAACAGAAACAATGCCAAGAAAAGGGAAAATAAGAGAAAAAGGTAAAAAAAAAAAAAAAGAAAAGAGGGAGAGAGGGAGAGAGAGAGAGAGGAAATAAAAGAGGAAGATTTTGTAAAGAAATTTAATGTGAGCCACCAAATGTTTAAAAAATGTCAGCAATATTTTGGAGTGAACATGATTTTTCCAAAATCTACTCTCCCTTGCAACGTTGGTGGTCCCTTAGCAACACCTTCTTCTTCGGTGCCCAGACCACTGCTTTGCACCTGTGCGCTCATCTCCAAATCTCTCTCTCAAGAAAATACTATACAGAAGTCAAGTGCACTGTGTGTGACTAAGGGCAGATATGAGTGCTCCAGGAATATATGCTTTTTGTCTTTTGTCACTAATTTGAATACTTTGAATAAAAGTCTTCTAGTAAAGTAAACTTTCCATCCTGGAAAGGATATTTAAAGAAGCTTAAGGACATTGCTTGGTGACCAGAAAATCAATCATTAAATTATACCACCTTAGCCACAAGGTAGGGGAGAACTCTTTAGGCTAAATATCACATGGGAATCACATATCTCTTAGATATACACATGATCGTCAAAAAAAAAAACATTTCATGGCAAGTTATAAATGAGGAGAGGCCTCTTTAAAATATAAAGTTATTATATCTACTAAATATATGGAAGGATATTTCTAAAAATTGTATAAGTATAGTTCAAAAAGGCATTGTTAACTAGGTCTAAATAGTAAAGAAGAAAGTATAATATCCCAAACACAAAACCATGGTAATGAAAGAAATTTAAAAAATGTTTTTTAAATTTTTTATTTACTTTTCTTTTTAAAATTTATCAGTAAAAATGTTTAATGACTAGATTTCAAGAAAGAGTCACCATTCTTACAGATGCAAGGCTGAAAGCAAAGGATTTCCCCACTTGAGAGCAATAGTATTTGTTTTAATTAGGATCTTAAATATGAATAGGCATAATTCAGCAAGACGCTGCCTGCTGTCTTTCCTTGTATTTCTCAGAGAGGATGTGCCTGAAGCCACAGCTAATGAGAAGTCCTACCAGATGACTTAGAAGGAAGCTCTTGGACTGTGCTTTCCTGTTCTCCAACTATAAAATTTTGGTCATTAAATTTCCCAGTCATCAGTTTTTCCCATGAAGATACTAATGACTAGGTGTTTCTGAAAACGAACTAAACAATTTATCACCATTCCTAGAACATAGTAGCTATAACCAAACTCATAAACAAGTGCGACCCATCAGATGAACAGAAAACAACTTTATTCTCTGTCCATTCCGACGCAATCCAGCCTGACCCAGGGGTGAAATCTAGGAAAGTCTTTTTGGTCATTCTCAGATAATGATACAAACAGACAAACAAACAAACAAACAAAAACCCTTCAGGATTTCAAGATACAAAACCACTCTCATTTTCATAATTAAAATGTACGTTCTGCATCATCGTCAAACTAGCAGTTTATTTAAAGTCTTCTTCCTTTCTCTGCTCAGACTTGCTTATGACAGGAAGTTGAAATGGAAACAGGGGAAGGAGTGTGGGGGGTGGACAAAGAATGCAACAGGCTTCTTCTCTCTTGAGTTGGCCAGCTCCCCCTTCACCTTAACTGTTACTCCTCACTGCCTCGTGGCTAAAGTGAAGAAAAGGGCCAGGATATAGAGTACGGAAGGTCTTACTTGCTGTGGTGGGCCGACACACTCTGGGCATTATGCGACAAGCTTCATTCTTTTTTTTTTTTTTTTGGTTATTTATTAATTTATTTTTAATTTACATTCAAGTTAGTTAACATACAGTGTAGCCTTGGTTTCAAGAGTAGAACCCAGTGATTCATCTCTTACCTGTGACACCCAGTGCTCATCCCAAAAAGTGCCCTCCTTAATGCCCATCACCCATTGAACCCATCCCTCACTAACCCCCCCCCCCCATCCTGCAGCCCTCAGTATGTTCTCTGTATTTAAGGGTCTCTTATGGTTTGCCTCCCTCTCTGTTTTTGTATTATTTTTCCTTCACTTCCCCTACATTTATCTGTTGTGTTTCTCAAATTCCACATGTGAATGAAATCACATGATATCGGTCTTGGGACAAGCTTCAGTCTTAGCAATATCTCACATTCTCTCTCCACCCCACCCGCTTCCTCCAGATATTCATATATCTGGTCCACCTGAAACACGAATATTTTATTTCTTGTTGGTCAGAGAATAGTTATTTCCCTTTCATAGTCTTTTATTGTGCTGCTACAGGCCACTTTCTCAAGCTTCTTGCGTTTTTGAATTTTTTTAAATTTTTTTTTTTTTCAACATTTATTTATTTTTGGGACAGAGAGAGACAGAGCATGAACGGGGGAGGGGCAGAGAGAGAGGGAGACACAGAATCGGAAACAGGCTCCAGGCTCTGAGCCATCAGCCCAGAGCCTGATGCGGGGCTCGAACTCACGGACCGCGAGATCGTGACCTGGCTGAAGTCGGACGCTCAACCGACTGCGCCACCCAGGCGCCCCATTGAATTTTTGCTCAATATTGAGGCAGATACATATCTATGTGACCCCCTTCCTATTGTCCACTGCAAACTCCCGAAAATATTTATAAAGTGCCCTACATGGCCTCTTTGGAGCCCTGTTCATTACTTTCCTGTGATGAGGAAGCACACTGACCACTCTCTCCACTAAATTCCCTCTCTGGCATTCCACCTCTCTCTTGATCTTCCCAGATTCTTATATAAGCTGGAGCTGGGTGGTTAGCTGTATGTAACACATTTAGTTGTATACATTTGAATTTGGAGGTGGTGACTATGTTCTAGTTGCCTATTACAGTCTAAGAAAACTTAGTGGCAATGAAGATTTATAATTATTTCTTAGCATTCCGTGACTTTTTGGCTTAGCTGGAGAATTCTTGTTTGGGATCTCTCATGGGTTTGTGTCAAGTAACAGCTCAGACTGGCATTATCACAAAGGCCCACCAGGGAGGAAGCAGCAGCTTCTGGAGCTGTGAGGGACCATATCTGGGAACTGAGTGATATGTGATTGGCTATGGCAATAATAAGGCCTGTTCGGACTTGATTAAGGGGGTAGAGAGATGGATATCATGTTTAGACACAGAAGTGGCAAGGTGACATCGGTAAAAGGCAAATGACATGGGAGATATTATAAACACATTTGGAAAATACGATCTACCATAGAGTACTCGCTGCTTATATTCTTGAAGCATTACTGGAAACAGCAACGTGTTCAGTTTAAGTTCCTGGTACATACGCGTTCAGAAGATATTATTTACCTGTTCGTCCACACCATCCACACTACACTATATTTTCTTTCATATATTTCACTGTATTTCAACCTGATGAGTATATCAAAGGATGGATGTCAAATTGTTCGCAATATTTGAAACAAGTATTCCGGGAAACATCATGCAAGAGAAAATCTTTTGGAATGGAAGAGAAGAGAAATTTATTTTCCTTTCTCCTTAGAGTTTATTTTTTTGAAAATTAACATGCATTTTTTTGGTGCAGGATGTTAATAATTCTAACATCTCCATAGGTCTGTGTGGTCATGACTACCACAATCAAAATTCAGAACAATTTTATGGCCTCTCTCCAAAAACTGTCTTATCCTATCACGTTGCAGATACAGCCTCTCAACCCCGCAATCCTAGAAACCCCTAATTTCTTTTCTTTCATTTTGGCTTTGTCTTTTTCAGGATGTCAAATACATGGGAGAATATGGTATTAAACCTTTTGAAGAAGGCTTTTTTTTTTTTTTATTCAGCAAAATTCCCTTAAGATCTATCCAAGGTGTTGGGTGTATGCAGAGCTCACTGCTTTTATTGCAGAGAAATAGCACAGTTTATCTACTTGCTTGTGAAAGATCTTCACACTCTTTCCAATTTTTGACAATTGTGAATAGAGCTGTTATGAACATTAATATACAGGTTTTTGTGTAAACATACATTTTTAATCCCTTTGAGTAAATTTCTAGGACTGAGATTGCTAGGTCACGGAGTAAGTATAAATTTAAATTTTTAAGACACTACTGATCTCCTTTCTGGGATGGCTGAATCATTTTGCATTCGCACTGGCAATATAGGAACATTGTCATTGTTCGTAATCCTTACCAGCACTTCCTGTTATCAGCAATACATATATTATATTACATATATATGTAAGAATATACAAATATTATTTTAATGAGTCTATTAGATAACAGTAGTATCTTTCCATGGTTTGAATTTGTAATTCTTGAATACCTAATGGTGACAAATAAAATTTTATGTGTTATTTTACGTTCACTTATTCTCTTCAGTCAAGTGTCTATATAAGGCTTTTGTCCATTTTTTAACGAGCTGTTTATTTTTTTAAGGAGTATTTTTTATATATACTACATACACATTCTTCATTAAATATGTGATTGACAAATATCTTCTACCAGTCGGTGACATTCTTTTTATTCTACTAACAGCGTCTTGAGCAGAGAAATTTTTTTTTTTTGCCTTGTCTAAGTTCTTGCCTAACCCCAAGGGCATAAAGTATCTTCAATGTATTTTTCTTGAGTTTTACATTTTAAGATTTATAATTAATTTTGAGTTAATTTTTATATAAGGTATCAGGTTGAAGTTCAGGTTCTTTTTTTTTTATATTTCTAACTGTTTCAACATCATTTGTTGGGAATATAATTTTTTTTCCATTGATTTGCCTTTGTACTTAAAAAAAATCATTGGGGGCGCCTGGGTGGCGCAGTCAGTTAAGCGTCCGACTTCAGCTAGGTCACGATCTCGCAGTCCGTAAGTTCGAGCCCCGCGTCGGGCTCTGGGCTGATGGCTCGGAGCCTGGAGCCTGTTTCTGATTCTGCGTCTCCCTCTCTCTCTGCCCCTCCCCCGTTCATGCTCTGTCTCTCTCTGTCCCAAAAATAAATAAAAAACGTTGAAAAAAAATAAAAAAAAAATCATTGGCCATATTTGTTTAGGTCTGTCTCTGGATTCTTTTCTGCTCTATCCATTCACATGTCTATCCTTTTACCAACTCTGTACTTTTGTATTTACCATAGCTTCACAAAGAGTCTTAAATCTAGATAGCATGATTTGTCCATCTTTGATTTTCCCTTATTAAAATTGTTTAGGTCAATCTACTTCTTGTTCTAGTTCTTTTGCCTTTCCATATAAATTTTCAAGTGACTTTGTCTATAGGTACCAAAATCCTGCTGGGAGAAAAATAATGGTGAAAAATCCATAGATCAGTTGAAGGAGAATTGACAGTGTTAGCATGCTAAGTTATCTGATCAGTGTCTAACTGTATACTGTAACCTTGCTTAACTCACTGAATTTTAAGAGTTTTTGTTTTGTTTTTAGCTATGTTTAAAGCAAATAAGAGAATTTCAGGAATTGGTTAGTTTTCAGTTCAATAGAAATGAAAGGTCATCTTATTCACCAGCCAAACTAGGGTAAAAATTATAATGGGAAAAATAATTACTTTTATAGACCCACAAGGCTCTATAAATATAGAGGAACAAATGTGAGCACATATATACAAATGTTTTATGAAAAAACATTAAAATGTTATTGAAAGACATAAGGTATCTGGTTGATTAACATCAAAATAATATGATTCAGTTCTTTAATGTAATCTAAAGATGTAAGTCTTTCTCATCTATATATTAAAACATTATAAGAATACAAAAATAAAAAGTGTATATTACTAGTGTGTTGTTATTTATAAAGAACATTGGACTAGAATATAAAATGAGAAAAAAAGAGTTATATGTCGATAGTTTTCTGTGTTATCAAACAAGTGGGAAAACAGACTGTGTGTGTATTGAATATATACATTCCTATGTATTCAGTATATATTTATCTATCTAATTCTATATCTATATCTATATATGCGTATATAAGCCTATACCTATATATAATTTTCTTTTCAGGCTTATTTAAATAGTGAAAAATTAAAATAAAAACAAAGTATTTAGTAAAGAAATCGTTAAGTAAATGTCCTTATCTCTTTCATGAGAAATACTATACAGAACTTTAAAAAAAAACACAAATCATGTGTTTATATTGTTGAATAAAAAGTGCAAGACAAGTATATACAATACAACATCATTTATATAAATACAAATCTACTTTGTGTCTATTAATGTGCATATAAAATGCAGTTCCATTTACGTGGGAAAAATAATACATGTGTATGTAAACAAAATCATATGCATTCGTATAAGATATGTGCATATACAGGTTACTTAAGGAGAAGAGTAAGGTTATATGTACATGTGAAAGGAAAAGAAGATGCACACTCACTTTTTCTTTCTGTAAATTTCTGTATTGTAATATTTTATAATTAGCCTGGATTCAAGGTATACAAATTGAAGAAAAATGACAAATAATATCCTAAGTTAAGTAACCAGGAATAAATTAGTTAGTCCTTTCCTCTCCTTTGCTTTATCTTAAATCTATATGTAATGCATAGGTGATCTATATATTTAGATAACCTGACATGTTTTCTTCTTTTTGGGATCTTCTTTATGAAGAGGATTATATGAGCCTTGTTTTCACTCATGTAAATCATAAAATTAAGTTCCTATTAAATTTTTGTTAGAATTGATGTACTGTCATCTTGTCATAGCCCGGTGATCAGTGTGAACCTCTGGCCTCTGCACCCACCTCATCGCTAATAATTGTAGTCAGTAGAATCCAGGGAGGCTTAGCTGTCTTCATTTTAATTTTACTTCTAAACTTTTATCATTATCTCTCATCATGTCAAGCAGGTGGAATGAATAATAGCTTCCATCTGTGACATTCAGTGGCTTATGAAATTCTAAGGTTGATTTAGAGTGATGCTATTGGCCTACATCCCATATGTTATTGTGCGGTTCATAGTAATAACACTGGCTTATCATTTCTCATCCCCATAGAAGATTTAATCTTATAAAATCATACTGCTGCTGTGCCATATGGACAATATAATTATGCACATTTCCATTTTTTATTTCAATTTGCAACTGTGAACATTCCAAACTGTATACTCTCCTAGCCTGCATGTACATCCCAAATATTAGTTAAAACTCTGTTTAAGGTGCATTTAATAAGGATAGCAGGCTTCTATCTTTAGTGATGTTTCATGTGGGAATATTTGAATGAAACTGGCATGATTTTGCTTCAGAGAAACTAACAGCAGTTAGGAAGTTGATTGATCAGTTTCTGGCTCCTGACATTTTGATCCATGATGTGAGCACAGGATGCTTACTTACCATGTGACTCTCCTGGGGACTTAGAACAGCATTCATCAATGTATCATTCTGGTGGGAAGGAGAAATGAAACAGCAGAGGAATAGAAAATGTCACTTAATTGTGGGCTCACAAAGAGATTTAAACTCTAAGTTCTTGGCAGGGAATTAATAAAAAGGAAAACGACCATGTATCTGTGTTTCTGAATAATCATATTCTGCTCATCTGGATACCAATAACATGCAGCTGTGGTTTTCCCTTTACCACACAAATGGATGCATCTGAAAATTTAATTCATGAAGAATTTTGGTGTACTTTCATTATGTCCAAGAACATATTGATCTAAGTAGGTCATATTTGGGTGAATATCACAAGACCCATGGGTTCCTCTTTTAGAATTTTTAAAATTTATTCTCTTTGATCTTTACAGGTCCCAAAAACCTATGAAAATTCTTTGGGTCTCACAGAGCCTTGAGAAACTGGTTATCTTGTACTTTTCCACTAAAGTTTTCTTTGATGGCTTTCATGTCTGGGTTCACAAAATGTTTCGTCCAATTTCTTGCTTTATACATGAAGTGTTCAGATTTATCATGCAGCTGCATTGGTCCTGTCCTTTGGGGAGAAAAAAAAATAGTCCAAAACTGCAGCAAAAAGAGTTGTGGTTTGAAAATCTTTTAAATTATTTTCTTCTAGTAAAATGTGTATAGTTTAAAGTTTTTAATGCTTCTTAATTATAAATTGATCCACATTTTTCTTACATTTTCTTTTATTTGATTTCTGTAATGCTACTTTCCTGACTAATGCACTAAAAATAATTGTCATATTATGCAACCATTGACTTGTTCATCTCTTCTTTATGTTTGTGATTACCTACATGAAATTTAATCTTTAGTTAATACTAATCCTTTATATGTTAAGGGGATATAACTTTCATTTTTCTATTTCAAGAAGAGTATGTATTAATTCCTGTTAATGTCAACATAATGTTTTGGCCAGTGCCTTAGTTTCTTAAGTATATATGCACATGTGTGTGTGGTTTACAAGTGATCTGTTTCTTTTTTATTTTAAAGTTTATTTATTTATTTTGAGACACAGAGAGAAAAAGAGAGTGAGAGGGAGAGTACGAGCAGGAGAAGGACAAAAATAGAGGGATAGAGAGAATCCCAAGCAGGAGCTTGATCCCATGAACCGTGATATCATGAGCTGAGATAACCCACTGAGCCACTGACGCGCCCCTGACACGTGATCTGTTTCTAAGGAGACTTTAAGTAATCCATGCTTAAAACACATTGTTGGAAAAATAAATAAATCGAGGGGTTAACCAAAATGAAATACATTTACAGAAAACAGAAGGAGTAAATGTTTTCAAACACATGAAGATAAATTGATAACTGCAACATGGCACTGAAATTTATTCTTAGTTTTCTTGGAACAAAGGAAAAGAGAAAACATATTGGATGGTAACCTTTCATCTGAAAGCATATGTATGCATCCACAAAGACAAAATATATCTGGATCAAAACCCAAGAGAAAACAATATCCATTCACCAAGAATGTGATAAGGCCTAATTTTTAAAAGTTATGTGTGACCAAAGTACAGATCTGTCCCTCAAAATTAAGACACTCGAGGCAAGGCCAACATGAATGATAAAAATATAGACTTATTTTAAGATCCTACATTTCCCTGGGGGAAACGAAGGGTTTTGGCAATCTTGATTATACCAACATTTGCATTAAAAAGAAGAATAAAAGCAAAACACTGAACAAACACATACAAAAATATACATTAAAGCTATTCCAATTCCTGAGAACTCACACCACGACTGTAGAAAAATTACACAGTTATCGTAGTCAGAACATACGTTTTAAGAGCATTAAAGATTACTAAGTAGTCAAAACTCAATGGTACCACTTAAACAGACTTTTTGGAACAGCCCCAGTGACATTCTTTAAATTCTCCAAACAAAAGAAATATATTATTTTAGAAGTTTGGTTGCAAAAGAGAGTACAATTAAGAATCATCTGGGTAGAGAAGTGCCTGGGTAGCTCATTGGGTTGAGTGTTGGACTCTTGATTTTGCTCAGGTCATAATCTCACAGTTCAAGAGATCAAGCCCCACAACAAGTTCTATGAGGGCCACAGGGAGCCTGCTTGGGATTCTCCCTCTCTCTCTGCCCCTTGCCCACTTATGCTCTCTCTCTCTCTCTCTCTCTCTCTCAAAATATAAAATATTATGATGGGATTTGGAAAAACAGCAGCTAAGTCAGGATAGTATTTTTCTTTTTTTTTAAACCAATCAAATTCCACAATAAAAAAAGAAAGAAAGAAAGAAAGAAAGAAAGAAAGAAAGAAAGAAATAACACAGAGTAAATAAAATAGCAAAACACAGAGTAAATAAAATAGCAAAAATAAAACCCATGGACAAAATTGATTCAAAATTAGCTCTGTCATGTGTGCTTCTCTATACTGGACATCAAACATAGTGAATGAATAAATGAATTGGTAAGAAAAGAAAACTCCACTAAGCCCAGGTGTTTAGAATCATTATAATGAAATTGAAAATAACTACATCAATGCCCTATGTGAAAGGTTATGTGCAGTAACCCAATGGCTAAATATTTTTTAGTAAAAATATTTTGATAGTATTAAGCAGACGCTTTATACCTAAATTTTACTATGGACTTTGGAAGATTTTTACATCAAAAATTGCTAGATCTTTGGATTTTACTAAGTTTTGTAGAGATAACTTAAGTGCATCATTTAAAAATATCTTAACCAGAGTTTTAGGGATGAATGTGGAGATATTAGTAGACATCATAGGAAGAAATATGTCATTCAAAAGATTGTATATTAATTAATAACTTTTTAAAATGCTCATTTTGTACTTTGAACGTGCCTAGTATATTTATTATCAGCTCTTGACTGGAAAAAAAGAGTCATTAAATAATTTAATTAATTGAATTTGGGAGAAAGGATAATATCCAGATTTAATCAAAGAGTACAATCCTATACCTCACATGGAAATATCAGTTTTTTTAATCTTTAATAAACCTTTAAAAAGTTTCCTATGTGGGCAATTGTGAATTCTAATTGGACTAAAAGGTTTTAATATGATGTGAGATAAAATTTTAGATATATGAGCACTTTCATATTTTTAGTATTTGCAGTACCTAGTAATTATTGGGCCCTGATTTACATTTAATGGATGAGGATAGTCAATTTATTGGCTTAAATAGATATCTCTGAAAGTACTTGTTGATGGATATAACCAGAGTATTTTCTCCAATATGCAATTCTTTTTTTTTTTTTTAATTTTTTTTTTCAACGGTTTTTATTTATTTTTGGGACAGAGAGAGACAGAGCATGAACGGGGGAGGGGCAGAGAGAGAGGGAGACACAGAATCGGAAGCAGGCTCCAGGCTCTGAGCCATCAGCCCAGAGCCCGACGCGGGGCTAGAACTCACGGACCGCAAGATCGTGACCTGGCTGAAGTCGGACGCTTAACCGACTGCGCCACCCAGGCGCCCCTCCAATATGCAATTCTGTTCATCACATCCACTTATTTAGATCACTGTCTAAAAATGCAAACACATCACAGATTAGCCATTAGCACCCTTTAACAAACCTTATTAATCACATTAGCTAGCTACAGAAATGAGGATCCTTTGGAAATAAAATTTCTAAGCACTTACTTTTTGCTCCCTCTAATCCTGGTTGATTGATGATTCAGAAAAATCTCTTACTTTGTATCCTGTTACTTAACTGTGACAAGTCCCCATTTATTCTTTTGGTTTTCTAATGCTCACTTCCTTCCCCACCCCACATCTCATTATTTCATCATTGAAGTTATTTTATCATGCTTCCTAAATGTTCTTTTCTCCACTTAGATAAAAGACACATTTTAATTTCCATCTCTTTTATTATGCGTTCACTGACTCCTTTCTTGAATAACCCTTGTTTTCCCAATTCAATTGTGAGTTCTTAGGAAATACTGATCACAGTCTATGTAATTTTCATGTACGCCTATGAGCTTAGCCTAGGTCTTCATATGTGGATGAATGGTTTTGGAAAAATTGAAGGAGGGTAATGGTGTTGGGATGTGTCTGCTACAAAAAGTGAGTGTTCTCGGCCCAGCCAAGGGGCTCAGAAGCTTTAGGTTCTTTGAAAGACTCATTGAATGAAGGTAAAAAGCATCAAAGAAAAGATTTTCTTGGTTCAAATTTTTCTGAAATAACACAAAGGAAACAAAATACATTAATGTTAACAATATTGATTAAACATTATAGTAAAATTAGCCTAATGGCTGTATTGACTCTTACTTTATTAAAAATGAAATAGAAAATTGAGTTGCTCTCACTCTTCCCTTTTTATCAATCTCAGCTTGTAGTAATGGAATAAAACTCCTACTTGTAGTAGGAGTTTAAGAGTTCCTCTAAATCTATTTTCTTGCATTTAGTTGGTCAGCTCTGAAAACGACTCAAGAGAGATGCAGAAAGAGTTACAATGAAATTGGTAAAAAGTGCAACGATACCAACATTATTGGTCCAAGAATGAAAATTCATTTTATTTATTACATAAATCATGTTGCCAATCAGGAAGTGAGCACCCACTATAATTCAAAAATGTTATTTACACTAACCATAATGGAGAAATCTGATGGATATCACTATGGGCAAGTGATTAAGGTTAAAATTACCAACCATAAGTCATATGGATACTATGTGCTCCCTGATATGCTGGGATGAAAAGCATCCTTCTCTGTCATATTACCCCCAGTCCAATCATTAAAAACAATCAGACAAACTGTAATTAAGGAGCACTTTATGAAATACCTGACCAGTACTCCTTAAAGCTATTAAGGTCATGAAAAATAAAATAACAACTGAGAAAGTGTCAGAAGGAGGCATAATGACAAAAAGCAATGTGGTATCCTGCATTGAATCCTGAGATGGTGAAAAAACAAAAACAAAAACAAAACAAAAACCCAGTGTAAAAACCGGTAATATCACTCACATTCATTGCTGGTGGGAATGCAAAATGGTACATTTTGGAAGACAGTTTGGCAGTTTCTTACAAAACTGATCATACTCTTACCATACAATCTAGAAATTATGTTCCTTCCCATTTATCTAAAGTAGTTAAAAACTGACATCTACATAAAAGCCTGAATAGGGACATTGATTGCAGTTTTATTCATAATTGCCAAAATTTGGAAGCAACCAAAGTGTCCTTCAGTAATGGATATGGATGAATGGATAAATAAACTGTGGCACATCCAGATGATGGAATATTATTCAGCACTAAAAAGCAATGAGGTATCAAGCCATGAAAAGACATGGAGGAAATTAAATGCATATTACTACGTGAAAGTAGCTAATCTGAAAAGGCTACATACTATATGCTTCCGATTATATAACATTCTGGAAAAGGCAACACTCTGAAGCCAGTGCAATGTTAGTGACCACTAGGGGTAAATGGGGAGGAAGGGATGGATATGCAGAACGCAGAGGAATTTTAGAGCAGTGATACTATGATGGTGAATAAGACATTATTCATTTGTCAAAAACCACAGAAATACACACGGAGAGTGAGCTGTAATGCAAACTATGGACCTTGTGTGATTATGATGGGCCAATGCAGGTTCATTGATTATGACCAATGTGCCACCCTGGTGAGGCAGGTTAATAGCAGGGGAGGCTACACATGTGTTGGGGTAGAGAGTAGATGGGAAATCTCTCTACCTTCCTCTCAAATTTGCTATGAACCCAACACTTCTCTAAAAAGTTAAGTATTAAAAAAAACTGGTGATATCTGCAAGTCTGATAACATAGTCAGTTGTAAAATACTAAGGTTAAAGTTTTAATTTTGATAAGTGTACGATGCTAACATTAAATGAAGCTCCTGAATGGTGTACAGGAACTCTGCGATATCTTTGTGACTTTTCCTTAAATGCAAAATTATGTAAATATAAAAACCTCAAAAAATAAAAAGAGCTTTAAATGGAACAGAAAAGGTATTATTCATAACAGTCTACCCAACAACAAAGATACCATTATTATAAAATATGTCATTTATATTGAACTACTGAATATTTATATGGAATGGAAACTATCATAATCCCAAGAAATGTTTCGTTGAAGAAAACTCATGCAACTTCATAAAGAGTCCCATGCACTTATAAATACCTTCAAAGAACTGATTTTCACAAATCCCTTCTATATTCAATATATATTGATTTTGATAGCAGGAAAAGTTTCTTAACTTTTAAATTCTCATGAGCATAATAGGTTATGAAGGAAGGAAATAAATAGATATCCCAATTAAGAATTTAAATAAGAATTAAAAAAAAATCAGATGCTGAGACTTATTAAAAGATTATATTTAGGAAAATATTTATTCACTTATCATTCATTCAATATTACTGAGTGTGTACTTTGTGTCAGCCACTATTCTAATTTCTGGAAACCCAGAGCAGAAGCAAATATGAGAGATAAGATTCTTGGTTGTTGTTTTTTTTTTATTATTTTTATTATTGAAGTATAGTTAATATACAATGTTATAGTAGTTTTGTGTGCAAGATTCTTATTTAAGAAAAAGTCCATACTAATAAAGAATAAAAGGAAGGAAGACAAAACAAATAAGTAATCAAGAAAATAAGATAATTTCTGATTAAAGTAAGAGTTGTGAAGAAAGTGTGCTTCTATAAAAAATAATAATGGGAGGTTTTATGAGGTGATTTTGAGTGTGACTTAAAATTTTTTTCAGTCAGTGAATATCTGTGGATAAATAATTTAGGCATGAAATAGAAAATTTTGCTATGAAATAGGCAAAGTTTTCTTCTGCAAGGCTTTTGGTGTCAGGAATTGACTCGATACAGTCGAGGGTTGAGCCATGTTTAGTGTCTGTTGTTGGTGTGGTTTCCCATACTGCACTGCAAGCCTTAACTTCCTTTTGTGAGACCTTGTGTTTGTGGTTGGTATTAGTTTGACAGAAGATTTTTCTCACTGTCTGCTGTATATGGAACCTTACGTTTCCCCTTGTGGCGTGCTCCTAGAAATCTCTACCAGCTCTAGTGTGCTCACAGAACTCAGTGTTTTTTTTTTGTTGTTGTTGTTTTTAAACATTTATTTATTTTTGAGACAGAGAGAGACAGAGCATGAACGGGGGAGGGGCAGAGAGAGAGGGAGACACAGAATCGGAAACAGGCTCCAGGCTCTGAGCCATCAGCCCAGAGCCAAACGCGAGACTCGAACTCAAGGACCGCGAGATCGTGACCTGAGCTGAAGTCGGACGCTCAACCGACTGAGCCACCCAGGAGCCCCAGAACTCAGTGTTTTTTACCCTAGCGGTGGGGAGGGGGAATATTCACTCTTGCGGCTACCTTTCAATCCAAGGTAAAACCCTGTGTTTCTGGACCTCATACGTGTGCTTATTTCAGTGGTTTTGCCCATTGCCAGCTGCAGTTCTGTGCTCAGCATGTATTTCTTCACCTCTCCTCAGATACAGAGAGTATTCTTTTGTTTCTTTTTCCAGGTGCAAAGGATTTTGCTATTGCCACGGGAAAGGAAAAAAAAAAACATTTCCTTCCCACTTGGCTCAGTTTAGATATTTGTCTCTGGGGGAGAAAAGGGAAAAAGAGTGTGGGGAGAGATATTGCCTTTTCTTTTTTTTTTTTCCCATAGAGCAGCTATTCGTCTCCTATGGCATAAACCACAAATGACTCTGTATCACTACAGTCACCAATATTTTTTTGTGAGCCCCTGTGATGTTTGTGGAGTAGAAGCTGTGAATAGATGTTTATTCTCCTTATATCTGTGGCCACCAGGGTTTCTACATTCTCTTGCTGAGAATATACACTACATGTATCAACTCATCGCCATTGTTGCCCAAATTCTTACTACTGTGTAGCTGCATCTGCCTGAGGTATGTAAATGCTCACGTCTTATCTTTCCTTGCAAGCACTTGCCTTTCTTTAGATTTCAGGTTGGTTGTTTTGTTTGTGACCTTCCATTTGTGATCAGTTTTTGAAAATTTATAATGATGCAGGTTGTCTCAATTGGTTGGTTGGTTGGTTGGTTGATTGAAGAATGCAAGCAATGCTTTTACCAGTTTCCTGTATTCTAAAAGGGAACCAGAAATAATAGCACTCTTTAAATGAAGGGAATATATATTAATTAACAACACAATATCTATAATTTCTTATGAATGTTTCAAGAGCCATAATTTTATAACCCATAACTAGGTATATTAAGAACCAGGTATATTAAGAACCAAAAATGGATTCAGAAATGACACAATTTGGATGTTAGCATAAAATATTAAAACAGCTATTATTAACTTTATTTAAAGGACAAGATGTACATGATGAGTGAGCGCATATAGAATATAAACTTTAAAAAGGTAAACTTAAGAAAAATGGAACTCTTAAATTCAAAATACAGTTTTTGCAATAAAAATTCCTGAATGGGCTTAACAGCATATTGGGGCTTCAAAAAAGAAAAAAAACACACAAAAAACAAAAACACTAAAAACTAACAAACAAAAAAACCCCAAAAAACAAAAAACAAAAAACAAAAAAAAGTTTGTGAACCTGACATTTCATAGTCACTTGCAATGGAAAACAGTCTTCAATTTTATAAACTGGGTTTTATCAGTCAATCATTTTAAAAATGATTTGGGTGCCTTATTTTCCTAGCACTGGGCTAAATTTAGAATGCATAGAAATAAAGGAAAATTTACCTATTTAAAGTATTAATAATTTCTTTGTAGAGGGATGAAATGTATGAAACAATTAGCAAATCGCTAAGTACATGAATGATATTACCAAAGTGCTTTAGAAATTCAAAAGAAATCAAAGTCTGAATAAACTACAATAGTTAGGCAAAATTATTGCTCAAGTTGGCAATTGAAAAGCATAAAATTGGCCCTTGAAAGACAGAAGAGCATTTGAACAAAGAACTGAATAGTTACATAGCACTTCCTGAGTGTCAGATCTTATTTTTAATTTTTTACGTATATATTTCGCACTAACCCTATGAGAAAGTAATATTAGTATTTTACTTTATAGATGTGGTAATGATCTCAAAACAGTTGATTGACAAAGTATGATAAGTAGTAGCCTTAGCACTTGGATCCAGGCTGTCTGGCTTTGGGTCAAATGCTCTGAAGTCAGGGTTGGGCATTTATCTGCCACATTTGGAGGACAGCATAGAGATCACTCTGACTGTAATAAATGATTGCAGTTTGGACTGGGGAAATACTGGCGAGGTGGGATAAGAGCAGACTATTGTAGACCTTCTCTATTGTTTGTCAAAACGGCTGAGAGACTTCCATAAGCAGATAGAATTCCTTGTACCTTCAATCACTTTCAATTGATTTCCAGGCTAAGATAGAAAATGGAAACTGCATTAGTTAAGAGATGGATGATCCTCTTTACGTGATGGACTCAGAGCTAAAAATATCAGCAAGGAAATTCAATTCACAAAGCACTACTTCACAGGGACACAGACCAAGCTATTAGCCCAATTGGTATTTTTAATAGAGTTGCTTTCTGTGACTCCATTATTGCCTCTCAGAGCTCTTCTAAATTATTTGTTTTAAGGCAAGACCAGAAAGATCTGCGTTTGAGAAACTGAGTTTCTCATAGGGAAGGAATTTGTTTGTTTGTTTTTTGTTTATTGTTGTTGCTCTCCAACTGCAACGATGTAAGAGCTTTACCTTGGCTTTAGTGCTCTGAAAATGGCACAGGGAAGGCCCTGCTAATACACATGACATTGCTTTATTTCTGGTGGGCATATATTCTAGTACAGCCTAGCCTTGTTTTGTCTGCTACCAATTGCCTTTGACGCACTGAAAACTGCAATTTCTCTACAAGTATTAGTGCATTTTGTATCTATGTGGATAGTTATTAGAGTATATTTACATGGTATTGTTTCTAAAATTAAGTGTAATCATCATAAACACTATTGGTTTCTCACGAAAATAAAGTAATTATCTGATTTCTTTTTGAGAAGTTGCAATATGTAGTGATGGCCAGCAACACACTGTACTCAGAAGCAAACATGTGTATTAATGCCAATTATCTGAAATGGTGTGAGGAAAAATGAAAAACCATCCAAGATTCTGGTGTTTTCCAACTGTTTCTGAATGCTATTTTTGAATAAATTAGAAGGTACACATGATTTCCATAGATTGAGCTTAAAAGCTGATGAAAATAGTTAAACTGTATCATATAAAAATCTTAGGTAAGACTTCATCTCCCTTTGGCAAAATCAGGAAAGCTTTTTACTCTATAAAAGTAAAGCTATTTTAGGTGCTTAGCATCGTGTCAATCTTAGAATAGGAATAGAACAAGCAATTATTAAATAAACATATGGTTCAAAAGAATATACAAAAAAATAGATGGGTCTTCGGTTATAAACACTGACACTACTAATGTGCAATTCTTATCAGGCCTCAGTGTCAGTAAACCTGTTTTTTCCTACAGCAGTGAGTTATACAATGCTTTAGCAGCATCAGATTATTGCTCAAAGTAATACTTATGATTTTGCTGAAGGTCTTTTTGCAAATATTCTGCGATCAAATTTTGAAACACTTAATTTCAGGAAAATGTACATACTTCTTTTTCCTATAGAACGAGAGTTATTTTCTCCTTTGGATTTCACTCATAGCCATCGTATTATCTTAAATAGTTGATATGTTTGTTCCCCCTGATGTTATTTATGTGTATGTTTGTCTTGTAATTTAGCTGTTATTTATAGGCATTTCTTTTATTGTAAGCTAATCTGGCCGGTGCTTTCTGTATTACATTAAGTTATTCAGTTTTTTACACAAATGCTCCTTAGGATCATTGATGGAAACGTGATTTATGAAAGATTCTGTAATATGTAAGAAATTAATTTCAGTCATTTTATGATTGATTTTCCTACCTTATTCTAATCATTCATAAAATCTTAGAGAAAAAGCAAGTCTATAATTATAACCCTTTCAGGAAGCACTATCTATAGTCATATTTAAAAGTCAGACTTAACTTCAGTCATAAAAAGTTTTGTATGATGACTGAATTAAATTCAGTAGTTAGTAGTATTTAGTTCCCTCTTTTTTTTTTTAATTTTTTTTTTCAACGTTTATTTATTTTTGGGACAGAGAGAGACAGAGCATGAACGGGGGAGGGGCAGAGAGAGAGGGAGACACAGAATCGGAAACAGGCTCCAGGCTCTGAGCCATCAGCCCAGAGCCTGACGCGGGGCTCGAACTCACGGACCGCGAGATCGTGACCTGGCTGAAGTCGGACGCTTAACCGACTGCGCCACCCAGGCGCCCCAAGTTCCCTCTTGACAACCTGAATTGTGTTAGGAACTATGGGTTAGCCCTTCTGGTTCAGAGGAATATGAAATGATTCCTTCAATAAGAAGTAAACAAATACACCCAAATCTAATGCTATAGAACTACACATCTTGATTTAATCTTTTTGAGTTATTTTGAAAGCACTCTATAATCTATCCTTTGGGATACATGTGGATGATACTTCCCAGTCTGATAATACACACTTTTGCTTACTTTTCTCAGTTTTTCCGAGTTCCATATGAAAGTCTCTGTGTCTTTGCCTTCAGACCCTTAGGAATTTCATTTATTCAGATGAACTGGATACGAAGTTTCTGTAGCTAAAGGGATTTTCCTTATATTTAAATGAGTTTTTGAAGGTCCTCAAAGTGGACAGTTCAGGTGCAATAGCACAACCCAGGTTAAAGATAGACCTGCCTGGCATGTTAGTTTACCTCTCTTCATTTGTTCTGCATTGAGTGAAAGGGAATAACATACCACACAAATGATTGGACTAGATAATTCTTAATTGTTCTTGTAGAATAATGCTGCTGCACATGACTATAATTTAAATAGAATTTTAGAAGCACCTGGGTGCCTCTGTTGGTTGAGCGCCTGGCTCTTGATTTCATCTCGGGTCATGATCCCAGGGCAGTGGGATCAAACCTTGGGTTGGGCTCTGTGCTGAGCAGGGAGCTTGCTTAAGATTGTCTCTCTTTCTCTGTCTGCCCCTCTCCCCTGCTCACATCTCTCTCTCTTTCTCAAATAAAAAGAAATAAAAAGGAAAAAAGGAAAAGAAAAGAAAAGAAAGAAAAGAAAAGAAAAAATAAGAAAAATTATAATTTGAGAAGGGAACCAGAAATGCTAAGAGTATTGTCTGACCTGTAAAGAATCTGAATATTTTTACCAACTGATGAGGAGGTGGATTAAATGAATCTAATCAATAATTTTACTGATCCTATTTTTAAAGGGCAACAATTATTAAAAATTCAAGAGTACCTTTCACAAATGACATTTCCTTTATATACTTATTCTCATCATCATCATCATCATCATCATAAATTAGCTTTTTCCTTTTCTAGCATACTGTTTCAATTCTCACATAACAAGTATTTAATAGTCTCATTGAATTTTTTGCAAGGATTTTTTTTATTAAAATAAACATTTTAGTGACTAGGAGCAATTGAACTCAAATGTGGTTCTTAAGCAAGCAAGCTGGGTGGTTGTTGATAATAAAGCAAATCTTGGGGCGCCTGGGTGGCGCAGTCGGTTAAGCGTCCGACTTCAGCCAGGTCAGGATCTCGCTGTACGTGAGTTCGAGCCCAGCATCAGGCTCTGGGCTGATGGCTCAGAGCCTGGAGCCTGTTTCCGATTCTGTGTCTCCCTCTCTCTCTGCCCCTCCCCCGTTCATGCTCTATCTCTCTCTGTCCCCCCCAAAAAAAAAAAAGTTGAAAAAAAAATTAAAAAAAATAAAGCAAATCTTATTGTAATAGAGCAAATTATGATCGGAAAACTTTTTTTTATTCCACTATCAAAATTAAAATTCTCCTACTTCTCAATTCATGTTTTCTTGTGATGTAATTTACATACAGTAAAATCCATTCATCCTGTTGTACAGTCCTATGAGTCTTGACAAATGAATACAGCTATACAACTACCACCGTAATCAAGATGTCGATCAGTTACATCAACCCAAATTATCTCCTTGTGTGTAGAAATGCCTCTCCAGAATCAGAGTATGTGATCATTTGAGTTGGCCTTCAATCAATTATCATCCTTCTATAAATTACCATAATGCATTTACGTGCTCTTCCATGAATCAAAAGTTCATTGCTTTTTATTGCTGTGTAGTATTCCATTACAAAGATGTATCTAGTTTATGTATCCATTCACGTGTGGAAGGACATTTAAGCTGTTTCTTGGTTTTGGCCATTATGACTAAAGTCACTATGAACATGTACCTATGGTGTTTTATGTGAACATGAATTTTCATTTAGTTTGGATAAATAATACATAGGATTAGGATTGCTGAGTTATATGTTAAGTGTATGATTTATTTTATAAGAAACTGCCAATTTTTTTCTAAAGCAGCTATCAGCATTTTCTATTCCTAACATAAGTATATGATGTCTTGTTGCTAGTCTTCATACTTACCAGCATTTGGCATTGTCAGCCTGTTTATATTTTAGCTATAGCAATACATATGTAGTAGAATCTCATTGCACTTTTAGTTTTCATTTTCCTAACAAGTGATTTGTCAACAGGATTTGGTAAAGTATCTGGGGATTTTTTTTTCCCAAGGAGAAAAAAGATTGCATTGAATCTGTATATGTACGGAGAATTTTAGAGAGAACTGACATCTTAACAATAGTGATTCTTGCAGGTAGAAAATTAGTCTATGGAAACTTAGATCTGCACAAAGAATAAAGAGCATCAGATATAGAAAATACGATAGTTAATTTTATGGCAATCAAGTTGCCTGCAGGACATAGCCATTCCTTTTTTAAAACTCTTGGAGGAAAGCCCCATCTTGAAAGCCATACCCCCTCTGCAGTATTACTTAGGGTTGAGTGAGTAGATAAATATAATTGTCCTAGAAATAATTCATTTTCTCTGATATTTAACCTTTAGTGATAATAAGGATATTTTGATCTCTATTTGTCATACTCCTTTGTCTTAGTCTGTGGGCATACAACTCAAATTGGTAAATGAGACGTTATTTTGGGGAATTTCATAAGACCCAAAGCCTCATCCTTACTCTGGGAGCTAAAAATAATATGTAATTCATTTTTTTACATCTTTTTAGTCACTTAATCAATGTGTCAACAAACATTTACCTTCAGCATCTAAAGTGGGTAAGATTTTCCATCAGCTAATACACATTGTATATTACATATGATAAATTAAAAATGGGCAGAAAACATGAACAGACATTTCTTCAAGAAGACATACAGATGACCAAGAGACCCATGAAAGAATGCTCATCATCACTGACCATCAGGGAAATGCAAATCAGAGCTACAAATATCACATCACACCTGTCAGAATGGCTAAAATCAAAAACACAAGAAATAACTGTTGGCAAGGAAGTGGAAAAGAAGGAAATCTTGTGCACTGTTGGTGGGAATGCAAATTGGCACAGCCATTCTGAAAACAGTACGGAGGTTC
Organism: Prionailurus bengalensis; assembly: GCF_016509475.1. Taxonomy (NCBI): domain Eukaryota; kingdom Metazoa; phylum Chordata; class Mammalia; order Carnivora; family Felidae; genus Prionailurus; species Prionailurus bengalensis. Next base: position 145,852,434 of record NC_057345.1, read on the forward strand.
CTCAAAAAGTTAAAAATAGAACTATCTCGGGGCGCATGGGTGGCTCAGTTGGTTAAATGACTACCTCTTGGTTTCAGTTCAGGTCATGATCTCACACTTTTGTGAGCTCGTGTTGGGCTCTGAGCTGGCAGCGTGGAGTTGGCTGGGGATTCTCTCCCTCCCTCTGGCTCTCTGTCCCTCCCCCAGTTGCATGTCTCTGTCTCTTTCAAAACAAATGAATAAACTTAAAAAAATTAAAAAAATATATAGAACTACCTTCCAATCCAGTAATGCCACTACTGACTATTTACCCAAAGAATACAAAACACTACTTGGAAAGGATACATCCACCTCTATGTTTATTGCTGAATTATATAAATAGCTAAATTATGGAAGCAGCCTAAGAGTCCACTGATAGATGAATGGATAACAAGGTGTGGTATTTATATACAATGGAATATTATTCAGCTATACAAAGAATGAAATCTTGCCATTTGCAACAACATGGATAGAGTTAGAGAATATAATGCAAGTGAAATAAGCCAGTCAGGGAAAGACAAGTAACATGTAATTTCAGCCATATGTGGAATTTAAGAAACAAAGCAAAGAAAAGAGAGAGAGAGAGAGACAAGTCAAGAAACAGACTCTTAACTACAAAAAACAAACACATGGTTACCAGAGGGGAGATGGATGGGGGGTGGCTGAAATAGATGTTGGGGATTAAAGAGTATACTTATTTAAAATAATAATAATAAATTTTATTAAACATTAATTAATGTCAATTACATGTAAATATTACAGTAATATATAACCATAACATGTTATGTATTCCATATAATTATAATATATATATTATTACATATATACATATATATCACACATATAAATTACCTTCCATCACCAGCTTTTGTTCTTCCAATCTTACTCTCCATAAATGTTTCTAGTGGCAGCTTTGGTGGCATAAATTCCTGAGGTAGAGGCCTAAGCAGTTACCTCATCAGCAGGTATTTTTTAAGAACTACAGATGCTGCTATATTTATTCAGAATTCCCAAAAGCTAAGGTCAGCAGGAGAATAATGCCATTACTTCAAGGGAAACAGCATTTGATAGTTTGCAGTTATGTTCCTATCAGATTTAACATCAGCCACAATCTTGCTCCAAGAATTATCAAAATTCATGAGTGACTCAAGTTTGTGTGAACCACACAGTGTCACATTTCTTCCTTCTGCTCTTCTCCAGTGATCTTTCCCAGTGCTTCTTAAATTCCAAGAGGAGATTTTACCACTGTGGTTAGAAAGTAAAAACCCCACTTGTTTGTAGTTCTGAGCTTCCAAAAGCTTGTCAAAAATCTTAATTTCTTGGGGCACCTGGATGGCTCAGTCGGTTAAGCCTCTGAGTTAGGTTCAGGTCATGATCTCAAGGTTCATGAACTGGACCTTTGCATTGGGCTCTGCTCTGACAACTCAGAGCCTGGAGCCTGCTTTGGATTCTGTGTCTCCCTCTCTCTCTGTCCCTCCGATGCTTGTACTCTCTCTCTCTCTCTCTCTAAAGTAAAGGGAGAAACATTAAAAAAATAATAATAAATAATTTTTTTTAAAAATCTTAATTTCTTTTTCAGGATGCATGTGCTCGAAAGAGGGCATCCAGTCACAAAGATTTTCACTAATTGGCCTACAGCCTACAAAATTCCTCAAGCTAGAGAATAATGCTCAGGGAGAATTTAGATTATACTAAATTTGCATTTACCTCAATAACAATAGAACATTTACTGCAGCTTCTGCCTTGCATAGCAGGTATTTAATACCTTTGTTCCAGCTTAAGCATTATTGGGAACAGATGAACAATGAAAAAGATGTTGAATAGACTTGAAATAAAGGTCTAACGAAAGCCAGAACTCAAGAATTATAAAATTAATTTTAAATTTGGATTAGGTACATAAATGTTTAGTATTGTGCATTTTTCATGTGCATAATCTTAAAAGAGGATTTCAATAGTTGTCATCACAGAACATAAAATAATTTCATGTTAATAAAGGAAGTAAACATATATCCCTCTACATAGAAGAGAGGAGAAATAAAACTTGTAGTAAGATACAACTAAGATAAGAACTCAGATGTGAACTCAGGAATGTATTGACATAAAAAAAAATCAAAATATGACCAGGAAGCAGTATCACTATGGCCTTCATTCATAGAGAGCATACTTGGAATTGAATTGCTTTGCTAGTACTTTCTATAACACTCAATAACCTTTTATTTCCCTTGACATGGTAAAAGTGAACTGCATGTCACATTATGTCTCTCAGTCTGAACTACTATTTTCCCCATTATTTTCTATTACTCTTGAGTTTGCTTGTTATTGCCAGGTTTTCCATAAAGAAAGTAGAATTGCATAATTTTTACTGATGTTTTTTAGGTGAACACAGCAATCACAAGTTTCTTAAGCTAAAAAGGGCTCAACATTACTGCAGGACTACCTCAGACCCTGTTTCTCTTAATAACTGCCCTACTTTTGTGGTGCCTGGTGGCTCAGTCAATTAAGCATTCCACTCTTGGTTTCAGTTCATGTCAGGATCTCACGGTTGGTGAGTTCAAGTCCTGCACTGGGTTCTTTGTTGACTACAGGGAGCCTGCTTGGGATTTTCTCCCTTTCTTTCTGCCCCTTCCCTGCTCCCTTGTTCTTGCTTTCTCTCAAATAAATAAATAAACTTAAAAAAATTAAAAAAAAAGGTAACTGCCCTACTTTCTTTTCTTTTTTTGCAAGAGAGAGAGAGAGAGAGAGAGAATGAGTGTGCCCCAATGCAAGGGAGAGGCAGAGGAAGAGGGAGAAGGAATCTTAAGCAGCATGGAGCCAGAGCTGGAGCCCAACTGACAATTGATGCAGGGGCTCAATTTCAGAACCTTGAGATCATGACCTGAGTTAAAAGCAAGACTCTGGCACTTAACCCACTGAAACACCCAGGCACCTCAGAATTGCCCCACTTTTAATGACAGGGTTTAATCATCCAGGAGACTCTTCCTGGGGACCCTATTTATTATTTAGAGGTTAAAGTAGTCAGAAGCTGGCCTCCTGAAAATTAAAGTAATCTTGAGAAAGACTTTCAATCCAATTCATGGTATAGAAAGTTTTCTCTCTTTGTTTCCTAAACACATCTAGGTCAGATCAGAATTACAATAGAACCTTCTGTCAAGAAACGAATTCTATGCTCTTGGACAGAGATTTTAAGTAGTTCAGAAAGGCAAAAATAGAACAATCCTCTTCCTCAAAGTCTTAAATCTGTATATTTGTGTATATTGATCACAAAATGCAAAGTACTGGTTGACTTTATCTTTATTTATTTATGCCATTTTACTGTTTATTTTCTATCATATTTTTCTTGTATTTTTGATGTACAATTGACATACAATGTTAATTAGTTTTAGGTGTCAGCATATTTACTTGACAATTCTATACATTCCTCAGTGCTTAACACAATAAGTGTAGTCGCTGTCACCAAACAACAGTATTATAATATTATTGATTATATTCTCGGCTGTATTTTTCATCTCCATGATTTCTTTACTTTATAATTGGAAGTTTGCCCTCTATTTTGCTCATCCCCCTCACTCACCTCCTCCTTTGGTCACCATCAGTTCCTTCTCTGTGTTTAAGAGTCAAGGTTGACAGGGGTGCCTGGGTGGCTCAGTTGGTTGAGTGTCGGACTTGGGCTTAGGTCTCCATCTCAAAGTTGGTGGGTTTAAGCCCCACCTCCACCTTTCTGCTGTCCGCATGCCACTTCAGATCTGTCCCCTCTCTCTCTGCCCCTCCCCTGTTCATGCTCTCTCTTACACAAAGATAAACAGTAAAAAACAAACAAACAAAAAAATCAAGATTGACATTTTTTCAGTTTCTTTATATATGATATGATAGGGAAATATATATGTATGATAGGGAAAGATAAGATAAAGTGAGCAAAGAGGGAAAGGTTAGGACCTGAGGTCCCTGATGGGGAAAACACTTATTTTGGAACGATGCTGGGAGTGTCTGACCACAGCAAAAGCCTTCATTTGCCTGCTGCTCATTTTGTGTCCATCTCTTCAATCTTCAAAGCTGCGAGACAACAAATCTCGGGTATTGAAGTAAAAAAAAAATCCTGTAATACAGGTTCCCTAAAAGTGTTATAGGATTTTTTTTTACCTCAATGCCCGGGGTTCCTTGTCTTGCCGCTTCGAAGAATGAAGAGGTGGACCCAAAATAAAATGAGTAGCAGGCAAAAGTTTATATTAGAGTATAAGATCAGAAAGTAAGAATAGTATGAAAGCTCTCTTTACAGAGAGGGGACATTCAAAAGTGAATGCCCGCAACTATAAGCAAGGGTCCTTGGTATATAACGTCTGGTCACCTCCCCAACCCCTTCCCCCTTATTCCTTCTCAGGTTCTATCTTTATTGGCCAGATAAATCAAGGTTCTGGGTTGTCCATTCCTGATTGGCTCATTTCCATTTTCTGAGGGGTGCTCTTGGGTCATACTGTTGCTTGTGGGTCATACCTTTTATGGTCTACTACTTATTTTTAGTCAGCTCTTTTGTCAAATTCCTGAAGAGAACCCTAGGAGAAGTAGGTGGTGGCTCTTATATTTTTAAGAGGAATTTTATGCCCGAGGGGGTTTGCTGTAATCAGACTCTCCCAGCATTGTTCCCAAATCGGTGTTTTTCCCCTACCCTTAGACTTCAGGTCTTATCCTTCCCCTCTCTTCCTATTTTATCCTATCTTTTTCCTATCATAAAAGGACCCACTTTCTCTTATATTTTATTTACTCTGACTCCACTCCCAGCATCATCAGGGACAACTGGAAAACAAGGAGATCACATGTAGATTATTGACAACCATTAAAATATTTTACCATCACATTTATATTCCCCACAATTTAGGAAATAACAATCCACAGGTCTCTGTGGATATTTGAGTGTGATTAGGAGACCATGAGGGCGAAGGGAGTAAGGGAGGGAGGTTGCGGAATAAATCTTTTGTAAGAACATTTGAAAAGACTCAAACTTTGCTCTTTTCACTACTGATATTTCTAGGATCCTAAGCCAAATAGAGGGAGCCATGACCTCACTCTGCTTACTGACTTCCAATAATCTTCTATTTTTGTTAGACTTATCGCTCTATAAATACATCATAATAAAGAGAGAGTAAATGCCCTAAATGCATTGGGGAAACTTCTTTAAATAAGCATATTCCTTAAATACTTCACCAATATTAAAATCTTTGTTCTCTGATTCCAATATATGAAATTTTTTAATGGGCTGAAATAAATATATTCAGTTTTCATAAAATTATTTTATGTCCCAATATCAAATATATACACACATACATGTGCACATGCATGTGGGCAAGCACAATTGTTGGTATTTGGAAGAAAAGTGATGCATAAGAGCCTATTGCTATTCTGGATGTTTCCTTCTGTCCCAGTGTTAGTGCCAACTTGAGTCCACTAGCAAATAATGAAGTCTTTTGAGGTAGAAACTATTTTTATTTTTATTTTTCATCACTTATACCTTTCACTAATAATTGTGAAATATTTGTAACAGCATTCTGATTCAAGTGAGCTGAGGAGGAAACACTTCTGCTAGGGACATTTCTGTAGAGTCAACATCTCTTCTCACCAAAACACCTTCCTGGAAATGAACTCATTTTGTGAACTGCCATGAAAAACACTGTGTTTTCTCTCAAGATTAATGTGGTTATACTTCTGACTAAGGAGTACTGGGATTTGGTATTTGTAATTTTTAGTTCAGTTTTCAGAAATCTTTGGTTTATTGTTCAGGGTCAGATCCATGTATGTACAACTCAGAAGTGAGTCAGAGTATTCACAAACAACTTTGTGGCATTAATTTTTCTTCCCAGTCTCTGCAATCTCCCTGATATTTACTGGTTCCCTTTAGTCTTCTGGTCAAAGAGTGTGTGCTCTGGTGTGTGACTCCAAAAATGCATGTATTTCTTAGGCCAAGTAGCAGGTGGACGGAAAAAAAAAAAAAAAAGGCAAATGCATGAGGGGTATTGCCCCACACTCTTGGAACTACAGCTCCACCAACTGGAGAGGAAGATTACCCTTCCCTGGAAATTGACCGCTGGGCTTCCTTTGCTGCTGAGGCCATGACCTCCATAGGATTGCTTGGGAGCCAGGACTGGAGAAGGCGCAGAAAAAGGAAATGAGGAATCTTCACACAGTGTTAGAAGTTCTGTCACCCTCTTCTTGAACCAGAACTAGCAGGGTGCTCTTGGAACTGTCTCTGACTTTGCACTGCTGGCCACTTCTAGATTTTAGTGTCTTTTGAGATCAGGCAGGGGTGGAAATGAGGAGTCAGGGATATGGAAGAAAAATTAAATGGTAAACTCATTCAGTGATACTTTGAATTTTGGTCTTCTTCCCTGGTTTATCTGTTGCACCATTTTTTTTTCTTTTTTTTGAGTCCTCAAGTTGCTACCCTATGTATTCTCTCCACATTTAGCTGCATTCGATGAGAGACAGAAAGCAAGTATGCTCTTTCTGTGTCTATGTACCTTTTCTCAATTCTAATATATATTTTTATCTATATGCCTTTTTTTAAATAAGTTTTACAAAGGGCATTTTATTGGTTTTTATTAATTTCAGCCTATACCTTTGCTTACTCTCTTTTTTTTTTTTTAATGTGTATGTAGTTTATTTTGAGTGTGAGCATGTGGGGAAGGGACAGAGAGAGGGAGAGAGAATCCAAAGCAGGCTCCATCCACCCTGTCAGCTCAGAGCCTGATGCAGGCCTCTGTCTCAAGAACTGTGAGATTATGACCTGAGCCAACATCAAGAGTCAGATGCTTAACCGACTGAACCATGCAGATGCCCCATTAATATCTTTTATATATAATGACTAATTTATTTTGATTAATCTGACTGTAAACTTCTTTGTTTTCATCATTTTAATTTTAAAATACTTCCTGTAAATATACTTTGATGTTCACAGTATTTTTTTATTACTTTCCATACCTTATTTTGCTTTGATTTCTTTTTTGACTTAACAGTTGTCTATATGTGTGTTGTCTAATACCAAGTAGCTAAGAAATCCTGTTTATTTTAAAAAATATTTATTTCAAATTGTATTTGTTATCAGAGATAAGCATTACTTTGTGTAATGACCCGAACGGATCTTGAGCTTGTGATCCAAACAGGTGGTTTTGAATTGTGCAAGGTGGATGATAATCTATCTTGCTTACTGTAAAGATATTGGATTGCTTTTTAAAATTGGAATCTAAAAAAAAACCATTAAGTATATTTCCCATTTCCTCTTTTGGAACAAGTTGAGTCCACAAAAGTCTCTAGAAAACCATCCTGTCACCACTGATATACCTTTAATCTGTCACAAGTTGCCTCAAAGTAATTCAGTTTTTTGAGAGAAGGTGAGGGAAAGACAACACTATCCATATGCTTGACTGGAGTTATAAAAATACCGCATGAGGCCGCCAGACGCTATAAGCATTAGGAGTTCTGTTACTTTCTTCTTGAACCAAATTAACAGTTCTCTACTCCTATCCCTATTTCTGGGTTCGGAGGTCACATGAACCCTTCTGTGTCTCGGTCTACAAAATCAAAGCCAAGGTGAAACAATGAAAACTTTGGAAAAATCATCAGTTTCACAAAAGTATTTACAAAAAGAAGCATCTATTCAATTACACTATATTAATTCAATTGACTTCCTTTAGGGTACCACACCTACATTGTAAGGTCGCGGTTTATTTAAACAAATGTAACTTTAAACATGCCTAATGTTATCCAAGTATAGACTACATATAAAATGAGCTTTTGGTCACATTTACGTTTTTATATTTTTCTTACTTAGTTGTTAAACATCCATTCTGGGGTCTCTGGGTAGCTCAGTTGGTTAAACATCTCACTCTTGATCTCGGCTCAGGTCTTGATTTCAGGGCTGTGAGTTCATGCCCAACATTGGGCTCTGCACTGAGTGCCTACTTAAAAAAAAAAGAAAAAAAGAAAAGAAAAGAGTCTAATTTTATCATATTTAAGAGAAAAGATGGAAATTTTTTCAAAGACAGTGAGCTCCTTTTATGTACTTTTTTTGTTTATCATACTCTATATGAAAACTGAATAGAAGCCCAATCCCAGTGTGAACATATTTTAAAATATGAATAGAAATCGCAAAATCAATAATGTTATATTTAGGGTAAATGTAATGCATCCAGTGTACTGATGTTCACATTTCTAGCTGTAGGATAATATTCATTTCCAATTTGTTCTAAACCATTTCAGTATTTGCTATTGTTAATACATAATGATATTTTAATTTCTTAATATGCCCCCTAGGAATCACCAGGCAGGTGTCTGTAGCACAGTGCCTGGCATTTAGTAGGCACTAAACAAACGTCAAACAAATAAACAAAAAAATAAAATAAAAATAAATAAATAAATGTCAAACAAACATAAATCTGAATCAGTTAAGGGGGATTACACTGGTATCAAAGAAAAGTTTAGGGTAACAATTCTTATACATATGTGGAAGCTTTCTCTTCTGCCTTTTGCTGTGTCACGTTAGCCTAGATGGAGACTGAGAGACAAGTTTGAGGTTATCCCGGTTACAGCTGAGTTGTTATATGGCGTGCTCTGCAATTTCTCTACCACTGATTTAAAAATTGACCTTGATAAGATCAAGTCTATTTCAGGGGCGCCTGGGTGGCGCAGTCGGTTAAGCGTCCGACTTCAGCCAGGTCACGATCTCGCGGTCCGTGAGTTCGAGCCCCGCGTCAGGCTCTGGGCTGATGGCTCAGAGCCTGGAGCCTGTTTCTGATTCTGTGTCTCCCTCTCTCTCTGCCCCTCCCCCGTTCATGCTCTGTCTCTCTCTGTCCCAAAAATAAATAAACGTTGAAAAAAAAAATTAAAAAAAAAAAAAAAGATCAAGTCTATTTCCAAATAAGAACAGTTAGAATTACTTATAACCAGTTCAGGTCGAAAATTCTTGCAAAAATATTTATAGAATTTTCACAAAAGCAAATATGCTATATAGTAAGTTAGCAGGAAAAGTGTATTAAATTTTTATGTAGCATCTATTAAAATGTTTGTATGAAACGGATACTCTATGTCACAGAATGATGATTTTATAAAGTAAGCAAGAGAGTTGTCAATAGTTTTTTTTGCAGGTTTTGATTTTCATGGAGTCAGAATATTATTTTTTTTTGTATAAATTTTAAGTACAGATTTCCTTATGACTGGTGTATTCTTGCTATTGGTTTAACATACATGTTATATCTTTGATATATTTTCCTCCTTCATGTTGAACTGAATTTGATGTAATAAATCTTTTTTTTATTGTGCTTAGTTTTGATTTCCAGCCTTTATTAAGTAAACCATGGGCAAAGTTTACTTTTCTTTCCATTAAATCATTACATTATGGATCATAAAGGTTATGGCTACCAAAGCCACAGCAATGTTACCCTTATGAGATTTTTTTCAGACTTTATGCATTATTTCACATTAACCGTATCCATTTAGAACATTACTAAGTGAAGAATTCCTTTTCTTCAATCCTTCCACTAATTCTCTTTGCAGGTACTCTTTATGTGATTGATGTGTCTTAAATACATGCATATTGTGCTGACTTATTATTTTATTATTTTTAGTTATTCTATCTCTTCAATAAAACTGAATTTTATTATTTTTTTCTTTTTAAAAAAAACATTTATTTATTTTGAAAGAGAGAGAGAGAGAGAGTATGAATGAGTGAGCAGTCGGGGGAGGGGGGGGAGGGTCAGAGAGATAGGGAAAGAGAGAATCCCAAGCAGGCTCTGGGCTAATCTCATGAACCTTGAGATCATGACCTGAGCCAAAATCAAGAGTCGCACACTTAACTGACTGAGCCACCCAGGTGCCCCAAAACTGAATTTTAAATGTAATTTATACTTTGACAATATTGATCTTGGATTGTTATCTTGGTAATTATATGAACACATTTTAAAATTTAGCTAGAAAGCTGAGGTTTAGTTTTAAAATGGTATTTGCAAAAGTTGTAGTCATTCCCCCTCTCAGGAGACAGCATCTACTCAGCCTTGACAAGTGCCATGTCATTCCAGTATTAGCAGAGGTATGTGTTTTTCCTGAGAAGCTAGCTAGCTAGACTTTTCTGTGAAATGTCGTGATTGTTATTTATTGAATAACCTCTAGGTAGAGGTAAGCAGTTTCTGTTTACTCTGAGAAGTACTTTATATGGAAAAAAAAATACTGTGCTCTCAGAAACACAGGTTAGACTTTCTAACTAGCCAGCAGGCAGAATGTAGGGGTGGCTTCCCAGAAGAGGCAACACTGAGTTGAATCTGAGGGATGAAGTGTAGTTAACAAGGGGGAAAGAAAATGAAAGGTCATTTCTGATAGAACTGCAATTCTGTAAACCACAGAAGAGAGATTATGACAGTCAAAATCTAAACTTGGAGACTTAAAAATTAGACAGGATAGTTAGCAAAGCAAGGAAATGCAAAGAAAGAAAAAGGCATTCTGTTGCTTTTACTGCAAAAGCTATGTCTCAACATAATTCTGTGTTAAGGGAGTTGCCCAAAGAGTTCCCTGCTTTATAGGTTGCTGTATTCTATATCCCCTGAGCCTGTCAGGCTGGGCATTGAGCAAAGACATATAATTTATGGAATTGATGAGGTTTTGGGGTTTTTGAATATAGCCTTTCTGGATATCTGAGAAATTAGTATACCTTATTTCCTTTTACAAAAATACCTAATTAGAAATTATGACCATATAGATTTACAACAGAAATTTTAATGTAATGGCTATACAGAAATACTTTGAGTCTGAAAATCAAGAGCAGAGCAAGAAGAATGTGAATGTGTATATAATGGAGAAATGTTATGTGATCAAGGTCAAAAACTGTATTCTATGTAATAAGCCAAAAGGAACATTTTATACCATTAATAGTCCTGAAAAACTAGAGATGTCATATACTTTACATAACTGATATATTTATGAAAACCTGAGAGCTAATCAAAGTTTGATTAAATCATATTATGAAAGACTTTGGTTGGTACTACAATATTTATGCATGTGTCTGCTTATAAAACAACTCTATTTGAAATTTCAGTAGTCAATCCTTACTTCATTGGTTTAATTAGTATGAATTAATTAGTTAGTATATAATTACTAAGTGGACTTCAAAGGAGAATCATACATATTTTATTCAAGGAATTAAGCTATCTGACTTTTAGTTGTGTAATTAATTTTCTAATACATAAAAATGTAAGAACACTTTGGGAGAAAACTGATATTCACAATGTGCCTACTAAATTATTTCTTTGTTACCTTAAATTAATTTTCAAAATGACTCTAGGTGATTTTTCTAATTTAGAGAGGAAGAAATCAAGATTTAGGGAAAGTAAGTAATATTAAACAATATTAAACAATAGAGCCAATATTAAACAGTAGAGCCTGCGTTTCCATACTGGTTTGCCTTAAAGATAATGTTTTTAAGATATTATCCTGTAGATTATTTCATTATCTGTAGAAATAGGCATTTGTGCCCTTAAAAAGAAACACACTTATAAAACGTTTTGATATGTCAACTTTTTAAAAATGTTTAATCTTCACCTTGACTTTCTCCCAAGTGTGAAGTGCTAAACTGGTTATCATAGCAAGTCATAACCAGTGATATTCTGCAGAGTCTAAGAACAGTAGGTTCTTAGCCTGATTGGCTCAGTCAGTTAAGTGTCTGTCTCTGGATTTCAGTTCAGGTCATGATCTTGGGATTGCTGAGTTGGAGCCCCGCTTTGAGCTCGGTGCTGACAGTGTGGAGCCTGCTTGGGATTCTCTCTCCCTCTCTCTCTGCCCCTCCTCTGCTCACTCTCTCTCTCAAAATTAAAATAAATTAACTTAAATAAATTAAATAAAATAAACTTAAAAAAAGAGAATAGTAGGTATAATAGCTATTTATTTTAACTAGAAATATGTTAACAGGAAACATGTAGGTGACTTTTAAGGCAATGCTGTTTAACTTTGGCTGTGTCTTATGCTTATGGCATTAACTGGATAAAATATACTCTTGCCCAGGCTATACTCCAGAGTATTTACATCAAAATTACTGAAAGAAAAAACAAAAAACCCCAGACATAAGAATTCTTAAAAGTTGTCTAGATGATTCAACGTATCAACCAGAATTGACAACCACTACTTTTAAATTGGAGTCTGAAAAATGTCCAAAATCTTACATAAGATTATAATGTAGGCAAATGATGATTTCACTTAAAAAAAAATGCTCGGTTGCTTATTGTGCTGTGCAATAGCAAATTGCAACTAGGTGCAGTTATCATTTATTAAAATTTATTGTGTTAATAAATTGCCCTGAAGGGGAAAATGTTTCGTACTGCATCACTAATCCATCCAGTGCGTGACTTTTGAAATGACGTATGGAATTATGCCACTCCACTTTAAAGCCACTTTAAGTGATAGACACTTCATTTCATTATGATGTAAAGAAAAAAAAATTTAATTGTTTAAATTAGAAATGCACAGTTGAATTAACTTTTTTCTAGTTTTTGTTTTAATAAATGTGTAATATGTATTTGGCATAATGCAAATATATTTTTATTATGTGATTTGTTATTTTAAAAACATTGATTTTAATGAGTAAATGAATGGTATATTGTCGAATGCGTGTATTACTTACAAAAAGAGAATTAAAATAACCATCTATGGGGAGCAAGCTCATTTTCTCCCTCCAGGGAAAATAACATTTTTTTAAAAATGTTTCTTTATTTTTGAGAGAGAGAGACAGAGACACAGAGAGAGACTGGGGGAGGGGCAAAGAGAGAGGGAGATACAGAATCTGAAGCAGTTTCCACGCTCTGAGCTATCAGTACAGAGCCCAATGTGGGGCTTGAACTGTTGAACCGCAAGATTATGACCTGAGCCAAAGTCAGACGCTCAACTGACTGAGCCACCCAGGTGCCCCTTAACATTCTTTTTCTTTTAAGTTTATTTATTTATTTTGAGTTATGGAGAGCATGAGAGAGACAGACCATGCACGTGTGCATGTGAGTGGGGGAGGGGCAGAGAGAGAAAGAGAATCCCTGACAGGGCTCCACAAAACCATGGTATCATGACCTGAGCTGAAGTTGGAAGCTTAACTGACTGAGCCACCCAGGCGGCCCCAAAATGACATCCTTTAGGTGAAAACACACAAATGAATTAGCAAAAACAAACATAACTGAATTTAAAAAAATGACCATCTCAGATCTATAATGAATGGAGCTATATGATATTTAAAATAAAAATGTTGAAAAAAAATAAAAACACAGAAATCTTAAAATCTTATATACTTACACATTTTCAAAAAATGTGGATGAAGTATGTTTGGAATTCACATAATAGACCATTTTTATTCTTATTTGTGCCTTAAAAAAAGTCCTAAATAGAATCAGACTGCAACTGTATCATGTACTGTATAATTTCTACATAGTTTACTATTAATAATATCCCAAGATGCATTAAGAAATAGAATGTATAACCTAATGACTTAAAACCTCTGCTATTCTAATATGGAACAGGTCTAAAATTCAATATTTATAACTATTTAATGTATAAAATCCAATATCTACCTTACTATTTCTGATTAACTGAATAGGTTTTGTAAAAATACAATACTTATTGGATGTTACCTAATAGCAACTATCACATATTATCAGCATATTGCTCCTTCAGTTATTTCCTATATATTAACTGTTGTTTACTTTACTTGTTTTATTTATATTCTTTGCTTTCTTTTATTTTCATGAATCTTAAAAATCAAAAACTGGGAAAAAAGCATTTTTGCCATGAAAAAAAGTATTACAAAATAACTATACTATAACAATTTGTTTATGGATACAAAATAAAAATGCAAATTGTGATATCAAAAACAAAATACTTGGGGGAGGTAAATGCATAAAGTTTTTGCATGTAATTGAAGTCAAGTTATCAGCATAAAATAGACTACTATATCTAGAAGACATTTTATGTAAGTCTCATGATAGCCACAAAGCAAAAGCCTATGGTAGGTGCACGAAATATAAAGAGAAGCGTATCAAAGCATATCACAACAGAAAATTACCAATTCACAAAAGAAGGCAGCAAGAGAAGAAGAAAGGAACAAAGAAACTACAAAACAACCAGAAATCAATGAATAACATGGCATTAATAAGTCCTTACTTACCAATAATTATCTTAAATGCAGATGAATTACATTACCCAGTCAAAGGCATATAGTGACTGAATGAATAAAAAAAACAGGACCCAACCTTAGACTACCTACAAAGGACTCACTAGCTTTAAGAACAAGCATAGACTGGGGCGCCTGGGTGGCTCAGTAGGTTAAGCGTCCGACTTCACCTCAGGTCACGATCTTGGGGTCCGTGAGTTCAAGCCCCACGTCGAGCGTCGGGCTCTGGGCGATGGCTCAGAGCCTGGAGCCTGCTTCTGGTTCAGTGTCTCCCTCTCTCTCTGCCCCTCCCCCATTCATGCTCTCTCTCTGTCTCAAAAATAAATAAATGTTAAAAAAAACATTTTATAAAAATAAAAAAAAGAACAAGCATAGACTTAAAATGAAAGAGTAGAAAAAGATAATCTACACAATGGAAACAAAAAGAGAGCAGTGGTAACTATGCTTAAATAAGACAAAATAGACTAAATAAAAAACTGTAACAAGAGACAAAGATGATCGTTATATAATGATAAAGCAATTAATTCATCAAAAGGATATAACAATTGTAAATATATATGTACCCAGGGGCACTGTGGTGACTAAAACGGTTAAGCGTCTGACTCTTCATTTCAGCTCAGGTCATGATCTCACGGTTTATGAGTTTTGAGCCCCGTGTTGGGCACTACATTGACAGTGTGAATCCTGCTTGGGATTCTCTCTCTCTCTCTCTCTCTCTCTCTCTGCCCCTCCTTCCCTTACTCCTGCTCTCTCAAAATAAATTTAAAAAACTTAAAAAAAATATCTATATACATATGTACCGAACGGGGGAACATCCAAATATATTAAGCAAATATTAACAAATCAGAAAGGAGACATAGACAATGCTATAATAATTATATTAGAGTACCTGAATACCCTGCTTTCAACAATGGATATATCATCCAGACAGAAATAATAAGGAAAAATTGGATATGAACTATGCTTTAATCTTGATGGATCCAACAGCCACATACAGAATATTCTATCCAACAGCAGCAAAATGTACATTTTTCTTAAGTGCACAGGGAACATTCTCCAGGACAGAGCATTTGTTAGGTCATAAGACAAGTCTTAGCAAATTTAAGAAGATAGTATGAAATTAGAAATCAATAACAGGAAGGAAAACCGGAAGTTGAAATTGGAGAAGACACCGATAAATGAAGAGATACTTTATGTTTGTGGATTGGAGGTATTAACATAAAGATGTTCATTAAACCTCAAGCTATCTATAAACTTAATGAAATCCCTATCAAAATTCCAATGGCATTTTTCACAGAAGTAGACAAATCATTCCTCAAATTTGTATGGAACCACAGAAAGACCTTGAACAGCAACAACAATCCTCAGAAAAGGAAAAAGGTTGAAGGCATCACAATTCCTGACTTTAAACTTTATTACAAAGCTATACTAATCAAAATAGTATGTAAGTGGCATAAAAATAAATACATATTAATGGAATAAAATTAAGATCCATGAAACAAACCCACACAGTCAATTAATATTTGACAAAGGAACCAAACATATTCAGTGCAGAAAGAATGTTATTTTCAGTATTTGGTGCTGGAAGACTGGATAATCATATACAGAAGAATGAAATTGGACCCCACCTTACACCATTCACAAAAATTAAGTTGGAATGAACTAAAGACCTAACTGTAAGACCTGAAATGGTGAAATTCCTAGAAGAAAATATGGAGAAAAAACTCCTTGAAATTAACCTTGGTAGCAACTTTTGGGATAAGGCACCAAAAGTATAGGCAACAAACAGAAAAATAAACAAGTGAGACTACATCAAACTAAAAAGCATATGCATGGCAAAAGAAACAACAAAATAAAAAAGGCAATCTATAGAATGAGAGAAAATATTTGCAAACCGTCTATCTGAAAAGGGATTGATACCCAAAATATATAAGGAACTCATACAACATAGTAACAAAAAAACAAATAATCTGATTTTGAAAATGATCAGAGTACCTAAGTAAACATCTTTCCAAAGATGACATCCAAATGACCCTTAGGTGCAAGAAAAGATTCTCAACATCACTAATCATCAGGGGAATGCAAATCAAAACCCCAGTGACATATCGCATTACATCTGTTAGGATGGTTATTATTAAAAGACAGGAAATAGCAAATGTTGGCAAGGTGTGGAAAAAGGGTAACCCTAGTGCAGCGTTGATTGGAATGTAAATTGGTGCAGCCACTATTTGGAGATTCCTCAAAAATTAGAATTACTAATGATCCAATAATATGATCCAATAATTTCACTTCTGGCTACCTATCTGAAGGAAATTAAATCACTACATCAAAGAAATATCTGCATTGTCGTGTCCATTGCAGCATATTCACAATAGCCAAGATATGAAAACAACCTCAATGTCCATTGACTGATGAATGGATAAAGAGAATGTGTGTGTCTTGTATTATATATAAATGTTTATATTATTTATAATGTTTATATTATATATAATATACACACATACACAATGGAATATTATTCAGCCATAAAAAGGGGAAATTCTTTTCATTTGCAAATTCAGGAGATCTAATATGCAGTATGTTGTTAAGAATACTGTATTGTAAACTCAAAAGCTGTTAAAAGAGTAAATATTAAATGTTCTCACATAAAACAAAGACAAAAGAAAAAAATTGTAATTATATGAGGTGATAAGGTGTTAACTTAGTCATCACTTACCAATGTATATGTATTAACTTCTCACATTGTACACCATGAACTCATACAATGTTATATGTCAATTGTAGATCAAGAAAACCAAAGAAAAAAGAATTATAAGGAAATATGCTCTAATAAACTGACACAAATTGTTAAAATATATAAGTTAATAATTGAAAAACCCAACTTTCCAAAACATGAAATATCCATTTATATATAGAGTAAAATATTTATATTCTGAGATTATCTAGGTACCTGGAAGTGATTTGTTTTTAATCACTGTATTCAGAGTAACTTGAGAACAACTGGGAGTTTTCAGTTAGAGCTGCAAGTGAATTCTATAACATTGTAGGCTTTAAATATTATTAATTCTAGACAAATTTAAAGAACTATTTCCATGTTTCCATTTAATTTAGTTATGTAAACAAATAAGAGTTTAGCAACACAAATAATTCTCTTTCTGTGACTAATATTTGAAATACAAAAATTAATGTTAATAGTTTATATCTTTTACCCAAGCATAGAAAGATATTTGACTGTAAATCTCACCAAAATTGAGTATTGCTCAATAAAGTTAGTCAACAAGTTATCAGGAAAGTAGAATCTTCTATGTATGTCCTTAAGCAAATGTTCACCAGGAAGATATTTCAAATTAAACAAGTTAAAAAAAGTAAAATTAAACAAGTGAAGTTTATTATTGCAGTGAAGGACAATATATACCATGGGGAAACATGAGTATTTCAGTAAAAGATGTATTAGATGATTTGGGGGAGGATCTAAGGAAACAGGGGTTTGTTGTCGATTGAATGATGTCATAAATCAGAGGCAATTCTGTAATTCAGCGTCTCAACACATTTCATATACAGGAAAAGGAGACTAGAATGAAGATAAATTTGTAATTGGTACAAAAGTAGCAGTTACTCTTTTAGCCAAGAGAGGGGATTGGTTGGCATTTTTAGGGTGTACAGTAACCTTGATTTTTTTCTATGCTTAAATGAAATTGTGAGATGACCTTTCTTTGTCTCGTTTTATCATAGTTTTAGAGTATTCCTTATATGAGTTTGGTATATTGCAAGATTGTTTATGATCAAATGGAGAACAAAATGACTAGCTTGTAATAACACTGACATTTAGCTGTGAACATCAGATTAGTTCCAGAGATCAGATGCAAATTTTATTTTTCTCATTAAGAACAAGTCTTCATTTTCTTAACACCTTGATGTGAGAGCAACTAAGAAGGGTCCTGTCATCTGCCTTCACAAGTTGACATTGTTAGTTGGATTCAAATCACCAACAACAGGCAATGTTATCACTTTGGTTTCTATCCTGGGTTGTTATTTGCTTTCTGTTCTATTTTTCTGTAACTATTTTTCTTTAAAAAAACCCTGATTTTTAATGTTCTTACTTTATAAACAATACATTTTGATTATTAAATATACAGAAAATATAAATAATGAATAGTTAAAACCACCTCTCATTCCATCATGCAGAGAATTGTAAGAATTTTGGTGTGCGTCGGTTACCCAAAAATTAGGGGTTCCCCAATTATGAAAGTTTTAAATTTGGTTCTGTGAAAGGTGAACGTAAGTGGAGTTATTTATATTAAGGGGTTTTAAAATGGATCTGGGAGGACATTAAGGAAGTCAGCTTCAGGCGTGTTCTCATGGATTGAAACCATGAAATTTGAACGGGGCCAAACTACAAATATATCAAGGACTCTGCCCAATGACTTGCAACTTGCTACAGTAGGAGACTGCTTAGTGAGACAAGATTAGTTTTCTGCTACCAACACCAATCAAAATTCTTCCTAAACAACACATACAAGTGTTCCCTTTGTCTTTAAAAATTCGTGACTTTTGTTCCCTATGTAGGGGGACAGGAGTTGGGTTGTTACCCAAATCTGTGCTCTCTGAATTGCAAATCTCAGACTCTAAATAAATGCTTTTGTTTTATTTAAGTTCTACTTCTTTTATTGATCGATATTTAAAAAGGGGATGCTCTGGAAAAAATTCTTGCTCCTGATGAACTTGTAGACCTATTGCTTTCTTCCATGTATATATGTGTACGTGTGAATGCTTGTACATAAATTTTCACCAAAGTATAACCTAGAGAGTTAAATGAATTTTTGCCAAGAGAACACACCCATTTAATCACCATTTAGATCAAAATATAATACAAGACAAGCCCCAGGAGTCTTCCTTAAGGCCCTTCCAAATCCTCCCTTGTAACCTTCTAGATTTTTTCACCAAGATACCCATATTGTGATGTCTAATACAAGAGACATCTTTCCTGCTTTTCTTTTCATATAAATATATTATCTGTGAATAACGAATGTTTTATTTCTTATGGGCCAATCATTAAACTTTTTTTGAAAAAAAAATATTGTCTTTTGTACTGAATAAGACCTCTAGTATGACGTTAAATAGAACTGATGGCAGACAGTCTTGTCTTGTTCTTAATTTCAAGGGAGGGGAAGATGTTTTTAACTTGTTCACCAGTAACTGCAGTGTTAATTGTGTTTCCATCTGTGGGTCATTTCCTTTCTGACTCAATAACTTCCTTCAGTATTTACATTCATGTCAGTCTTCTGGTGATAATTTCTCCCAGACTTTATTTGTCTGTACTTTGCCTTCCGTTTTGAAGGATATTTTTGATAAATATAGAGCTCTAGTTTGTTTGTTATTTTATTCATTGCTTTGAAGATGTCACTCACTGCCTTCTTTTAATCAGGATATATATATTTTTTTCCTTTATTTTTTTCATTTCTTTTGGCTGGCTTCTTTTTCCTTTCTTTTCTTTTGGTTGCAGGTTTGACTTACTTTGTGCTTACCTTTCTTAACGTTCATAGCAATCTTGAAACTGTGGCTTAATGTCTTATTAGTTTTAGAAAATGCTACACTATTACTTCTTAATATAGTTTTGTGCCTCATTTTCTCTCTGCTTAATTCCTTGGAGTCTACGTTTATGTATTTTAGATATTTATGTCCTGTCCTACATTTCTTGTATGTTCTCTCCTATAGTTTGCTATGCATATGTTACTTCTTGAATCGACTCTGCCTGCTCTATAAACTGAACAACAAAACTGCATGACAGTGCACCTGTTTACAACTTGGTTTATTGAATATTTTAAGCTCACTGTTGAGACCTATTACTCAGAAAAAAAAAGATTACTTTGAGAATATTATTGCTAATTGACAATATTCTTGGTCACCAAAGTGTTCTGATAGAGGTGTAGAAAGAGATTAATGTTTTCATGCCTGCTAAGACAACATCCATTCTGCAGCCCACAGATCAAGGATCAATTTCAACTTTCAAGTTTTATTATTTAAGAAGTACATTTCTTAAGGCTATAGCTGCCATAGTTAGTGATCCCTCTGATGAACTGGGCAAAGTAAATTGAAAGTCTTTCGGAAAGGATTCACCATTCTAGCAGCCATGAAAAACATTTGTGATTCATAGAAGGAGGTCAACATGTCAGTATTAACAGGAGTTGGGAATAAGTCGGTTGCAACCCTCATGGATGACTTTAAAGGGTTCAAGATTTCAGTGGAACAAGTAACAGCAGATGTAGTGAAAATAGCAAGAGAACTAGGATTGACAGTGGAGGGGTGCCTGGGTGGCTCAGTTGGTTAAGTGTCCGACTCTTGATTTCAATTCAAATCGTGATCTCTAGGTTTGTGAGTTTGAGCCCCATAAGTGGCTCTGCACTGACAGCATGGAACCTGCTTGGGATTCTGTCTCCCTCCTTCTCTGCTCTTCACCTGCTTGCTCTCTATCTCTGTCTCCAAATGAATAAAAATAAACTGTAAAAAAAAGTGGAGGCTGAAGACATGACTGGATTTCTGCAATCTTTTGATAAATCTTTAACAGATGAGGAATTACTTTTATGGACGAGGAAATAAAGGGGTTGCTTGAGATGGAATCTACTCCTGGTGAAGACGCTGTGAGGATGTCGGAAATAACAAAATGTTTCAAGTATTCCATAAACTTGGTTGATAAATTAGAAGTAGGGTTTGAGAGAATTGATTGCAATTTTGGAAGAAGTTTTACTGTGTAAAATGTTATCAAACTGCATCTCATGACACAGAGAAATACTTCCTGAAAGGAATATAGGTAGCAAATTTTATTGTTGCATTATTTCTTTAAATTGCCAGAGCCACCCCAACCTTCAGCAGTTCAGTCAGCAGGCATCAATATTGAGGCAAGACCCTCCAGCAGCAAAAAGATTATGCTCACTGAAGGTTCAGACCATTGTTAGCATTTTTCAGCAATAAAGTATTTTTAAATTATTCTGTGTACATTGTTTTTTAGACATAACGCTATTTGTACACTCAGTAGATTACAGTATAGTGTGCACAAAACTTTTGTATGCACTGGGAAACCAAAATATTCTCTTGACTTACTTTAGTGTGAAATTTACTTTATTGTGGTGGTCTGGAAAAAACCCTGCAATATCTTCTAGGCATGCCTGCAATAATGTTTATTAAATCTGAACATCGGTAGAAAACAGACTATCAGGAACCTGTGGGACAAAAAAAAAAATATCCAAAATTCGTATCACCAGAGTCCTAGAATCAGATGAGAAAAACAATCAGATGAGTGTAATCAAAAAAAAAAATTGCCAAATCCTTTCCCAAATTGGTGAGAGTCACAAACATACTGCCTAAAGAAGCTGTGAAAACCCCAAATTTCATAAACTCTAAGAAAACCATGCTAAAACACATTATAATTAAGCTTCTGAAGATTAAAGATAAAGAAAAAAATCTTAAAAGCAGCCAGAGACAAAAGAAATATTATTACAGAGGAACTGTAGAGAAGACAGAGAGAAAAATAAAATCTAAACTTTTCTTTTGGTGGATCACAGCTTCTCAAAATATTCAGCCTCCCTTTATAAAACCCCCTGCTACAGATAAATTAAACATTTTAAATCACGGAATTGAGACTTGGTCATCTTAATTGCTTTGCCAAATAGAGTATGAACATAAAAATACATAACATGTGCCTCTTAGGAATATTAAGAGCCTTCTTATGATCTGTTACTTCTCTCATTTCCCACTGCATATGCCTTGAGTCCCAGCATGAAGATGTGCAGCTGACCCATGAAAGGTTGCCATACTAGAGAAAAATTAACCATTGTTGTTGTGAACAATTAGCATTTGGGGATTTTTTTTTAAACCTAAGGTAGCCTAAACTAACTGATATTCCTCATCCTGAGTCCTGGGTCCATGTGGTTTTTTAGAAACTAGGATAGGCTCAGGCTCTCAAATTTAAGCATGACTGGAAGATGCCTTCTTCCCATAAATATATTTTCCTATTACGTAGAGCCTCCAGCTTCAACAAATAAACATGTTTTAATTGAAGCTGCAAGTATTATGAAAATGATAAATATGTATATTCATGGCCACCTCTCTTTCTTTATTTGTAAATTACATCATTTTTTGCGTACCAACTTTTCCTACATCTTTAATCATTGCTATTTTATTTTTTTAAATTGTTTTTAATATGAAATTTATTGTCAAATTGGCTTCCATATAACACCCAGTGCTCATCCCAACAGGTGCCCTCCTCAATGCCCATCACCCACTTTCCCCTCCCTCCCTAGGAATTTACTCAAGCGATACAGTAGGCTGATGCCTAGGGACACTTGTACCCCAATGTTTATAGCAGCACTTTCAACAATAGCCAAATTATGGAAAGAACCTAAATGTCCATCAACTGATGAATGGATAAAGAAGATGTGGTTTATATATACAATGGAATACTACTTGGCAATCACTGCTATATTAATTAAACTCTTTTGTCATTTCCAGTCAGGTATTCTGTTATTCCCAATTCTCTTTGAAAATATTTACAATCAACTACAGACAAACAATGCTTCATCTTTCAAGACATTCATGGAAAAGACCCAGACAAATGTTCTAGAACACAGGTTTCTGGTAACTTTAAGATCGTAACACTGAACTGGGTAAGAATTTCTAAAACTTTAATGGAAAACTTATTGATTCCTAAAGCCATTAACCCAAGGTGAAGCAAAACAAGCATTAATTACATGAGACTGGATGAACTGATGAAGATAATTATAACTTTTATGACTTTATTTAAAACATTGCTGGTTTGGAGCACCTGGGTGTCTCACTTGGTTAAGCATCTGATTTATGATTTTGGCTCAGGTCATGATCTCACAGTGGTGGGATCAAGCCCAGGGTCGAGCCCCTTGTCAGGCTATGCACTGGGCATGAAGCCTGTTTGGGGTTATCTCTCTCCCTTTCCTTCTGCCCCTTCCCACCTCAAAAAAAAAAATAAATTAGATTAAAATAAAGTAAAATAAAACATTGCTTTTTCTTTTTTATTTAAAAATTTTTAATGTTTATTTATTTTTGAAAGACAAAGAGAGAGTGAATGAGCAGGAGAGCGGCAGAGAGAGAGGGAGACACAGAATCATCTGAAGCAGACTCCAGGCCCTGAGCTGTCAGCACAGAGCCCGATGCAGGGCTCAAACTCAGGACCCGTGAGATCGTGACCTGAGCTGAAGTTGAATGCTTAAATGACTGAACCACCCAGGTGCCCCACATTGCTTGTTCTTTAATGTTTTGTTTTCCAGATATAAAAGATCTTTTTTTCCCCTCCTTTCTTTTAAGCTGTCGATAACTTGCAGCAATTTGGAAAAATACAGTTTAAAATGTTTATATTTCTATCCCTACCTGATTCCTCCAGAATTCAGAAACTCAGATTAAGTATTCTTTTTCATGGCAAAAAGCATATTTACATATGGTCAATAACAATCTGTTCTCTTTGGGGTGCCTGGGTGGCTCAGTCAGTTAAGCGTCTGACTCTTGATTTCAGCTCAGATATTGATCACATTGTTCCTGGGTTTGGGCCCTGCATTGGGCTCTGTGCTGGTAGCATGGGGCCTGCTTGGAATTCTGTTTTCCCCTCTCTCTGCCCGTCCCCAGCTCATGCTGTCTTGCTCTCAAAATAAAATAAACATTAAACAATAAAAATTAAAAAAAGAAAAGATTCTGTTCTCTTTGTAGTAAGATACAATTAGGGAAGTCTTCAGTTTTGTTTCTTAGTCTATAGGGACTTTTCAAGGTCTACTCTGATATTCCTCATTACCAAACTATTTTACAGAAATAAGGTTGATTTTATTGAGCCAATAAAGCTCCTGGATATTAACAAATCTTTTAGAATATGCATTGAATTCTCATTCTTGTTACATTTTTGTAAATAATCAGATGAAGCTTAATAAGACTGACTTATTTTATAAACAATTTAGTTTGACCATAATTGTCTTTGATAAAAATGAAATGACTATTAAAAAAGTTGTGTTTCACTAGAAAGCTGTAGTGTACCTATTATCAGATTCTAGTCCTATTCATTGTTTTTGATGTCTTATTATCCATTTGTAAACTTCAAGGAGTCACCACAACAGGTCATGTGTAGACAGGCTTCATGTCTGTTGCTGTAGAGGTCACTCAAATAAGTTAACAGAAATCAACATTCTCAAAGACAGTCAAGCTACAAACCAGGACAAATCCATCAAGTTGAAACTGACATCCTCATTACATCATCTAAAAATGCTTCAAACTCAATTAAAAAAAAATTTTAACGTTTATTTATTTTTGAGAGACAGAGAGAGACAGAGCATGAACAGGGGAGGGGCAGAGAGAGAGAGGGAGTCACAGAATCCGAAGCAGACTCCAGGCTCTGAGCTGTCAGCACAGAGCCCTACGCGGGGCTTGAACTCAGGAACCATGAGATCATGACCTGAGCTGAAGTCGGAAGCTTAACCGAGTGAGCCACCCAGGCGCCCCACTTCAGACTCAAATTTAAAAATCTTCTCAACTGGCTCTGCAAACTCAGAAACTGAGTTTAGACTTTGCTGGAACTATTAACCTTTGTTTTTTCTTTTGTTTCAGTAGAAATGCCTCTTATTAAACTAGCTGATTGCTCCCATCATACAGAAGCCCCTGTTAGGTAGGAGCTCATGGTGCAATACCATCTCCTGAAATAAAATGCTTTCACGCTCATTGACTTTAAGAAATAATAAAGACATGGGATTGCTAACACATTGTGTGGTGCCTATGTAAATAACTCTTCATGCTTAAGTATGAATTATTGGAATTATTGATACCTAACTTACAAACCTAATTCAATAAAGGAAATCTGATTATGTGCAACATTAGTGGAGAAATTTGTGTTAGGTTAAGCAAACCTGGATCTTTGTGTGAAATTTTAACCCACCCTCCCAACAAAATTAATTACAGGCAGATAATCATAGAGTCAGATCATAAAGTCTGATTGGAAAAGTTAACTAAAAGAGCTGGCATTCTTTATTCCTTCCTTATCTTCAGTGTATTTCTTCTCAAGAAGTATTACATACATATCTACTTTTTTTTGCAGTTACTTTCTCTCCAATTCATATTTTTGTCTCACTCTGACACACTGTGCATAATCTTATGTGGAGCATGTCTTCAGTTATCAGCAGTATTTTCCTCAGAAGCACTGCTATCCAATCATTCGCCAGTATCAATATGTGCTTTGTTTTTATGTATGTATTATTTAGCAACGTTAAACAGTGATATGTGAATTAACATGTTCATGATGCTATCTGTAAGAGAAGACGAGTTACTGAAAATTGGTTTTAACTAGTGCCAGTTTGGAAAAGAATGATGACTCTTGCAACCACTTTGCAATTCTTAACTTAATAGCATTAAATCTAAGTTGAACTATAAGACCAAAATTTGGGTCTACTTTTAGGAGAAAATGAGAAGCACATTGAAATCATGTATGTGAGAGCATTTTGTAAAGTATGATTGCTGCACAAATGGAGGTTATTACTGGAATCCATCTATAAATCTTTTGTCAAAAAAAAACGTACTTCCTTGGTGAAAAAGATTGAAGGAATAAAACAACATTTTAAGCCTTGCTAAATGAATTGTTTTTATCCATTATAAGGCATTTGCATTTACCACATGAAGTTTCTAATCCTTCCTTCCAGATTCTTCTGTTCAGGAATCCCTGATTGCAATAATCAACCAGAATTACCCATCCTTTTCTCCAAGATCTTACCAATGCTTCACTTGTCTTTCAGGGCCTTCCAGATGCAGGCTGATAAAGAAGTTTTGACTCAATGGAAATAGACCAAATATGTTGCATTTAAGTACTAGAAAAATTCTCACACTGGCTGGGCCCATGAAAGAGAGTTTTTGGGATCTGTGAAAGCATATCTTTCTTTTCAGTTTATTGAATTTTACATTTAACACACAACCTTGGTCTATTTCATTTTTTTTTATCCTCTCTCTGACAATTTTTCACTTTTTTTTCCCAGTTTTCAATTCCTCTTTTAGGATAATGATAGTGTACTTTCTTTAGAACTATAATCAATATCTATAATACTGAAGCCAAAATGTTCATTTTTCGACACCAGAATAATACAATTTGATTTCCATTTCATTAAGGATTATATTGTTCTGCCCCCCTCTCTACTCTCACTTGGGATTAAAAATGGACATTGTATGTATCTCGTTTCGATGATTGTCAGATACCTGACATTTTAGGCTTATTGCATTAAAGCTGTTATGTCAGTGATAAGGGGACAAAAAAATAGCCTGTCATGGTGATAACATTAATACTTGGTAAAACGTGCTTTTTTTACAGCACAATTTTCTCAAGTATAAAGTAAGGAAAATTGCTACCCAAGTACAGCCTAAAAGCTTTATTAGTGGTTTTGATGTTTCAAAATATAAAATATGTAGGTAGAAAAGATGAGTTCCTATTGAGCACTAGATGGGGCTTGGAAAAGAATAATCCATCCTCTGAAGCAAAAGTACAGATTCTTTATCCAAAATAATGTTAAGTAATGCAAGATAATGGAAAGATCAAAGTTGACAGAAATACCTACGCTATGTAACTTATTACTAAAAGAAGATTTGGTTCTACTTTTATGTGGTTATTTCACAGATAATCAAAAGAAGTAGTGAAAAACACTGCATGAAAACCAGTATAAAACACTGATATTGTTCAATGAATGTATATGTGTATCTGTGCTCAGGTCCTTGTCTCTTGCACATATACAGCCTGGATGGCAAGAATTAGACCAGGATATGGTGAGCTCTAAGAATAAGCATAAAGTAAATGTAATACTAGTACATTTCATAGACATTCCAATTTTTCTTTTTTAATATATGCTCTTTTACAGTTGATCTATTTTTAAAATCATGGTGAAAGAAATTAGTGAGATTTAAAGACTAGTTCATTGTTAAACTTAGGATGTTCAACTGTAAAAAGAAAACCAAGACACTGATTAATTGACAGTTAGCTTTAGGCGAATATTTCATCTGCATATTTCAAAATATTTATGTTTTTATATAATTGATAATAATATTCTTCTTTCATCCTTTAATGAAAACCTAAAAATAATATATATAATAACCAAGGGGTGCAGAATCATTTTTCTATTTTATTTAACTCATAACTTATTAATCTATTTTTTGGAATAAATCTAAGGGCAAACAGAAAAGGCAATTTCTATATACTTCCTTAAGAAACATAAAATTCTATTTCTATTTTATACTTTTTTGCATAATAATTTACTGTAATTTAACTGAAGCAATATTTTTTGTAATGCTTGATAAAAGCATAATCTCTTTATATCTATATATCTATATATATCTGTGTATATATATATATATATGTATATATATCTCTCTATCTATAGATATCTATAGATAGATATATATAGAGATACATATATGGAAGGAAATTGTATATCTGGGAGATAGTAAATGTAGGAAAAATTACTTTTCATTGTGTATACTTTGGTGACTTTCTAATTTTGTACTAGGTACATGTACTGCCTTTAAAAATTAAGACATCATTATCATCATCATCATCATCATCATCACCATAATGTGGCTGACAAATCCTGTGAAAATGCTATCTTGTCGGCATAATAAACTAAGAAAAATGCTTAGTTTTACTATCCATTCAGATGGGAATGAGGAGGGGAGTCCCTAGGGAGAAATTAGAACAGGATGAATAGTGATAGCAGAGGAATGGTCCTGAAAGACAGTGTGAGCTGGAATGGAAGTTAAAAGATGATTTTTGAACTATCCCTAGTGGTGATGAGATGATGTCTATACACAGGGCTATGTATTCACTGTATATTAACTTGTTCCTGGTATTCCCTTCCCCTTTAACCTACCTTGTATCAGATAGTATTTTTCTAATAAATAGGTGCTATGACTTCTATCCAATGTGGCTTCAACAAAAAGAGTATTCATTGGACCATATCAACTGAAAAATTAAGAACTAGAGTCCTTTTCAGTCATGGGTTGCAGACCTCAATATGCACCTCTGTGCAAATTTTAAAATTTCTCTTTTTTAAAAGTTTTTAATATTTATTCATTTTTGAGAGACAGAGAGTGAGAGACAGAGAGTGAGTAGGCGAAGGACAGAGAGAGAGAGAGAGACAAACAGACAGACAGAATTTGAAGCAGGCTCCAAGCTCTGAGCTGTCAGCATAGAGCCCAAAGCAGGGCTCAAACTCAGGGAGGGCGAGATCATGACCTGAGCTGAAGTTGGCCACTTAACCTATTGAGTCACCCATGCATCCCTGTGCTCTGTTACTTTTGACCTGATTGGTCTGATGTGTATCAGACACTCAGAGAATGGAATGTCAAGTTTGGCTTAACTGTGGCTGCATGACTACCCCTTGGATCCAGGCATGAGTGAGTTCTACTGAAGCGTAGTGCCTAAGTATTGAAGACGTAACATCTGGATACTACTCCCCAAAAAAGGAAACAAAACGCTGGGTAATTAAAATAGTAACAGTCTACTTTGTATTTTTCTATAGTGTTAGTTAATATCACAGGACTGCATATGCTTAGTAACTTAGGAAACATAATTAAAAGATGCCTGAGATCCACATTATAGTGAAATTAAGCTTAGGAATTCTAAATAGGTTTAACATTCTTTGGCGTGGGGGGGGGATATTTGGATTTAACTCTATTAGGTGTAGCTTGGTTTTATCAGAAAATAGGTGGATATGTGCAAATAGCCTCAGGCAAACACATCACATAATCTGAAAGAAAACAAAAAACAAACAAACAAACATATGAAAGTATATAGAATATGTTCCCCAAAGACAGTCTGGATAGGTAAGTACCCCAATGAGAAACTACTTTCATGTAAGGAGAACAGATATATTAAGCTTAGAATCTAAGAAATGTACTTTCAGTGTAGGATGATCTTCCTATCTTACACTATTCTCAAAATGCTCTTCCATAGTTTTCATTGTTCTTGGTTTGCTTTTTCATGTACAAAACTAATTAACTGTAGAAGGACTGCTTCAAATAGAAAAGTTTGTTTTTGTTTTTGCTGTTGTTGTTGTTATCTATCAAGAAAGCCAAAGTAGTGGAGGATGTTGTAAGCATTTTATTTAACCCTGAGAACTTGTAATAAGAAAGGATAATTGAATCACAGCCATAAGTGGAATCCTCACATTTTATATTTGCTGTCTACAGCAGTCAGTCATTGACTGCCATCACCTGGGCTCAGTTTTTACAAATTTGCAGAGTCAGGATGCACAGTGGAAAGCCATCAGGCCTCAGAGTGACATCTGGCTTTATGAACACCTAGTTACACAGAGCAGCCCTGTGAGCTTTGCCAAGTTCTTCCAATGCATTTTAAGCCTCAGTCTCCTTTGGTATCAAATGGCAAATGCGTTAATTTTAACCATCATACAGGTTGTGCAGTGGTTTTTAAAACCACTTTGCCCACCCCTTAGTCGTGGTCTCCCAGCCAGTCTACACAGGGAGATCCTAATGGAACATCATTCTGTGCCTCCCTTCTCTTTGTTGTCTCTTCAGCTTTCTGTTCTCTGGCTCCTCATCTTGGAAGAGATGCCATCGCCTGTTGGACTCCAGCTCACTGAATCACAGTTGGGAAATTATCCTCTGGCAAAGACATAGGGAAATTTATAGAGAAATCATGAGTGTTTCTTCTCTCAGGACTTGTAGTTTTGAACTGACAGTACAGACAAATTGAAGGCTTAAAGTTGTCTTACACATTTCACCCAATTTTATAGTTGTTCATGATGGCAAGTTTATTCCAGTACAATATTATTGCTGAAGTCAAAGTTCTTCAAAAATTTGTTAATATATTTTTTCACCACAAATATATCAATATCTAGGCCATTCCAGAAATATTTATATATGTGTGTATAAGTATGCACACAAGTATAAATGTATATATTATATACATGTGAAATTTGATTTTGCTTATGATCAACAGAAAAAAAATTGATTTGCTACACTTAGGTAGGTGACAAGCATTTATGTTACTTTGCAGGAGAGAGTATCCCTTTGTGCTGGTGAAGATATTTTGCAGTACAAATTTATTTAATGTGGTTACATGTATGCTCTTTATAGAAGTAGTAAGGACTGTCACAACTCTGTGTGAGTTGAGAGAGGCACTAGGTGACTTCAAATGTAGCCCAGGGTTTTGGTTTGATTCCCATATGAACCAAGAATGAACAGTTTTCAAGGGCCCTAGGGAGTAAGGGGATATTCCATCGTACCAACTCAAGTAAAACCTCAAGTAAGTCAATAGGATCATTTGGGAATTAATTCAGTTAAAACATCACATATGTTTACAAACAAAATAAAATGTATCATTCTTTAAAGTAGTGTGTTACATCTGCATGCATGTGGTTCAGGTGGGAACCAAAGCATGTAATCCACAAAGATCTTCACAGAAAGGCTTCATTAAAAGATTGGTTGTGAAAACAACCTGAACAGGAAACGTTGTCCAATTTAAGTCATAAACTTTGAATTTCTAGTAATTGAGAGATGTGATAAAGACCAGCAACTCTTCTTCAAACAAGGAAACCAAGGTCCAAAGAAATCAGGTAAAACTGAATCTCACAAAAAATAAGTAATTTGAGCAAGGTCACTGGTTCATAAGTTGTAGAATTGAAGGAAGAGTCTAGTTTAGTATGTTTTTGTAGAACACCAGGCCAGTCGATGCTAGTTCAAAATTTCCCTCTTTGCGATTATCAAGAAGGGAATAACCTGTTCCATTAATTTGTTGACTTCCCTAATTAATATAAAATTTTATTTTTTTCTTACTTTCCCTTTAACTTGCTAAGTACAATCTTTTGAAAAAAGTTTTTGTCTTTAGCCATTAACATTTCTCTCTGCTCTGTATTTCCCCCTTCATTTATATCTTTCAATCATAAATATAAAGCCATGTATTTTTTTTTGTTGTAGTTCGTTCAAGGACTCATATATAACACACAGATCAAATTTTTCTTTAATATTAGATCCTCTAGGCTTAAGAGAGTTTAAGGGGTATCTTTGACAGAGTCTACATTTCTGTGGGAGATCATTCTGTAACTGAGTGGTTTTATAGACCTGATTTACTGTGACTTATGCACATTGTGTCTTGTACAGTTGAGACTCTCATGTCTAGCTTCTGTTACTGGGAGAATCATGCAGGCTCTTTGTAACAGATTGACCCCACTAAAACCTATAGATCATTTTGATTCAACTACATACATACAGTCTCAGCCTGACTCTGAAAGCTTTATTTTTTAATTGGGCTTAAAACTCTTCTTGTCACTTTTGTGTCAGGTGAAATGCAGTGGAAATTCTAGGAGTCCAGAGAGAATATGATTCTCAAAAATGGTTTGAGAACCAAGCAAGTCTGTTAAGTAAGCTGCTAATAGAGCAGAAGCAGTTGAATATCTGAGAAGGATTTTTATATTTTGCATTTTGTTATTTGAGCTTTGGGATAAAATGTATTCCCAAAAGATTTTAATGTTTCTTAACACCTTAATGTTGTTCTACTTGTGGATATAGGTGTGTGAATAATATTTGTGGCATAGTATAATAATTTTGTGTATGTTAAGAATTTACTTCTAGTAACTACAAATTTTGGACAAACCCAATTAGGATGAATAATTCATCTATACCAAATCCACATAATGCGCAAATCAAGGTAGATATGCAGACATATACCAGGAGTATAGTAGCACAGCATAAATACCATGTAAAAGAAAGAAAAACAGTTCAAAATGAGTAAAAGTTCTTTACTCACTGCAACATTAAGATACGATGTCTTGGCAGAGATGGAGTTGGGTTTTAGAGCCAGATGATGGAAGATACTAGGTGCTAGACTAAGGAAACTGGGGGCTAGCTTTTGTAAATTTAAAATTATTTTAATGTTTATTTATTTTTTGAGAGACAGAGACAGAGTGTGAGCAGGGGAGGGGCAGAGAGAGAGGGAATCACAGAATCCAGTGTGGGCTTCAGCCTCTACACTGTCAGCACAGAGCCAGACCTGGGGCTTGAACTCATGAACCACAACTCATGAACCTGAGCCAAAGTCAGGCGTTTAAACAACTGAGCCACCCAGGTGCCCCAAGCTTTTATAAATTTTAGGCAGAGACATGATCAATATAATTCTAAGAAGGCCCGTTGGATAGATTGAGGCCCATGGTCTTTGGCAGTGAGATTTTATCTGTGTGGTGCAATTCTAGGGGATATTATCTGAATTTTGTTTCAATGATATGTTAATGATGATGGCAGTTAGTAGTTCAGTGCCATAGATACAAAATATTTTGTCATGGGTTGGACAACTTTAAACTAGAAGTGATGGTTTTATATCCCACACAACATTCAAATGCTTTGATGGATAATGATGTACATTACAAATCTATAAAATACATCTTTTAAAATGTAAATAAATCCACAGGGGTGCCTGGGTGGTTCAGTTAAGCGTCTAACTTTGGCTCAGGTCATGATCTCATGGTTCATGAGTTCGAGCCCCGCATTGGGCTCTGTACTGACAGCTCAGAGCTTGCAGCCTGCTTCCGATTCTGTGTCTCCCTGTCTCTCTGTCCCGTCCCCTACTCCTGCTCTGTCCCTCTCTCTCTCAAAAATAAACAAATGTTAAAAAAATTTTTAATATAAATCCACAAAAATTACTTTTGCCTGGCTTAATGATACTTAATTTTTTATAATAAATCTAATAAGTAAATTAAGGAGTGATTACACTCTAGCTGGTTTCAAGTTTACCCAATGTAATTAAAAATGTTAGAAATCATACGACTAATGGCAAAGCTATGTAAGGGGTTTTAGTTGCCAGTACATTTCATTCATGCCAGTGTGTGTTGGCACGTGAATTTACATTAACATTTTAAAATAATTATTTCTTAAAAAAAGAAAATATTTATTTTGTATGGATTTCTTATTCCAACATTTATTTCTTAAGGGTTTCTTATTCCAACATGTTAGCTACAAATAACATATATCAACATTTTTGGTTGTATATTTCAAGTTGAGTTTTAAATATCTGCACAAATAACAGTAATCAATGTTCCTAATCTGCTGACACTATTTTTTATTCTAATGAAATAATTAAATATTAAGTTGAATTTTTTTTACAATGAAACATGCTAATAAAGTTGGCAAATAGATTGTACCTCCAAGCTTTAGAGAAAACTTTTAAAAATTCTAAAACTGTCACTTTAATGGTAAAAAAAAAAAAGAATTTTAACATTAAATAAGAAATAAAAAGCCCATTGTTTCTTTAGGAATAGCACAAATGACCCTGGACTATGCCAAGTCAATGCTATTTGGAAAAAAATAAAATAAAAGTAAACCAGCTTCCCCATGTTTCTTATATTACAACTCTGTCCACCCTACCCCACCCCCATACCCCATTACATCTTTTTTCCCTGCTGCCAATCTAAAGATATGATTTCTGAGGCGATTTTATTCTTATTTATTTATTTATTTATTTATGTATTTAGAGAGAACATGAGAGGTAAAGTGAGAAAAAGAGAATCCTGAGGAGGCTCCATGCCCAGTGCTGAGCCTGACCTGGGGCTGTATCCCATGACCCTGAGATCCTTACCTGAGCAAAAATCAAGGGTCAGATGCTTAACCAAGTGAACCACACTGGGGCCTCTCTGGGGTATTTTTAAGCACAAAAGACAAAGTATATTTCCTTCGTATGATGATATTTCAAGATAGGAAACATAGGTCAGATGACAATCTGTCAATGTAAATAAGGGAAGCTTGCCTTTGAGCGCGTCATACTTCATTATGCGTCACTTTGTGGCAGTGGTCTGCTGTGTGTTTTGGAATGTTTTCACTGATTAGAATGTTAGTGTATTCTGCCTTATCGAGCACAAATTTAGTCTGCTTTATATCTATTTATTTAAAATTTTAATTCACTTTTTAAAGTTTACATATAGTAAATTCTCTCTGTCAGTTTAAGAGTTTCGTCAGTAAACTATTATATCAGTATGGTGTCAGTATCAACTATTGCATTTAACAAATGCAAGCAAATGTATAGACATCAGCACCAATCAATATACAGAACAGGTCCATCACCCCCTTAAATTCTCTCTTGCTGCCAACAATAACGCTTGGAAGCCACTGGACTATTTTCTATTCTTCTAGTTTTACTCCAGGATACGATAGAAAGTGGAATCATATAGTTGGTAGACATTCAAGTCTGGCTTTTACTTAACATAACATGTTTGAGATTCATCTATGTTGTTACATGTGTCAATAGCTCATTACCCTTTATTGCTGAGCCATATTCCATAGTATGGTTGTACCACAGTCTGTTTATCCATTCACCCAGTTGGAAGAGGGTTGTGTTATTTCTAGTTTTTGGTGCTTATGAACAAAGCTACTATAAATATCTGAGAGCCTCCGTGGGATCATGAGTTTTTACCTTTCTTGGGTAAGTGTTGATGGTATGATATTGATGGGTTCTATGGTAAGTGTGTGTTTAACTTCATAAGAAAATGCCAAACTATTTTCCAAAATGACTATACAATTTGGTGTTCCCACCAGCCATAAAATGGGAATTCTACTTGCTCAGTATCTTCTTGTTGTTTCTTTTCTTATTATTGAGGATTGAAGGTTCTTTAACATTCTGGATACTACTTTTTTTTGGTCAGATATGCAGTTGCCAAAGTATTTCCTAGTCTGTGACTTTTCTTTTCATTTTTTTAACAGTATCTTACATGAGACAATAATATTGTTTTGTGGAGCTCTAATTTATGAATGTATTTGTGCTTTTGGTATGGTACTTAAAATTTTTTCCTAATTCAAAGTCATAAACAATTTTCTCCCAGGTTTTGTTACAAGGTTTTGAAATTTTAGGATTTATATTTCAGTCCCTGATCCATTTTAAGTTACTATTTATATTAGGTATGAGGGTACTGGTTGAGATTAGTTTTTTTTATATAAAAATGTCCATTTATTCCAACATTATTTCTTTAAAAAGACTATCCATTCTCCAATGATTGTCTTTGCACTTTTGTCAAAAAGCAAATGACCATATATATATATATATGGATTTCTTTCTTTTTAAAAAAGTTTTATTTATTTTTGAGAGAGAGAGAGAGAGAGAGAGAGAGAACACATGTGGAGGAGGGACAGAGAGAGAGGAGAGAGAAAATCCCAAGCAGGCTCTGCACTGTCAATGCAAGGCCCAGACACGGAGCACAATATCACAAAACTCGAGATCATGATATTGAAAGTAGATATTGTAAAATATATTTTAAATTTATTTTTTAAGTAAGCTTTTCAATATCTACTAAATAATCTGCTAAGATTTTGATTTGAATTATTGACTATATAAATCACTTTGAAGAGTCTTGGCATCTTAACTATATTCGGTTTTCCAATCCATGTACACAGTATTTCTTTGAATTTGTTTAGACATTCTTTGATTTCCTTCGTTAATGTTTTCTAATGTTTAACATACAGAGTTTGCTGATATATTATTAGAATCACATCTAAATATATCTGTTGTTTTTAAATTTTGGCTTTCAAATGTCCATAACCAATATATAGAAATAGATTTTTCAAATATTGACCTGGTCTAATATTCGCTTTAATTATGGTGTCCATTCACTCATATGTTTAACTGTACATTTTCCTATTCTTCTTGTATGGGATGGCTTCTAATCTTCATATTTAAATATTTAATCATAACATAAGAAAGAAAATCTTAAGATTGATAAATAGTCTAAAACATATTGGTATATTTTTATTATAAGTCACCTTTAATTTATTTTTCTTTACCACCTTTACGACATTATATTGGGGTACTTGGGTGGCTCAGTCGATTAAGAGTCTGACTTTGGCTCACGTCATAATCTCGGGGTTTGTGGGCTTGAGCCCCATATCAGGATCTGTGCTAACAGCCCAGAGCCTGTAGGCTGCTTCGGATTCTGTGTCTCCCTCTGTGTCTGCCCTTCCTTTTTTTGACTTTAATAATACCATAAAAGTTTCTCAAATAACATCAAGAACAGGAAAAACAAATGATCCAAGTGAATGCAGCCAAACCATATAAAGAAAGAAAAATAGATAAAAATTAAGACAGCTTACTGTTTATATCTTGGGTGACAAGAAAGCATATCTGGTATGTTTTTCATAGTGCATAGGGTACTTCTTGTTGGGAGAAAAGAAATGTGTTGTATGGTAATTCACGTGTTAAATATTCTAGTAGCATTGTCTTTGAATTCCTCATAATAACAAATTATAGTTTAGTGAGAAATAGAGATTCTTCAAAATAAATAAAATTATATGTGTCTAGGCCTCAGCGAGCTATTGCACTTTTCTCATTCAAAGAGGTGAGTTGCAAAACCACTTAAAAGATGAAAATCCAGTCTCTGTTATTTGTGTAATAAGGCAGCTTGTATGGATGTCTCAGAGTGATTTCCATATCAAAACAAACCAAGAGCATAACACTTCAAATGAGGCTATCAACTTTTAAGATGATTTGAAATTCAGAAGGTAGAGAGGATGGGTAGCTCAAACATCCAAGAAGTGGAAGTACCACATAAAAATGTATTCAGTGTTTCTATCTTTAATCCCTAAAGATGCAAACTGACACTGGTTTGGGGGAAAGCACAGGATGAAAACAGCACATTACTCAAAGGCACCGCAACAAACCATGTGAAGGAGCTCTCTCAGTGCCTGTCCCTCTCTTTGATTCCCGTAATTATAAATGTGTAGAGCTACTTCTGTAACTAGATTGTGCAGGCATAGACAGCAGAGATTATATAAAATAACTTAATTTTCACCCTTTCAACTAAATTGAAACTCAAGAAGCTTTAAAGTGCTTTTAGACAATCAACACTAATCTGAGCTTCTAATAACCTTCATCAGAACATCTTATCGAACTTATTAGTTGCTGTTATTATTTGCTGAAGGAAAAGAGATGGATAGACACATTTCAGTTTGGTGATCTTTTGAACATCAAACCGTCTATTGCTACAAAAAGACTTGATAGACATGTGTAGTTGACCAACACGTAGGGAAAGATGCTGCTGTCCACCTCTCCCTCTAGATAGGATGCTGGAATCCACAAAGAGAGAGCTCAGTGATGATATGGATGATCCTCTGGAAATAAGTGTGGAAAGTTTCTTTAAAAAAATAGAGTCCGAGGTCGCCTGGGTAGCTCAGTTGGACGAACGTCTGACTCTTGATTTCGGCTCAGGTTATGATCCCAGGGTAGTAGGATCGAGCCCCACCTCGGACTCCGTGATGAGCGTGAAGCCTGCTTGTGATTCTCTCTTTCTTCCTCTGCCTCTCTCTCTCACTTGCATTCTCTCTCTCTCTCTCTCTCTCTCTCAAAATGAAAAACAACAAACAAAAAAACCAACAATTAAAAAAATACAAAGTCCTTAGCACTACTTCTTAAGCTTCCAATAAGTTTATAATTGGGAGTCTGTCTTCTGAAATGCTTCCATGCTAATTCTGATATACAGCCAAATTTGGAAAACAATGGTTTAGATTATTTGGGGACAAAGCATTTTTTTATTTTAATTTTGGGGTGCCTGGCTGGCTTAGTTGGTAGAGCATGTGACTCTTGATGTCAAGATCGTGAGTTCAAGCTCCACATTGGGCATAGAGCTTACTTAAAAAAAATAAAATTTGGAGGGCACCTGGGTGGCTCAGTTGAGTCCAACCCTTGGTTTCTGCTCAGGGCATGATCTCACAGTTTTGTGAGTTGGAGCAGTGCGTCAGGCTCTGTGCTACCAGTGGAGAATTCTCTTCCTCTCCCTCTCACCTGTGCTATTTCTGTCTCAAAATAGATAAACTTAAACATTTTT
The DNA here is from genome assembly GCF_016509475.1 of Prionailurus bengalensis. Lineage (NCBI taxonomy): Eukaryota > Metazoa > Chordata > Mammalia > Carnivora > Felidae > Prionailurus > Prionailurus bengalensis. The sequence continues at coordinate 145,890,474 of NC_057345.1, forward strand.
TTGAAATTAAAAAATGAAATTTTTATTTCATTATAATGTTAGCAAATATTGTATAATGGCATAAACATTTTTAACTTTTCTTACGAATCCATCCCCGAACTGTAGGTATTTGCTTATTCTCGTTACAAATAGTTAACAAGCTTGACCTTTTACATTTAAAGACACTCAGAAACATTTCCTGTGAAAAAACATTATTATTAGAAATAAAATATATCTGCAGTGAATTTATATGATGATAATATTCATGTAAATACATGTATTTTTTCAGCTTATAATTGTAAATATAATGCTTTGGAAAAATTCCTTATATGAGCAATGCCAGTATCTTATTTTATTTGAACAATGACTTACATATTTTTAAGGGCATTCAAGTTTAAGATAGCAATAGGAAATTTAGAATATCATCTTTTGTGACATTTATGGAAGGCTTTCTTTAATAATTTCAGCAATAGCTGGTGATCAGTTTGATTATTTTTCCTCAAGAGGAGGAAAAAATGATGAGGGTGTTTAGTTGAAAATGCCTTATTTTATAATGTGAAGGAACCTTGTTCCTGTACATCCATCAGATGATCTTATATAACCCCTATAAGCAGCCACCACTGGTGTAGGTCTTTATTGCTTATAGTTCTTTACCAAACACTAGGGAAATAAAATAGGAAAAATCCTTATTCAGGATATAAAACTCTATAAATTTGCTTGCCAGACCCCTGCATTTAGACCACTTGATTCTTCAGGCAATTTCTTATGTTAATTCTTAGATTAAAAACCATAAAGAAAAGACTTGTTCCCTCTTAAAGTCTTTTTACCCATAATAGCTCTCAATATTTTATTATAAATAAAATACTTGGTATAAGAGCATTAGAGGGTATGGTTACAAAATCACAGCATGGATTAGGATAAGTGTTTAGAGTCTGTTTAAATAGTAAAAAATTCATTAATGTTATAATGGTCAAATAATGAGTGCTCATTCATAATAAAGATGCTAAGAATTTAGAATATGCTATAAGCTCTATTAGTTAATTTTCTATGCCTTTGAAGAATAAAGGTAAATATTCAGCATCCTGCTATTTATGTGCTTTTTCTTATGTTTTTCTAATTTAGAAATGTGATTTTGGGTGGCTCAATTGGTCGAGTTTCAGACTCTTGACTCTGGCTCAGGTCATGATCCCAGCCAGGGTCATGGGATCGAGCCCTGCATTGGGCTCTTCACTGAGCATTGAGCCTGCTTAAGATTCTTTTCCCTCTCCTTCTGTCCCCTCACCCCTTGCTCATCCCCTCTCTCTTTCTCAAAAGAAAGAAAGAAAGAAAGAAAGAAAGAAAGAAAGAAAGAAAGAAATGTAATTTTGGTAATAAAAAAAACTGAAACTAGCAGGAGATTGTTATAGTATCTATTCTGCTACTAATTCTATGAGATTATATGTGTGACTTTACTTCACTCAACTACAATTTTCTCATTGTAAAAAATGGTCTGTTGGACCAGATTATAACTACCATTCTTTCCATCTCTACAGTTTTATAATTCTGCGGGTGTATGCTGATTTACTGGGAAAATCGGGGAATTATATAATATATAGCAAGTAAGATGTGATAGCATATTGATATTTTTCTTCTTTTGCAGATATTGTACTATTATGATGATTTTCATGTTTCTTGACCATAAGATTCATCTCCAGACCATTCTTAAAAACAGAACCCTTACTAAAACAAAATACCCAGAAAATAAATACCAACTGATTCTTGTGATCATGCAAGTTTGAAAAAACAGAATTATGATACTGGACACCAGAAGGAATTATATGACATATATAACTGCTAATGACAGAAAATCAAACTTGGTTTAACACCTTAAAAAAAAAAGGCATTTATTGGATCATTTAACTGAGAAGCCCAGGAGTAAAATATTCTTTAGTCTCTAGAAAATCCAGGCTCAGGTGATGTCATCAGCATCTGATTTACCTTTCTTTCTCTCTATCTGTGTATATTGGTGTATCACTTATGATTCTACTTTTCTCTGTGCTTTTTCTTTAAGTTTATTTATCTATTTTGAAAGAGAGAGAGAGAGAGAACAGAGGAGGGGAGAAGGAGAGGGAAGCAAGAAAATCCCAAGAAGGCTCCACACCATCAGTGCAAAGCCTGATGCAGGGCTCAAACTCATGAATCATGAGATCATGACCTGAGCCAAAGCAGACACTTAGCCAGCTGAGCCAGCCAGGTGCCCCTCTACCTTCCTCTGTGCTTTACCCACTCTCATACATGTGCGGCACAGGAGAGCCCCACTTGTTGTCTCCTGAATCTCCAAACACGTTTTCATACTGCTTTAAGTGAACTGGAATAAACACACATCGCTACTGGTCGCTCCACAAAATCCCTATGTCATATCTGACTGCCTTTGATTCAGACTCTGTACTGTAACCAGCCTCTCTGGGCAGAGTGGAATGCAATCATTTCTTTTTTTCCCCTGAGGAAAAACCTAGTGTTTGAAGAATTGATCTTGGACAACAAGATATTAACTGTTTACCACCGAGGGGATCTATGCACTTGTTTCTTAATTTAATTCATTTTATTGTACATTGGTGGTGTATTGCTGTTCATAGGAAATGCGGTGTCTTATTAAGGGTCTGACTTTGACTCAGGTTATGATCTCACGGTTTGTGAGTTCGAGACCGGCATAGTGAGTTCTGGCCCTACGTTGGGCTGTGTGCTGGCAGCTCGGAGCCTGACGTAGGGATTTGGCGGAGTGACCAGTAGAGATGTTTGTTTAGGGCAAAACCCTATTTATTTTCTTTCTTTCTTTTCTCTTGCCATTTTCCCCAGAGCAAACGTGACTGTGTAGGGAGTCCTGGTGCTCTTCAGAGGGTTAGGAAAGGGTGTTGTGTTGTAGGGCAGAGCGTGTGCCTTAGTGAACTGGGGAGAGAAGACTGCACGTGGGTTGCAAACAAGTTGGGAAGACCTGAATGGCCTTGGTTTGCATGTAAACAGTAGGTCCACTGCATTCAGTGGAGGACATTACGATTCTGGAAATGCGCAGAACATGAACTCTCCACTCACGTGTACAACCAAGAAGGACTGTTTTTGTTTGTTTTTTTTTTCACCTGCCAAACACTTAAGGAAGTTGTGATAACTTACCTGTGGAATCTAAAAGACTTTGAACTCCTAAAAGCAGACAGTAGATGTTGACTCCCAGGGCTGGACTCGGAGGAGATGGGAGGTATTGATCAAAGGTCAGTTTCATAAGATGAATAAATTCTGGAGCTCTAATGTACAGCATGATGACTAAATTTAATACTACTGTATTGTAGACAGGCCTGGGTGGCTCAGTTGGTTAAGCCTCCGATTTCGGCTCAGGCCATCATGTCACAGTTCTGAGAGTTCAAACCCTGCGTCGGGTTCTGTGCTGACAGCTCAGAGCCTGGAGCCTGCTTCCGATTCTGTCTCCCTCTCTCTCTGTCCCTTCCTGGTTCACACTCTGTCTGTCTCTACCAAAAATGAATAAATGTTAAAAAAAAAATTAAAAAACTACTACTGGATTGTACACTTGAAATTGGGCTAAAAGTAGATCTTAAGCATTGCTTTCCCCCTCCCCCACAAAAAATGATAGCTATGTGAGATGATGATATGTTAATTAAGTTGATTGTGGCAATCATTGCACAAAGTATACATATATCAAAACATCATACTGTATACCTTAAATGATACAATTTTTATTTGTCAATTATATCTCAATAAAATTTAAAAAATGAAATTTTAGGAACTCTAAAAATACAACAATTAGCAAGCAAACAACCAAATTTTAAAAATAAGCAAAAGTGGGGTGCCTGGGGGGCTCAGTCAGTTAAGTGTCCAACTTTGGTTCAGGTCATCAACTCCCAGTTTGTGAGATCAGCCCCGTGTCAGGCTCTGTGTTGATGGCTCAGAGCCTGGGGCCTGCTTTGGATTCTCTGTCTCCCTCTTTCTCTGCCCCTCCCTTACTCAAGCTCTCTCTCTCTCTCTCTCTCTCTCTCTCTCTCTCTCCTCTCTCTGAAAAATAAACAAACATCAAAAAATAAAAATAAATAAAAAATTTGAACAAATACTTTATTAAAGAAGGTATATAGATGACAAAATCCCATGAAAACATATTTAGTCATTAAGAAAATGCAAATTAAAACATCATGAAATTTCCACACACATCTTTTTAAAAAAAAATTGCTTTAATGTTTATTTACTTTTTGAGAGAGAGAGAGAGAGCAGAATCTGAAGCAGGCTCCAGGCTGCAGGCTCCATGCTGTCAGCACAAAGCCCAGGCTCGAGTTCACGGACTGTGAGATCATAACCTGAGCTAATGTTGGATGCTTAACCAACTGAGCCACCCAGGCACCCCTCACACATACCTTTTAGGCTAGCTAAAATGAGTGAATAAAAATGAATAAGTAAATAATAAATGAAAAGCTCAGAATGCTAACTGCTGGCAAAGATGGAGGAGAGATTGAAATTTTCTAAATCACAGTGGCAATACAGCTACTTTGGAAAATAGTTTGGTACATCGTTATTAAAGTTATACATATATACACTTACTGTATGACTGCACAGTTCTGATCTTAGTATTTGCATTAGAGAAAATACAAGTTTTGTTCACTCAAAAGCATACACACAATTGTATATATCAGCATTATTTCCTAATCCTCACATATTTAAAATATCCCAATATCTTTAACAGGTGAATGGGTAAATATATTTGTGCCCTAGGAGAATATAAAACTGAATGAATGACTGAATGTCAAAAAACTGGCTGAATCTAAAATTCATTAAGCTAACAAAAGAAGCCAGATCTGCTCCCCCACCCAGGGTGGCCCCAAAAGAAAATTATATGACATTCTGGCAGATGCAACTCTATAGGCACTGAGAGTAGATCCGTGTTTGTCAGGGGTTGGTGGTAGTGATGGTGGTGGGGATTGGGGGGTTGGGGGAGGATTTGATCACAAAAGAACAACAATAGGTAATTTTTCCTGGTGAAGAAATTGTAATTCCTGTATCCTTATAGTAATGGTGGTTATATGACAGTACATATTTGTCAAAATTTACAGAATTGCACACTGTAAAATTTAATGTTGCTGCATATAAATTAAAAACTAAAATAAATGTATTCTTGACTATTTCTTTCCTTGGTGGTTACATCATAATCACAGTAGAAACATAGCACAGAGAAAAAATACTATTATACATTTGATGCAGATTGTTCATTTATCTGAGTAGTATTACAAAAACATGAGTTACAGCTAAATTCTCATTAAAGAAACTGCTTATCCACTCCACCCCACTCCCACATGCAGAAAGTCTGGTTTTATCATTGTATATAACACCTATCAGGAAATCCACAATTTCAATTTTTAATACTACTCAGCGACAATGTAGCAACTTTTAAAGTCAAATTTCATTTTATAGCGTTTGAAAACACTTTTTAAACTTGTGATGAAGCAAGAATATTTTAGTTCAGTTGCTCTCAAAATTTGCTATGCTTAATGTGTGTTTTTGACTCACACAAGAAACAGGTTAGTTTTTTTTTTCTCCAAGTTAGTTCCATTAATAAAGATTCTGAGTCAGCAGAGAATAGGCATGTATCTTTTATAGAGCCCACGGATGAATAATGCACATCATAGTTTGAAAATGTTTTAGTTAAAACTTTATGCCTTAAATATGCACCGTGTGTTCTCATGTTAATTACAATATAATTTATATGTGACATTTTGGCATGGGATTAAAACAATGCACTCAACTTTAATTTTCCAACAGACAATTAGTTTTCAAGAAGAAAGATGAGGTTCTATTAAGAAAACCAGTCTACTGTGCTCTTGTCTCAACCACCTTTTGCCAAAATCCCATTTACCCTCATCATTCAAGAAAATGATGCTACAATGAGTAGCTAATTTGTCTCTGAATTATAATCGCTGACAGTTTATGTAAATATGATTTTAGGAAAATGTCCATAATAAATTTGGCTCATAATTCTTTGTTTGTGTACAATTATTTATTTATTATAAATATATTTGTCAGCCTCACCTAGGTAATCATAAACTAAATGCTGAAGGAATCACAAATTTCATCATGGAAAACTTAGGCCATGAAAAAGCAGAAATCTGTGATGTATCTCCATAGTCTCAAGAAGAGAAATTCCTGAGAACACTGAACTGTGGGCTTTAAATTACATTTTATTTTATAAATTAAAATACTACATATATGGAGCACCTGGGTGGCTCAGTTGGTTAAGCGTCTGACTCTTGATTTGGGCTCAGGGCATGATCTCACAGTTCATGGGATCGAGCTCTGCGTTGGGCTCTGTACTGACAGCCTGCTTAGGATATTTTCTCTCTCTCTGTCTCTCTGCCCCTCTCTCACTCTCTCCCTCTCTCTCTCTCTCTCAAAAAAAATAAACATTTAAAAAAATAAAAAATAAAATACCACATATAATAATAAACATGTAAATTTGGGAGCAATTGTGTATAAATAGGTTAACAAATAAGGAAAAATGAAGTTGCATTTCGAAAATAAACCAGGAGCAATCTCGACACTCATTCATACCAGTTGACTGATCTCGCGTTGTACCAAACACAAATTCAAATTTTAGAAAACCACTGAAATGTCTAAGCAAGCGGTAAAATTCTAATTATGTTTCCTCTAAACACTGCTTCCACGTGTGTTACTTCATTTGAGTGAGTTTCTTTTTGGTATGCATTATTGTAATGAGATCTATTAAGTTGAGAAACATTAGCGAAGCATCAGATATAAGATTCTTATATAGAATTGAAATTCCAGGTGACCCTGAACAACCTAAGGGCTAGGGGCACTGACTTCTACATGGTGGAAAATCCCAGTACAACTATTAACTCCTGCAAAACTTAACTACTTGCCTGGAAGCTTTACCAGTAACATAAACAGTCAAAGAACACATATTTGTACATGTATTATATACAATAAAGTAAGCCAGAGGTAAGAAAATATTATTAAGAAAATCATAAGGAGAAAATATATTTACAGGACTGTACTATGTATGTTGAGAAAAGTTAACATAGAAATGGACCCAAATTGTAACTTATTTACACAGAAAAAAAATGTGCCCCTCTTATTTTTTTCCTCATACCCCACATCCATTCTTTAAGAAAATTTTATTGAACCTTCCTTCAAAATATCTCATCCAGACACTTGTCATGAACGCTGCTATATCCTTCTATCGACCACCACCCAAATCTGCCCGAGTGACTGCACAATAGCCAGGTAACTAGCTCCCTTCTCTGACTTCTAAGTGATAGTGAATGTTCAAAACATGAATTAAGTCATTTTCCCTATTACTGAAAACCTTCGGATGCTTTCCATTTCATGCACAGAAAGGTGAAGGTCCTTGCATGTGCCCACAAGGATCCACCAGCCACACTTCTTTCACTGCAGTCGAACTATTATTAGTCTCTTCACTTTTTTAGACTATCATGCTTGGTACCGTCTTGGAGCCTTGGCAATAGCTATTTCCTCTGACGTCTTCCTCCAGATAATTGCATGGAATTAACCAAACGTTACCTCTCAGTGTTCTCTCTCCGGACCACCCATATAAGTTGTCACTTCCACCAACCCCCAATCCTCTTTTATCTTACTCTGCTCTTTTTTTCCCTAGTACCTATCTCCTTCTAAAATATATACTTACTACATTTATTCTTTATTGTCTGTCTCCTTTTGCTAGAATGTAAGCTCTACTAGAGCATAAATGTGTATCTGTTTTGTCTACAGATATGTCACTGATGATCACTTTATAGTAGGGAAGACGCCTGCATGATGTCCAGCACTGGAAGATGCTAAATTACATTTGTTACTGCAGCAGTCAGAAAAATGACATGCCAGAATCCCTAGTCCCTAGAATCTGGAAATGTGTTACCTTCTTTGGCAAAAGGGAATTTGCAAGCTGTCAACAAATTAATGATCTTGAGATGGAGAGATTATCCTGTCTTATCCAGGTGGCCAATGTAACCAAAAAGGTCCTAATAAAAGTTGAAGTGAAATACAAGAGTATCATAGAGAAAAAGATTTGAAAAGGGACCATAGCCAGGAAGCTAGAAAAGGTAAGAGAACAGATACTTCCTTAGAGCCTCCAGAAAGGAATGTGGCCTTCACAACACCTTAATTTTAACCTAGTGAAACTATTTTAGATTTCTGACATTCAAAAAGAAAAGATAGTAAGTTCGTGTTATTTCAAGCTCTCAAATTTTTGTAATTTATTACAGTAGCAGCAGGAAATGGTACAGTTAAGTTAATGGATTAACTTTTTAATTAGCCCATGTATCTGATTTATAATATAAAAACAATGTTCTCACATAAAAATTTTGCTACCTGTGTGTCATTTGATATGGTCCGTTGCTGTAAAGATAATAACCAAATTGGCAAGGCCTCTGAGCATTATAATAATTATATCCTTGCAAGCCAATATTATGCCATTTGGGATATAGTAGCATATGGAGCTACAATATGAATATAAAATTTGAAATTTGAAATGGGAGTAAGAAAATTTCCTTAAAGGAATATAATACAATGGTATTGAGTGTTGATCTAGAAAAAAATATACTACCCAAATATTTTCAGTTAAACAATTGTTGACAAATGTCTTTAAGAGTTCTCAAAGCCTTTGATGTATTAATATTTAAAAATCACATTTTAAGCTTTATTTCAGCATGAAATTCTATTTTATTAATCAGATTATAGGATGATGTTTCCTAAAATATAGTTTGGAAAAGTTTATTTAGACTCAATTCACTGTTTGTTAATATGAACACGAAACTCAGATACATAGAAATCATGATTGCTAATGACTTAAATGGGCCCAAAGTCACTTCTTTGGATTCACAGATGTTTATTTGTATTCCAATAAAAAGGCTGTTTGACTTTGGTTAATAAGCCCCTAATGGTAAGGTCTGATGTACTTAACTTTATTAAAATGTTCTGACAGAAATAACATCATAGCTATAAACATCATTTCATTGCCTTTCTATGTCTTAATTTATTTATTTTTGCAATATGTTTTTGTGGAATATAAATTTTATATTAACTTTTTAAAAAACAATTACAATCATGTCATTCCATTTTATTTTGACTTACATTGTTTTTGGTGAGAATCTTATGAACATGCATATATTTCTCTGTACATATTTTTTCCCTATAGCTCCTTTAAGGTTTTTCTTTATCATTGGTTTTTGGAGACTCGATTATGATATGTTGCCTTTGATTTATTTATGCAATTACAATTACATATATTTTAGATTCTTGTGACATCATTAGCCAAGTCTTTGAACCTCTGTTCATTTTTTAATATTTTTCCCCTCGTTTTCTCTGTACTTCAATTTTGATAGATTCTGTTTTCCTGCCTCTAAATTCAATGATCTACTATTCTTGTGCCTTGCCTTTTTTTTTTTTAAAGTTTATTTATTTTTGAGACAGAGAGAGATAGAGCATGAACGGGGGAGGGTCAGAAAGAGAGGGAGACAATCTGAAACAGGCTCCAGCCTCTGAGCTGTTAGCACAGAGCCCGACGCGGGGCTCGAACTCACGGACCGCGAGATCATGACCTAAGCCGAACTCGGAGGCTTAACAGACTGAGCCATCCAGGTGCCCCTGTTCTTGTGCCTTGCCTTTTTTTGAGCCCATTTCACAAATTTTAATTTCATATATATTTTCTCAAATAAAGAAATTCATTCATTTTTTAATAGTTTCTTTCTCTCTTCTTGACACTTATATTTTCAGTAATTTTTAACAGATTTATAATAGCTGTTTGTTTTCCAAATATCTGCCTGGTAATTTCATCACCTCTGCCATGACTAGTTCTCTGTTTGATTGGTATGAGTTATGAATCATATTTTCCTCTTGTTTCACATGGCCACTAATTTTTCATTGCATACTGGGCATGACGATTTACACTGTGAGTATCAGAATTTGAAGAATGAACTTCAAAGGCGGATAGAAATATCTCATATATCTTGGTTGTTTTGATGGTTTCATATGTATATACATTTATCAAATTCATTGATCTGTAATTGACTTATTTTATTATACGTAATTTATACCTCAATAATGTTGGTTAAAAATACCTGCACTAAATTACATGGTAACAATTGGCTTACACCACACAAATAAACTGTATAATTTTGTGTGTTTCAGATCTCAGGAGTTATTGACACAGGAGTAAGAAGATGAAGATAAGTGTATGGCCACAAATAATGTTTGTCATCTGCACTGAGACCAGGGAGATGTTGAAGGGCATCATGCAGAAGAAGGAAATTTCACCACAAAAGGAAGTGAAACTCACATCCTAAGTTTAACAGTTTCATCGTCAATCTACTTGTTAATATCGAACAAAAAATCACGTCTCAATTCTTTGATTAGGCCAACTTGTATTATTTGAAATAAAAATGTTATAAAAAAGTTGGTAAAAAAAAAGTCCATATTCCCAGGTTTTGTGATATCGACACTTTGTGATCCTTTCTTTCTTTCTACTTATCAAATGTTTTGATTTTACATAGTCTGCTCCCAACTCTCTCTTCTTATTCTTACACATTCCTTAAACTTTATCTTAATGCTACCTAGGATGATTCGATCACATTATATATTGATAGCTTTCAAATCAAACCTGCACATTTGATTGCTTACTGGCTTAGTTCTAATATAGACATTGCAAAATACTCCAAATATGACTCTGTTTTCCAATTTTCACCATTGTTTTTTATCCCAATGAATTGCAACATCATCTCTTTATATATTTCTAAGTTAGAAGCCATAACCCCTTATTTATTTTCTTTCTTCCTCATACTCTGAAATTGAGCAATTATAATTCTCTGTCTATACTGCCTTCTAAATAACTCTTAAAACCCATGTAAGTTATTCCCTTCCATCTCTATTGACACTTTACTAAACTAGTCCACTATCATTGAATTCTTGCTACAACTTTTTACAGTGATTTCTGTATCTTTCTTTAGTTCATTCTCCAAAATACAGTTAGAGTAATTACATAAAATTTAAATCTGTGTTGACTCTTCCCTTACTTGAAAGAGAGAGAGAGGGATGGAGAGAGACAGTGAAAGGGAGCTGTGCTTGAGAAAATGAAGACACTCATTATGGCATATACATAAATATCTTTTGAAGCTAAATCATTTTCTTTTGGAATTTCACTGTTTTATGTTTATTTATTATTTTGTGATAATTATATTTTTCTTTATGACAGCAATATATGCAAAATATTGGAACTTTGGAGAATTCACACTAGTCAAATATAACAGTTGATACTAATGTTACATTTAGATATCTAAGCTGGAAATATTTGTATACATTCTTTTATGTATGTGAATAAAGTAAATGTTCAAGATAAAGAATATAATCAACATTTCTCTCTCTCATTCTTTCTTATACACTTTAAAATATACAGAAATATGTTTATATAGACTGAGGTCATAATATATGCTAGGGAATCTTATATCTGGTTATATAAATCTTGTGCCATCAGACAGGTATCAACCTTCCTATAACAATTGAGGAATTAATTTTATTCAATTGGCATTTTGTTTGTCGTTTTAGATAGATTTATCTGAGCCACTTTGGATAGAGTTAGATAGGGTTATTACTTCAATAACTTTATTTCGATGTCATAGCAATTCATTTGGCAAATAAACAGGGACTAGTTTGTGACATGTTTCCTTTTGTTATTTTGTCTTTAACATGAAAATGTGTTTAAAGTAAAACATTTTTCACTAGATCAAAAATTTGAAGGGCTTGGGAGGTATGGCTTAAATCATATTTTTAATAATGTCAAATTCATGACTTTTACTCACTAACATTTGATAAACATTTTCTAATTAGCAGGAAATAATTTCCTTTCACTAGGTATGATCCTTCCCATTCATTTTACAAAACATTTTCATCTCATAAAACATTGATGGGATCACATAAGTGAACTGGGCATGATTATCGAATGTGTTTCTAGTTCTTAAAATAGGTGTTATTTTAGTAACCTATAAAGTTGATTCTGGTATAGATAAAAAGATAAAAGTCATTTTTAGATACAAATATATTTTTAAATAAAAGAACTCATTTTTCGTAGTTTAATATGGGATAGACATAGACATTAATTCCTCTCTCTCTCTCCCACACACACACACACACACACACACTTATGGCAGCTCTTTAAACTTCCTGCCCACGCAACACCTGCCACTTCAATATGTATTCTGCAGCACACAGAATTATTTAGTCATGGTTTCTTAAAAATGTTACACATTGCAATCATTTATTAGAAATTGTAATTTGTCTTTGCTGCTCCATAGGCCTGCATCGAACATGGATAAATTACACCTAAATATAGCTTCGTTCATTTTTCAATTTGTCTAATAATTCATTTTTATGGAAGTGTGTATCCATCTGCAATCTGATTATTAAATGGCTTCTTCAAATTACTAACTATAGACATACTGACATTGAAAGGCTTTTAGGAAATTAAAAATGTTAAAATCGAATATAGTCTTTAAAAATGTCCTTCTTTACTGTGTAGTTCCATGGCCATTTACTGTGACTTTTGGAGGAAAAAAAAAAGTTAAAATGGAAGCAAAAGAAGAATATCAGGGTGAGTATTAGCAAGAAAACACTTCTGGTGTATTCATTACAAATTCGATTTATTTTTCATTCAAGACTTTATGTTATAACATTTGTGTAACATTTACGTTATAAAATGTGATATACAGGGACGCCTGGGTGGCTCAGTCCGTTGAGCATCCGACTTGGGCTCAGGTCATGATCTCATGGTCTGTGAGTTCGAGCCCTGCGTCGGGCTCTGGGCTGACAGCTCAGAGCCTGGAGCCTGCTTCAGATTCTGTGTCTCCCTCTCTCTCTGCCCCTCCCCCACTCATGCTCTGTCTCTCTATGTCTCAGAAATAAATAAACATTAAAAAAATTAAAAAAAACAATATCATTGATTCTCTATGCTGCACCTTCTATCCCTGTGACTTATCCATTCCATAACTGCAATCCTCTACCTCCCATTCCTCCCTTCCCGCACATTGCCCATCCCCTGCCCTTCCCCTCTGGCAATCATCAGTTTGTTCTACATGTTAATGGGTCCCTTTCTGCTTTTTAAAACAAGAGAACGGTATTATCTTAAAATTCTGAAGGTCAGAAGTCTGAAATGGGTCTCGCTAGGCTAAAATTGAGGGGTTGGTAGGGCTACCTTCCTTTTTAAAGGTTTCTGGGTAAGAATGTTTTCTCACTTTTTCTAGCTGTTAGAGGCTGCTCTCATTTCTCTGTGATCCCCTTTCATCTCGAAACCAGCAGTGGCTGGTTGCCTCTTTCTCCTATTGTATCATGTTCAAATCTTTCCTGTACCTGCTGGGCATGATCACATGCTGTAGATTTGAATGTTGATAGAAATATGCTTGATTCTTTTGTTAATGCTGTATTTGGCCTGTGCAGAGCACAAGAAAGCAAAAATTGTATATGTATATATATATATATATATATATATTTTTTTTTTTTAAACTCCTGAAAAATAATGCTTTGTACCGATGTATGGCAATGATACAGATAATAATGCTATTATTGCCTTGAGCCAAAGTTACCTATCAAGAAGATTGGGATTTTAAATCTATTACAGTTTATTGCCTTATGGCATAATAACATTTCCGTATAAATTGTGACAGTAAATCTTTTTTAACACAAAAGACTTAAACCTGAACATGTGCAGCAATGCCCAAAATGTTGCCCATAATTTAGTAGATTCATGAACCTTTTAAAGTAAATCTATAGAGTCTAGGAAGCTCAGTTAAGAACCTTTAAGTTAGGGTAAGCAATACAGCATCATGGCGTACTTCAGACTGAAATGGAAGCTGGGGTACCTTTAGGTAGGGAGACATTTGGTGGTCAGGGCAATACACTGGGTGTCATATAAAGCCCACACGAACAAAGATCAAAGATTCTCTTCGGTTTTAGGCAGGACACAGGGAGCTGAAAAAGAGGAAGACTCAGGTAAAGAGTTAGAGAACTTCATTACACACATGAAAAAGAGAAATAAATCAGGCAGAACCGAAGCCAAGCCAAGAATTCTACTTGACGAAAGACAATAGACAATGAGAAAGATTCCATTTTCAGGAAATGGAACTGGCAAGAATAAGCCAGGAAGTAATTAATTCTCCCTCCCATGACCCCATTCAATAAGCAGTGCTACTCAAAGCAAAGACTACAGTGCCTGCCAGTAAACTAACAGCAGTGAAGAGATTAACACCATAATATAATAGGTGTTTGGAAATTTTACAGCATAATAATAATATTATCTTTCTGGAGTCCAGTTTGGCTGTGTTTGTGTGCATTTTAAACCTTCTAGTTACTTTATTTTACAAAAGTCTCAATGCACAAAATCAATACATTGGAATAATTATAAAATTTTTTTTTCACTACAGATAGCTTGAGTACTATCCATCTAAAGGGAATTGAACTATCCTAGGCACCCAAGCACCTAAAAGCCAAGGAAGGAAGGCACATTTTCTCTGTTAAAATTTAGCATGGGAGATTATCACAAAGGTGGGAAGAACCCAGTAACTTCTACATCAGGTGCAGAGTAACAGAATGAATACATTTTAAAATCCTCTGCCATTTAGAACAAGAATAAGTGACCTATTGATGTGCCATTTGATTCATTCTAAGAACCAGGCTGCCTGCCTCCAATACATGGTCATTAGAAACAACTTGCAAAAAAGGGATTATGGAGCATAAATTGATAGAAAATTATCTTCTCTCCTTTTTAGCTTTGCATTTTACTCCAAGTATAAGATTCAATTTCTTCCAGTGCAGTTCACAAATATTTTGCAAACAGAAGATAATTTCACTTGACAAAATATAGATATGTTTTTCCCAGTCTCGATTCCTGTGAATTCACAAAACAAATGGAAAGGGTTGCCAATTCATAGAAAATTAGACATTATTTCAATATGTTCGGGTTTGCTTCTCTCATTTTTGAACAGTATCAAACGAGTATTTTAGATATTTTTATCAATACATGAGATCATCAGATTGTTTTCTCTCAAACACATGATTTTAATCAGGAGCTTTATCATCAGAATATTTTAGGTGGCACATATTCAGTAAAGATACAATATAAGTTTAGTTACTTCTTAAAAGGCTGACATCATGTGTAATAGAGTAATCGGGTTAAACTATAATCATCTTTCAATTTTCAGTTTCAAATGGCACTGCTGACATTCCTAATTATAGCCTTTTAAACACATTATTATGGCATTATAATAATTTTGACAAGAAATGATGCTTGAGTAATTTTTCTGCTAAAAATATCAGATGCATTTAATGTGCATATGAATGACCAATTGACATCGTTGGCTGAAGCCACATATATTGACGACAATTTCTTTATATGAGCACTGTTAATTCAATGCTTGAAAATCAAATGCATTTTAAAATAATATTAAGTATTCACAATTTTAAATTTTTGTAAATTTTATTAGGCATTACAGTTCCTTCTGGCTCCTTACCCCACCAAACATCATCTATGAATGGAATCCAGTATAATGGATAAAACTGAATATAGGCCAAAATAAAATGAAGAGACTAAATGTCTAATCAAAAGAGAAATGGATTCTAATTCAGAAAGTTTTCCATTTCAGGTTCTTGGCACTGTCTACCTGATCCTAGGACCTCTGAGTCTTCATTCTTCCAACCTTTAATTGAGGGCTGTTGAATCAGATAAATTTTAGTATCTATTTCAGCTCTGAGGCTATACTTAGCCCACAGTAACATCATATTTGTGTGATTGTAAGATTTTCAAATGGGGCCACATTTTCAATAATTTGCTGATATCTGATGAAGTATAGTATCTTTCTTTCTCTTCAGCATGCCAGATAATGTTGGGAAAAGTGTGCATTTAGCAATTTAGTAGCAATGAAAGACAAATATAAAAGTTAAAAAAAATGACTCTGAAACCTCACCTTTTTGTTTTATGCCCCCCAAAAAATAGATTAAGGAGCCATCACATTTAGAATTTGCATCATTGTTTGATCCATTGTCCTCAACTATTTTCATTGTAAATTAGTGGATTTACACGTTGTCTGCAATTATAAAAATTTAATATTGGAAAAGACCTGCCAGTTCCATTCACTTATGCTTTTATATCTCTAATTGACCCTCAATTTAGAACAGTTCTGTGAGCAACTTGCTGTTTAATTGAAGAGTATCGTTGCAAAGTGTAGCTGATTTTTTTCCATGTATTTCTACATATGATTCTTTATGTGAAATGCTTTTAAGTCATTTTAGTTGGGTTAGTTCTACAATTAACTAAAAATTACTTTAATTTTTGATAGAATTTTTTTATTGAAAGAAACTGGACAGAAATGCATATAGATTTGAGAATTTTTTAAAATATTTTTTTTACTGTTTATTCATTTTTTGATAGAGACAGAGAGTGAGTGGGGGAGGGGCAGAGAGAGAGGGAGACAGAATCTGAAGCAAACTCCAGGCTCTGAACTGAGAGCACAGAGCCCAACACGGGGCTCGAACTCACGGACCATGAGATCATGACCTGAGCTGAAGTCAGACACTTAACCGACTGAACCACCCAGGCGCCCCCAGATTTGAGAATTTTTAATGCCATCTCTGTAGGGTGCCTTTGTGGGTTATCCATTTTGTTTCAGCTGACCTTTAACACAGTTTCTCTATCAAGACTACCCTGATGTACATCAAGAAGCCTTTTATCTCTCTTTGAAATATAAGAATGTATAAAATTATATATATAAAAAAGCTACAAGTGAAGTTAATTTGTTAATGTAGCTAAAATATGCATATAAATCAGCATATTTGGACACATATTTATATACGCAGTAATAGTAGAATTTGGATTTTTCTTAATTCACTGTGAGCCAAAGTATTGATCTTTATATTTAAGGAATTTACAAGTTGGAGAGAACTTGGAACCATTTTTGTGACTAGTATCTTGCATTAATTCAAGGGATTTATACTGACAAGCTTTTCAGACTAGAAGAATGTGTTGTAATAAAATTTATAGCTTGAAAAAATATTTAAGTACAGAGTTATTTCACATCTACAAGTTGAATTATTCATATTAAATAATTGATTGCTGTGCAATAAATAAATACAGAATCATCTCATAGTTTCTAAAATTAAAAAAAATTAAATTCCATTTAAAGTGTAGTTATTCCTTGGTTTTTAAAAAACATAGTAACTGCATATAACATTCAATATGACCTTCATTTTTCTTTGCTGTCTACACAGGTATATAACCACAGACAGCCAGATTCAATCAATCTGGTACAAAGTATAGTTTTGACACTCTTTGAGAAGCAACTCAATATGCTATATGGAAGTTTTTAGCCAAGGGACATGTTTTCCTCAATGTTTGTCTTTACTTCATTTTTCTTCAACTTCTCCTACTCATTTTAGCATTTTAAAGATTTTTCTCAATCTTTTAGTCCTCTGCATATCCAAAATTGGTGCATGTCCTGTTTAATGTAACATGTGAAAATTTTAAAACAAGAAAGGTACAGTACCCTCTCTATGATTCTGTGTTTTAATCAGATTTCTGTCTTTTAAGAACTCAACTTTTTCTGGAATATTTTCCCTTACCCAACACTCACAACCATATTTGAATATATCACGTCAATGGGCACCTGGGTGGCGCAGTCGGTTAAGCGTCCGCATTCAGCCAGGTCACGATCTCGGGGTCTGTGAGTTCGAGCCCCGCGTCAGGCTCTGGGCTGATGGCTCAGAACCTGGAGCCTGTTTCCGATTCTGTGTCTCCCTCTCTCTCTGCCCCTCCCTGTTCATGCTCTGTCTCTCTCTGTCCCAAAAATTAATAAACGTTGAATATATCACGTCAAGCAACATAAACAGAGGTCTTGCATGAATGGAATACCTCTTCTTTGCCATTTTCCCCCCTCCAATTTATCTATTGATTGTCATTCTTTGCCACGGGTTGGAAATGATCAATAAAGCAAAAGACGTTTTGTTGCCGTTATAGGAAGGACAAACCAACATAACATATTCAGCAACATGAAGACTTTAAATCCAACTTAGTGCATGGCCTGAAGTCACTGTGCTCTTGCAGCTGCTTTCAGACATCTCAAGAGACCTGTGTAGAAAATAGGATGACAGAGCTGGGGACCTGAACTATAAATAATTAGAATACAACAGAAGTGTGAGCAAAATTCCTCAATGTAATTATTAACTGTTAAACAGAAAACAGCACCTGATGCCTGCCCAATCCTCCTGACTCTGCACTATTCCCCACCCCGGACAATGCCAGATGCGACTTTAGTTCAAGTGGTCTCATGATCTCTCTCTTGTGAATGATTTAAACAAAGAACAATAAAGACCCTAAAGTAATATCTGAAACTAACTTAGGTTGGCTTGGGATGAAGTTCTAAAAAACCTTCAAAAAAGTTATAATCTTCATGTCTTTTTAGGGTATTTACCAATTTTTCTCAAAGGACACTAAAAGTTACAAAGTCTTCAATAGAATATATGCTGTATAATAGAACACTGTATCTCCATAAAGTAAAAAGATTCCAGATGTGGTCATTAAGCATATAAACGAACCTTGAATTGTGTAATTTGAAAATTCCTATAGCTACTTATTTTATTTTATTTTTTAATATGAAATTTATTGTCAAATTGGTTTGCATACAACACCCAGTGCTCATCCCAACAGGTGCCCTCCTCAATGCCCATCACCCATATTCCCATCCCCCCCACCCCCGATCAACCCTCAGTTTATTCTCAGTATTTAAGAGTCTCTTATGGTTTGCCTCCTTCCCTCTCTGTAACTTTTTTTCCCCCCTTTCTCTTCCCACCGGTCTTACTTATTTTAACTGCTTTGGTTAAACCAAGCAAAATAATGGTAAATAATGTGACAAAAACAGTTACAGAATGCTTCTCTATATTTTATCTATTCACTTTATTTATTCCTCATAACATCTTTCTTTTGTGGGATCTTACCACCAGTTGTAATGTAAGGAATAAACTAACATTCAGAAACTTAAGTAAATTTTTGAAGATCACATAACCAAGAAAAATTGGTACTAACCCACAAGCTCAAGTATTTTGGTACCAAAACCTGTGATTTCCCATTTTATTACAAGTTCCTTCTGAAACACCACTGTGCCTGCCATTAGGATGTACAAAAATAGAGAGTCCCAACACCTGTTTTAGGTTCTTCTTATGCAAGGGAAAAGTGATGAAGAGAGAAGAGAAATAATCAAGAACAACAACAAACCATATTTTTGTTTATTTCTATTATGAACCACACACATTTCTCTACTCTTTACACAGGCAACATAATTTCCAAAGTTCCTGTATGATGGTTCTACAACTACTTTGTATGGTTAACAATGCTAAATTTGCTCTAGATTGGAGCAATTAGAAATTATTTAATAACCTGCCTACATGAAGTTATAGGACACTCATGGAAGAAGAGCAAATGAAGTCGAACTCCAAGAAGCGGAAATAAATGAATTACCCTATTACGAATTACCCCTCAGCATTTTAGAGTAACATCAAATATAGACAAATAACAAGAGGATCAAATCTAACTTGAGAATAGTTCTCTTTACAAAATACCTACGTTTTAAGAATAATCAGTTATGATGGGAACAGGAGATCATGTTAGTAATCATAATCATGTTTCATAGAATTTGCAAAATCTGGGGTATGGAGTGAGAATTACATTTTTATATAATAGTTAGCTGTTGATATTAGTTGATTACATATGTTTATTTGATTAGGAGATTTGATGACAGAAAGACTAAAAATATATATTCGTTTTCCTCCTCATCCACCATAGTACAGCCACCTGAGTTTCCTTCTATTCCTCCAATAGCCAAGTTTATTTGAGTTCAATATTTTAGGTTTGCTCTGACCTCAAGAAGGCTCTTTTTTACCTATTTTATTCATCCTCTCTGACAAACAAATTGACCTATGATTTAACATATTTCAAATGTTGGGTCATATTTAACGCACCTCAAATATCTCAATCTCCTTTTCATTTTTTCTACCAAAGCTTCTGGTGATTTTGAGATTGCACTTAGGTTTAAACTTTTCCACACTCAGAATCAAGAAAAATTTAAAAAAATACTTTGACATTAATAAAAATGAAGATACAACACACCAAAACTTATGAAATATAAGTAAAGCAGTGTTTGGAGGAAAATTTAAAGCTGTAAATAGCTATAATAAAAAGGAAGAAAAATTTCTAATCAGTAGCCTAAACTTTTACTTTAAGAGAGCAAAATAAATCTGGAACAAAAAGGAAAAAAAAATATTAGATTGAAAGAACTAATAAAATAAAGAATAGAAAAACAATAGAGAAAATCAATGAAACCAAAAATTAGTTCTTTAAAAAAATCAAGAAAATATATAAATGGTTAGTTACATGAGGAAAAAAGAGAGAGAGAGGAAAATTAAAGTCACTAGCATCAGAAAGGGAATATATACATTCTATTATGGGAATGAAGATATACATATATCTTACATATATATACATATAACATTTCATATATATATATATGAATTCTATGTATAATTGTATGCTAATGAATTTATAAAAATTTATATGAAATAGACAAATTATTAAAAAGTTGCAAGCTGTCAGAACTGGCTTCAGAAAAAATAGATAATTAAATAGATCTGTAACATGTAGAGAAATTGAATTAATAATAAGAAATAACAATCCTCCCAAAAATTCCAGGCCAAATGGCTTAACTAGTTAGTTGTAACAAATGTCTAAGAAGATTAATACCAATCTTTCATAAACTCTTCCGCAAAAATAGAACGTGAAACAGTTCTCAACTCATTCTATGAGACAAGCATTATCCTGACACCAAAGCCAAAGACATGAAAGAAACGGAAGCTACAGACTAATATCCCTTATGAATATAAATGCTAATATGTTTTTTGTAATGTTTATTTATTTTTGAGAGAGAGAACAGTGGGAGGGGCAGAGAGAGAGGGATATAGAGTATCCAAAACAGGCTCTGTGCTGTCGTCTTAGAGCCATATTTGGGGCTCTAACTCATGAACCGTGAGATCATGACCTGAGCCTAAATTGGACACTTAACCAACTGAACCACTTAGGTGCCCCTAATACAAAAATCATAAAAAAAAAACCCTACCAAACAATATCCAGAAGCATATTTAAAAATATTATTAAACAGACTCCATGACCAAGTGGCTTTTATCCTGGAAATGCAAGGATGTTTCAACATATGAAAATCGATCAACGTGCTACGATCACATTAATAGAATAAAGATTAAAAGCCGCATGATTATCTCAATTGATGCAGAAAATCATCTGACAAAACCTAACACTGTTTTGTAATAAGAAAAACAAACTAGTAGAAAAAAAAAACATTCTCAACTTGAAAGAAATCTATGAAAAGCCCACATCTGAAAATAAGAGATTAGATAATTTCCCTCTAATATCAGGAACAAAAATAGGATGTCCATTCCCGTCACTTCTATTCAACATTGTGTTGGAAGTCTGGCAGGGGCAATTAGTCAAAATTAGAAAAAAAAAATCCATAATGGAAAAGAACAAGTAAAAGTATCTCTATTAACACATGCCATTATTTTATATATAGAAAATAGTAATAAATCTACTAAAAATCTATTAAAATTAACAAGTGAATTCAGCCAAGTTGCAGGAAACAAAATAAAAAAAATCAATAGTTTTTGTGTCCACCAGATTGAAAAATCCAGGCACAAAAAAATTAAGAAAACAATTCTTAACAATAAACAAGAAGAAAACAATAAGCATATAGATCAATGGAGTCGAATCAAGAGTACAGAAATACATGAATATAACTATGGTCAATTGTTTTCATCGAAGGGTACTAAGACTGTTCGATGAGAATAATAGTCTTTCAACAAATGGCATAGGGACAAGCGATATATGCAAGTAAAAGAATGAAATTGGACCTTTATCTCACACCATACACAAAATTAGCTCAAGATGGAGAAAAGACTGAAACTTAGGAGCTAAAACTATAAAGTCTAGAAGGAATGAATGTTCATCATCCTGAAATTTGCAGCAGTTTTCATCTTTAACCCCAAAAGTACAAACAAGAAAAGAAAGCTAGATAAATTGTACTTCATCAAAATGAACACTATTAGTGGGAGAGAGCCAAAGCATAAGAGACTCTTAAAAACTGAGAACAAACTGCGGGTTGATGGGGGGTGGGAGGGAGGGGAAAGTGGGTGATGGGCATTGAGGAGGGCACCTGTTGGGATGAGCACTGGGTGTTGTATGCAAACCAATTTGACAATAAATTTCATATATTGAAAAAAATGAACACTATTGACACTGTCAACAAACTTCCCCCCAAAAAATACACAGATGGTGAATAAGCCCATGAAAATGTGCTTTTTCCCTGAAAAGGCAAATCAAAATCACAATGAAATACTACTTCACATTATTAAGATCATTATAATCAAAAAGGTAGATAATAAAAAGTGTTAGCAAAGATACAGAGAAATTGGAACTCTCATAAGCTACTGGTAGGAATGTAAAGTGATAGAGTCACTTTAGGAGACAGTCTGTCATTTCTTCAAAAAGTTAAACATATAGGCATAATTTGACCCTGAAATTCCACTTCCAGATATATTCCCCAAGGAAATGAAAAGATATGCAGGTACAAAAACTTGTACACGAATATTCATAGCAACATTATTGATAATAACCAAAATATGGAAACAACTCAACGAACTTTAAAAACACTGTGTCAAGAGAACTTGTCATAAAAGATCACATATAATTCCATCTATATAAAAGTCCTGAATAGGCAAATCTATAAGGACAGAAATTATATTAGTGCTTTTCTAGAGTTTGGGGATATGGGAGTGATAACTAAAGGGATTCTCATTTCTAGGTAACAGATACACTTCAAAATTGATTACGGGGATGGTTGCACAACTCTGTGAATATACCAAAGTTGTATGGTATGCGAATTATATCTCAATAAAGCTGTTATGAAGATCTCTCTCTCTCTCTCTTTCTCTCTGTCTCTCTCTCTGTCTCTCTCATCCATCATCTATCTCTTACTTTCAGGACCAATGTAGTGGTCTAATAGGCCCATGCATTTGACACCCATCTGTCTTCAGAACCAGAGCAGTCTAGGTGACAAATTAGAATCCTTTCGCCGGCCAGAGAATAGGTAAAACCCATACTTGTCCACATTCCAGCTATACAAAGACTATTTGATGAAAGTTGAGTCTAAGAAAGTAACAGACAAGAGTCTGATAGAAAAAAAACTCAGCAATATGGCTAAGGACAGGAAAGAAATGGAATATATCCTAAACTTCCAAATCAATCATGAGCCTGCAAAGAGCAGTCACCCTCCCCCTGAAAAACAAAAACAAAAACAAGTGTTTATGGGATGTCACAATGGCAAATGCAATCATCCAGGTCAGATGCTGAAGGGTAAAAATGAAACAATGATAACAACAACAAAAACTTCCTTTCCCTAATTGACTTTAGGGTTTCAAGATAAACATTTCCCAAGTTTCTACCTACATTTTTGTGGCTAGAGCTTTGACACTTATTTGTATAACTTTCAATGCGTTGGTACTACCAAAGAGAAAGAAAAATCTGAATTTTCCATGTTTCTCTAGCTTGTGTTTGAAAGAAGTAAACAGTGAACTTACACTATTACTAACAGAGCCCAAATAAACACCAATACTGACTAAACTAAATCTCCAATCAGTATAGGGGATGGGGGCAAGAGTGGCTTAAAATACGGGTATCATCTGAACACTTAGAGCAAATGAACCTCACTGGAAGAAAATCTCTATGAAAACAGATTAAGGACTATTTTGCATAAACTATATAATTGCAGATTTCCATGATACAAAAAAATTATTCCATCATGCTGATAATAAAAGAGAAATAGAAAACATGGTTGCCAGGGGTGTGTGGGTGGCTCAGTCAGTTAAATGTCTGACTCTTGATTTCCACTCAGGTCACGATCTCACAGTTCATGGAATTGATCCCCACATTGGGCTCTGAGCTGAGAGTCCGGGGCCTGCTTGGGATTCTCTTTCTTCTTCTCTCTCTCTCTGCCCCTACATCTCCCTCTCTCTAAAAGAAAAATAAAACGAGAAAACAGGGTTGCCAGTAATATGGAAGCCACAGATACCACAGTGAGTGCTTCAGAGAAACATGTTAGTTATTTAGAAAGCCTCCTGAATGCATCATTTCAGGACTAGGAACAAAAAAGGTGTGAAAGTACCTAAAACACAAATGAAATGAGAAATTTGCCACATCCAGTGTAAGTCTATGTGTATTCCAGATATACAGGTCACAGACTGAGATAGAGGAAAGGATATATACAGAAACCCTTGGGGAGTTATGTCTTCTGCTCCTAGGAAGGATGAGCAGTGTTACCAGCACCAGTGCTGAGGGTGTTTCATGGCTTACTCATGGCTTCCCTCCAGACACCACTGTCGTTCTTCCAGGCCCCTCAGTAGCCTTAGCAACATTTTACTTCAGCCATTCTACCTGATACTCACACTGTCACCCAGTACAAAAGCAAGGTGACATCTGTGGGAATTAAGAGGGTATATTTGTGAACCTTATACTCTTCTAGTTCAGTGATGCGTTTGATGTCTTAAAACAATATTGTTTGTGGTCCAGTGCTTTATAGATTTCGGTGTTTATTTATGGTCCCTCACACTAAGAGGCTGGGTAAGAAGAAAAATCTAATTAGTAAGCATTAAATTTTGTTCAGAATTATCACTCCTGCCTATAATTTTATTGGTGGTATTATTATAGGGTTATATCTGTAGAGTCCAGGTCTTTCTCATCTTAGAATTCATTTTCTTTCAGAAGATCCCTCAACACCTCCTCCTATATGCAAATAGACTCTTGTCTGCCTGTCTAACCCAATAGATAGTCCTTTAGCACGTTTATATATATATCTAAAACTCTCTTACACCCATTCTTCTCTCAGGATGAGCTTTCAGAATTAAAAATATTTTGGTTCTGACAGAAAATGAAGGCAGCAAAGGCAAAATAAGTTCTTAGTGTTCTGAATCCTAAAGAATTTTGGATAATAAATACTATTTTATCAAGCAAATTATTATAGAAGAGTTTATCAATTTCTCAAGAAATTCATAACACAGAGTGTACTTAGGGATTATACTTAGAATCATCTTGTTTAATCAGTTTTCAGTTTGGAAATCTGGTCGGATGTGTTTTTATAGAAGCAGCATTGTGACATATTTTCTGCTTAATTGCATGTGGTATCTAATTGGGTTTCCAGGCATGACTTTTAAAAATGATAATATCTACTATTTAAATAGTTGTTCTGACATCCCTTCAAGCTTTTATTTAGTAGTTCAAATAATGATTAATTGCTATTTGTATAAGAAGAAAAAAGGTTCTAGAAAATATAAAATTCAATTATGCAGTTGATTCATAAGTTGTTTTGTTGGTCACACAAGTCTCTCCACACTTATTTACTCAGAAAGGGCCACACACCATGCCCTATTTGTTTTTTCATGTCTTCTTCTAATTACAGGTGACACTCCCTTGCAATACCAAATATCACTTCAACCACAAAGCATTTCTGATACAACTGGACATCCACATCCATACATGATTATACTTGTAAAACATTGTCTTCTAACAAAAAACTTTTCCATAGGCTACATATATGATAAATTCAGGAGGAAAATACAATATAATGGCTTGGGAATTTTAGTGCGGTTGCTAATTTCTTCATGTGGTAGCATGTTCCACTCTAAAACCTGTTATCAAAATGTTTATTACTTAAGCTTCGAAGGAAAAAAAATAAAACCAAAAATCCCTTAAACTCCAGATGCTTTATTTACCAATGAAAGGCAAATTGACAAAATCTTAATGATTTCAAATATTTTTCAAGGTTCATAAGCTTAGACCTTTAGATCAAAATTGCATTTTTAAAACTTGTTATCAGACCTTATATTATCCCCTAAGGATGCTAAAATTATTTTAATGTGGAGGAAATAGGGAAGGTAAGTTTCATTCAGTCATGAGATAGTATATACATATATCTACCCAAAGTCTGATTCTAAAAGACCACAAATGGATAGATATTCATTTAAATATTTACTCCACACTTGGTTCTTTTGGTGGCAGACAAGTTTTACAAAGCTAATTTCCTAAGTGTATGAACTGCTTGTTGCATAAATTGGTGACAAAATATTTTTGCTGTTATTTTCCATATAAGAAATGTTCTCTATAATCCTAGAAATATCTATTTCCCCGAAAGAAAAATTAAAAACTCTTACTCTTGATTCTGCCTTTTAAGTTTACCTTCTAGTCACAGGCAAGACCAACCACATGTGTCTCTAACTATAGAAGAGATTACAGAAACAAAAGTTTCTAGCTAGGGTCACCTAGATTCTGTGCTTACTGGCATTTTATAATGACCTACAGAACCTTATGAATTCATGACCAGTTTGCTTTATGCCAGCTGACTCTGAGTTCTCAGAAGTTTTTTTGTTTTGTTTTGTTTTTGCCACTGATAGCTATCTCTTTCTATCTCTATCTCTCTCTATCTATCATCTATCTATCTATCTATCATCTATCTATTGGAATTTTTCCTAAATCTTGGTTTTCAGACTCTGATTAACTTCCTAAAGCAGCTTGAAACCAAATCTGCCAGGCTCCAAGTAAAACATCCCTGGGTCATGCAAACATTTGGCCATTCCTTTAGTATTTGCTCAGCATGTCAGAATTTTCACGGAGCCACTGATTGATTTCTAGAATTTCTGATATAATTTAATGTAAACTGTTACCATGTATATTATGGTATCTTGTTTATTGTGTTATATATATCTACATTCCAATTTATTCATACATTGTTTGTCACTGTGGTAATAAAGAGAAAAATGAGTAGGTGGAAAACGTTTAATTTATGCCTTAAGAAGCTTAGAGTCCAGAGTGGAGAAAAGATACATGCAATAATGTTATAATGTGAAATGCTACACTGTAGCACCAATAGATGGTTTATCTGGGAAAAATCCCTCTCTTATGGGTTACTAACTGAATAACAAAACATAATAAACTCTACACAAATTTACTGACACATGATAAGAATTCCATTAACATTTTTAGCCACCAAAGTTGCAGAATATCTTAATGGACAATGGAATTCAAAATTAATGGGAAAATAAGGGTATATTAGCATAATTTGTTAGATTGACATATATTGTATCTTTTTTATTATCTTTGTCTCTAAAAGTTATATTCTTAGTATGATCTATTTAGACTTTGATTTGTTTTGTTGCATCTTATAGTGAAACTGTCTTTCCATCTGGATTTACGGCACTCCTTTATCTTTCTCTTATAGGCTGATATGTACTTTCTTCATATTTGTTCTTTTTTTTTTTAGATTTTTAAAAATTTTGTGAGTAATCTACACCCAGTATGGGGCTCAAACCCACATTCCTGAGATCAAAAGTCACACTCTCCACTGATTGAGTGAGCCAGCTGCCCCATTCTTGTATTTACTCTTGATTTATTCTCTGGAGGAGCTCTTATAAATAGGATCAGATATCAATTTTCAAAGTAAAATTTTAGAATACTAAGGTATAAATATTTCCCCATAGTACTTATAATTAAACCTATAATTAACAACTTGCAAACACTACCTAGAAGTAGGTCACAAGTTCATAATTAATAGATTGTAGTTGACAATTTCATTGATGCTTTATAAGTAAAAAACAGAAAATGAATGATAGAAAAATATTCTTTTGAATGATCTGATAGATTAAAAATATGAGTTCACTTCTTATGCATTTAGGATTTATGTAGATATGGCTCAACATTTATGTATACATGGTAATATCAATTTAGAACATCTCATGTGCTGTCTGTAGATAATGGTTTCACCTTTTTTTATTCTTTTCGCTGATGACAAAGGCTGGGTTTGGAAGACAGTGAGAATACAATACACCATTAAAATCTCTTGTGAGGCAGTTGGCTGGCTCAGTCATTTGAGTGTCTGACTCTCGATTTCAGCTTAGCTCATGACCTCACAGTTCCTGGGATGGAGCCCCGTGTTGGGATGCTTGAGATTCTCTCTCTTCTTCTCTCTCTACCCCTCTCCTGCTCTCACTCTCTCTCTCTCAAAATACATAAGTAAACCTTAAAGTAAAATAAAATAAAATAAAATAAAATAAAATAAAATAAAATCTCCTCTGTCAGAAAACAAAAAAGGAAAAAAATGAGAAAAACAGTTGTACTTCAAGCTAACCCTTTTATCATAGATCATTTTGAAGCATTTTCACATAACTATTTAGATTTTTTTAGACTTCTTCAACTTGGAATAAAGATCTACTTTTTGTAATTTGTTATGCAATCTTGTGAAGGTCAACAAGTCTCACAATCAAAACTCAAAGGTCAATTATCGTCTTGATTTCTTTGAATATTCCACATTGAAGACACTGCTGATGGTAACCACTGGAAACACTTTCCTTTCTTTGTCTCTAATGTGATGTTCTATCTATGCATCATCTATCTATTGTTTTACCAACATCTTTGAATTTTTTTTTAAATCTCGTTCACTCATTAACATGGTCCAGGTGTATGGAGCTCCTCACGCCTAGCAAGCTTAGCTTCCACATCTTTTCTGGCAGTGTATTTATCTATAAGTCCTATATCAAATGGTAGTAAATAAAGATTTCACTACTTTCCTAACTTTATTTCCTGGAATTCCATAGGGTTTGGAAACATTTCTATAATAGCAGTTATAGGGCTTCGATTAATGTAATGCTGCATTCCATCTTTTCATCTCTAGGACATAATATAATGTCTGTCACAAAAATGTTTGTTGAAGAGTTAAGGAACAGATGCATAAATCAACTAGCTTGCTCTACTCTATGGCCCATATGACCTCATCCAGAGGCTCTGTTAACCCCTGACTTTCAGATGGGTATTGGCAGGCAAATAGTGGGAAAGGAGTGAGGATGATCAGGATGCGTATTCCATTAACCTCCTGCCAACCTAGTTTTCTTCTATCAGGGTTGCTATGATTTGCAAGTGATCCTCACTGAAGACAACGTCTCTGTCAGGTAGCCATTTCCATATAGCTGGGGTGGGAGATTATAGGCATTCTGTGTTGCTAACTGGCCTTATCCCAAGGAAAAGGACACTTGCGTATATCTTTATAACAGGAGGTAATACTACAACGTGTGACGAGGCGCCCACTGAAGTTAGGCTCTGAACTTCCCACAGAGATTGGAGATAGAGATGCCATCTTCCTTAATGATTACATTTTGGAGTGGTGGCTGTCAGGTCCTTGAGACAGACAGTCCTGAGATGTAAAACTGGTAAGAAGTTTTTAAAAGATTGACACCATAAAGAGACAGAGACAAAATTTACAGGTGCAGTTTTTTTAAGTAAGTGCTCTAAGAAATGGGAGGCAGTAGACCTCTGTGGTTAGGCCTGTAAGATTCTGTAAAGATCTCTGTGATAGAGAGCTCAGGGCTTAGAGGCAGGAATAAGCCTGCCGAAAGTCCAGTCAAGCTGAGGGCAATTTGAAGGCCATCTTGCTGAGCATAATTTAAAAGGAAAGTACAAAGGACTCCATAGAGAGGATGGCTCACACAAATGTCATGTACAAGCAAGTAAAAGAAATTCAGTACATTTGAAGCATCTGATATGAGAGCAAGTATTTTGGAGATAAATCCATAGCAGTTAGGATATGAAGAGTATTACAAGTAAATTGAAATGTAATCTGGTGCAGCAAAATAAAGCATGATTTAAAAAAAAAAACTAAGGAAGGCACAAATGTATCACATAAAGCAAAATCAGAAAGAAAAATGATGTCACTGTGTCTGAGAGAACAGCATTTTGTTAATACAAGTGTGAGTAAATGATATCAGAGATGAGGCCTTAGAACAATTTGAGGATGCAGCAAATTTGAAGTCTCTCTATGATCTTGAAGACAGAAATCTTGATAAAACATGAAAAAAGGAACCAGATGTAAAGAGTCGAGAGAGTAGTGAATTGCAGTTGAAAATATAAATGCAGAGCATGCTATAGAACTTTCAAGAAATCTGGCAGTAAAATGAATGAAAGGTAAAATGTTGCAATTCTTTACATTGAATAAAGTTTAAAAAAATAGTTCTGTATTGGTATATATTAGGATGGCTTTACAGGCTTGGCTGATTGGTACTTTTCCTCTGTGTTCAATCTACCACGTTGATCCAAAATTTTCTTGGTGGGTAAAAACAAATTTCTTATCAGAAATATGTTCATTTCACATGGGTTTATTCCATGCTGATCTTCAACCGTCTGGATTAAACCCTTCCTAGATCCATTTGTTCAATATTCTGATACTTGGCTTGCTTTAAACCAGTGGCTTTACTGGGTTGTCTTTTCAACATTTGGTCAGAAATCTCTGAATTGATTGGGAACTTCCCAATCAACACTACAACTCCAACTCATCCAGGGGCAAAGTTTATTAAGATCATTTGTACAGGGGCGCCTGGGTGGCTCAGTCGGTTAAGCATCCAACTTCAGCTCAGGTCATGATCTCGCGGTCTGTGAGTTCGAGCCCTGCGTCAGGCTCTGGGCTGATGGCTCAGAGCCTGGAGCCTGCTTCCGATTCTGTGTCTCCCTCTCTCTCTGCCCCTCGCCCATTCATGCTCTGTCTCTCTCTGTCTCAAAAATAAATTAACGTTAAAAAAAATTAAAAAAAAAAATCCTTTGTACAGATCCTTCTAACTTATGATGGTGTTTTGTCGGGATAAATCAATTGTAAATTGAAAATATTATAAGTGAAAAATACATTTAACACACCCAACCTACCAAACATCCTAGCTTAGCCTAGCCTACCTTAAACATGCTCAGAACACTTACATTAGCCTACATTTGGGCAAAATCATCTGACACAAAGCCTGTTTTATAATAAAGTATTGAATATATCATGTAATTTATTGAATACTGTACCGAAAAGGAAACACAGCGATTGTGCGAGTATAGAATGATTGTGCGTGTATCTAGTTGTTTACCCTTGTGATCGCATAGCTGACCGGTAGCTGCCGCTCACTGCACCCAGTGTCACCAGAGAGGATTGTACCACACAAGTCTAGTCCAGGAAAAGATCCAAATTCAAAACTCAAAGTACAGCTTCTGTTGAATGCATGTCACTTTCACACCATCATAAAGTTGAAACATGGCCACATGAACCATCATAATTTGGGGACTGCCTGTATATTGCTCAGAGCTGCAGTGTCAATAAGGCAGGCTAAGCTTCAAGTTTGCCAGTCAGTCTGGAAATATCATTTGCATAACACTGCACTCACTCTGGTACTAAGTCATTGTACCACCTTGAATGGAATGGTGATTGATAGCTACACGGATCAAATTGGAGACACACAGGATGTGTTGAGCGGTGGGAAAATTAGAAAGTTAGTGGGACTGTGGGGGGGTGGGCAAAGAAGTTAGGTGGACAGCATGCGGAAATGGAAAACGTGACAAAGCAGGTGTTTGCCTTGGACACTTCAGGGCCTACGACATGCTGCTCTTTCAAGGGAAAATGTAAAAATGAGAAACGTGTTAGCCATAGAGAGACTCACTAAAATGAATCATCATCTGTTTGTCTTCAGGATATATTCTCTATTCACTGTAGATCTTTATTTGAGAAAAATGTTATAGTATATTTGTCTAAGAAAGTATTGTTTTAAAAGTTTTACCTCAGAAAACTACTTTTTCCTAGTTTTCCATATGATTTGTACTTCGTTTTTCGGGGAATCATTGTATTACATGATAATTATATACATAACATTATATATACAATGTTACTTCACTCCCAACCCCTTTGGTTAAATAAATGTTTAGTTATATTAATCTATACAATAGATTGTATGAATCTATTGTATAGACTGTATAATCTACAAAATTTTTGTTTAAAAATTGGTTAGATATACAATAATATAACTAAAGAAATAGGATTGAGTTTTTAGTCTGAAAAATACTATATACATAAGAATTATAGAGTTACTATGCTATTTATTGATAACTAAATGCACATTTTAGTACACTTACTTATAAGCCACTTTTTTAAAGGCAAAATTCCTGTGTTTTTATGTGGCTTACACAGCATGTAATTAAAACAAAGCATGGGTACTTGCAATAAAATAAAATTATCTCTAAAATTATCTGTTTATTTTTTGTGACATAATGGATAGTTAAGACAACAGTTAGAAATCTCAAAAGAATTATGCTATTTTTCTTGGTTACTCATGTACTATATTTGAGTCTCTGTATTCGAAGTTTCGCATCTAGAGTCTCTACCACATTAGCCTCTAATTGTCTAGCTTATTTACCAAAAATAACAGCAAACAACAACAACAACAACAACAAAAGAAAACTTTAAGTTAAGGAAGTTAATTCTGACCTTTTTTTAGGAAGGCATGCATATCTTGATTAAATATTTGTATGATAATAATATTACTCAGGGTAGAGTAACCATGAAAACAAAAGACTCCCTAAATCTCTGTGGTTAATGCAATAAAATTTTATTTCTCGTTTGTGTGAGGTCCAATACTTTGGTCCTTGCTAGACAGCTCTTGTGGACAGCTCCTTTCCATGCTCTGACTCAGGTATACCCCACCTTGTATTGTGTCTGCCATTTTTTTAGGGCTTGGGAGAGGAAAGACAGAAAGTGTCAGAGGGATATTCAATTGCCTTGCATTCCAGCCAAGATTATGTTTCATGGCCCCACAGAGAAACAAAGAAGCTGGAAAACAAAGGTATTTATGTATGTCTGGCCACCAGAGAAGCACTAAATATTGGTAAATAATCTACCACAGTTAAGATGACTTTATTTTTTATTAACATTTTATAAATGTGAATTTTTTTATGGTGAGATTTATGGTTGATGTAAAAATTTTTGAAGTTATTATTGTCTCTATTACCCAGTGAAGACTTGAGTAAAATAATTTGGCTACAATAATAGTTCATTTAGATTTAACATTTAAATCCAGCACTACTTATTCTCTACTCTAAATCACTATGTTTAAGGTCTGCTAAAAAAAAAATGGAGTGGCGACTACAATGAAAGTTCAGGTATTTCGTTTACCAGGAAAAGTTACATAATCTGTATTTATATATAACTTCTTATAGCTTAAATTATTTGGCATAAATAGTGAAGTCCAACATAGATAAAGGATTTAGAGTATAATAAAAGAACAGAGAATTCAAATATTTAAAAAAAAATTCCTAAAGACAAAACTGATTTGTATTACCACCCAGGTTTATCTTATTCTAGTTGATTTTGATCAAATCAGAAAATTGTGTTAAACAGTCTAATAGACTATTACGCTATACATTTTTTTAAAAATATACTTATGAGTAATACAAAATCAAAATAAATAGCTTTCCTATTACCTTTGCCCAAGATAAATTTATCTCTGATCACTCCTCATTATTTAATAAGTCTTTCAATATTAGTAATCTATTAGTCCAAAATGTTTCATGTTGAGCTGTTTTTATACTTGTGCGGTCTTCTCTCTTACCCACTAAGCTTGTCAAAATGTAAATTGCACTCTCTGACCAAAAGTACAGCAGGAGTCCAGCCTGGCTCTTTTTTACACAAAGCCACCAACAGATTTGTTAACAGATGCTCCTGGGGTCTGTGCACATAATGGAAACTTCAGAACCTTACAGGACCCACAGTTTCTCTGTTTGCAGCACAAGAATCATTTAACAGTAGGTGACACTTTTGGCAATGTATAATTAAAGGGCTTGTTTTAGCAAAATTACACACTGTGAAACACATAAGAAAAGGGGAGGGTGTAACATGCATGAGTGTACAATTTAGATTGTGGCAGAGAATGAGCACAGCTGGAAGCTTGACAATTTTGTCTTTAGTTCCTGAGGTCAGATTTAGAAAAGCAAACCACTATGTGTTTCAACATTGTTCACGTTATACATGGATCAATAAGATAATTGGAAGTGTCCTTCCTCTTTATTCTGCTAATTGAGACTGGGGAAGATTATAAATGGGTCCACAACATGACAAATCAGAGGTCATCATTTAATTTGGATGCCACCATCACCTTTTCAAGGTATTCATATTTGATTTCTAGGGGAATAAAGCAAAGAGAATTTCAGTGAATCTGACTTGCATTATTCTGAACACATAGGTTTCGATTCTGATTCATGAGATGTAATAGATCTTTAAAACAGGTTAGCTTTGGATCAACGAGGCTAACAGATTGCATCATATTTCTTTTAGAATCTACTTGTTAAGTGTTCTTCATCTTTTGTCACTAAAGGCAAAGGCAATCCTGTAGTTTGGAAACTCTAGTTAAGGGGCGTCTGAGTGGCTCAGTCGTTAAGTGTCCGAGTTCGGTTCAGGTCACGATCCCACGGCTTGAGTTGGAAGCCCGCGGCGGGTTCTGTGCTGACAGCTCAGAGCCTGGAGCCTCTTCAGATTCTGTCTTTCTCTGCTCCTCCCCCGCTCACACTCTGTCTCTCTCTGTCTCTCAAAAATGAATAAATATTTTAAAAAAAGAAACCAGGGGCGCCTGGGTGGCTTAGTCGGTTGGGCGTCCGACTTCGGCTCAGGTCATGATCTCACAGCTTGTGAGTTCGAGCCCCGTGTCCGGCTCTGTGCTGACGGCTTGCAGCCTGGAGCCTGTTTCAATTCTGTGTCTCCCTCTCTCTCTCTGCCTCTACCGTGCTTGTGCTCTTTGTCTCTCATAAATGAATAAATGTTTAAAAAGTAAAAAAAAAGAAACCCTATTTAAAAATATATATTAGAAACTAAAGAGAGGAAATACAATATGTTCCATTCCTGACAGTTGTACATCCCATAACTCAATAATAATATGATTATGTTTCATAGTTATTGCTTCCACCGTGGAAGACTACCCCTTTGAACATCTATCACCGTTAACTACTTTTAATTACATCTGAAATGCATATAAATGAAATTATACCATATGTACATTTTGTTCTAGCTTTTTTTGCTTAACATTATGTTAGTGAAATTTATCAATGTCATTGTACATAACTAGTTCACTAATTTTCATTAACATAAAGCTTTCCATAATATGGATACATAATTCTAGATCTAGTTAATAGTGATGGATATTTTATCTACTATAAGTAATGTTGATATAATGATTGTTTTCATGTATTTTGATGAGCATATGTATTCACCTTATATACATAGATATAGAATTGTTGATTTGCAAAATGTATGTATGCTTAGCTTCAGCAAATATCGTCAAACACTTTTCCAAAGGGAAAAAAACACTCCCCTAGTGTACAAAGTAATACTCCCATCATCCATATATTATGAGAGTTACACATCCTTACCAATACTTGGAAATGGGAAGTATTTTATTATATTTTAGCCATTCTAGCAAGTGTAGAGTAGTAATTCATCGCTTTGATTTTCATCTCCCTAATGATGAATGAGGTTGAGCATGTTTCCATGTTTATGGATCATTGGATGGCCTTTATTTGAAGTACCTGACCAAATCTTTAGCTTATTTTTTCTTGGGTTGTCTATCTTGATATTGTTAATTGAAATACTTCTTTTTGTATTCTCAAATTTGTCATTCATACATACACATACACCACACACATGTTTACATATAATCTTTTCCCTATGGCTTGCCTTTTCAAACTCCTGATAGTGTATTTTGAGAAACAGAATTTCTTAATTTTAATGAAGTCCAATTTGTCAGTTTTCCTTTTTTTTTTAGGTTACTTTTTTTCATGTCATAATTAGCTGACTGTATATGTGTGCGTATGCCTCTGTATTTCATATTCTGTTCCCTTGAGCAGTTAATACATATGTCAATACCTCACTGTTCACTCACACTAAAATTTTATGAAAGTTAAATATCCAGTACCACCATTGTCTTTGTTATTATTGATCATTTGCATTTCCGTGTATATTTTATAATCAGTGTGTTAATTTTCATAAAATAATCTACTAGAAACTTGCTTGGATTACATTAAATCTATAGGTGAATATTCTGAAAACATTAATATACTTACAATGTTTTCTCTGAATCCATCCATAAGTATAGTATAATCCTAATTTGTTTTTAATTTTTCTCAAACATATTTTATAGTATTATTTTGTTTTGTTTTAAAGATCTTGTATAACTTTAGTATTATTTATTTGATGTCTTTATACCTTTTTATTAGTAATATTTTAATTTTAGTTTAATTTATTTAGTATTTTAAATTTTATTTTCAGTTTGTTGCTGATATTTTGGATCTCTTCAATTTTGTTTTTTTTAATATTTCTTATAATATTTAATTTTATTAAGCTTCACAAAGACTTAGCTTTGTAGTTTGTGGGTTTCTCAATTCTATATTTGTCTTCTACTTTGATTTTTTTACTCTTATTTTTTAATAGTTCTTAACTTCCACATTCATTATGTTTAATTTTTTCCTTTGGCTTTTTAACTTCTTGAGATGGATACTTTAGTAAATCAATGATTTTTTTATCTTTTTAAAAATATTCATTTAATTGTACAAACTTTTTTCTTTCAGATTGAAATATTAGTGATCTCTATGTCTTATGCTTTGGAATAGAAAAGAACAAGATTTTTTTTGGAAGATGAGACTTTGACGCCAGTCACTCAATGACAACCCATTTGTATTTTATGTAAGAGGTTCTAAAAAGATTTTGAAAGGTCAAAATAATAATACGGCAGTTGAAACTCAGTTCTAGAGAATATCACAGTGGTTAAATCTACCTAGTGCTACACAATACTCAGGTTATAAGAAAAAGATTTGCAAAACTATAAAATTAATTATCTCAATAAGATCTACAGAACCTTGAAAAGAAAAAAAAATAATTTAAAAGATACTATTTATTTATGATATTTATATATGCATAATTGTTTATTGAAAACATAACTTATGCAATATATGAATATATTTAAAACACAGTCCTGGGGTGCCTGGGTGGCTCAGTTGATTGAGCATCCTACTCTTGGTTTCCCTCAGGTCATGGTCTTAGGGTTCATGAGATCCAGCCCTGCATTGGGCTCTGCACGGACAGCATGGAGCCTCCTTGGGATTCTCTCTCCCTCTCAGACCCTCCCTTCCCCTCTCTCTCAAAATAAATAAATAAACTTTAGAAATAAAAACAAACAAAAAACATAGTCCTAATTTTCCAATGATTTTTAATTGTTTTTACTATTATTATTATTATTATTATTTTGAAGAGAGAGAAAAAAGAGAGAGAAAGAGCCAACAAGAGCAGAGCAGGATCTGAGAGAGAAATTGAGATCATGACCTAAGCCAGAAACAAGAAGAATCAGATGCTTAACCACCTGAGCCACAAGGCGCCCCTCCCCAATGATTGATTTTGATTGAAATAAATTACAATTGTTGGAGAAGTGTTAAGCTTAAGTATTAAGATAAGATTAATAATAAATTTCAATTACTGAAAGTGGCTCAAATAACTAGCAGTTGGCGAACTGTTGTTAATCTATCATACAAACTCTGTACTCTGTATTTTCATGTGAAATTTTACTTAGTTCCTGTAAGTGTCCTATGAGATGGATACTGTATCATTCCCATTTAAGAAAGTTGATTTTCTGATCTGCTTAGACTCTGTCCCAAGATCACAGAGCAAATACATGGAGCAGCTTGGAATTTAACACAGTTCTAGCTGTCCTGGGATTACAGGATCTAACAACTCAAGTAAGTTTTTACTTTTTAAATGTTTATTTTGAGATTGAAAAAGTGAGAGTGGGGGAGGGGCAGAGGGAGAGAGAGAGAATCCCAAGCAGGCTCCCAGCTGTCAGCACAGAGCCCCACTTGGGGCTTGATCCCACAAACCACAAGACCATGACCTGAGATGACACCGAGTCAGACTGCTTAACTCACTGAGCCACCCAGGAGCCCCTCAAGTAAGTTTTTCTTAGAACAAGAATACTATTTATCTTTCTTATAGTACAAGCAAAATTATTTTCCTATAATTTTCATCTTGCTGTTAGGATTCTTACCAGTTTATAGACCATAGTAATATAAGTTTCCAAATATAGAATCTGAGGTTGTTTTTGAATCACAGGGGAATCTGAGCCTAAGAGGCTACAAATTATTAGATCAAAACCTCAGGAAAGAAAATATGTTAGTTTTTATTAGTTTAGACTTGAGTTAAAAGCTGAATCTGAATCTTGATCTCCAAGGTTTTGTCTCCATGTTAAAGACTTGGCACTAAATCCATACTCCATAAGGGCTCTTTTCTCTTTGTTTAAATTATGGGGTTTATTATAATTTTTTTTGTCCAGGTAAATATGCACCCTCAGACCTCTTAGGAATAGAATATATCTGACTGATATGCAATGGAACATCTATCTTCGTTATTCTCTGTGTTTTCTTCTTCTAGTCGGCTGCCCAGGAACCAAACGCAATTCTTTCTCCACTATTAAAGCCTACCTGTACTTTTCATTATCAAGTGTATTGCTTTCAATCTAATGGCTACTTAATAAGGACTTTCACTTCAATCAATACTTACAAATCATTGGTATTGATATTTAGATAGATTGTTTATCCATATCACCTTCTGCCAATAAACTAATGAAAACATTTGGATTACAATGTTTGCTGTCCTAGAGAACATATTACAAAGAATGATTTTGTGTGTGATTTCCAGGGATTGGACAGACAACTGGTAATGGAATGCCTTTGTATATCATTTTCACTTGAATAAATAAATGTTAAAGGGTTTAATTGACTGCACTTATTAACATTTACAAAATTGTGAGAGATATTATAGTTTTCAGATATATTTTCCCATAAGAAACTGATTGCTTTACATGGTTATTCTCAATTATTTCCACCATAGATCCTCTATCTTTCATTGGTACAGCTTTTTGTGCCTCACAATCCCCACCCCCCTTTTTTTAACAGAGGCTTTGGAATATAATGGGACTGGAGGAAGATATAAATTCTTTGAGTTGTAAGTGAATCATTTGTTACAACTTCCTTCAGGATTGCTGTTGGTTGGTGGTCCTAGGGAAACAGACTGAAAATCAGATTGGCAACCAGGACTTTTAGCAGGTGTTGTTTGGGAGAGCAGGTCTGGACAGTCATGCGAGAGCTTCAATCACTCACTCAGAAAGCTCCAGAGCTGCCGTGCCCCTTGGATTTTTTTAGACACCACGGGGCACGGACCTTTTGAAACCCTTATATGAACAGTCCTGGGATGCCAGCTGCCCTGGAGAGGGCATGTCACTGGATGAAGCATCTTCTTTTGGATGCAGGAAATTCTGTTGATGGGCCAGGCTGTGAGCTGTCAGATGAGGCCTGGGTTCTGAAGGAGGACCTGAGCAGCCTCTTCAGTCACAGTCTCCAAAGGCATGTTTGGAATCAATATACATATATCTATTTATATATTTTCTGTTTTGAGTACAGTGTTTAACTTTTTAAAACTCAAATTTCTCTCAGTTTTCTCTAAGTTTTGGTATTCATTGTTCATTTCAAAATACATGAAAAGGATTCTCTTATTTCTTTTTTTTCTTATTAATGCAGTATTTGTCTTTTCTCTCTCAAACCCTGAGCCAACCACTTTCCCCAGACTGCTTGGGGAGGTACGGGAAAAGGAATGACAAGGCGGGGGGTGGGGGGGTTGAGAAAGCTTCTTCACACTCAAAGATGATGAGAAGGGCCACCATCAGGCAAAAGAGCCCCAAGGCCTTGGAGAAAGGCAAAGCCCAGGATGGCGTAGGAGAAGAACTGTTGTTTCAGAGATGGGCTCCTGGCATAACCAATGGTGAGGCACTTAAACAGTCTGGGTTCCAGCCCCAGAGCCAGCCACCCCTACCCCAGCAGCCCCAGCCCCAGTGAACTTGACTTCGGTATGGCTGTCCTTTGAAATGGCGCTGGTTCTGAAGCTGAAGTTAGGAATAAGTGAGGTCAAGGGATGGGACGTGGGGCTGCCAAACTACTGAGGCTTTCATCTGTCAGGGTCTCTGGTGGTCCTAGAGCTGCTGCAGTGATGCGCTCAACAACTAAGAGGTGCTCCTCACCAGGAAGGGACAGGAGACGAACTTTGCACAGGCGGATGTTTTCAGGGGATGAGGGGCTGTGGCAGGGGGGTTGCTCCCAGTGCAGAGAAGACAGAGAGGGGCAGGTTCTCTTATTTCTAATATGTTTATATAGTTTTAATCAAGTAGGAGACCAGAGGAATGGGAAGGAAGACACAGTACCGTACCAAATGCAAGATGAAATATATTCAAAATGAATAAAAGAATAATTGTAATTTTTCCTCCAAATTTTTACTTACATTGTATTTAGTTAACATATAGTGAATATCAGTTTCATAACTGCAATTTTAAAACAATAATTTTTCATATATATCCTGAAATAACAAAATCATGCAAATAAATAGAGAGTTTAAATAAGGTTTATCCTGAGTGTTTTTTGGTCATTGGACTCATATCTAGATAAAAAAGGAATGTTGATATACCTTTATCAACAAGAATTACATTCAATAACAATGCTTAAAAGAGATATTTTTTTTTAAGTTTATTTTTTAGAGAGAGTGAACAGAAGTGGGGGAGAAGCTGACAGAGAGAGAGAGAGGGAGACACAGAATCCGAATCAGGCTCCAGGCCCTGAGCTGTCAGCACAAAGTCTGATGCAGGGCTCAAAATCACCGGACTGTGAGATCATGACCTGAGCCAAAGTCAGATACTTAACCAACTGAGCCACACAGGTGCCCCAGGCATTTTCTTTTCTAATTGTTAAACAACTGATTTTTTTTATTAAGCATTTAGGTAAAATATATTATCACACACCAAATGAATTTTTAAAAATATGTTTATTTCCTCTCATATACAACAAGTCTGGATCCACAATTTTAAATTCTAGGTTGTGCTGAGAAATAATTTAAAATGATTATGGAGCAAAAGCTTTCAGAAATATTCAGAAACAGTTCTCAACAACTGCTAACATTTATGGGCTGCTGTATCAGGGAACTGTGATGTATACTTAATGTCACTTATCTCATTTAATTCTCTACAGGACAAATGCTAACTGTATGAAGGCTGTCTTCCAGATACCAATCTGAGACCCAGACTGTTAGTGAAGTTGCCCAAGGCTATAAAGATAGTAAGTAGAGAAAGCAAGAAAGCAAGAGAAAGAAAGAGATCTATCTTTACTTAGGTCCAATAAACAGGGTGTTTCTACTATTATCAAACTATAGAGTTCAACAAAATTGGTAGTCACTTGGTTGGAATTTGAATATAAGCAATATAAATAAGATAATCAAAGTTCTTGAAACATAGCACTCAGAGGCCATTTCCAACCCATTTTTGGAAAGGGCAATAGGAATAAATATAGATCTAGTGCTGATTGTTCCAAAGTGTATTATGTAGATGGGTATAATAACTATTGTATATGCCTACAAAAAAGACAATGATGTTGTTCCTTTCCAAAGTCTTTCAAATAAGTATAGGATATAATGGCTTATGAGTATGTATGTATTAATAAATTAATACATATATATTTTACATTGCAGGACCTTAATGTAATAATGTGTGTTATAAACACCCCCAAAAGAGTCTCTGGTATGAATCATAACTCCAAAGGTTTTTGGCCAAATAATCTCTTTTTATTTTAATCTACCATCTCTCAGGACTTATTTCCTTAGGATACCCTTTAGATGCTTCTGTGATATTATGTTAAATATAAATATCCACTCTAAAAGAACAAGGGCACTGAAGTTATAGTTATAAGATGACTGTATCATCTTATACAGCCCTACATTTAGCCCTACATACTTATTTAGCCCTACATAAACTGAAAGAGCAATATAAAACAAAAACTGCACAATAGAATTAGAATCCAGAATTTGGATTTAATTTAAGAAATCCACTTAATATTAACTGAATCACTCTGCTTGGACAGATCCAAACATCCTAAAGTCTTTTTTATGCCAACCCACCCCGAAACTTAAATACATACTCTTCACTAAAACAATCTACAGATTTTGTCAGTCTGGGGCTTGGAAGACATGAGGATAGGGCCGATGGAGATTTGAGGAGCAGACGAGAGGACCAAAACATCAATTGAGCAACAAAAAAAGTGGGCAGAAGTTCATTGAGGGAAGGGAATCAAGTAAATGGACAAAGGTGATGAAAGAGAAGGAAAAAAAACAAAAAGAACCCAGGCTCCGTGCAGGCTATCTGAGGTCAGTACCCAGGCACAGGGCATTAGAAACAACTTGATATGATTCAGTGACTTTCTGAAAGTGGTGGTTTCTTCATTTCTTTCTGTCTAGAATTAACTCTTCTGAGGTGCCTACCCAAATGGAGAATATTAGGCACATGTAGCTAGGGATTGAGATGGGAGAATAAAAGCAAGTGTTTAAACAGTTCTCTCTATATGTTAAAGGGCATCTGACAGTACAGGGGAAAATATGTCTGAAATGAAGGACAAAGAAGAAGAGGGAAACACATCATTCCAAACAATGTAGTTACTGTTGCTTCATGCACATGGTCAAATTCTCTTATCCTTTTCTGTTAATTCCTGAAAACCGTTCCCAAGTTATCTCACATTTTTCCATTTCTGAAAGAACCATTGCCAAATTTACATGAAGGATAATTTTGCTGAAAGGATGTACTAGCCCTTCTCAATGATATTTATTAATAGACTGGGGAAGTTAATATATTAGATATTTCTCCAATATTCTAATGACTCTTCACCTAAGATCAGTGCATGCAATGTGGTCACTGGGTATGAGCAGAGATTAAGGAAAATATGATTAAGGAGAAGAAAGCTGCTCCAGTTAATTCTACATTTAACTGACATTTTTTAGCCTACTATTTTGCTTATGGAGTGATTTTTTGAGCATTTGAAGAGGAAAAAATATATTTTATCTGTATGTTGAGATATATTGATCATAGGCAACTGATAAATCACAATAACTGTTCAAATGATAGTCAATAATACAATATATATGAGATAATTTTAAGGTAATATAATACCTAAAAAGGACACTTTATCATTATAGAATCTTACTAAAATTATTCTTAGGCTTTTAGGCTTCTTCATATTAATTTAGCATTTTCAGAAAACATTACAGATAACATGTGATACCAATTATTTTGATTGCTTAAAAGTCCTGTTTAAATGAACTCACTATTTGGAGGTTTAAAAAATGTGAATAGATCATAATATATTTTTTGAACTAGATTCTTATTATTTCAATCTAATTTGTCAATTTCCCGACATTTTAGGTTTATTTCTTAACCAGTTGAGGACTGAAAAAGTCAAACGCATTTTTTATCTCAATTGAAAATATTTATTAACATTACTTCATAAATCTATCCAACATTTGGAATTCTCCTTCAGTGCTTTGATCTCTGTTTATATGGTATTTTGATGCTGAAAATCTTCCAATTTTATTTGAATAGAAATCAGATGTAAAATTTGAATACAAGCTACAATCTTCT
The DNA here is from genome assembly GCF_016509475.1 of Prionailurus bengalensis. NCBI lineage: Eukaryota > Metazoa > Chordata > Mammalia > Carnivora > Felidae > Prionailurus > Prionailurus bengalensis. Next base: position 145,933,968 of record NC_057345.1, read on the forward strand.
TCCACTAACCCTCCATGGTTAAATTCTTGCTATATTTTTTCTGGTTCTCAAGTGACAACCATCAGCCATCTTTATTAAATCTGACTTTATTGAATGTTCAGCTCATTGCATTGTTATCTTTTACACATATTAGATGGAAGTTATTTACTCTTATAAGAATTGAATTTGAAATAACAATGGAATTCCATACATAGCTTTGTTTTTCATTATAAACAAGGCACAATATATTTACATTTATTATGTATAATGTAATCCAAATAAAAGTCTGTATTCTTTTTTTTTCTACTGACATTGACCAGATGATTTTAAAATTTATATAGAAATGCACAGAACCAAGAATAGACAAGGCAAGCTTGAAAAAGAAAAAATAAAATAAAACAAAATCTACCAGATAATTAAAACGATATGGCATTTGTTCTATTGCATATGAAACGACCAAAAACCAAAAAACGAGTCTAGAAGAAGTCCCACATATATATGATGATTTGATTTATGATAAAGTGGCTATACAGTATGATAGAGCAAAGATAATATTTTTAATAAAATGTGCCAGAGTATTTGGATAAGCATATAGGAAACAAAATATATCTCGACTCTTACTCCACACCATACACAAAATTTAATTTCCAAGAGATTGCTGATCTAAAAGGCAATTACCTTATAAAACAATATACCTTGTAGAAGATAACAGAAAAAAACAACTATGTTAATTTGGAATAGACTAAGACAAGGAGAGCTAATCATCCAGGGGAAAGTTGATAATGAAATTATACTGAAATTTAAAATTTCCATTAAAACAATTTTAAGAAAATGAAAAAGCATCTCAGAGAATTGGAGAAGATATTTGCATTCAGATATCCAACAAAAAAACTCATATCCCCAAATGTACAAGAAACTACTGCAATTCATTATAAAACACACACACACACACACACACACACACACACACACTGTATTTCACAGAGATCTTGGGAATTGCTTAAGTGAATGTGACATAACTGAAGGGAACATGGGAAAAAGACTTGGACAAACTCACCAGAGAAAAGAATAAATAAGACATAAGAGAAGATACTTGACAACATTTGTTGTCAGAGAAATTCAAATTAAAAACACAATGCAATACTTCTACTACTTACACATATAGGAAATACTAACACTTTTTAAATCTGATAATACTAAGTATTGGCAAAATGCTAAGTAAAAGGAATTCTCATGAATTACTGACGGCAGGTAAGTATGACAAAATCAGTTTGGAACAAATCACATGACGGTATCCAGGAAAGATGAATACACACACTCTATGCCAACAATTGGACTTCTAAGTACATACCCAACAGGACACGTATTTACATACATTCCCCAAAAGACAGATTTCAAATGGCCACTCTAGCATTATTTGGGACAACCAAACACTGGAACCAATACAAATGTTCATCATCACGTGAATGAAAAATAAATGTGGGCATATTCACACAATAAAGCACTTGTATAATTTAATTTATGTAGAGTAGAAAGCAAAACTAAAGTATGTTTTTAGAAGTCAAGACAGTGGTTACCCTTGTATTGTGGGTGGTGGTTAGTGACTGGATGAAGGTATGAAGTGGACTGGGCTTCTGGTAATGTCATGTTTCTTGATCAGGGTGTTAGTTATATAGGTGTATTCTGTGTATGAAAATTCACCAAACTGTACAGTTAGGATAGGCACACTTTTGTATATACAATCAATCCTCAATAAAAACTGAAAATCAAAGATGTCCTCTATTGCATACTTCTTAATTTGTCCTCTGATCTCAGAAACATCTGTAGTCAGAAAGACTACAACTCATACTGGTTTTATTTACAAAATATAAGCGATTTAGAATTAATTATGAAGTTTTAGAGCTTAGCATGGCTTTTAATTTCTTTCATTAATTTAATAAAAATCAAATTACTTATATCTTCTCCAAATAATGTAGCAAGGGGCCACACTTCTCACAATTTTTTAAGTTCAAACTGCTGCATCAAAAACCATTTCAAAATTTGCTCACATCTTTGCACTAAGCTATAAAGGTAGACTTGGAAAGGAAGAGAAACGCATATAAGTTTCTACCTCCCCCTTTTAAAGTTGAAGTTCTTGCCCCTCTGCACCTTTTCGAGATGAAGCAATGGGGCAGGAGTGAATTATTCAAATTTAATTTGTTGGTAGATGATGCTTTTAACGTAACACCTAGATAACTTTTCCTTTAACTATGAGTTTGGGTATATCAAAATAAATAACAGTTAACATTAGATTATGTTATGCATTACCTTCTTCAAGTTCAGGCTGTTTGCAATTTAAGCAACACAGAAACAAATTTAAGCATTCCGGATTACTCAAGGCCGTACCAATCTTGGAGTATGAATTCATTCAGTAAAGAAGTAAAGTTGTGCACAATTTCTAGAAACAAGAAGAAATCAGAAATAACTATAGAGTAAATTTGACTCTATGTTTATTAACAACTAGGAAATAAAATAAAAATATAAATGCAAGTTATTGGAATAATTTTTCCAGATTGGAAGACATATCATGCACTTATACACGTTTAATATTAACCTGGTACAATTATTTTAGATACGTAAGGCTAGACAAACCAAAAATTTCCATAAATTGAAAGAAAAGAAATTGTGTGTGAGATTGTGCACATAGGTTTATGTTTATTAAGATACTAACTGAAATACCAATCAATCTCATTTTGTTCAATGGTTATAAGTTCATGTACTATACTGAGTGACAATGGGAACAGCAATCTCAGCGACACTGGGAAATTTGGTTTTGACAGATTTTATGAGGTAAATGCAAGTTTTATGGAGTACTTGCTCTTCAAACCATTTTTAAGGTTTTCTTTGCTGTAACACACAATTAGTTAAGAATTCAAGCCAACACAGTGCCCTTGTGTATACAGCATATGTTGTAAGTGGCTCTTGGCTGACTTTGCTGAACAAGTTTATAAAGTTGTTGAGTATATTTTCTGTGCCAAAAGAGAAAATAAATAATACTTTTGGAGTGTTATTTTAAGAACATTATTTTACAGTCAGTACCATTTCTGATGGAAAAACCGTTTGCAATGCAACAGTGGCAACCTTGAGATAAGGCTAAAAATATCAAGTGAAAAGAATAAAGATGACTTTGCAAAGCATTTAAAAACATGAAAAATGTATTTTTGGAAATAGCTTTATACAAGTTTACTCTGTGGGGAAATGACCAGATGGTAAGAAGATGAAGGGATATGATTAACGAATGTCATGAATTATTATGTCTTATAGAGGTTAGATGCTCTTTGCATAAATCAAGGATGCATCACGTTCTAACTCAAGCCAAACTTCAAAATTATAAGTTATCACAAGTTAAAACTAGATTATTATTACAAATGCACTGAAAAGGGTAAATAAAGCAAAGTATTTTTTTTTCCTTTTTCTATTATCTATCATGAAGAAACTTTTTTGAGCTTTGTTCTCTATTAGTGCAAAGAGGTGCATTGTGTAATGCGTTGGTAAGCACGATAGCTTTGAACTGAGAAGGGAAGCCGAGTCTGGGGAAAGGCAATCATGTTTCAAAATATGCAAAAGCTTGCAAAATGGGGTACTCATATCTGCCTTATTTAATTTATAGAAGCTGGATGTAGAAGAGTAGTTATAAAATCAGTAGAGAATATGCGTATGAAAATAACATCAGTAAAGTGTTATAAAAGATAAGAGTAATAAGATAGGAGCTGAATGGCTCAGACCTTGGGAAGTTATGCTCCCTAGATCTAAAAAGAAACAAATTTATTGAGGAATAATTGACCTATGATCAAATGTATAGATTTAAGTGACTCTACTCCAGCCAAAATACAGAACATTCCTATCTTTGCGGCTCTGCCCCTTCCTCCACTCCCCAGCCTTAAGCCATCATTGTTTGGATTGATGTCACCATAAGTTATTTTGCCCGTTCAAGAATTTCACATAAATAGAATCACACAGTGCCCATTCTTTTGTGTCTAACTTCTTTCTTCAACATAATGCTGGAGGAATTCACCCATGTTGTTGCAATATCAAAAGTTTGCCCATTTTTATTTCTGTCGATTTCTACTGTATGAATGTACTACATTTAAAAACTCCATTTCATTTTGGAGGCGCCTGGGTGGTTCAGTTGGTTAAGCTTCTGACTCCTGATTTTGGCTCAGGTCATGGTCTCATCATTCGAGAGACTGAGCCCTGCATTGGGGTCTACACTGATAGTGTGGAATCCGCTTGGGATCCTCTTTCTCCCTCTCTCTCTGTCCCTCCCCTGCTTGCTCTCTCTCTCTCTCTCTCTCTCAAAATAAATTAAATAGAATTAAAAAAAATTAAAACTCCATTTCATCTTAAATTTAAAATCCATTTTAAATTCATTTTGTTGAGGATATTTGTGTCATTTCTAGTTATTTTTTTACTTGATGAATAAAACTCCCATGAACATGTATATAGAAGTTTCTCTGCAAACATATGTTTTCATCTCTCTTGGGTAAATAACTAGGAATAAAATTACTGGGTCACCTACCTAGTATTTACTCATGAGAAATGAAAACATATGTCCAAACACCAAAGAAACGATCTCCATGCTAAGGTTCATAGAAGCTACTTTATTTATTTGTTTGTCTATCTATTTATATTTTGAGAATCTCCTTTGGGCTCGGGGATGAGACTGGATATTAATGGGGGAGGCTGATAGTCTCTTTCCTTGTTAAGCGGATTGATGATTCCATAGTCACACATTCTGTGAACCAGTTAATTCTGGGGATGGCAACTAATATCTGACTAATATGATAGACTAAGGGATATCTACTTGCTTCTGGACTTTTGAAGTACCACCCTGGGCTCTGAGACACGAACACATGGAACGCATTTGCTGTGGCATCAAAATCGGCCCCCGCTCTTCATGGGGAGGTGGGGTGGTAAGAACTGCAACAGCTCAGGGATCAACTCGGAGTCCTGAGGCAGAAATGGGAGCACGGGTCATGTTGAGCAGCTGAGGACATCTGTCCCGAACAGGGGTCCTGCCGTGAGCATTGGTATTGGCACAGACAGTACAGAGGGCCAGAATATAGGAATCTATTCAGAGCAATGCACCTTGAGGACACCCTGAAAATACAACTCGAAAGAGGACTCTTTCTGGAGGGGATTAATATCTGGCTAGCAGGCTTTGCAGGCTTATAATCTAATAGTGTGGTTATAAAAACTACATATGTTCTAATTTTGTTGTCACAGATTCAGGGAAACAGTGGAAATGGGTTCTGCTCTTGTTAATTCAAATAATTCGTATGTTTAGGGCTTCTAATACTCAACCTCACAGACATTAACCTAAAAGTTATCAACCCAGGATGTATTCTTACTGAGTAACTCTACTAGGCCCATTCAGCTTTGGAAACTCCTAGAAAATTAATGGTGAAATTCTGTTGGAACATTTCTGCATTGCAGGCTTGGATAATTATAAGAATCTATACCCACTAGTTTCAAATACAATTTCTTTTTCTGTATGCATGATACTGCATTAATGCAAATATCTTGTATGTACTACATTACACTAATAAAAACTATTACAGTACACTAAAAAAAAAAAAGTTCACTGGTCACTGGAATTAATGTTCCCTCTGGAAAAGTCCAGAATTTTTCTCCCATTTTCCTTGTCCCAGGGAATCTTTCTACATTTCTCAATTAAAAATCCTAACCACAACGGTGACTTATTATTTTACTAGAACTAAAGTCAAAGTATTGCAAGACAGACATTACAGTTATAACTTCTGAGTAGGTCTTAACATGCTATTACACCCACAAAGTAACTGAGAATAGGAAATCCATTGCCAAGGGTATCAGAACTGGCATACTAAATTATAGATGTAGAACGTAAAAGAACATGGTTCCATCCTTTTTTTTAAACAGGTATAATTTAATTTTAATTTTGGCTCTTCCCCTGTCATATAAAGATCTCCATGCCTTAAAAGGGTAAAGTCTCCCTGTAATTATAATTGGTACCTTTGAAATCACAAAACTGTAACAAAGAGCATCCTTCCACAAACCCCTGGAGAATATAGGTTATCACTGGCCATGCAGGCGCAACTCCCACTCTCATCACAAAAACATGAATAACGAAAAATGACCCGCTAATATGTAGCTGCTGTAACAATTTGTAGACACAGGTATTTTATTGACTTTTTTGATTTGGGAACCAGCCAGAAATCTTTACCCAAAATAAAGCACTTTCTTTCCAACTGCAGCTTGCCAAGGGCAATTGTCTGCAAGGTCCCTCTGCATTATATCTGAAATGTGGTTAAAACTTTATTTTATCCATACACATCCCATTTCCATTATTCATGCTATGTAAGTTTCTTGAATAGCAATCTTTTACACAGTAATAAAAAAATTGTTATGCCATGATCTTCTTTAACTCCTTATGCTATGTCATTAAATCTCATTTATTTAATACAACTTATTAGCAACTTGACATTCTAAGTAAGAAAGAATTTCGTTTTATATCCTGCTTACTACTGGGAGCAGATGTCATGTCAATCTTATGGATTTGATTCATTCATTACATTTCTTAGATGATGTTTGTTCCTTATTGTCCTAATTTCAGTTTTATGAGGGAATACAAAGTTTCTACTAATATTTGAAACTGAAGGGAAAGAAATCTTAAGAATTCCAGATGTTGCCTGTGGGTCATACAAAGAGTTTCTTGGGGTGGGGGGCAGTGGCGCCTGGGTGGCTCAGTCAGTTGAGCTTCCGACTTCAGCTCGGGTCATGATCTCCCAGTTTGTGAGTTCAAGCCCCATGACCGGCTCTGTGCTGACAGCTAAGAACCTGGAGCCTGCTTCAGATTCTGTGTCTCCCTCTCTCTCTGCCCCTCCCTTATTCGTGCTCTGTCTCTGTCTCTCTCAAAAATGAATAAACATAAAAAAATTAAAAAAAAAGAGTTTCTTGGGCATTTGGAAACTGACAGCAACATTCAGCATCAATGTCAGAGATATAGTCAGATCCTTGGAGAAGAGGAAGATGCAAGGAATATGTGATACTCCTGGGATTTTATCCTATAGAACACAGCTGTGATATCGGTATAGTTTCCTTTCAAAATGAAGAAAAAAAAGCCAAAATATATTTGACTACTTCAGATATGCCACAAGTATTACTTGTTTTATTACAAGTATTAGTAACACTAGGCATCATACTTACAATAAGTTATGTGACACTAGAAATAAAATTATGAATATTAATGAACTTTGGAAAATTTGAGGAAAAGAAAAAGCCTCATTAACCTTAGAGTGGTGTGGGAAAGTCTCCAATGTTCCACTCCAATTTTCCTAGTCTGCTTCATCTCCACCATCACTGGACAAGCAAACAGTGCACAACATCTAGGTCCCTGGTCCCTGTTATGCATCCACAGATTCACAGATGCAATGGTCTTTCCAGTCCCAGCCACCTCACATACCCTCAGTCCTAACATTGTTTTTCTGAAGATCTCTTTAGAGAGGGCGGAGTAAATGTAGTCCTTTGCTTCATTTTTTTTCATTTTATAATTTATTAGGAAATAGTCTACCACTTGCTCCTTGTATAACTTCTTCAGAAAGAACTTCTCACATTGTATGGTAACTCTTCGTTGGGCTGCTCTTCTCATCAGGCTGAAAGAAGCTTTGATGCAAAGCTGGATCTTATTTGCTTCTTTTTCTCCCATACCTCACATATTCCTGACACACAACAGACAATCAGTAATTATTTGTTGAATAAACAGAACCATACCACCATGCTTGCACAGGCTATGGACATAGAAACATATATGTATGCTTTTTTACTTGCGACTGTCTTTAGAGCTAGCAGTTCAAACTGATGTTACTCAATTGATGTGGCTCAATCTGAAGAACGCTTGGTTTTGAGATGCTTCAGTATGTTACTAAGATCTGAGGGATTTATTTGATACTACATAGAAAGGGGATATTATGATGTTATCTGTGATTAAGAAATATTACTTCCCAACTTTGTAAAGGCAAGAGATAAGGATAGAGATTGGATTATTTATAGTGGTGTTAAACTATTCCAAATGTACATATCAGAGAATTTGTGATCCTCGATGTTCTTCCTTTTTCTGATAACACATCACAGAACTAGGTGATGCTTCCAAAATATTTGTTCCTTTAGGAACCAGATGAAATGCCCTCACTTTTTTGTTTATTTTCATGGACCTTCAAATGTGAATCATAGTGTAATATCTGAAAGTCTGTATTTTAAGAAAATGGATTCCCAGTATAAGGTTTAAAATAAAACTAGAATGTTTTACAAGTACTAGAGAAGAAATAATATCAAATGGAATCAATATTTTTAAACTTGCTATCTTTTACCCAGAAAGCAGTAGAATTTTATATAGCTAAAACTTCACTTGAATGTGTTTTGGCATAATTTGATCAACTGTTATAAAACCAAAACCTATATGATTTCCAGAATTAAATATAAGAAAACTTTCATGCTTCAGTGTTCATTCACTTATAATATATTTACAGAAAAATAAAAACATACCTCTGAGTGTGACTGAGAAATTAATACCAAGCTCAGAATATAGCCAGAAAACAGATAAATGTATATATATTTTAAAGTGATGATTAACAAAGAGAAGACTTGAATATAAAATTTGAAAATGCTCTCTTTTTCTGTAAAATTAATGTCTTTGTATTTGTTTTTTGATAAGTAAAAATTTATTTTGCATAAATACTGACAGAAAAAAATAGAACAAGTAGGATATTCAAGTAAACCAACATAGTTTTCTGTTGTTGAAAACTGGGAAACACATATGAAATACTTCTATGATTAAAAGCAATCACTGAATAATTAAATGAGATTAACCCCAAATCATCATCCCCTGTTTTCAACAGAAAGAACAGCCTTAAAAATGAAGGAGACACTGATAATGAAAGACTTGCCTTATGTCAAATTTAGGAGAGCTAACAGAATGAGATGATGCAGTCTTAAGTGTTGAATGAGGTAGCCTCGAAATGAAATGAAATCTGAAACGAAAAGACACTCCCAATGGTATTAAAGCATTCAGATATGGGCATGATATGTTTATAAGCAATATCTTAGACCTAACATCAAAGATAAAATAGTTTTTAGAAAAAGCACAAAGGAAATTTGCATTACCAAAATAAGCATACCACTGTATTTTATGACTACGCCTGGAGAAATGAGGAAAAGAGGGCACATGAAAGCAGCCGCAGAAGTCATGGAGACTGGAAGTTATATACCACTGGGACTTTCCTTTTCAAGTCCGCACACAACAGAAGAAATCTGGTCTGCCGTGGATTCCACAGGGAGACTAGGTTTGCTGAAAAAGTTTGTGCTTCTTCTCTCTCCAGCTGTTGCTACAGCAGGGAAAAGTGAGAAACATACGTAGACACAGAGATAAATACACGCTCTCCTGGAAATTGGGTGAGGACGGCCACCATGTTCTGCTGGGGTCAAGTAGTTCTGACTCCTCACCAATATGAAGGGACCTGGTTTTAGAATGTGGTTCAGAAGCTCTCCACCTCCCTTTGAGGTGGGTTTCATTTAAGTGCTGCAGCAAAACCGAAGCATTTGGAAATGAAGGTACGAGTCAAGAAAGGGAAGGAGCTAGGAACAATTAAATAGAGGAAAAATTAATATGCTTTTCTTACTTTTATAGTTCAGAGCTATTTTGTTTTTGTGTAAAATAATAGCAACCACAAAATGAACAAAATTACACTTAAAGACTGACCAGTGATGTTTTTTTTAATATATAAAGATTTGAAATGCTCATGTGGGGCTGCAGGGTATGGACCATCTAGGGAGAAACGTCAAAGTTCCAGCCCTCCTGACTGCTCCCCAGACACATGGGGTTACTTGATGATTTACTCACCGAATAGGCTGAGCTAATAATCTTCACGCCATCAACCTGTCACTCTCCTCCTCAAAAACTCCTCTCATTTCCTAAAACAACCTCTCAACCCTCTTCGTTTCATTGTGGGTTTTTTTTTTTTTAAATCCCACTACACTACAAAATCCTGAGAGTCTAAGATATAGATCCGCTTTATATTCATAGGGTCTAACTAATGCCGTTACATTTTAAATAATTTAATAAAAATTACATTTCAAAGGGATAGCCTGATGTACCTCACTGAATGGAGGGTATATGTCTGATACAGACATTAGAATATTTAGATAGAATAGACCTCAGGTATTTTCTACAAATACCTTGCGATCTCAAGCTTCATTTGCTTCCTGGAATTTTTGTTCTGATCTGGGGTTACTTTACTACTGCTGTCATTTCGTCTTCGCGTCATCACTGTCTCCAATAATGAAAATTCTATTTATTTTTAATATCAAGTTTAATAATAATAAATAGCATTTAATGAGTGTGCTGCATACCAGCCATCTGGTGTAATTCTACGTAGTTCTGAGTGCAGATATACTGTAAAAATGGAGTTTTATTATTACAATCATGGTAATGATTCTTCTACAGCAATAGAGCTACATTTATCTGGGACAACAGGCTCATTTTTCTCAAACAGAATTACACTTCCCTATTCAAACAAATTTTAAATCAGACTTCTTGCCCCCAAATTCGAAAGTAAACTCATTTTACCCTCAGAGAAACAAAGTGTTACCTTTTGAAGTCAGTACACTTTGTATATTTTTCACATGAATAGCTGTAATATCAGGAATGTGTTGAACATGAAATATGCACAATTTTCCCTTGTCAACCACTTAAAATTCTCTAAAATAAAAACAGTTATTTCCTGGGTTTGGTGGTTTTATTTCCCTCTATAATTTCCATTTATTTGTGGGCAATTAACTTCAATGCCATTCTAACATTTGTTTTGTAAATGAATTTTGGGGGTGGGGGGTGGGAAATCACATGCCTGGTTTCTAGATTCCAAAGTTTTGCAGTATTTCAGAAATAGCATTCCAAGTACTACTCTAACCAAGGTTATTTACAACATCTTTACTATTAAAATTTTTTTTAACGTTTATTTATTCTTGAGACAGAGAGAGACAGAGCATGAATGGGGGAGGGTCAGAGAGAGGGAGACACAGAATCTGAAACAGGCTCCTGGCTCCGAGCTGTCAGCACAGAGCCCGATGCGGGGCTTGAACTCACGGACCGTGAGATCATGACCTGAGCCGGAGTCAGCTGCTCAACCGACTGAGCCACCCAGGCACCCCAACAACATCTTTACTATTAAAGACAAAGGACACATTATACTTTTCCCATACTTGAACTTTTTAAAATGTGTTGCTACTTATGCCTTCCTGAGTGCACGCATTTTAGCTTATGGGGAACTGCTACCCTAGATTTTCTCCTACATTTTTAGCCTGCTGTCTAGTCTCTTACCCTAGTTCACCAGTATTCCATGATAGCAATTTTGTCTCTACATGCTCACCATGGTTAGCTTCATCAAGACCAGGTTTTCTGATTATTCAAATGCTTATGATTCCATCTGGCACTTATTTCAGAATGGAAATTCACCATCAATGTGAACATCCAAGTTTATGGAACACAGTTCTCTATACTTGGTAGCACTTTTTAAGTCATTAGCCTTTGTATATAATAAAACTGGTAATTTAAATAAGTGGAAAATAAATTGTTCAATATATAGGACAATTAGCAATGTATTAAAATAAGTGTAGATTTCTATCTCAGGCCAAATATTTAAAAGTTCCATATAGATTGAACATGAAAAATACAAGTTATGAGTGACTCATATAAAAAAGAAAGCTAAGGTAAGATTTCTTTCATGGAGAATGAAAGGAGGATGTTTACTTTTTAAAATCTCATCAACAACATCATTTACTTTTAGATTAATTGGTTTCCATTAGTAATTTTAAAGCTCTTACACAAATTTTAAATGATACCATTTACAGTACTGAAAATACTTGCAATTTTGAAAATATTAAGAGCATTCATTTATATGACACACTTTTTTAACAGAATTATAAATTGTTTTATTTTGGTAAAGTAGGGATCAATTATATGTTAGTTGAAAGACATATGTGATCACAACATATATACTAAATACACTTAAGAAATGTTTTAATGTAGGGCACCTGGGTGGCTCAGTTGGTCGAGCGTCTGACTCTTGATTTCTGCTCAGGTCATGATCCCAAGCTTGTAGGATCAAGCCCTGCTTCGGGCTCCACACCGAGCATGGAGCCTGCTTAAGATTCTCTCTCTCTTTCCCTCTGCCCCTCTCCCTCGCTCACAACTGTGTGTAAAATTAAAAAAGAAATAAGAATAAATAAATTATTAAAAAATAAATGCTCTAATATCATATATGTACTACAGCAAACCCCTTTTAAAGTGTTGATCTCCTATAAATAAGTTAATTTAATAAACAATCATGCTCAAAAATCATGTGCAATGCATACTTTCCTATGGAGCACATTAATGGAAAGAAAATACTCTAATATTTTATATCAGTAAAATGTTTTCAAACATTTTTGACCTTGAGAAACCTTTCTAGCAACAGAATTTTAAAAAGAAGATCAATAAAGAATACACATAAAAGGAGAATTGTTTTGGTTTGAGTGGGTTTAAGGGGTAGAGAGCCCAAAATACATAGTGATATGCAAAACATGCCTGAGGAAGCTTTGAGCTCTATGGAATGCAGTTCTGTTTAATCATTTAATACCTCAAATTAATCATTTTCCAACACTATTCTAACAGACCATTAGTTACTTTTACATATCACAGTTACTTTTACATATGCTTGACCTTTTCTCTGTATTTCTATTTTCATTCATCAATATTAGATAAATCTTACTCGTCACTAAAAAGAATATACCATTTTAAGTAAGGGAATGGTGATAATTTTATTACTGCAAAATATGTACATGTAATAGGGAAATAAAAAAATAGGTATTTATTAAGGCATATGAGATGTAAGTGAATGAATTTAGAAATTCACTTCAACCTTTCGCCTGTACAGTATATAAAAATTAGAGCTATGCTTTAATTTTATAAGCAGTGATTTGTAAAGAAAATTAGGACTAATTGCATGAAAACCAAAACCAAAGCAAAATCAGCTATAATTCAATCTTTTTTTTTAATGTTTATTTATTTTTGATAGAGAGAGACAGAGCGTGAGCAGGGGAGGGGCGGAGAGAGAGGGAGACACAGAATCCAAAGCACGTACCCGGCTCTGATCTGTCAGCACAGAGCCTGAGGTGGGGCTTGAGCTCACAGACCACGAGATCATGACCTAAGCCAAAGTAGGATGCTGAACCAATTGAGCCACCCAGATGCCCCCAATCTTATTTTTGTCACGGACGAACTTCCCTAGTTAAAAAGTGATTCCATAAGACTGCTGCTAAGATTTCTTCATGACACAAAGTGAAACTATGTAGCAATAGCTAACTTAGTCTGGATATCCAAATTGATTAGATTTTGCCTCAGTTTTTTTTTTTTTTTTTTTGGCTTAGTTGAAAGTTGCTAAATAGAAAACTTGAGTATACAAAGAAAGTTAGAGAAATCTATTGTTTTCATGACCAACCCCACTATTTTAAAGACAGTGTATAATAGTTATACTATATTCACCAAAACTCTGTTACATATTTATGATTTACATACACAAGTATATGTTTTTATGTACATGTGAAAATATAGATTTCACATTTTATAATAAAAAGATTTCAAAATTTTTAAAGAGGAAATTAGTGGCCCAGCAATACAGATTAGCTTTGCTGCTGTTTAACTATAATAATTTTTACCCTACTCCATTATCTGTACCTCTTAACTATAATGAGGAAGCATTCCCATCTTACTTGTAAGACATTTTTTTTTAAATAGTATAAATTGCAGCCATTACCTTTAAAATTTAGGGGCACCTGGGTGGTGCAGTCGGTTAAGCGTCCAACTTCAGCTCAGGTCACGATCTCGCGGTCCGGGAGTTCGAGCCCCGCGTCGGTCTCTGGGCTGATGGCTCAGAGCCTGGAGCCTCTTTCCGATTCTGTGTCTCCCTCTCTCTCTGCCCCTCCCCCGTTCATGCTCTGTCTCTCTCTGTCCCCAAAAAATAAATAAATGTTGAAAAAAAAATTTTAAAAAATTAATAAAATAAAATAAAATTTAGACAGGAAGATGATGCATAAAAATCAATGTCCATTAAACTTATGTGAATCAATTGTTATCAAGAAAACTAAATGAGAACTTCAGAAATTCTGTGTTCTCCACCTAGATTAGCCTTGCTACACTAGAGCCACAAAGAAGCCATTCCTCTAACCAAGTCCTCTGTTTTTAAGGCCACATTCTTTTTGTGTCTTAAAAGACTTTCCCCTTTTCCCTATCTCCTTGTGGCTAAGGAATGGGGAATGCTCCTTTTTTCGGTACTTTGTCACCTTTGAACCTAGATGACAGCCAATGAGTTTTGCTAGCTGTATGATTATCCGGTCAGCATGTTATCTGATTAAGAACTAGACATCATAAAACATCCACATAGCCAGATCTGTCCACATGAGGAAACACACACACACACACACACACACACACACACACTACTTAACATGCATTAAAACTGCATCCAGATAAGCTATAGTTTAAATTTTGTTTTCATTTTTGGAGGTATGGACCATAGGCCAGTGACTTACCTCTTTTAACCCTGAGTTTCAGAGCTAACAACATCTACCCATCAGAATTATTGCAAGGTTTAAAGATATCCATGTGAATTTTTTTTTGTCAATTTCTAAGTGCTATATGAAAATATAAATTATAAAATATAAATGAGATGAAATCAGACATCTGTGTCCTAATTTTAAAAAATTCAATGCATGAAAAACCAAACATATAAAACATATACTAGCAACTAAGAGTTTATATTTAAAAATATATTAAAAGTATTTTCAAAGACAGCTCATAAAATGAGAAAGATAGGACAAGAATTTGTGTTTTGTTTTTTAAAATTTCTTTTTACAGTTGTAAAAGTGACAACTCAAGAGATTAAATTGCTTACCAAAATTCACAGCATAGTAAGTTCAGGGGCTAAGGGGCTTAGGTGTTACTAGCGTATCAGAACTTCCTTTTATTTCACAATGAGGACTGACATAAATATCTGTGTACAGAGTAATATTTAAATGAGTCAGAATAAGCGTGGAGTCTCTGTATAAGTATCGTACTTTCATTTTTATTTTATTTTATTTTATTTTTATTTTAGAGAGAGAGAAAGAGAGGGAGAAGGGTAGAGGAGGAGAGAGAGAGAGAGAGAGAGAGAGAGAGAGAGAGAGAGTCCCAAGCAGGCTCCATGCTCCAATGCAGGACTCTGTCCCACAATGCTGAGATCATGACTTGAGCCAAAATCAAAAGCCAGATGCTCAACCAACTGAGCCACCCAGACACCCTTTACATTCTTCTTCTAAACCCCACCCTCCCTAAAAAAAAAAAAAAAAAAAAAAGGTAAAAAATTCCATATCCAGAGCCAGGGAAAGATGAAAGAGAGGCAATGGGTATACAGCAGAAAACAAGGGCAAGATCCAGCAAAGGATAGGTACACGGAATATAGTAGAAAAGAAAAAAGACACAAACTTAAGGATCAAATTAAAAATGGTAGAACAATAGGCTGAGGCTGGCTGAAAGCAGAGAAACATCAAGAGAAAGAGAGAAAATACCAGAGGCACTTCCAACTTCTATTTCTTGATCATGTGGCAGCAGAAAATATTTGTGCTACCACTGCAGAAGCACATATTATTCAAAGCCTATAAAATTCAAAATTTAGGCAACGCTCAGGGTTTCTGAGGCAGGCACTACAGAGGCGTTTTTCTTCACAGTGTCCTAAGTGCGCGGGCTTCAGATGCATGAAGGGCAGCCTCCTTCAAGCATCTGTTCAGAATGATTATACGGCTGAAACAAATGCAGGGACACAGCGAAAACGAGACATAGTCCACACTCCAGGAAGCCCAGGATGTTCAGAGAACAGATCTTAAAAGCAAAATGCACATATTGAGTGCATGACACAGAGATGAAAGTCGGCCTCAAGTATGTGTGGTAATGTTGCCTGAAGATTTTAAAACTTTCATGCAGAAAGCATGGCACATTTCCTTTGCTGAGTGGAGATGCTGTCTACATAAGTGCATTCTTCCTTCTTCCAGAAATTGAAAATTTAGTGGCATCATTATCCCTGAAGATGTCAAATTTCTAAAAGAACTGAATCTAAGATTTGTTTTTCTTTCATCCTGTCTCTGCCTCATGCTTTAAGACTTTGGTCTTGCAAAAGAATCACACGGGTCTGAATTGTATGAAAATCAGTCCTGGGTTCTGGAAGCACACTTTTGCTTTCAATCAATGCTTTAGGTGCTGGAATATGTTTGTATTTTCTTTTTTTTTTTAATTTTTTTTCAACGTTTATTTATTTTTGGGACAGAGAATGAACGGCGAAGGGGCAGACAGAGAGGGAGACACAGAATCAGAAACAGGCTCCAGGCTCTGAGCCATCAGCCCAGAGCCCGACGCGGGGCTCGAACTCACGGACCATGAGATCGTGACCTGGCTGAAGTCGGACACTTAACCGACTGCGCCACCCAGGCACCCCTGTTTGTATTTTCTTAATGTCATGCATTTAATGCTGTGTTAATGTTATGAGGAGGACATTTGAGAAATTTGGGATCAATTTGATTCAGCCTCAAAAGACCTGAGGAATTACACGCATTTTGGTGGAAAACAGCTTACGCTGAAGTTGCCAGAAGAAGCCGGATTTTCCCTGGGCATCAGGGCAAAACCTCACTTGTTGGAGATGAAAAGAATAATAAAATGGTTAGGAAAATATTTGGTTTATGATTCCTCTGATCTAACCTTAATGAATTTGAATTTTTTTTTTTTTTACTTCTAAGATTCAAGGCAAATACATTATCATATCAGCCTTGCTGACTTTTTGAGATTTGGATCAGCAAAAGGTACTCATATTATTCATATAAGGGATTCACATACGGGGCTGAGTTACTGAATGAGGTGTACTTAGGCTGTCCTTTGAGCTCACTGCATCACTTCCAGTGAATTGTACTGGATATGGCTTGTATATTTTGAATGGAAAATAGAATAGAAAGGAAACTTGATCTTGGAGTTAACTATTCAGACCCCTTTCAGGACCTTCCTGTGGAAAAAAAGCTGAACTGTTGTCCTGGGATTCAGAAAACTCAGAGAAGCAATGGACAGATGGAGAGAGCCTCATGAAGATGATCCGGTAGTTCTACCTTTTCTTTTTCCCTGAAGAGGTTGACTGTTGGATTAATGGCTAAAACAAATAAGAGAAGAAAAAGCTATAAAACATTAGACACATCTATCACTAATGCTAATGTGTCAATGAAGAAACTTCCATTCCACTCTAATTAGAGGGAAATAGTAATAAGGAAGTTATTTCTGTTCATTCAAACGTCTTTCCTCACTCCCACATCTACTGGGCAGGAAGGGATTCCTAGTGGTGAACTTCAAGAAAGAACCTGAACGTAATAGGTAGGAATCCTCTCTAATGCTCTGAGCTCTAGTAACCCGCAGTAGGCATGTACCTGCTACTACTCTATGTGTCTCTACACACACATATATACAGCCTACTGGGTGTTCCTCTCCTGGGTGGGAGCCTTCAGTTTAGGGATGCAAAAGTTTAATAAAGCTGATAAATTATTCAACATTGGTCAGATTGCTTTATTTTTGAATTGTGCGGAGCCCACATAAGCAAATTGATGTGATGAATTTTTGCTCTCATACCTTATTGACAATGTAGTTCCTCCATTTTTAATGCGCAATACCCTTTATTCAACTTGCAGTTTTAGTTAGCTGCTAAGACCAATTCATATGGCCTCAGTTCTGCGGAAATGTTTTTGGAATGTCTGACAGAGCTGTTTGCTCCAATTTCCCTGATGACACAACCAAGAATGCATGATAAATAGCTCAAAGATGGTATTTATTTTTTTGTCCCATCCACACAATATTAAAAAACTATTTATTCAACAGACCGATCACACCCCACTTTCACTTTTGATATCATACATAGCCTTCTCAAGTACACAGATCTATGGGAAAATTTTAATCAAATCATAAGAACAAAGCTTGGGAGCAAAAAAATTATTCTGGTTTGATATCTTTGTTGTGCTTCCTTCAAAAATGTTGAGCCTGGTTTCTTCATCTCTACTAAAAGAATAATTCCCATTCAATTAGTTGTTTTTAGAAACACAAGGGATGATATACAAAGGTACACATAAATTTCCTGCCATGTGGTAGACATTGACTAGAAATTAGCCATTATAAATCAGGATAAAAAGGACTATTGCTTTTAAAGAGGGAGATATTTCCACCTTTTAAGATCAAATTACTATTTCTTTATTGAAAGATATATTTTTATTACATATTCCAAATAAATGGACAGTCTAGCTAAACTGCTGCATTTTAAAAATACCTTCTCACTTTCCCCCATTTACATCTAGGTGATTTCACAAATTAGGGTGTGGTGCCTGGAGGTTGTCAGCAATACCCAAGAAGAAAAATGCATTCATATTTGGTTATATGAAATTAATAGCAAATTATGAAGAAATATCAAGGCTATTCTTCCCCAAGCCATGCATTTAAAACTTCAGGATGATTTCCTAAAGAGTAAAGGAGAAAAGGTAATTTTACAGTCTCTACCATTTTTATAAATTTAATTGGTGCATAAATTTGTCCAAAGCTTTAAGGAAAATAATATAGAAAAGAAATTTATGTCCCAGGCAGTTTAAGTAAAATTTAAATATTTAGTTTTATACGTGTCATTTTCTTTTATTGATTAATTGGGCATTCAATACAAACATTTCTGTTTTTATCATTCTACTTGTGAATAATTATTTTTTTTTTTGCCAAGTAGTTGGACCAAAATTAAGCAACCACAATTTCTCTTATGTGTTACTAAACTTACTAGGTGTTTCTATTTTTCTAGGTCTTTACACTGCCTTATATGCTTTAACTTAAAACTTTGTGGTATATTTGTGAGTGACTATCCACTCTGAATCCTGAATATATATTTAGTTTTTAAAACCATTACAATATACATTTTACGAATTATCCAACTCAAAGAATGAGGCTTTTCTCTATACAAATGGCAATCTCAGGCAAATATTTGTGCGCAGCTCTTCACAATATGCAAGTGGTGACAACAGAAAGCAGAACCCTCATACAAAAACTGCAGAGAAAGAAGGATATTTAAAAGACAGCTGACAGTCCCCTGCCTAATTTTCATTGTACTGATAATAGATTTAATGACCCACAGTGTTACAGTTTAGGCATGTTGCCTTCTTTCGCTTTTATTATTCATCAATTCAACAAATATTTGCTAGCTGCATACCGTGGGAAGACACTGTGAGAGGAGCTGGAAACACACTATTAAGCAAAAATAGCCAGAGTCCCCCCTGGCTTTCGTGGTGTTAAAGTCTTGGGGACACCGATGAATATGGCAGACTCAGTTTTTATACTCAAGGATCACACAGTCCTGTGGTTGATAGAGATGCAAGCAAATCATTAAAGTCTATAATTAGCAGTTGTGAAAACAGCATTGAAGAAGTATAGAGACACACAAACATATGACAGTAATGTTTCTTACAGAATGGGCTTCTTTGGGAAGGTGATCTGTGATTTGAGATGTGAAGGATGATAACCATTGTTAATTGGAATTGGGAGGTAGTCGGCCTTGAAGAGGAAAAAACAGTTTGTATAAAGGCACGGGGAAAAAAAGAAATCATAATGTTTGCTTGAAATTGTAATCAGAAGGTGCTGAGAAGACAGGAGCTTGATCCCGCGGCTCCATATAGAAGTTAACTTCATTAAGAAAGCACTGAAGAGGGGTGCCTGGGTGGCTCAGTCGGTTAAGCGTCCGACTTCAGCCAGGTCACCATCTCGCGGTCCTTGAGTTCGAGCCCCGCGTCAGGCTCTGTGCTGACAGCTCAGAGCCTGGAGCCTGTTTCAGATTCTGTGTCTCCCTCTCTCTGACCTTCCCCCGTTCATGCTCTGTCTCTCTCTGTCTCAAAAATAAGTAAACTTTAAAAAAAAAATTTAAAAAAAAAGCACTGAAGAGTTTAAAGGGAGGAACTATATGATGCATTTTAATTTTTTTAAACAAAAGATTACTCTGTTGACACTGTGGAAAACAAATCGGGCTGCTGGAAGTTTAATACGAGTAATGGAGGGAACTGGAGTAAGGGATGTAGGTAATAGAGAGGCAAGATCACAATGTCTTAGAATTAATGGTGGTAATGGAGACAAAAATCATGCATACAAAGATATTTAGGAAAACAAGCTCACAGTTGCTAATTGATATAGCATGGCAAGGCTTGAAGTCTGAAATCACTTGTACTTTACCATATTCTAAAACAAGAAATTCACCAATGCTCAACTTTCTCTAGCCTTTCAGTTCTCACCTTCTGAACACCTCTACATAGCTTGGAGAACTAGCCGAAACAGTTTTACAGAATATGGAGTATGAATGGACTATTGCTTTCTTCATGGGCTAATCCAACAAAACTAGGATTTATCACTTTCAGGACTCACTTTTCCTACAGACAGATAGGGAACAGTAGATACAATGGAAGGTCACTAGTTCACGTCTGTCACAAGCCCAATGACTCATTCCTGCAGATAAACCTCATAGCAATAAACAGAATCCACAATTGCACACCAGCAAAATGATGGATGACCACATGTCATAGATTCAGAGAGTTACTAGTGAATAATAGTCCCTGCCACGGCCTACAAGGCTCGACTTTTTCTTATTTCTACCCATCTCCGTAAGCCCTGCTCCAACTCTGCTCAGCCTGCTCTTTGTGCTAATTCTTGTAGACATCAAGTGCCTAAGTTAGGACCCCTGTAACGGCTGCTCTCTCTGCTGAAAGTTTTCCTGCCACATCCTCCATTGCTTCTCTCCATTGCTTTATTCAAGTTTCTGCTCAATATCTGCCCTTCATGTCTCTGTTGATATGATCTTTAGTGGCTGCCATTACTCAATATCCCCCTAACTTACTTATTTTTTACCCATGGCATTAATTAGTACCTGATATTATTTTATATTTCAGAAATGTTACTTGCTTTGTGACAGACTGAATAATGCCATATTCCCACCCCCCCACAAAATGTCCATGTCGTAATCTCCAGAACCTATTACCTTACACCATAAAGGTGACTTTGAAGATATGATTAAATTAAGGATTTTGAGATGGCTGGGTTATCCAAGCACACCTAATGTAATCAAAAGGGTCTTATAAAATGGAGACAGGAGGATCAGAAGAGTAGAAGACATGATAGAGAACCAAGAAGCTGGAGTAACAAAAGGAAGTGGTCATAAACTAAGGAATGCAAACAGGATCCGAAAGCTTAGAAAAGGAAGAATGTAGATTATTCATTGAAGCCTCCAGAAAGAACACAGTTCTATCTTGGTTAAAGACTACTGACATCCAAAACTATGAAAGAATAAATGTGTGTGGTTTTAAGCCACTGAATCTGTGATAACTTGTTACAGAAGTCATAGAAAATTAACAGTTACTTTCTACCTCCTCTACCAGAATATAAACTTCAGAATATTAGGGACTTAATCTTGTCTACCACTATATGCTTATGTGTAGACACTGTGTGTTCAAGGTAGGAAATTAATAACCATTTCCAAAATAAATAAATTACACTGTGAATTAATATGCGATAATCAATATACACACAGAAATACACACACATACGTGCACACCACAAATACACACACTCATATGCCTGGAAAATACTGTATACTATTCATGATTAATTAAATATAATCTATACATGCATTTCAAAAAGAACTGATTAAGCCTCTTTTAGTTCCCACAAATATACAAAGAATGCAAGTGAGGCAAGAAATGATAATTTAAGTATAATAACCATACCCTAGTACATAAATGAAGCATGTTAATTGAGGAGATGAACTTCTATATCAACATCTGGTGTCTCCTGTTGCAATGCAGTTGAAATGAAGGTCACATGGCTATTATAGCTTAGAGTGAATATTCTTTCTGGACATAAAAAAAGAAAGAAAGAAAACCTTCTTTGCAAGCCAGCTAGGTTTTCAGCTCTAGGTTTTTCAGCAATAGTAAGGGATTGACTTTTGGGAGAAACAGTGAATAAACATAACTCAGCACTGAGCAAGCAAATACATTATCTCCTTACTACTGAATTTAAAGGCTGATTTTTCAGCCCTTCGGGTGAGCAGGATTACCACTGGAGCCAGCCAGGAGCTCAACAAACTCCACTGTAGGCTGCCCTGGCAGCCACCTACTGTGGTATCCTGGCAACCCTGGATGTTTCATTCAAGCCAGAGGCCTATAATAGTCCCACTTTGGACTTAAGAGTGATATTGTGATGCACAATTTGTTTAAAATTAAAATAAAAAGACCATAATCAAATGTAATTCAGATGCTTATATCAGTAAGTGGTTTTATCTCACTAGTTACACGTTGTGGCTCCCTTTGTGCACTCGTTATATAAAGAGGACAATCTTCAGCTTCTTCCTTTGCCAAACAAATTCCTTACCTACACAGATGATGTGATTTCCTAGTCCTCCAATGTATTCAGCTATTAAAATAGAATAGCAAATGTTGGAAATTTACATAGAAGCGATCAGCAGTGTTCATTTTTAGAATAGCTAGGATTCCAAATAGAGATGCTGGGGAGCTGCAATCTGCCATTTTTATGTTTGAAAGAAAGGCCTATTCATTCAATGAGTAGAAATGAGAAATCACACAGCAATCATTTTCTTTAAATGCCGTGGTCAATATAAAGCTGTTATGTGCTTTATTTTATAGAAACACGCTCGTAAACAATTAAAATCCTTTTGCCTGTGTATTTAGTTATATTTTAAGCAAAGCTGGTGCAGGTAGAACTCAGAACATTTAAACACCGAAGATTTATCAAACTGCTATCTATCCAGACAGTATGCCAAGAAACCTGAATCATACTATAGTTAATAAGTGTTTTGAGAAACATAACATAACAACTGGGTCTTGAGCCTGATTTAGCATTTGGCTAAAACAAATTACTTACAATTCTAGTAACATTTGTATACCCAGTTCTATTTATCTCTTTAAATAAATATTGGATTTAAATTCCCATATAGTAAGTAGTTTTCCAAATTCACTTTAAATATACACTTAAGATGCCAACCATTTTGATTTTGTGTCTTTCTATTTGATTTTTCAGAAAGCCCTCATGGTTTATAAATTAATTAAACACTTACCTTTTAGTAAATACACTTTAAGACATTTAACACAATTTATTAAATTAAGCATGCAGGTTGATAGGCATTCGATGTTATAGCTTATAGGCAACAATTTCTTAAATATTATACCAAAAGCAAAAAAATAGAAAAAAATAGAAAAAAATACAGTTTAGCTATTTCTTAATAGATGAAATACAGATTTGTCACACGATTCAGCCAAATCCACACGTTAGGGATATCCCTAAGAGAGTTGAGAACATAGGTCCACACAGAAAACAAAATGTATTTTAACATTCATAGCACCATTAGTCACAATAGGCAAAAAGTGGGGAAAACCCAAACGCCTACCCACTGAGGAATGGAGAAACAAATGGTGTATCCACATGATGGTTATTATTTAGCTATAAAAAAGGAACGAACTACTAACACATGTTAGAACATGAATGAACCTTGGAAATTGTATGCTTGTTGAAGGAAGCCAGACAGAAAGACCATATATTATATGACTCTATTTATAAAATATTTAGAATATGCAAACATAGAGAGACAGAGAGTAGATTAAGGGTAGCCAAGGGCATAGAAAAAGGGGGAATTTGTACTGACTGGTAATAGGTCCAGGATTTCTTTTTGGACTGATGAAAATATTCTGCAATTGCACATGATGATAGTTGCACAGTTTTGTGAATATACTAAAAACCACTGAATTTTACATTTTGAAGGCTGAATTTTACATGCAAATTCTAGTTAAATTTAAAATAAAAGAAATTGAGAAATTTCTAACTAAATCTTGAAAGAATCCATTTGTTATTTTACGTTAAGCTCAAAATTATGTCTATTAGCACAAAAGAGATAAAGCCAGTGGAATGCAACACTGAGCAAGTTTTTATTTTCCTTTAGAGATATGCCACATTACTTTTAGAAAGAGAAACTTTTGGAAGCAGATAAAATTTGTTTGGAACTATGGTTTGAGATCTAGGCAAGTCTGCCAACACTATTATATCTCAATTCCCTCACCTGTAAAATTAGAATCTATATTTTTTCAGAGTTATGGTTAGATACGGGAACAATACATCTAATGATCTTAACATAATGTGTAATACAGAAAAGGTGTAAAAATTAGTGGTTTTTATTATGATGATGATTACTTATTGTTTTAGTTTTGTCTTATCTCAATATTTTAATGAATGCTTTTGACTGATTAAATCTTTCTTTAGTGGATTAAAATTCTACTATTTGATTTTAACCACTTATTCTGGATTAGTTATAACACAGTTGAATGCTGAAGGTCAAGGAGGAATATGCCATGTTTCCACCTTCATTCTCACAAAATAAAAAGAAGTGCAATGAGAAGCAATAAAAAATGTTCTACTTCACATCTTAACAGAGATACTTCACACGAGTGAACAAAAGTGGTTTGCTGCTCAAGAGATTCTTTTGAAACACCCTATTAAAATCTCATCACACTGTGTCACATTTCTATCCATGAGTTTACAGAAGTACAAAATTATGATAGGTATTGGTTTCCCCACATTAGGAGTAGGCATTTGGTACTCTGAAACAGCGACTGTAATGCTTATCTAAATGGTAATATCGATATTGTAGCTTCAATTTCTTACGACTGGGGATAGGTTTTTCTCAAATATTAATAATATGTTCCCCCAAACAGATTGGTCAATAGAGAACTTAAAGATCGCAATGATGACTTCTTTCAACATTTTTATTATTTTTATTTTTGGGACAGAGAGAGACAGAGCATGAACGGGGGAGGGGCAGAGAGAGAGGGAGACACAGAATCGGAAACAGGCTCCAGGCTCCGAGCCATCAGCCCAGAGCCTGACCCGGGGCTCGAACTCACGGACCGCGAGATCGTGACCTGGTTGAAGTCGGACGCTTAACCGACTGCGCCACCCAGGCACCCCGTGTGATGACTTCTTATCAAATAGACTTGGTTGTACTGAGATTACATGCAAGCTAATGTAAGGTATCACTGACATTCTGTAGGCTTTCATATGACAATATGATGCAGTTTGTGCATATATGCAGTGTCTCAATAAGGAGATCATAGGAGCTAAAAGGTCCCTGTAGAGACTGTAGATATTGACGGATCTCTGAAACCATACACAAACCACATGGTTGGACGTGTTTTAGAGAGACAGTTTGTACTTTTAATCAAGCCATTAAAAAACTTGATGCAATCACTTTAATACCCATGTTAATGGCATGCACTTGCTGAGTCCAAAACAAATATTCATAACTATTTACCTCCGTATCGGAAGCTCACAATGAACACTTGACAAAATTTAGGTATAGATTAAACTTTTCCTTATGTGACCTGCATTTTAATTTTTTAATGTTTATTTATTTTTGTGAAAGAGAGGGCAGGGGAGAGGCAGAGAGAGAGGGGGACAGAGGATCGGAAGCAGGCTCTACACTGACAGCAAAGAGCCCAGCCCTACACAGGGCTTGAGCTCACGAACTGTGAGATCATGACCTGAGCCCAAGTCAGACACTTAACTGAGCCACGCAGGCGCCCCGCATTTTAATTTTTAAAGACAAATTATATTCAACAGATTTAATCAAAATGTGTAAAGAATATTAATATTGATCCTTAAATTGTCCATTTGGCAAATCAGCTCTATTCATAAATATTAGTTTATTTGGTAAGTAAACTACTATAGTCATAATAAATGCACTCATAACATCAAGCAATATTTATAACTTTTTATAAAGTTGTGACTTTTCAAATTTATACTCTGCTAAATGCAGTCTAATGTACATTCCCCTGAGGAATTGCTTTAAATGAAGCTGGGTTGCTAGAAATGTAAGCTTATTAACATCATCCATTTTCATTTTGAATTAAGCTACACTGACTGCATTTATTGAACGATTAACTCATTGCAACTCTGGAAATACCCTCTGTCTAATGGGAAAACACTATATAAAACAGACCAAAGGTTTGGAGATCTGGACAATCCTATACGAATAGAAAGACACCTCAGTGCCCCTTCCCTCAAAGATGCTGCACTGTTAATGAGGACGTGAAGAAGAGGGAACCCAAACTGTGGCCAAAAGCAGCAGATACTCCCCACTTGGATGTCAAGTGCAAATGCAGGCTGCTTTGTATTGCAGGGAATATCTGTCTCCCACAGACATCAGTGGCAAGTCAGATAAAAGATAAAACCACACTCTGAGGCACATTTGACACGTAAAGCTGGATGAATGTCGACAACAAGAGAAGAACTGGAGTGATGCTAACAAGATTCCAAATAGGCATCCTTGTTCATACCCCCTACCCCCACAGCAACAGTTTGGCATCCATGTTCTCTCAAAAGTGCCTTGGGGCAGCTATGGGATCCATGTAAGAAATTATGAAACCATAGGGCCGTCCAGAAATGAGGAGGGCCATTTTAAGAAGACAGGCCTAAACCCAGGTAGCTGACTCACCCACTGAAGTTTCAACAGTAGACCCAGAAACAACTGCATAAACCCAGAGAACTTCACTAACCCCCTGTTTTAGATTGAATTCTGTCATCAGCACCTTACATAAAGGGACCCAGGGGAGACTTACCCACTGGTGTGTGGGTATGAGTATACAGACCTTGGTTATGGCTCTAGACCCTGAAGTACCTATAAACTGACTCCACCCCACTTGGCCACAATCTAGGTGCTCTTGGAGAACACTGACTTAGAGAACCACCCACGGATAAGAGAGCCTTTTTGGGAGTCCAGGATTCCAAGGAAGCAGTTCTACCATACTCCTGGAGCAGAAAAACCAAAATTAGGTATATTGGAGAAGACAAGAGAAACAGTTGGACTTCATCTACATTATCTTACCTCCAAGGTAGTACAGCTCAGTGCCAGCGAACCCTTCTCAGCCCGTGATTCCTCCCACAGGGGACAGTGAGAGCATGTGAATGAGTGTGTGAGAGTGTGCTGTTTCACTGCTGTGCATGACACTACCAAAGAGACCCATTTCTCTTTTACCTCATCCAGAATACTGATTCATGAGCACAGCAGTCAAGGCTCAGAGCACAGCAGATTAAAGGGAAGCAGATCCCGCTAACTGCATCAAGAACTCCATAGAGGGCCCTGTCCTCAATTCACTGTCGATACCCACCCCAGTGGCCCACAGACACCCCCAGCACTGCATGCGCCTCACTTACTCTCTCTATCCCTCCCTATGAGCAGTTTCCTTTGCACTCTCCCAATGGTGGCAAGAGCAAGATTTTGCAGACAGCTAGTGAGCATATGCAGAAAGCTGGCCTGAATCTGCGGGCCTGGAGGAGAATGCCATTGTGAAAGTAAAAGAGGTTGTCAGTCCATGGCCCGGCTGTGCTTAAAATAGCCAGTTCTATCTGTAAGATGTTTTATGCAAGCCTCACAAATAAACACAAAGCAAACCCCTGAAGTGAATACACAAAAATAAAGAGAAGGGAATCAAAGGTGCTGCTTCAGCCAGATTTGTTTACTAGAAATGATTGTATGCACTTTCATGCTCTCAGACGTTCTTTATAAGCCAATTATTTCTGTTTTCCACTTCTCTGATTGATCTCTTCACTTATACATAACTGGCTCTTGACCTCTGTTATTGAATTCACTATTAATGAATGCTATTGTCTTTTGAACAAATAAAACAGCTAAAACTATGTTTGTAATTTACTATTTATAATTTCTGTCAAAATTGGTCCTTTAGAAACAATTATATTAACATAAGCACAAAGTGACATATTTCTACAAGTACAGTTTGAAACTACGACACACTGGCAAGAGAAGTCATGGATTCAGAGAGCTCATCATAAATTTAAAGAGAAATCAATATATCTCAGAAACCATAGTATACACTCTGAAATCCTTGGCTTTAGGTATTCTCTAACTAAAACATATTGGTGCAATTTATGTCTTGGGGATGATCGCCCAGAATCTGCAGCTACGGTACCTTTTGTTCCTCAGTCCAAGGAGCTGGCATTCCTCCTTCATTCACCGAGTTATCCACTCAATACACACTAATTAATTGATCATTTACTGCAAACCAGACATCATGCTTGGCCAAAGATAAACATTCGATGAAGACTTGCACTCTAGATTTGCGAAGTTCAAAACTCTCTAGGATGACAGGCAAGTGAACATATGGCTTTATAAAACACTGTTTAAGTGCTCTGATGGAAGAGAGCTCGGGATGAATGGTTCACCAGGAAGTATATAAAATTTCATATGCGATGTACTGCCATGGACATCTCTTGTCATGGAGGGATGCCTGTGGCTGTTTATTGAGTGGAAAAATATAGGTTGGAAAATAGCATTAGAGAGGAAAGGAATGGAATGGGGAGCGATCGTTTCATGGCTACAGGGTTTCAGTTTGCAACTTTTTGGTGGATGGTTTCAGATGAAAACATGCTGGCGATGGATGGTGGTGATGGTTGTACAGTGGTGTGAATCTACTTAATGCCCCTGGGCCTACATGCCTAAATGTGATTAAAATGGTACATTTGAGGTTATATATATATTACCAAATAAAAAATGAAAAATAATAATAATTAGTGTTTTCTAAAAAAGAGAAGAGGAAGTAAATATACTTGTTCTGCAATATTGTAAGATGAACTTTCTTACAAAATTTCACACTTTTGATGAACTAAGACTTGGAAGAACCAGGCAGAGAAATAGATTTCAAGGGACTAACAGGCGTCAGGAAATAGTATAATTAATTAGTCATTCTCCCGAAGTATAAATTCTGAAAATTAAATAAAATATTTTCATGACATATTTCGCATTGCTGAATCCTTCGATGTGAAACTATCTTCCATTTCAAGGAACGTTTTTCAGTGATTTATCAGGAAGTCCTTGGAGACATGACAGTTTCTTCAAGCCCAGATGACTGAGAGACATAGTCACAACCTCGGATTCAGCCATTTAAACACTTGTAAAATTAAACATTAGAAATCCAAACTTTAGAAAGTATGAAGCTAGATATGTGGAGAGCATATGTAAAGAAAGATATCAAGTGATAACATTGAAATGGTTACTGCTGTTGTCAATCACCAACAGAATTTTGACCCTGTTTTTCTCCTTCTATGAAGGATAGTCTGCATCATTTAAATAGGGAAAAGTTCATAGCCATAGACATAGCCATCATATGTAAGCAGTTCTTTTGTAATGACAGTTATTAACAAACAAGAAATTATTGCAACGTGGTTTTATCATTTAACTTTGGTTCATTTTTATTCTGACCAAGTCAGTTTTAATATCTTAGTAGATATCTGTGGGACTCTTAGTTTGGAGGCCTATCAATTACAACATAGAAAATTATTAAAAATTCAACATCTTCTTTTACACATTTCTTTAAAAAATAAATTTAAAACAGAATGGTGATTTTTGAAAATCACTGGTTATAAATAATTTGTTCAATTTCTGTTTGGCTGTGATTTCTTGGTAATTAGTGTACATCTTTGGAAAAAGCCAATGCTAGGGCTGAAGGAAAGAACACAGGGAAGAAGAAACTTGAAAGTGGAGTCCCTTCCCCTTGGTTGGAGTTCAAACTTAACTGGAGATGGTTGGTTACAGGTCATTGTACGGTTAACAGCGTGAGAGCTGGTGCACTGTCACAAAAGCAGAAAGCAACCCTCCAGGAAATAGTACTCGCCCAAAGGGAGGTGATCATTAAGCCAGGCAGAAGCCCACTGCCCCGGGACCTCGCATTGTAGGTATGTGGCTACGGGAAAGTACAAGCACATGTTTTCACATTTGTATTGCTGAGGAACAGTCCTGTGGCCAGAACCAAGGGAAGCGCCTCTTGCACCATCCCTCCAGGCCCTTCCTGAGAAGGCTTAACACCATGCTTACTGTGAAAGAGAAATGTTTTACAGAATTCTGTCATTATTACAGAACAGGTATTGAAGAGTGAATTTGGAGCTGAGAGGCAATACACTGATAACTGTCAGAATTTTTTTAAGTATTTTGGGAGCAATCTTATGTGCTTTCATCATTTCTCAGGTAATGTTTGTAGGAAATTAAAAGGCTTTAGGTCTAGCATTAATAATTACTATTAGTTAAAATGGCCTTGGCTCTATATGTCTCTAAAGGGGAATTTGAATTTCAAATGGAGACTTCTCAACTGCCTTTTTTTTTCTTTAATCCTTCTTATCTTTTATCTTTTCCATATTCTGATTCAAAAGAACAATGATGAAGCAAAAGCAAATGGCTCTTCCCACAAAACTGGGTCTCTTCAATGTCAATTGATTCCATTTTTACACATTCATTCATGAATAGTTACTAGACACTTACTAAGTGACTTTTCTGGGTCCAGCATTGTGCTGGGTAATGGGGAAGAATGAGGGGGGAAATAGATATGACCTCTGCCCTCAAGGAGTGTATTGTTGCAGCCAAAACCTTGCTCCTGGGGGTCCAGGAGAGGAGATCCTTTCTTTGGGTTTTTTGGCTGCTGTGCCCTGCTGTAGGTCAGGGTGGTAAATGGAAATAAATATTTCAAAAAGCTAATTTTGTGTGTGTGTGAAGAGAGGTGGGAAATGGAGAAAAGTAGAAAAAGAATAGTGATTATGAAAAAGAGAGACAATTCCTATGTGCTATTTTAAGACTGACCAATATCAAGAGACAGATTTAGCAATTGTCAGGGAGAAGAAATTGAAATTATTTTGAGAGGAAGTAAGTACTTTTAGGAAATTTTACTCTATTAAGTGTGTGTGTGCGCGCGCGCATGTGTGTGTGTGTGCATGTGTGTGTGTGTGTGTTTTCTTCTGAAAGTTTTAAACCTTTTTTTTAAATTTTGTTAATTGTCAATACTAATCTAAAGGTAAATACGGCTACCTCAAAGTCATCAGGTTTCTTCCAGTTGCCCAATGTGGAGGAAGGAGTAGACGGTAGGAGTCACACAAATAAAGATACAAGCAGAAGCCTGACTGTAATGATGAAAAAATCTATGTGACATTATGAGAGTTAAATATGAGCCTAGACCCAGTTTGGATGATGGGGAAAATATTTCCTGGGAGTTTTCTCTAAATGGCAATGAGTTTGGGAGTAAATTAGTCAAAGCCGTGAATGGGTAAGCTGGTGGTGGAGTCAGGTAGACAATTCTAGGAAGAGGAAATAGCTGGTTGGAGGTAAAAATATCTTCTGGTGTAATGCCCCCGATTTCGAATCTGAGAGACCACCAAGGAGTCGATACCGATGCAAACGCACGAGGATTTATTTGCAAGCTCGAGCTTGGGCCCAAGTATATCCGACACAGCAGAGCAGGGGCTTGGACCCCTAGGGTTAAGAGGTGTAGCAGTTTTATAGGGGCCAGTGGCCAATGAGATTGTAACACACACAGAAAGTTGCACATTCATGTCAGTCCACACCCAGGTGGCCAATTGAATTGCAATTTACCCTATAGTAACTGTTTGAACTAGCCTATCACTCTGGTCAGAATTGGCGTGCAAGTTTGGCGGGCAAAAGGCGGGGTTTACATTCTTTGGCGGTTAGGGGTTCCGTATTCCTATATGAGCTGGTTTCCAGTAAGGGTGTGCTCAGCGGCTTGACTAGGGTGGGGGAGTGTCTTAAGCAATAAGCAGGTCATGTGGGGGTTATACATGAGAAGGTGGGTGTAGCAAAAAATGGAGTTAGTCTTGCTCTGCTTGTCCAGGGGTAGGGGATTTTTGTTAAATTCCTTGGGTCCCACACTGGATAGAAATGTTAACTTGTGAATTTCTTTTCTTTATTAATTTGCACTCTTCCATCACAAAAGCACAATCTCCACAGAAGACAATCACACAATTAGTGCGTAGTTAGTACAAGGCAGAGACTCTCAGTTGTACAGCTTCACTATTTTTCAGCTTAATCCTCCTTTACATATACAATTTAGTTTCCTTAGAGTATATGTGTGATTTAAGCCTGAAAATTTTAAAACTGAATTTCTCCCATAGCAAATTAGATTGAAAATGCAATAACAGTTCTGTTTTGCCTACACTATGCATATATTATTTCTAATTCTTTGACTATATTCTGTTTTCCTATCTTACGTGCCAAATGGAGACTCAGTTGGAGGAGTTTTCACTTTTATTTTTGAAACGAAATATTATTTTTCGATGAGTCACTCTCTATTCCATTAACCTATGTTATTTTCTTCAGGCAATTACCATTAGACAAGTATATGTCATGTACTAATTTTTGTGTGTCACCTGCCTCCTCTCACTAGAACATAAGATCAACTAAAGCAGGTATTTTCCACTCTTGGTGACTATTGATGTCCATCACTGGAGTACTGGTTCAATAAACCTCTGTTAGAATAAAGAATAAATGAATGAGTGAGTGGTATGTTGGCAGATATGGATGTTGCTTGAAAGATCTAGGTGTTATTATTACTCTGGTTATAAGGAGAGGTAATAATTTCATATGTATGAACAAGCAGGATTTTCTTCAGTCCTTATGGAAACAAATAAATATATAATTATATTTCAAAATCCTACTTTTGCATTTAAAGAACTGTTTAGCTCTTTTTTTAATTTTTTTTTAACGTTTATTTATTTTTGAGACAGAGAGAGACAGAGCATGAGCAGGGAAGGGGCAGAGAGAGAGGGAGACTCAGAATCTGAAGAAGGCTCCGGGCTCTGAGCTGGCAGCACAGAGCCCGACGCGGGGCTTGAACTCATCAATTGCAGATCATGACCTGAGCCGAAGTCAGACGCTCAACCGACTGAGCCACCCAGTTGCCCCTGTTTAGTTCTTTAAAGTATTATTTACAAACATTTAAAAAGACAGAATAGAAGTGGATAAAAGTTGTGAAAGACACTATGGGATGGAAATACTGGTCATATGATTATAAAAGAAAAATACAGCAGATGTCTCTTTCCAAATGAAGGTAGAAAATAAAACCTGTTAAATGAAATGACTGGTGAATTCATTTGTTCATTCCTATCTGTTACTTCAGAGAAGCAGAGAATACTTTAATCTGATGTCATAGAAAAGTCATTATACTAAGCGATTCATACAAGATAAAAATGAGTAATTTCAGGTGTTGTTAGAAAAATGACTTTTATTGTGTTGACATGTTCCACTTATTTTTATGGTTTAAAAATGACAAGAACTTAAGTATAAAGCAAGTCCTATGAAACAATTATGAAAGAAGTTTACTAGAAGTAATGGGAAGTGTAAAATTCTGTGACACTCTTAAACACCAATTGTTACACAGAGTTGGTAACAAATTTGAACATCTCTTAAATTGAAAACTTTTTTTTTATATTTATTTTGAGAGAGAAGAGACAGACAGACAGAGTAAAAGCAGGGGAAGGGCAGAGAGAGAGGGAGACACAGAATCCAAAGTAGCCTCCAGGGTCTGAGCTGTCAGCACAGAGCCCAATGTGGGGCTTAAACCCATGAACCGGGAGATCATGACCTGAGCCAAAGTCGGATGCTTAACCGACTGAACCACCCAGGCATCCCATTCTTTTATATTTGTCTGTATAACTTTGAGGTCAAATAATATGACAAAAACATTTGAGTAATACCTCATTCCCCCCTAATCCAATCAAGAATGTACAAATATAGTAAAGCTGAATGGAAAAGATACTAAATGCAGAGGGTTTCTGGATCTTTTGTGTTTATCTTTCTGGAAATATCTCACATATTTTTTTTTTTCATTTTTTTCTTCTTTTGAGAATTTCCCAGAAAATAAATTGGTAAGAGAAATTCATGTCTTAGAAAATGCAACCTAAATACAGTTTTATTCATTCATGTATTTAAAAAAATTTTTGTTTAATGTTTATTCATTTTTGAGACAGAAAGACAGAATGCGAGCCAAGGAGGGGCAGAGAGAGAGGGAGAAACATAATTCAAAGCAGACTTTAGGGTCTGAGCTGTCAGCACAGAGCCTGAGACCAGACTTGAACCCATGAACTGTGAGATTATGACCTCAGCCGAAGTCAGACACTTAACCAAGTCAATCACCCAGGTGCCCCATGTATTATTTTTTTAAATAGATAAATTCTTGATATTTTACAAAAACTTCCAAATATCAAACAAAAATAATGCATCAAAAATATTTCCCACACAGAGTGCCTGGGTGGCTTAGTTGGTTAAGCGTTCTAATCTTGATTTCCTCTTAGGTCATAATCTCATGGTCATGAGATCAAGCTCCGGGTGTGAGTCCATGCTGAATGTGAGGCCTGCTTGGGATTCTCTCTCTCCATCTCTCTCTCTGCTCCTCCCCTATATGCACACATGTACTTTCTCTCTTTTTTCGTCTCAAAATAAATAAACATTAAAAAAAATATTTCTCACTTTAAGCAGCCCAAATGTCCATTGATTGATGAATGGATAAAGAAGATGTAGTATTGCTAACTAACTGAAATTTAAATAAAAACTAAAAAAAAAAAAAAGATGTGATACACACACACACACACACACACACACGATGGAATGTAATTCAGCCTTAAAACAGAATAAAATCTTCTCATTTGCAGGATGGAGCTAAAGAGTATAATGCTAAGTGAAATAAATTTGTCAGAGAAAGAAATAACATGATTTCACTCATATGTTAAATTTAAGAAACAAAACAAATAAGTAAAGGGGAAAAAAGGAGAGAGAGAGAAGCAAAGAAACAGACATTTAATTATAGAGAACAAACTAATGGTTAGACAAGGGGTAGATTATTGGGGGTGGGGTGGGGGAAAAAGCTGATGGCGATTAAGGAGTGCATGTAGAGCATTGAATAGAATTGTTGAATCACTATACTGTATACTTGAAACTAACATTGTATGTTAACTAACTGGAACTGAAATAAAAACGAAAAACAAAACAAAACAAAAATGTCTCCCGCTTTGCTTCATAATTAAACCTAAACAAAAATTGAAATTATATTTACCAAAATACCATAGCATTTTACTATGTTTAATAAATAATCAATTTAACTTTCTGACTCATCAATTTTTAGGAAAAATGATAAAATTTCTGGTTATTTCATATCATAAAGAATGATTTATGAAAAATAATTTCTGTAACCCTGACTTTTAACAAGTTACAGTATCTACTTTGCCTTAGAATCTTACTGTTGATAAGCTCTGAATCAAGTCTAAAATTTAAAATAAAATATCATTGGGGCGCCTGGGTGGCGCAGTCGGTTAAGCGTCCGACTTCAGCCAGGTCATGATCTCGCGGTCTGTGAGTTTGAGCCCCGCGTCGGGCTCTGGGCTGATGGCTCGGAGCCTGGAGCCTGTTTCCGATTCTGTGTCTCCCTCTCTCTCTGCCCCTCCCCCGTTCATGCTCTGTCTCTCTCTGTCCCAAAAATAAATAAACGAAAAAAAAAATAAAAAAAATAAAAATAAAATAAAATATCATTAAATAACTATTATATTTAGTAATATTTGAAAATATGCCATGAATATAAAGAACTTGGAATTCTATCTCTATTTCTAGACAAATCTATTGCACTTTAATGCAAAAGTACACAAATATTTTAGTTATATATATGACTTCTCTACAAATGCATGTCTGACCATTATTTTACATGCAGTTCCTTCCTCTTTGTGTCCCATCTAATGAGAGATCAAATTTCTAAACACAATGTTATCTAAACTGATTTTATTCCTTAGGTTGGATATCATTACTCCAACTCATCAGTTAGGAAATATATATAAACATTGCACAAATATATATAAACATTAAAAATATATATATATAAATATAATAATTTATATTAAATATAAATTACAAATATATTACATATAAGTAAATATAGGCTTGTTTTTAAACAGCGTAACTAGTAGTCACCATTCTTCCCCCAAATGAAAATAACACTCTGTATTATGCATTTTGTTAAGTGGTGAGGCTTCCTTCTAACACTCATTTACTTTCTTAAATCTAGACCAGGATTAATAGTCATGAAGCAAAAGGGAAGAGGAAGTAAGTGCATCCAAACATACTTATACGTTTTTACCCTCACTATCAATTCCTTTAGGTTATAATAGTTTCATAAATAAAAACGTGAGCCAAAGATTCAGTAAGATTGTTTAAGTCTTGAGGTGCCTAGGTGGCTCATTCAGTTAAGCGGCTGACTCTTGATTTCAGCTCAGGTCATGGGCTCACAGTTCATGAGTATGAGCCTTGCATCAGGCTCTGCACTGACGTTGTGGAGCCTTCTTGGATTCTCTCTCTCTGCCCCTCCCTGCCTCTCTGTCTCTCTCTTTCTTAAAATAAATAAATACACTTAAAATAAATAAATAACAATTTAAAAAAAGATTGCTTAAGTCTGAATACTGTGTTAACTACAGACTGCTCTAGAACTCACGGCTTTGTAAATGTGCTGTCTAATCACCTAGTGTAAACACTAAAAACAACCCATAAGGCAGCGCTTCTCATCAAGTGCAATGATAGCTTTCAGGGGACATTTGGCAATGTCTGGAGACAACTTTGGTCCCTAATGGGTTTGCTACTACTATCTTCCGGGTAGAGGCAAGGTTGTGGATAAATGTTTCACACAGGATACTCTGCATAACAAATAATTTTCTTCTTCAAAATGTCAATAACACCAAGATTGAGAAATCTTGATCTAAATGTAGTTTTGATTTAGCATGTCATTTTAAATGAACTAAGTGGCCTTTTAATTCAAGACATTCAGATCAGCTTCAAAATAAGGAACTTCATAGAGAAAAGCTGTATATTGGGGTTTTTTTGTTTGTTTTTTTATATTTTTAATGTTTTATTTAATATTTGAGAGAGGGAGACAAAGCATTAACAGGGGTGAGGGAGAGAGAGAGGGAGACACAGGATCCTAAGCAGGCTCCAGGCTCGGAACTGTCAGCACAGAGCCTGAAGTGGGGCTTGAACCCATGAACCAGGAGATCACAACCTGAGCTGAAGTCAGACGCTTAACTGATCCACCCAGGCACCCAGAAGAGAACTGAAGAGAACATGCTTTCTATGCTCTCTGAGAAAGCATAGCTGAAGAGAAATAAATTTCCATAATTTCATCATTGTACCAGGCAATGGCATCTCAACAACTTGGAGTGTCTGAGGCACGCAGTGCAGATTGAACTGAGTTGAAGTAAGATATCAGATGGTAACAGAAAATGCCTTTCCAGAGACCAGAAGAGAGTTACTGGAAGTATCTTGTAGAAAATCGAGGAAAACATAACAATATTTCCTATTGGAGGTTAAGGCAGAGAGCCAGAGCCAGAGGGTGTACATATTCAATATTCTAGTTTATCCATCATCCATCCTAACCTCTTTCCCATGTAATTTCCTGTACTGCAGAGATTAGCAAGCAAAGAAATAGAGCCCCTGAATTCACAGCAGCTGAATTCTCATACAGCTATGTGTGATTTAGATTTCTATCAGCAGATGTGTTCATATGAGATCTGAATTGAAAACTGAATTAAAATAAGGAAGAGCGAGGAAAGATCAGAGAGAAACAGAGACAGACAGAGATGTAGATAAAGAGGAGGATACAAGAGGCAAGGCCTCCACTTGGCAAGTAAGCGTGTAGTGACTTTGGAGCCAATGGTTCTGGTGGTTACTTCTCGATCTTTAGATTGCGAAGTGTAGTTAAGTGATGGGAAACTGTGGTTGGCAGTTGGTGCAACAGCTTTCTCATCTCCATTTCTGGTGTTGGCCAAGTGAAGTGTATGTAGATTAATGTACTATGTACTAATTATGTACTAATTAGTTACCATGTACTAAGGTACTAATGTATTAGCATGGTGTTATTTAAAATAGACAAAATATAGAGACAACCTAAATGTTCCACAAGGATGGGTCACTTAGATAAACGTACATCAATAGAATTTATTTAAATTAGCTTATTAAAATAATACAGATATTTGTTCATCCTCAGATGTGATGATGCCAATATTCAGGTGTTCATTTGCTTAACAATTACTTTTTTATTTTGTACTTTTTTAAATTTTTTAACATTTATTTATTTTTGAGAGAGAGACAGAGCATGAATGGGAGAGGGTCAGAGAGAGAGGGAGACATAGAATCTGAAATAGGCTCCAGGCTCTGAGCTGTCAGTACAGAGGCCTACGTGGGGCTGAAACTCACGGACCACGAGATCATGACCTGAGCTGAAGTTGGATGTTTAACCGACTGAGCCACTCAGGTGCCCCTACTTAATAATCATTTATTGGAAAAAATATTTATTGAACACCTACTATATACTTGGTAGTGTAATAAATACTAATGATGACAAAATGGAAAAATTTCTCTTAAATAAATTAATATTTTGAAGTTGAGGACATACCTTTAAATGAAAAATTTTATGAAACAGTATGAACAGCAATGACCCAGCATTAAAAACATATGTGTATTTGCATATTCATAAGAAAACACCTAGGAGGTCATTTAGCAAATGTTGACAGTGAACATTTCTGAATTGTATGGGTAAAGCTACTAGCTTAATTCTTTACATACTGCCTAAATTGTTCATATAAGTAGAGGAAATAAAATATTTTCATTTTTAAAGTGTAATAATTTAGATATTTGTGACATACTTATAAATCTCCTTTATCTATAATACACTATTTCTTCTCAAGTTCAACTTGTCTGATAATACATGTAAGTATATAACTGACATACATACATATATATTTATATATATATGCGCATGCATATGTATGTTTCCTTGTATGTGTGTTATTTTTATATATCTATAACTGATAAAATAAATATAGTATGCTTTCTTAAGTTGTGATGGAAATGAAAATAATCAGCCAAATACAATTCTAGCCATGTTGTAAAAATGTCGTTATTTAGGGCTGCCTTTGTGGCTGAGTCGATTGAGCATCCAACTTCAGCTCAGGTCATGATCTCATAGCTCATGAGTTCAAGCCCTGCGTCGGGCTCTGTGCTGACAGCTCAGAGCCTGGAGCCTGCTTCTGCTTCTGTGTCTCCCTCTCTCTCTGCCCCTAACCCACTCACATTCTGTTTCTGTGTCTCTCAAAAATAAATAAACATTAATTTTTTTAAATGTTGTTATTTATTTTTTTTACAAATGGCTATGATTTATTGAGAATTTATAATGTGCAAGACATGGTGCTAACTACTTTAGATGAATTCCCTTAATCAATCTTCACCATAACCCAATACCTATGGTTATAGTCCAAAACCTAGCATTCCTCTTCACAATAGGAAACTAGTGCCCAGAGAAGCTAAGTACCTTACCCAGTGTATGTGGCCAGCACATGATAGACCATAGATTTGGAAAGAGTTTTCTGGAACTTCTGAGTCCACATTTTTAAATACTACACCTTGGGTCCCCTGGATGGCTCAGTCGGTTAAGTGTTCTACTCTTGATCTCTACTCAGGTAATGATCTCATGCTTCATGAGTTCCAGCCCCGTGTCGGGATCTGCATTGGCAGCAATGAGCCTGCTTGGGATTCTGTCTCTCTCTCTCTCTTGCCCCTCCATCGCTCGTGTTCTCTCTTTCTGAAAATAAATACTTTTAAAAAATAAAAAATAAATGCTACACCTTTTTATGTAAATACCATTTTATTTAAGTTCAAAATTGTCTTCCAAAATATTGTTGTTTCATCTTACAAATAAATAAATAAATAAGCCTACTAACTTCCTTATAGTATTTTCAGTGTTGATTATCTTAATATGATTTCAATTTCAGGCTTCAGCCCTGACATTGGTTTTTCTTTTTTCAGTTTTTCTTTGTCAGTTTCAGCCCTGACATTGGTTTTTCTTTTTTCTTGTCTTGTCTTGTCTTGTTTTGTCTTGTCTTGTCTTTTCTTTTTAGGATTCTGTTGTTGTCGTTGCTGTTGAAGTAATGGCTGTTACATACAACAATGTGGGGCTTGAACTCACAACCACTAGATCAAGCGTCTCTAAGTTCCAAGGATTGAGCCAGTCAGTTGTCCCACCTCTTCTTTTTGATTGTTTAAAAATGTTTATGTATTTTTTAGAGAAACAGAGAGAGACAGAGTGCAAGCAGAGGGGCAAAGAGAGAGGAGGACACAAAATTTGAATCAGGCTCCGGGCTCTGAACTGTCAGCACAGAGCCCAAGGTGGGGCTTGCACTCACAGACTATGAGATCATGACCTGTGCAGAAGTCAGACACTTAACTGACTGAGCCACCCAGGTGCCCCCATCTTTTCTTTTTATAATGTAAGCGCCTGACTTAAGTTTGATTGTTCATTCACTTCAAAGAAGCACCCACTTCAAACCTGGCTATCCCAAACACACTGCCAGACATGGGACTAGATAAAGAGCCAGGCCACTCTGCATCTCCTCTGTCTTAGAGATCATAGTTGCTTTCAATAAGTGACCATTTGGGCTGCTTGTTTTTCTCTTTCCACACTTTAAATACCCAATCTTCTGTTTTAAATTCACCGATAAAGATTGAGCCCTGGAAACCCTAGGCCCCCACCCTCAACCCCAATAAACGCAGACCCCAGGCACACGTACTTGCTCTCTCTCCATGTGACCTGGCTGTCTGGCTCCAGGTGTGCCAACCAATTTTCCAGACGTACTTAGAAGAAATACCACCTTTCCTCCCCCTCCTCCCCACCCCCTAAGCTAATGATTATTGCTGAGGAGTTCTTGCAGTCATAATAAAAATCACAGGGTCTAGTCAAGCCACAACAGTGGTTATTAATAGGTTGAGACAGACCCAAAACAGGCTATGTGAATTTGTCTTCTCTGCATGACGAAGAGGCATAAGCTTGCTGTGTACATCTTCACATGTGTTAAGTGTAAGGTCTGGATTTAGCAGATGCAATTTATGATAACCCTGTGATTGGTAGCAAAATTCTGGTTCTTGCTATTCACAAAGTTATGCAAACATATGTTTTGTCTATCATTTCCTTCTGCCATTGAAAAAAAATCTCGTTTGGAACTTCTAGTTTTCTGGTGGCAAAAATTTAGAAATAAATAAAGGAGCATATCACAATAACCTCAGAAGATTATTATGTAACTTTATAGGAAGACCTTGCTGTCCTTCAAATGAATTCTTGCTGTGAATGATAGGCTGTGTGAATGTGAGGAAGAAATGAACATACGTTCTG
Source organism: Prionailurus bengalensis (assembly GCF_016509475.1). Classification (NCBI taxonomy): domain Eukaryota; kingdom Metazoa; phylum Chordata; class Mammalia; order Carnivora; family Felidae; genus Prionailurus; species Prionailurus bengalensis. The sequence continues at coordinate 145,975,170 of NC_057345.1, forward strand.
AATTTCTGCAGTATAGATTTGTCTGTCCTTGCTCTACAATTTCTAAGTAGACTTCTTGTTTCTAATTGTCTTCGCAGCTGTTAGGAAGTCATATCCTTTGAAAGAAAGTTAATGATTGAAAGGTACCTTCCTATTAGCCAAGTGATTGATGTTAGATAATTGCTTTGTGAAAGATAGCAGCTACAAATAAGAGCCTTCTTATTTTCACCAGCTTAGCACTCTTTCATAAGACAACACCAGCATGTTACTTCTCAAGTGTTATTATTCACACTTTGTTTTAGAACCAAAGCACCACATGAGAAAAGAACAAAGGCGGCAGGGAGATATCAAGAATGCTAGTATTATGGGAAAAGATAGAATTTAGTAGGCAGAGAGGGAAAGATTAGGACTTGAGTTCCCTCAGTGTGGAAAAACATATATTTTGGAACAATGCTGGGGAGGGGGGGTGCTTCTGACCACAGCAAGCAAACTTCTTCGAGGCTAAGGCTCCTCTTAAGAATGTAACAGGCAGGGGCGCCTGGGTGGTTCAATCGGTTGAGCATCTGACTTTGGTTCAGGTCACGATCTCGCAGTCCATGGGTTCCAGCCCCGCATCAGGCTCTGTGCTGACAGCTCAGAGCCTGGAGCCTGCTTCAGATTCTGTGTCTCCCTCTCTGCTGCTCCCCCACTCACGCTTTGTCTTTTTTTGTCTCTCAAAGATGAATAAATGTTAAAAAAAAAAAAAGAATGTAACAGACACCACCTACTCCCCCCAGGTTTCCCTTAGGAATTTGACAAAAGACCTGACTAAAAATAAATAGACCATAAAAGTATGACCCACAAGGAATGGATGTGGCCATAGACTACCCCTCATACAATGGAAATAAGCCAATAAAGAATGGACAACCCAGCACCTAGAGTTACCAAGTCAGTAAGGGTAGGATCTGAGAAGGAAGAGGGGGAAAGGGAGGGGTGGTGACCAGAACCTTATAAAACAAGGGCCCTTACCTATAGTCTGCAAGCATTCACTTTTGAATGTCCCCTCTCTGTAAAGAGAGCTTTCCTAATATTCTTACGTTTTTTTATTAAAAATTTTTTTAATGTTTATTTAATTTTGAGAGAGAGACAGAGTGTGAGCCGGGGAGGGGCAGAGAGAGAGGGAGATACAGAATCCGAAACAGGCTCCAGGCTCTGAGTTGTCAGCACAGAGCCCGATGTGGGGTTTGAACTCACAAGCCATGAGCGGAAGTTGGATGCTTAACCGACTAAGCCACCCAGGAGCCCCAATATTCTTACTTTCTAATATTATACTCCTTTATAATCTTATACTCTTTTTTAACTTTTGCCTGCTGCTCATCTGGTGTCTACCTCTTTATTCTTTGAAGTGGTGAGACAACAAACCCCAGGTATTGAGGTAAAAAAAAAATCCTTCAACACTAGTGTTAAATGTGAAAGTGGTTATATTTTTTCCCTGAATCTGTAATAATGCTAAATATATTAGTACAGATCTAAGGCAAGTGCAACCAGATGAACCGCAAGCACAATAGACAGAAAATAGAGTGTTATGAATTTCCCAACCAGCCAGAAAATACTCATTGATACAGTTAATAAAATAAGGAGCACTCTGATTTGTAGGACTGTGCAATTCAAATAATTTAAGTACTCACACATTCAACTACATATTGTACAAAGTACTTGGAATTCAAAATTGAAAATATAGAATCTCTGGCTTCATAGTGGAAATGAGCCACCTAACAGATGAGATAGTGTCAGTGCAATGGGCTATGACCCTGTGCAAATACACGAACTAAAAGTAAAAGAATCCCAAAGAAGGAGCTATATGAGTTAACTGTATGGATTGATAGGATTTTTTTTCAGACTAGGAAGGGGAAAAAAAAAGATTCTTCCAGGCAGAGGAAATAGCATACAAGCAGACATGGTGAAACTACATGGGGCATTCCCATGTTGGGTTGCAATCCAGTGCAACTAATGCGGATAGAACATGGCATGAGTGGTGGGACATCAAACCAGAGGGTGGGTTAGAGATATATCATACAATTTAAATTACCATCTCCATTTTAGAAAGGTAACTCTTGCTGTCATTTGGGTGGGGTGGAAGACAGGAAACAAGACTAAGGATCATTGTTGAGTCTATTACGGAAACCTACGTGCGAGATGAAGGCAGAGTGAACAAGTAGGGTGAAGGCTGAATGGGGGGACAGAAGGTAGATCTAGAGAGGTATGGAGGTTAAGTCAACATCAAGGTGTTCACTTCGTGGGGGCATTTAAAAGGAGACAGAAAAAATTCAACTTTAAGTGCGTGATGCTTTGAGAACTGTCATTCATTTCATTTTACAACATCTCTGTAAGATAGCCCCATACCTGACTTGTCGATAAAACAACAGAAGCCCTGACATTAGGTAGTTACTCAGTTCAAAGAGGATTCAAATCTAAAATTGATAGCAATCTTGACTATTATTCTGGTAGTTTTTTCATAGCAGAGCTTAAGTAAGTTTTTATATAGCCATGACAAATTCTAGTACATACTAACTCTCCATTTGAAAATACATCTGTATCTATATATCTTTATATCTTTACATCTATATATCTATACAGGCATACCTCATTTTATTGTTTTGCTTCTTTATGCTTCACAATATTGGTTTTTTTTTTGTTTTTTTTTTTAATTGAAGGTTTATGGCAACCCCACATTAAGCAAATCTATTGGCATTATTTTTCAACAGCATTTGCTTACTTTGTGTCTCTGTGTCGCATTTTGGTAATTCTCACAGTATTTCAAAATTTTTCATCATTATTATATTTGTTATGGTGATTTGTGATCAGTGATTATGATTCACTATAAGCTCAGGTGATGGTTAACATTTTTTAGCAATAAAGTATTTTTTCATTAAGGTGTGTGCATTGTATTTTTAGACATAATGTTACTGCACACTTAACAGACTATGTAAAGTGTAAACACAACTTTGTATGCATTGGGAAACCAAAAATTCATTTGACTCACCTTATTATGATATCCACTTTATTGTGGTAGTCTGGAATTGAACTGGAAATATCTCTGAGGTAGGCCTGTGTCTCTCTATAACTATCATCTATCATCTATCTTCAGCATAATCCTCAAGAGTAGGAGAAGTTATGATCTTATTCTGTAAAGATTTCTTCACAGTAACAGCTTTGTTATTTTTATATACAATATACTCACAGTGGGTCTTCTGATTTTTTTTTTTCCAATTCAGTTTCTATTAGCTCTTTATGACACCTTGCTCAGCTTGGACACTCATGTTCAGAAACTTCTGGAATGTTCTGACAATCATTCTGTATGGACTAGTCCAGCATTAAACACTACAGTTACCAAAGTAATTTGGTAAATTCTTCTCGTGTGGCATGGAGTTGTTGTCAAGTAACAAGTTCTGTCTAGACCCAGCCCACTAAAAACTCATAATATTTCATTTCAATAATACTCTAGTTATGGTTTGGAAAAACTTATAGTCATCAATCAATGTATCTAAAATAACTTGAAACCTATAATATAAAAAGCAATATTTAAATTATTATATTGATATTGTTAATATTAATAATAATAAACTAGAATTTATTGAGTATTTACTGGTGTTCTAAATGTTTTGCATGCATTATCCCATTTAACTCTCACAATGGAAAGATGATGATGATGATGATGATGATAATTGTGTATCTCCAGCCACAGAGGTTTAGAAACAATAAACAAATATTTCAAGGTCACACAACTAGTAGCTGCAAAAACTAGAACTCAAATTCAGTTCTATTCGTACCTAAAGTTAATTGCTTGCTATTATTTTATATCATAGGTCTTCATACAAAGTTCCTTCCATAGTGTATAGTAAAAAAAAGTTGGCACTAAAAATGGCTGGCATTAAATGTCACAGTTGCTTAAGTATGAAATACATATATCCAAATAAACACAAAGATACTGAAGACAACAACGTAAGAGGATGCAGAAAAGACTATTATTGAGTGGAAGGATGCATATACAATAATTATATTTATATTTTTAATGAAAAGCCAACAGCACAATTGCCCCATCTCTCCTGCTTTTTACCCAAGAAGTCCTTGAAATGATATAACAGATTCTGTACATTTTTAAAGAGTAAACTCATAATCATGATGGAAAGCCAGATAATATGCAAGCAATAGATCCTATATTTCCAGAAATTCTTGGAAATTATGAGGTAGATTAATTGAGAAGAAAGAGCAGAGAAAATGACAATCAACACCACATCAAGGAAGATTCTGAGACAATCTTAAATGATGTAATAATCAAAAGCAAGATGGAATCTCCAAGGACATTCGTTAGCATTTTTAAGATCTTTATTCTGAGAAGCTGCCCATGGGCATCATGGGTAGTCTTTACTCTTAATCTCCCTCAGACATTTTCTAAACACAGTGAGCCATCTGCTAAGGCAGAACTCCTACTGTTATAGTCAAGACTGGAGATTTTCAGGAGAGGATGTAAATCCATACCACCACAAAGACTACTGAGGCAGAAACAAAGAGAGAAGAAACAGATCTGACTCAGGATCTCATGCAGAAGCAGTGACCCTTTCAGGATCAAGACCTGACATGGCAGGCTCTGGCTAGAGAGAGAAAGTAGAGAAGTCCCCAAATTCTTGAGCCTAAGAGAGATGCACAATTATTGTAGGTAGAATACAATTAACTGCAGAGTTTCCTTGTTCAGAATCAAGCAGTTTTTAGCTATAGTAAAAACTGAGTATTCAATATCTTCAATAAAAACGTGCAGCTAACACAACGAGTATTTTAAAAAATTAAAACAACATTATTTTTAAAAAGAAACAAAACAAACATGATTGAATACTGACTTAGTAAATTGGAAGGTCTCATTGAAAGTTTCTATCTGGATTCTGTGTCAAGGGCAAAGTGGTAGAATATATTAAAGAAAAAGTAGAAAAAATGAAAAGATCCATATGTTCCAAGATCTATATAAGAGAAGTAAAAATAAATAACAGAAAAAATGAACAGAGAAAAATAAAGACGTGGCTGAATAAATTTCCCAGAGTTGTGGAAATACACTCTTTTTAAAATCAAAGGACTAACAAGGGCTTTAAGCAAGAACAAGAAAAAAAAAGAAAAAAAAAACAACAATATATTTTAATGAAACAAATTTAGATATATCTGTCTCAAGTTTAAAACACCAAAAATAAATAGATTTAAAATCAACAACAGAAAATCCTCTGCGTAGGGTTTTTCATCATTACTAAAGACAATGACAACCGGAAAGAGAATTATTTTAAACCTATCATCCTATGCAGAAAAACTAACGTTGCAATACACAGACTAAATAAGAGACATTTTCTGAAATATATTTTTCCAAAATTTATTGACAAATTGAAGAAAACAAAAGTTAAACTTCCCCAAAACGTTTGGTGCAAAACACATTGTTGAAGGAAATTTAAAAAATACTATATTTATATAATCATTTATAAAAGTATACATTAATCAAGAACATGAAATAATGTTATAGACACAACTGTCTTATGCCTAGATATGAAAGAAAATAACATGGGGAATGTTAAAGCACTCTATTGTAATACATCTAATATAAAATAAAATCGAAGACATAATACTTTAAAGGGAAACAAGAGTAATACTTCACATTAATAAAAGTTTAAATCCACCCACGAGACAGAACAATGAGTATTCATTTATATTTAACAATATATTTATGAAATGTGTAAAGCAAAAAATATTGGACACAAGACAAAATTTTTAATTTTTTATTTATCCTAATAGCTTCATTAAGTCTCTTTTAAAGAATGACAAATCATGTATTCAATAAATAAGCAAAGAAAAATAGTATATGATTAATAAACATCCACTGAAGCATCATTTTCAAACTTGATATATTAGAAAACATAATAAATCCCAATGAGTTTCAAAAACCTAAGAATCATGCATACTCATATTATTTAACCAAAATGTAATAAATCCAAACTAAAACAACAAAAGCATAGTCTTAAAAGTATGCTCACATACAAATTCACTTATAATTAAAACAAAAAAAAGATTCTTTAAGCTGCTATATAATTCAGAAACCAAAGGCAAGTAGAATTTTCCATCCCATATCTCTGAAGTATCGTCAAAATTATTTTCAGGTAAAATAATAGATATAAAGTAAAAATAGTGAAATTTACAATAAAAGTGTAGGCCTACTCATAATAAAATAATTAAAGCACCACTTTGTTGAAGCTATCAAAGATAATACAATTTAGTAAAGGTATAGACAAATATCAGATAGATAGATAGTTAGATAGATAAAAGTTAGTGGGCATAATGCAACTTCACAAAAATACATTTTAAAATCAGATATAACAGGTTAACTCCTACAAATATACAAAGCACCAAAATTGACCAAGAGGCAGAAACCTGACTAGACTAAAAACTATAGAAGAAATAGAATGGGTAGTCAAAGTTAAACTCAAGACATTTTATAACTGTAAAGAATTTACTTAAGATTAAGAAGTCACTATTAAACCTGAGTTCCAAATCCTGATTTGCCATGCTAAAATTTCACTGCCTTAAACCTAATATTAAATACTGTAATAATGATAATAATAATAATAATAATGCAAAAAACACAACATACCCTCAAAATATATATAAACTAATATGACTTAATATGGCTTGATATGAGATAAGAAATTTACAATTTTCCCATTTATTAGCAAAATTACTATTAGAAAATATAATTAAAAGAAAACGTCTGCATGCCCAGGTGGTTTAGTCTGTTGAGCATAGGTATCTTGATTTCAGCTCAGGTCATGATCTCAGGGTCATGAAATCAAGCCCTTCATCTGGGCCCTGTGCTGCGCATGGATACTACTTAAGATTCTTTCCCTCTTTCTCTGTCCCTCTCCCCAACTCATTTTCTGTCTCTCTCTTCTTCTCTTAAATAGATAAATAAATAAATAAATAAATAATAAATCAATAAAAAGAAAACATCCAACTGAACGTAGTTTTAAGTATAAAAATATTAATCCTATCAATTGCTAATAAGTGTGTGGTGAAGTTTATGTATATCATCACACATTTCTGGTGGGAGTGTGAAATCTTCCATTTAAATTGAGGAAATTAGAATTGTCCATGCAAAAGAAAAATGCGTAAGTTTTATTGTGCGAGTTTGACTTCTAGTTCTCTATTTCTACTTTCTCCCGCTCTCCCTCTTTCTTTTCAGTGCATGAGCATGTGCATACAAAGTAAGGGAAAGAAATATTTACAACACCATGAATTATAATGAAAACTAATGAAAACCAAAATGATGTGTTTAATAAATTATGAAAGTCCATAGTCCATATCTTGATGTACAGATATAGAAATTTCTCTGAGCCTCATTATTAAGTGAAAAACAGCAAGTTTCTTAATAATGGATATAATGTGATACTTGTAGGTAAGCATACTTGGAAATAAACTGGGCCCTTGAGTGTATGCCTTATAAATCTGTTTTTAATTTTTTTTAACGTTTTTATTTTATTTTTGAGACAGAGAGAGACAGAGCATGAACGGGGGAGGGCCAGAGAGAGAGGGAGGCACAGAATCTGAAACAGGCTCCAGGCTCTGAGCTGTCAGCACAGAGCCCGACGCGGGGCTCGAACTCACGGACTGCGAGATCATGACCTGAGCTGAAGTCGGACGCTTAACCGACTGAGCCACCTAGGCGCCCCTATAAATCTGTTTTTATAGAAAGATTATAATTCTTTTTATTTTAATAAATATATTTGAAATACATACTTTACTGCTGTTTATAAATTTCAGATATAAGACTGAAGAAATTCATATATTCCAAGCTTTTAACTTATGTGCAGAGGCTATTATTAAATTATAATTACCTGAAATTAACAAATTGAGTTATCTTTCCACTTTGTCCCAAATGGTCAGGAGTTTGTCACTAGAGTTATTGAATAACTCAGGATTTATCCAATGTCTGTTATATGCATAGTAACATGCTAAGCTCAAATTTTGTGCCAACACCTATGATTGACTTTCCTTTCGTTGTACTTATAAACTGAAACAATCTACTGATTTTAACATGCACTAATACACATCTAGATTGCTTTCCTCATGATCTGTTTTTTTTTTTCCAAGTTGACATACAGCAATGGATAAGTTTAAGGCACACAGCATGATGGTTTGATACTGTGAAATGATTATCACAACCGGTTCGGCTAATATCCATCTTCTTATTACGCAATTAAAAAGAAGAAGAAAAAGAAGAAAAGAAAAAAAAGTCCTCCTTATGGTGAGAACTCAGGATTTGCTCTTTTAATAACTTTCCAAAAATCATACAGCAGTGTTAGCTATCATCATCATATTGTAACTTACATCCCTAATACTTATTTATTGCACAACTGGAAATCTGTATTTTTTGATAATCTTCCATAATTGCCCTTCCTCATCCTTTGCCTCTGGTGGCCACACGTCTGATCTCTTTCTTTATAAATTAAAAATAATTTTTTTGAAATTCCACATATATTTGAGATCATACAACATTTGTCTTCCTCTTTCTAACTTATTTCACTTCAAGTGTGATGCCTTTAAGACTCATCCATGTTGTTGCAAATGGCAGAATTTCTTCATTTTCTTGTGGCTGAATAGTTCTTCATTGCATATGTGTGTATATATGTGTGCATATATATGTGTATGTATATGTGTGTATATATATGAATATATATGTATATACACACACACACTTCTTTATTCATTCATCCATGGATGACCACTTACATAGTTTCCATATTTTGGCTATCGTAAACAATGTTGCTAATGAACATGGGGGTGTAAATATCTTTTTGAGTCAGTATTTTAATTTCCTTTGGATATATTCCCAGAGGTAGAATTGCTGGATCATATGATAGTTCTATTTTTAATATTTTAAGGATCCTCTATACTGTTTTTAATAGTGACTGTACCAATTTACATTCCCACCAACTGGGTTCCTTTTTCTCCATGTGCAGGCCAGCATTCGTTATCTCTTGTCTTTTTGACAATGGCCATACTAACAGGTGCAAGGGGATATTTCATTGTGGTTCTAATTGTGTTTTCCTAATGACTAGTGATATTGAGCATCTTTTTATGTACCTGTTGAACTTTCATATGTCTTCTTTGGAGAAATGTCTATTTAGGTATTTGCACATTTTTTAATTGGGTTATTTGTGTTTTTTGCTATTGAGTTGTATAAATAATTTATGTTTTAGATGTTAACTCCTTATCATATATATGGCTTACAGGTGTGTTTTCTCATTCGATAGGTTGTCTTTTGCTTTGTTGATAGTTTCTTTTGCTATGCAGAAGCATTTTAGTTTGCTGTAATCCCACTTGTTTATTTCTGATTTTGTTGTTTGTTGCTATGATTAATAAGACTCATAGCAAGGAACTTTGTTCCTATGTTTTCATCTGTGACTTTCATTGTTTCATGTCATACATTTAAGTCTTTAATCCCTTTCAAGTTTTCACCACCCCTCTGGTCAGATGGGGCTGAAAGGTACTCGCCAGAGTAGGTGGGGCGGTGTCTCAACTACCGTTCCTGGATGGGAAGGGAGGGGCCACTCCAGGCTACACTCAATTTTCCAGTCTGTCTAGTTTGAAAGGTCCAGGAGCTATCCTCAGACCTATGAATGAATTAATCGCCCTGCCTGTGCATAACCTGGAAAAATCACATGCCCACTACTGGCTTTCCTCTGGGGACTCTCTGTGCTGTCTGCACTTCTGTTGGCTCTAACACCACTGGGCACACAGCTTCTGGAGTTGGCAACAGCCCTTCAGACCACATAGGGCTGGAAGGTGTTCTCTCCACAGTGGATGGGACTGTGACTCCTTATTTAGACATGAACACACTGGGTTCCAAGGCCAGCAAAACTCCTCATTTGCCAAATCACTCAGATCTGTACCCTACTAAGTGCCCTGCTCAGTGTGTGCCCCCCACTTAGTGAGTCAGTGAGTAAAACCACTAATTGGGATTACTACTTGGGCACTACAGGTATGAACTCTGTCTGCAAATCTGTGTGCTGGTTGTTGCAAGCACCCTTCCCTTTCTCCATCACAGGTGGAGCCCCTCAGATTCTTCTGCTATCCCTGTGGTATGAGATCAGAGTAGGGGCTCTTACAAAATGAACCACAGGGCCAGGGGCCGGGGGAGCTGGTTTTTCCCCCTGGTCTCTCTTTTCCCACTTGGGGAACTGACGGCTCAGGAGAACCCTGTCCATATAATGCCATACTATTCTAAGGAAAGGGCAATGTGGTCAACATGTAGCCCCCTTCTTTTACCCTTCAATGCAGTCTGTCTAGGTCTCTGAGGTTCAGGAGTTTGCTTCAGCCTCACCCTATGTTCTAGGATTCTCTCAGTGGTGTTTTCTTCTTGAATAGATATTAGCTGTTTTTCTCATGAAGGGGAGAGAAGTTAGGAACAACTTATGTCACCATCGTGGTGACATCATTGTTCATGATCTCTTAATAAACCATTACAGTAGCAGCCAGATATTTTGATAGTCTTCTGATACAAAAGAGAAAACAGGGGCGCCTGGGTGGCGCAGTCGGTTAAGCGTCCGACTTCAGCCAGGTCACGATCTTGCGGTCCGTGAGTTCGAGCCCCGCGTCAGGCTCTGGGCTGATGGCTCAGAGCCTGGAGCCTGTTTCCAATTCTGTGTCTCCCTCTCTCTCTGCCCCTCGCCCATTCATGCTCTGTCTCTCTCTGTCCCAAAAATAAATAAACGTTGAAAAAAAAAATTAAAAAAAAAAAAAAAAGAGAAAACAAATAAATGGTGAAAAATTTGCTTAAATTTTTCCCTGCTAGGGCAGGGCAGAAAATGCATAGCTTCAGTAACTACTGAATATAATACCCAGTCTCAATCATCTATTGGGCCTGGCCAGACTATTCAAGGAAGTGTGGAGCCCATCCCACAGCCTCCATTGGGTAAGGAGCCAAGCCAACAATCCTGTCCATCTCTTCTTAGACCATGACAGTCCCTCATCCCCATCTTCGGAATTTAAACAGTTGGTTTCTTTAATAAATGGTGCTCGGATAATTGGATATTCACATGTCAAAGAATGAAAGTGGACCCCTACCTACATCACTCAGAAAAATTAGCTTGAAATGGCTTAAAGACTTAAACATATGACCTGAAATAATGAAACTCACAGATAAAAAGATACAAGAAAAGCTACTTGATAGGAGTCTTGTTTATTTTTTGGACAGGATACCTAAACCAAAAGCAGCAGATTTGCTGATTACTTTTCCTCCAGTTGGTTGAAAGACACATTTTCTTGAGAATAAAATTCTACAGAAAATATTTCCTTTTATACCCTATATATATATATATATATTTGATAATTTAAAAAATATATTTTATAACCATTAAAAATTACGGAAATCATCAGCCTATTTGATATTATATTTTTTAAATATATTCTATATAATGTATTATCCTTATTTAAGCTCTTGTGCTATTAGGGATTTTGGATAAAGATGGATAGTTCAGAGGAAAGAGCAATACATGAGCACTGGATTTGAAAAAAAAAATCTAAGAAAGTTATCGATAACAGAGTAAAGGTTTCCTAGCACTTTCTCCTCTGGTTATCTCTGCAAGACAGAAATTAATATCAAGAAACTTCAAACAAACAATTCCATGGAGAATATGGCTGTCTTATACTTCATTTGTGCTTATCATCTAGAACAGTGCACAGAAATATGAAATGTGTTTAAATAAAAGAATAAATAAATGTTTGCCTAAATGAATTCATACATAAATTGATGACCACAAGCCCAGAAGATAAAATAACTTACCTTCGATTCCATATATGTGCAATGAAAGAATTCTTCAGAAAAGATTTATTACATTTCATATATTATATATAAGGTACTAAACATCAGGACACAACACTGAATAAGCCAGAAATCACCCCTGCCTTCAAGATGTAAACATCTTAGGAAAAAATAAAACTTAAAAAAAGAATTAAAAAATAAGCTAAATACCAGCATAAGTGCAGGCTAGTTTGGATGCACAGGAGTAGGAAAACTAGAAAAATCTGAATGATAAATAAGAATTAGGAAGGGCAAGATGGATGGGAACAGAGTAGTGGGTAAACAGAACAGGTGAGAGAACTATCTCCTTTAAAGTCATCCCAGTCTTAGATGCACAGCTAGGTTTCTGGATTTTTTTCCCTAATACCTCAACTAAAAGTTAGTAAGGGAATCTGTAATTTGTATCTCCATTATGTGAATTGTAACCAGCTTTAAAAAAAATTTCTTCTGACAGTGCCTTAATGTTGATAATTCTCATTCTGTCTCGGGTTATCTTAATAGTTGCTGATCTTGCCTTGCCACTCTAACAGAACCTTTCCAGTGCCTTCCCATTTATGATTAGTGTCTTTTTTCTAGAAAACCATGCCAATCATATATCACTTGTCTTTCGGATAGTGTCGTGGATCCACACATTAACATCCTTACCATGGCAACCAAAACTGCTGTTATGTGACATTAAGTGCCCTTTCTACTGTCTTTTTTAACCAATCTCCCCATGAAACCTCTATTACAGTTACCTTGGAAAAAGAACCCGCTGTGTCACTGCTCTTATAATATTTTCTCAATCTTATATCATTTCCCAATATTCTCTGTAATTTACTCATCCATTGCAGAATGTGGTGGTGTCTAAACTATTCAAGGGTCTATATTTGGTATTAAAGACATTAAGTATTAGGATGGGTCACTACCATAAAAGAAACATCACATGAGAGATGAAGACAACCAAAAATAATAATGCAATACAGTGTTTCAACATTTTTTTTCCATCTTCTCAAACTTAGTAAAATTTCTTATGCACTGAAACCTTTCTTGAAGTCTTGGGTTAAAATAATTTTTTTCCCTTTTTCTGCTTTGACACTTTGTTTATATCTCCATGAGGATACTTAATTCTTTTTTTATGTATTAAAATTAGTTTATTCAATTATTCAGTAAATACTTTACTGTCTACCGTGAGCTAGATGTTTCCTGTGTGCCCCCTACTGGCTCATAAATTCATGAAAAAAAATTATATGCTTTATTATTTCATTAATATCTGGAAAAGTATTTGTGAGGGATAAATGTAATATTCTGTTTTCTGATTAGAAAATAAATACATCATTTAAGTGCAGCACTGGGAGGTGGCTTTCTGATTGTAAAAAGAACGTTCAACAATAAAGTCATGTGTCTCTTATAAGAAACCATCCTCTGTTATGTTGTCTTGTCAAAAATATGTTCAGAAACAGTGATGTTCACACACTACTCTTTCTTAATAATCATCCATCTAATGCATTATGTTTACTTTGGGTTTTGGCAATTTAAGAACTATATTTTAAAAATGAGGTGCATGCAAAGACATAAATGGAATGATGAGGCTTTGGGATATTAGGTTACAGGAAAAGAGTTGACAATTAGAGAAATGGGAAAATTATGTGTAGACAAAGAAGCATGGCAGAGAAGGGAGGAAGAGAGGATTATTATCATTAAATTGTATGTAAAATTGATGAAAATTATATAATTGAGAGATGGAGTCAGATTTCGATTTAAACATATGGCACAAGTCACATAGAGTTCGAAAGGAGTGTTCACTCAGAAGCTCAATAAACACTGAGCTTAAAATTCCTTAACTGGAACATTGTCCTAGAAGTGGGACATTGTATTAGATTATTTCTAAGGCTACTTTTCAAGTTATGAGCTTACAATGCTTCCCATATCTATCCAGATTCCCATTTCCACTTTTTATTTTAGGATTATATTGTTTTCACTTTAGCGAGATAGAATGGTACATAAGTGAGTATATTTAAGTAAAGCAATTATTTCCTAGTGTGCTTAAATTAACAGGTCATCAAAAATTTATTGAGTGCTTACACAGTGTTGTTAAATTATCTCATCAGTCATACATGGAGGTCCACTTTGACTTCACATGTAATTTTCTTTCTTAATAGAAGTACAAGTCCATTTGTGGAGATTGGGCATATTTAACACAAATAACAAAACTATACATGGGCTCAAGACTTTATATATTTCATGGCTTGGAGTATCTTTTCCACTCTTAGTTGTAATATTTACAACGTATAATATTAAGACAAGAACTATTTATTTATTTATTTATTTATTTACAGATTTTTAAAAAAATTGTATATTTTATTTTTGAGAGAGGGAAAGAGAGTGCCAGTGCAGGAGGGGCAGAGAGAGAGGGAGACAGAGAATCTGAAGCTGGCTGTGTATTGACAGCAGACAGCCCCGAGCCCCGCGTGGGGCTCAAACTCCTGAACTGTGAGTTCATGACCTAAGCCAAAATCAAGAGTCGGGTGCTTAACCAATTGAGACACCCAGGCACCCCATAAAGTACTATTTGAAAAAAAGGATTATAAAACTATAAAATGTCTTTTAATAAGACATGTGCCATTAATATATTTGGCGGAGAGAATGAATAGAAGGCCCTAAAGAGCAAAGAAAAATCACAAGGAGTGAGAGAAGCAGCATGACAGAGACGTGTGAAAGAAGAGTAGTCACGCAAGTTCCAAAAACCAGAGGAGAGACAACGCATGAGTGACTGCGAGGTACCTGGATTGCAGTAGGGTCACATAACCACATCTAGTTCCAAATTTCTCATCTCTGTGCTGAGGTTCCAAGTGCCAATCATCTGAAAAACCCCTTTGAATTTAAACATAAGATTTTATAAAATCCTCTCTGTATTTCTAATCAAATAAAATGCATCTTAAATTGCTTTGGGAAGCAAGCAGGGTGTCTTTTTATGAAAAGAAAGATATAATTGTTATGACTTTGGGAATATCTGTCATCGCTCAATTATCTAATCTGGGGATCATCCATTTTCTTTATTCATCTCTCATCTCTCCATTGCCCACTTTATAGTCGTTTTACTGCTTATTAACACCAGAAGTCTTATAAGGAATAGACCATGTGGGAAATTTAAATCAACAAATGCTTCTATTATATGATCCTCTTAAAATCACGAGAGTATGAAACGGATTGAAATGAGACCTTTGCATTCATCATGGACTGAAGGGCCCTTCTCATCACCTCAGATTATTGAGACTTGACCATTAAGACTACAAAAAATCTTGATAGAACATTCCTACTCAACAACTGATAATAATGTCAACAAAAACATTGTGATATAACAATAATTATGTAATTATTGATATATTCAGTGATAAGAATCTTATAAATTGGAATATTAGTATTAATCTCTAAAGAGGACTATACATTGATTTTTTTTATTTTTAATTTTTTTTTAACGTTTATTTTTATTTTTGAGACAGAGACAGAGCATGAACGGGGGAGGGGCAGAGAGAGAGGGAGACACAGAATCGGAAGCAGGCTCCAGGCTCTGAGCCATCAGCCCAGAGCCCGACGCGGCGCTCGAACTCACGCTCGAACTCACGGACCGTGAGATCGTGACCTGAGCTGAAGTCGGACGCTCAACCGACTGAGCCACCCAGGTGCCCCGAAGACTATGCATTTAAAGATTGATCATATTTGAATCACTGAGGCAGGAAAAAAAGTAATCAAATTACAAAAGAACTCTTTTTAAGAAAGACTGATTTCATCAGAATGTAAAATAAAATGTGTTACCTGAATATGCAGACATATTAATTGGTGATGAATCCAATTAGTATGTATAAAAATTTTATTTGGGTACTGTATTTATGAAACAACAAACAAAGTATAGTAATCTGACTTACAGGCTTGTATGTAAGGGAAGCTACAGTATAATTTTTAAATAGATCTTTGCTTTTCATAAAGTAAAATTTATATTGGTGAAATATTTTATGTTCGTATACTTTGAATTGCTTTTAGTTAATCATAATCAAATAATTATAAAAATAATTACTGATTTTACAAATGGGCAGTCAAAAAGTTCTTTAATCTTTGTAGGGCACCATTAGCATCTAAAATAATTGTTCATTTAGAAGACACTTCTAAAAGTTCTTTGTTGTGCAATAATCATATCAAATGATGTCTAAATATCTACATAGGTCTTTGTTCATCTAGTCCTATTTAGCTGAGAATTTTTATCATCAATGGGTATTGATTCTTGCCAGATGCTTTTTATCGTATGTGATTTTGCACAGTGTTTGGCATTTTTAAAAAATGGTTGCAAAATATTTCCCATCCAGCATGCTTTTTGCAGTGGGACCTTGCTAATTGGAGTCTGTGTATTATCTCTTGAATTTGATCAGACTTTGGGACTGCTTTGTTTAATAAAATATGGTGGCTGATTCTGGATGTAACATTTACTGGGTCAGTTTCTTTTACTTGACACTTGGAAGACAGCCACTGTGCAAGAAGTGCAGTAACTCTATAACTACCATGCTGTGAGAATCGTCTCTTATTTTCTTCATTATTTATGTGAGACTTTGCAGTTGTATTAGGCTTTCCAAGAACCAACATACAAGCATTGTTAATACTCTCTATGAGCTTTTTTCCACACTCATCGATTTCTGCTGTGATTTTTATTATTTCTATTTTTCTGCATAGAAAAATAGACTTACTTTTCTAAGTTTTTAAGGAAGAGACTTAGGTCACCGTTTTTAAGCTTTCTTTTTTTTTATAGTTATTTAATGCTATGTAGACTTCCTGAAAGTGCTTTAGTTTATTATGCAAAGTTAAATATTTTTGTTTACGTTATTATTTGGTTTGAAATATTTTATTATACATATTGTGGAATTCTTATTTGAGTCATGAATTATGTAGAAGCGCATTTTTAAAATTTCTGAATATTTAGATGTTTTGTCGATACTGGTTTCTAATGTAATTTCTTCATTATCAGAGAAAATTCCTTGTCAGGTTTCAATCTTTTTAAAACTTATTGAAACTTATTTTATGTCCAGGTATATTACCTCTCTTGGCCAACGTTCAATGCATCCTGGAAAGTCACATTTTAGCGTTGCTGGTTGCAGTGTTCCTCCTTACATGTCAATTAGGTCAAGTTGCTAGGTTGTGTTGTCTAAATCCTGAATACTTCAGCTCTTTTTATTCACCTACGTGTCCTATCAGTTACTAAAAGAAGAGTGTTAAAATCCTAAACAATAATTATGGATTTGTCTGTTTCTTCCCTTAGTTCTACTTTTCTTTGTCTCATGTTATAGGTGCATACATATCTAGAGTTGTCAGTTCTTCCTGGAAAAAATTTTTTTTATTGATATCTAGAGTCCTTCATTCTTTTGTAGGACTGTCTTTATGTCCCTTTTTTCTGATATTAATATAGTCATGCTCCTTTCTTGCTTACAGTTTGCATGATACATCTCTTTTTATAACATGTTAAATGTATATCATATAAATAACATAGAGTTTCTTGCTTTTTTATAGTCTGTTAATCTCTGCCTTTGAATGGGTTTGAATTTCCCATCCTTCTATTTGTTTTCCATTTACCTCTTCTGGTTTGTCATCCTTTTTCCTTCTTTTCTGTCTCCTTTGGGTTAATTGAAATTTTTATCACTTCCTTTTATGTCACTCATTGGCTTATTAGGTATCACTTGTTTCACTAGTGTTTATTTTAGTGGTTACTCTAAGGCTAACTATGTATCCTTATCTGACCAACATACATTAACAAACACTATTGTTCCTCTGAACTCTTTCCACTTCCTGCTTCACACCTCATATGTTATATGGTCTATCTCACCCTTGCTTCTTATGGATTCACACTTCGCATTTCTCTCTGCCCACTTTTCATTTCCTGTTTTACAAATGTATTAACCTTACAACAATATAACTCAATTTAGCCACAGATTCCATTACCAGGCCATTAGAGTGACAAGATTTATAATTCCATTATCTGATGTCATATCTCTTACTTCTGTGTATGTTATAAACTCACATCTCACAGTGTTATCATTTACTTTAATCAGCCAGTTTTTCTTTAAGTAAAGTAAGAAAGAAAGCATAACCTTGTATATTTATCTGCTTGTTTACCTTCCCCTGTGCTCTTTCTTCGTTCTTGTAGATGTAGCTTTCCTTCTGGCATCATTTCCCTCTAGCAAGACTGTTCCTTGCTGTTTCTTGTACTGCAAGTATTCTGGCATCAAATTCTTTCAGCTATTGTTAGTCTCAAAATGTATTTATTTTACCTTTATTTCGAAGAGCATTTTTGTCGGCTGACTCTTTAGATCTTACTTAGATGATTGATTTTTTAACTTTAAATATGTTGTTTACTGCCTTCTGGTCTTTATTATTTTTAACAATAAATACGTCTATGCAACATGTCTTTTTTATTTGGTGGCTTTCAAGATTTTCCTTGTATCTTTTATTTCAGCAATTTGACTCTCATATTGCCAGATGTGATTTGCTTTACATTTATATTTTTATATGTGTGGTTTACTGAGCTTATTGGATCAGTAAGTAGGTGTTTTTCATTATGTGTGTGACTTTTGGGCCATTGTTTCTTCAAATGTATTTTTTCTTCCCTGATCATAAGTCTCTTTCCTTTGTTAAGACTTTGCTTATCTTCAATGTTTCTTCTCCTCTGTGTTTTTCAGATTAGATAATTTAAACTTATTTGTATTCAGGCTCAATGATCCTTTCTTCTGTCATTTCCAACTTTATTTTCTGTTTTGCTAGTGAAATTTTTATTTCCATTATTTTATTTTCTAGTACTAGAATTTTTATTGTACATTTATATTTTCACTCCTTTGCTCAAATGCACTCTGTGTCAACTCACTAGGTGATATTTTTCTTTAATTCAATGAACATATTTCCTTTAATTTTTGTACCTATTTATAATTGCTGCCATAAAGTTTCTGTATTTTACATCTAACATCTGATCATCTTGTTTTCACATTTTTTTATTGACTGATTTTTAAAAAGTTTTCATGGATCACAATTACTTTTTCTGTGTGTGTGTGTGTGTGTGTGTGTGTGTATTTGCATGTGTGTGTGTTTCTAATAGTTTTTGATAGGATACTAGACCCTTGTGAGTAATATCTCATAGATTGTTTGGATTATGTTATCTTCCACTGAGAAGTTTTAATTTGTATTTTGTGAAGAAGTTCAATTACTGGATCATCACCACCATGAAAGCTTGTTAAGGAATTGGTTTTGTGCTTTGTTAGTTCTGATCCGTGAAAAATCAAAGGTTGAAAGCCCTCAACCTTCACATTCACTCCCATCTAGAAACCTTATCAAAGTTTGGTTTTACATTTTGTTAGGGCAGATGCAAAGAATCTAATAGTTTACAGCATGCTGATTATTCCTAAGACATTGACTTTCTGGGGTTCCACTTAGAAGCCATAATTATTATTAAATGTTAATATGATATCTCTGCTTTGGCATGGCCAGAATTACAATATTCCCCAGGAATTCTTTTCCCTCCACACTGTTCTATACCTGGTATCTCTAATTCACTCTCAATCCATTGCAGCAGGTAATCCTAGAGTGGTGCCCTCCTGTACAGGTACAGCTCGGACCCCAACTATGGATTCATGAGCAACTCCAAACAGACACTGGGGCCTCAACTCTGTGTAGCTCCCTGCTCTATCTAAAGTTCCCAGACTCTTGATGTTTCCTTAATCCTAATTTTAGTAACTTCAGTTTAGCAGGAAAATTTTGTTCTCCTCTGTGGTATTTTCAGGAAATTGCCCTCATGTGGAGAGCTCATGGGTTAAGCGATTATCTCTCAAACTTCTCTATCAGAAATCATAACGTCGCCCTGTTCTTCACTGCCTGAAAATCATTGTCTTTTATATTTTGCCCCTGTTTTATATTTTGCCCCTCTTTGGAGAAATTAATCCGGTACAAATGTCTTTGCTGTGGACAGAAGAATGTCATTCATCCTTTTATCCAACAGCTTTGGATGGAATTTGTTATTGGCTCAAATTAAAGTGCCAAAAATATTGCACTTGATACCATAGGATATTTAGCACTTAAATTGAACAAACCTTGTTAAAGAGGACCAGAGCCATATAGTAGTTAGAGCTACAAGGGAGATTTTATTTAGGAACTATTGCAATAGGAGAAAAAAAAAAAAGACCTCAGTGTAGAACTAGGCTCAATTCTAAATGCAACAAGGAAAAGTAGGGATTGATAGACAAAGAGCAGGATGAAAGGGTGAATGGATGGAAAATGACTGTTAAGAGTAGGAGAATCCTTGCTCAAGGAAGTCCAGGTGATAAGATATCAAAAGTTAGAGATGAAGGGTTTGATCAACAATAAGGGTGATGAGACATAATGAGTGGGGGATTCTCTCCAAACTGACTTGGCAGGATTCTTGCTACACCTGAGCTATGCAGGCTCAGTAAGGATAGAGATCAATGCCAAGAGCTAGTTGAGAAAAGTGTTCAGAGGAGCCTGACTTAAGTTTGATAAAGGGGAGAGTCTTTGGGTCTAGACTTTAGAAATGTGTTACAAGCTTAATCATTATTACATTTATTTTATCATGTACAGCATTATGCTGCTGCTGTTTTTAATATTTTTTGAAATAGAGTTGTATCTAAACATTGAAGAATATATTTAATGCTATAGACTTCCTTTTCTTTGAAAACATGTTAACATCACAATATATTAGAAGATCAATATATTCTCAGAATTAAAGCAATGCAATACTTCATAAATATCATGAACTTCTCAAAATGTAAAGTAACCCTAAGAAATTAAAAAGCTTCTTGGGTGGGGGTGGCACCTGGGTGGCTCAGTTGGTTGAGTGTCGAACTTTGGCTCAGGTCATGATGTCACCATTTGTGATTTCAAGCCCCATATTAGGCTCACTGCTGTCAGTGCAGAGCCTGCTTTGGATCCTCTATTCCCCATTCTCTGTCCGTCCCCCACTCACACACTCTCTCTCTCAAAAATAAATAAACATTACAGGGATAAAAGCTTCTTGGACCACCTGGGTGACTCAGCCGGTTCAGTATCTGACTTCAGCTTAGGTCATGGTCTCACAGTTGATGAGTGAGTTCGAGCCCCACATCAGGCTGTGTGCTGACAGTGTCTCCTTGGGATCTCTCTCTTCTCTTTGCCCTCCTCCACTTGAGCTTTCTCTGTCTTTCAAAATGAAGAATAAAAATAAACTTAAAAAACAGAAGTTTCTTGTCAGTTAATATAATAAATATTTGCTGGTTCACGATTAAAAAAAAATAAATCCAAGGTCAGATTCTTTCTACAGGTGAGAATGGTAAACATAGTAAGTAGTTAAAATATTGCCTTTAGAGTCATAGGGACCAAGTTTAAAATCCTTCATCTGACAAATGTGTCTAAAGACATAAATCGCCATTTGAGAAAGTTTCCTCAACCATTCTCGGTATCATATGTAAAGTAAAGATAACAACACGTGCTTTCTTGGATTGTGGTAAAGGTTATACATAATTTTTGGAAAAAAAATAGGCATACTACCTAGTTGATACTAAAAGCTCAATATACTTTGACTTACTGAGATTAAAC
Source organism: Prionailurus bengalensis (assembly GCF_016509475.1). Classification (NCBI taxonomy): domain Eukaryota; kingdom Metazoa; phylum Chordata; class Mammalia; order Carnivora; family Felidae; genus Prionailurus; species Prionailurus bengalensis. The sequence continues at coordinate 145,996,609 of NC_057345.1, forward strand.
TTTGATGACATTATTTGACAATGTTAAAATACATATACTCTAAACTTCTAAAGGATCATTGTAATATACAATTTTATTGCTGCTTCATGTCTGTGTCTGTAGAAGAAAAAATAAAGACACAATGTAATCTGAATCTAGATATAGTAGAGTTTATTTACAGAATCATTAAACACTGAAAGACTAACTTGTCATCAAGTCTTCCTCCAGAAATGATTTACATTAAAAGATATTCCTCTGTCTGGAAAGATTTATGTCTACATTTTTAGCTAGATGCCTGGATCAGTTCTTTCTGCTACATGTGCAATATATCTGGTATCCTATCTGAGTGACGCTGAGTAGGGGTGTGGAGGAGGGTGGATCTGGGCTGTATGCTGTGCTGGAGAGGCAGAAGTTGGCTAGAAAATAAAGGAGCATACCAAAAATAATTAAGCCCAAAGGAGTAAAAACAAGTTTAGAAACTAGCAACTGAAAATAAGTTCTTAGGAAAGTGAGGGCTAGAAAAATCCCCTGAGGCAATGTTACAAGGTCTAGATTTGGAGTAGAGAACTTTTTATAAAATGCCAGTGGAAGAGCTCTTGGTCAGGCAGATGGTTGTTAAGGGCCTTGAGCTAGTCGGGCAATTTAGACATGTGTTAGTGTTAGAAAAAGGGTATAAGAATTAGAACGACAGGGTATTGAGAAATGTTTCACTCACCACTTAAGGAGAGAGACTTTAAAGAACAGGGAACAGTTGTAAAGTTAAACTTTAAGGATCTAGAAAGAAACGTGAAAAGAAATGCATCAAAGGGATGCATTTGTGTCTGAGTCAAAATAATAAGGAAAAAAAAAAACCCTCGCTTATTTTTAACTGACAAGACCAAAATCAGGAAGAAAGTATTGACATTGATTAAGTGTATTACAGTTTATAATAATTTATAGTGAGGTTTTGGTTTAGAAGAAAATAGGTTAGTTTGGTTTTCGTTTTAAAATTTCAATTGTGTACCTAAATATCTCCGTGTGTCTAAATTAGAGAGTTAATAAATGGGCTTCTCATTTGAATTCCATCCCTGATGTTCATGTTAATGCACATTTCTAATTTGTCACTTATATTAATTTAACTTAATTTAAACAGTTTTGTTAATGTATAAGTCATAAACACACAAAACACCTTGGACGCTTGAATGCATATACTTTGATGAGTTTGAAGATACATAAACACCCTTGAAATCATCACTACAACATATCTATCACCTCCAAAAATATTCTCCTTCCTCTTTTGACTTTTCGTTTGTTTTTTGTTGTTTTTATTATTGTGTAGTAAGAATATGTACCATGAGATCTACCCTCTAAATTTTTTAAGTGTACAATACTGAATTGTTAACTATAGTCTTGTTGTGACATCGATCTCTAGAGTTTCTTCATCTTGCATAACTGAAACTTCATACCTTCTGAACAGCTCTCCATTTGTCTTTACCCCCAGGCACTGACAACCATCATTCTACTCTTCGTTTCTATGAGTTTGACAATTGTTAGATACCTCATATACTGAATCATTCAGTGTTTGTCATTTTGTGACAGGCTTGTTTCACTTATCATAATGTCTTCCAGTTTTATCCATGTTTTTGCACATGGCAGACATTCTTCCTTTTTATGACTGAATAATATTCCATTGAATGTAAATACCACCTTTTATCCATTCATCAGTCAGTGGACATTTAGATTGCTTCCATATTTTGGCTATGATGAATAATATTGCAATGAACATGGGGGTGCAAATATATCTTCGAGATTCTGATATCAATTTTTTTTCCGATAAATATCCAGAAGTGGAATTGTTGGATTCTATAGTAGTTTTATTTTAATTTTTGTAGGAACTGCCATCCTGTTTTCCACAGTGGCTGCTCTATTTTACATTCCCACCAATCTATATGACAGTTTCAATTTCTCTATATCCTTGCCAAAATGTGTTATCTTTTGTTTTCTTTATTTGTTTGTTTTTTTGATAACAACCATTCTAACAGGTGTGAGGCTTTATACATTGTGATTTTGATTCCCATTTTCCTGATGATTAATAATGTTGAGCATCCTTTGACATACCTGTTGTCCATCTGTGTATCTTTTTAAGTTCTTTGCCCATTTTTAATCAAGTTATTTGATTTTTTGCTGTTGAGTTGTAGGAGTTCTTTATTATGTATTTTAGATATTAACCCCTTATCAGATATATTAATTAGTAGCCACATATATGTTGAGATATCTGTCACTACTCTCTCTAATGCTTCCATTTTCTTATCTACCCCTCATAAGCACTTGCCTTTTATTTTCTCCTATAGAATCCCTGAACACTTTCAATTATGTTTTTCTCAACTATGTTTTAAAAAACCAAAGCAAGATTTACTTATGTTTTTCTTGTTGTTGTGCTTTATCTTCTTTTGTTTTTTTCCCAGACAATTTCTGCTTTAGGCATGATTATACAGTCCAGCCTAAGGCAAAGAAGGAAATCACTGTGATAAAAGAGAAGAAAAAATGCATGAAAGCAGAATATAAATCAGTATTTCAGTATTATCCTGGACTGCAAATTGTTTTGGTTTTCTTTAAAGTAGGAAGACATTTTTGACTCAAACTAGCAAAAGCTTTTCTTAATACCTACAAGACCCTGTTGGCCCAAGAACCTAGATCTTTCTTTACTTTTCATATGATTGTTGAATTCTTCTCTAGGTCCTTTTTTTTTTTTTTCTGCATTTGCATTAGAATATATTAGATCAACAGTGAATTACCTACACATTCCTTGCTCTTTTGCTCCTGACACAATCTTATTGGCTTTTTTCTTTTAGTGTTTTAGAGGATTCTTCAAACTGGGTTTTTATCTCACTGATTCAGTTTCACTCTTTCTGCTATTTATTACTTCCTGCTAAGTGATTTTTTTTTTAGTTTGGTAATGACAATTAAAAAATTAGTATTTCTCTCAGAATTTTTCATAAATTCATTGACATCTTAAACCTTGTTAAGATTATAAAAAGAGATTTTGAAAACCTTTCTCATGTGTATCAGAGTGTTTCTCTAAGAGGAGAACATTTACTTGTTCATATTTATGTAAATCTCTTTCTTTAGAATATTTATATATACTTGATATTTTTTTCACTTTCCTTATTCTTACAAGAAGGTATGTGTTCCCTTCTCATTATGTTTTTTTAATTTTATTTTTTATTTTTTAAAAATTTATATCCAAATTAGTTAGCATATAGTGCGACAATGATTTCAGGAGTAGATTCCTTAGTGTCCCTTACCCATTTAGCCCATTCCCCCTCCCAGAACACCTCCAGTAACCCTCAATTATTCTCCATATTTATGAGTCTCTTATATTTCATCCCCCTCCCTGTTTTTATATTATTTTTGTTTCCCTTCCTTTATGTTCATCTGTTTTGTCTCTTAAAGTCCTCATATGAGTGAAGTCATATTTTTTGTCTTTCTCTGACTGACTAAACTCACTTAGCATAATACCCTCCTGTTCCATCCATGTAGTTGCAAATGGCAAGATTTCATTCTTTATGACTGCAGAGTAATACTCCATTGTGTGTGTGTGTGTGTGTGTGTGTGTGTGTGTGTGTGTATATATATATATATATATATATATATATAACCTCATCTTTATTCATCCATCAATTGACATTTGGGCTCTTTCCATACTTTGGCTATTGTTGATAAAGCTGCTATAAACATGGGGGTGCATGTCCCTTTGAAACAGCACACCTGTATCCCGTGGATAAATGCCTAGTAGTGCAATTGCTGGGTCGTAGGGTAGTTCTATTTTGAGTTTTTTGAGGAACCTCCATATTGATTTCCAGAGTGGTTGCACCAGCTTGCATTCCCATCAACAATGCAAAACAGATCCTCTTTCTCTGCATCCTCACCAACATCTATTGTTGCCTGAGTTGTTCATGTTAGCAATTCTGACAGGTGCAAGGTAGAATCTCATTGTGGTTTTATTTGTATTTCCCTGATGGTGAGTGATGTTGAGCATTTTTTCATGTGTTGGTTGGCCATCTGGATGTCTTCTTTGGAGAAGTGTCTCTTCATGTCTCTTGCCCATTTCTTCACTGGATTATTTGTTTTTTGGGTGTTGAGTTTGATAGGTTCTTTATAGATTTTGGATACTAACCCTTTATCTGATACGTCGTTTGCAAATATCTTCTCCCATTCTGTCGGTTGCCTTTTAGTTGTGCTGATTGTTTCCTTCACTGTGCAGAAGCTTTTAATTTTGATGAGATCCCAGTAGTTCATTTTTGCTTTTGTTTCCCTTGCCTCCAGAGACGTGTTGAATAAGAAGTTGATGCGGCCAAGATCAAAGAGATTTTTGCCTGCTTTCTCCTCGAGGATTTTGATAGCTTCCTGTCTTACATTGAGGTCTTTCATCCATTTTGAGTTTATTTTTGTGTACGACGTAAGAAAGTGGTCCAGGTTCATTCTGCATGTCGCTGTCCAGTTTTCCCAGCACCACTTGCTTAAGAGACTGTCTTTATTCCATTGGCTATTCTTTCCTGCTTTGTCAAAGATTAGTTGGCCATACGTTTGTGGGCCCATTTCTGGATTCTCTATTCTGTTCTATTGATCTGAGTGTCTGTTCTTGTGCCAGTACCATACTATCTTGATGATGACAGCTTTGTAGTAGAGCTTGAAGTCTGGGATTGTGATGCCTCCTGCTTTGGTTTTCTTTTTCAAGATTGCTTTGGTATTCGGGGTCTTTTCTGGTTCCATACAAATTTTACGATTATTTGTTCTAGCTCTGTGAAGAATGCTGGTGTTTCTTTGACAGGGATTGCATTGAATGTGTAGATTTCTTTTGGTAGTATCGACATTTTAACAATATTTGTTCTTCCTATCCAGGAGCATGGAATCTTTTTCCATTTTTTGGGGTTTTCTTCAATTTCTTTCATAAGCTTTCTATAGTTTTCAGTGTATAGATTTTTCACCTCTTTGGGTAGATATATTCCTAGGTATTTTATGGGTTTTGGTGCAAGTGTAAATGGGATGGATTCCTTGATTTCTCTTTCTGTTGTTTCATTATTGGTGTATAGGAATGCAACCGATTTCTGTGCGTTGATTTTATATCCTGCAACTTTGCTGAATTCATGAATCGATTCTAACAGTTTTTGGTGGAATCTTTTGGGTGTTCCGTATAGAGTATCATGTCATCTGCGAAGAGTGAAACTTTGACATCCTCCTCACCAATTTGGATGCCTTTTATTTCTTTGTGTTGTCTGATTGCAGAGGCTAAGACTTCCAATACTATGTTGTATAAAAGTGGTGAGAGTGGACATCCCTGTCTTGTTCCTGACTTTAGGGGGAAAGCTCTCAGTTTTTCCCCATTGAGGATGATATTAGCATTGGGTCATTCATATATGGCTTTTATGATCTCAAGGTATGCTCCTTGTATCCCTACTTTCTTGAGGGTTTTTATCAAGAAAGGATGCTGTATTTTGTCAAATGCTTTCTCTGTGTCTATTGAGAGGATCATATGGTTCTTGTCCTTCCTTTTATTGATGTGATGAATCACGTTAATTGTTTTGTGGGTATTGAACCAGCCCCGCATCCCAGGTATAAATCCCACTTGGTCCTGGTGAATATTTTTTAATGTATTATTGTTCTGGTTGGCTAATATCTTGTTGAGGATTTTTGCATCCATGTGCATCAGGGAAATTGCTCTATAGTTCTCCTTTTTAGTGGGGTCTCTGTCTGGTTTTGGAATCAAGGTAAGGCTGGCTTCATAGAAAGAGTTTGGAAGTTTTCCTTCCATTTTTATTTTTTGGAACAGCTTCAAGAGAATAGGTGTTACCTCTTCCTTAAATGTTTGGTAGCATTCCCCTGGAAAGCCATCTGGCCCTGGACTCTTGATTTTGGCAGATTTTTGATTGCTCTTTCGATTTCCTTACTGGTTATGGGTCTGCTCAAATTTTCTATTTCTTCCTGTTTCCGTTTTGGCAGTGTATATGTTTCTAGGAATTTGTCCATTTCTTCCAGATTACCCATTTTATTGGCTTATAATTGCTCATAATATTCCCTTATTATTGTTTTTATTTCTGCTGTGTTGGTTGTGATCTCTCCTCTTTCATTCTTGATTTTATTTATCTGGGTCCTTTCGTTTTGCTTTTGATCACACCAGCTAGTGTTTTATCAATTTTGGTAATTCTTTCAAAGAACCAGCTTCTGGTTTCATTGATCTGTTCTACTGTTGTTTTGGTTTTGATAGCATTAATTTCTGCTCTAATCTTCATTATTTCCTGTCTTCTGCTGGTCTAGGGTTTTATATGCTGTTGTTTTTTCAGCTCTTTAAGGCATAAAGTTAGGTTGTGTATCTGAGATCTTTCTTCCTTTTTAAGGAAGGCCTGGATTGCTATATACTTTCCTTTTATGACCGCCTTTGCTGTGTCCCAGAGGTTTTTGGTTGTGGTGTTATAATTTTCATTGATTTCTACAGACTTTTTTATTTCCTCTTTAACTTCTTGGTTTGCCCATTCATTCTTTAGGAGGATGTTTCAGTCTCCAAGTATTTGTTACCTTTCCAAATTTTTTCTTGTGGTTGATTTTGGTTTCTGAGCATTGTGGTCTGAAAATATGCACGGTATGATCAATCTTTTTGTACTTACTTAGGGCTGATATGTGTCCGAGTATATGGTCTATTTTGGAGAACATTCCATGTGCAATGGAGAAGAATGTACGTTCTTCTGCTTTAGGATGCAATGTTGTAAATGTTCTGAATATATCTGTTAAGTCCATGTGGTCCAGTGTGTCATTCAAAGCCATTGTTTCCTTGTTGTTTTTTTTGATTAGATGATCTGTCCATTGTTGTGAGTGGGGTGTTGAAGTCTCCTACTATTATGGTATTACTGTCGATGAGTTTCTTTATGTTTATGATGAATTGATTTATATATTTGGGTACTCTCACATTTGATGCATAAATGTTTACAATTGTTGGGTCTTCTTGGTGGATAGACTCCTTGATTATGATAGAATGCCCTCTGCGTCTCTTGATACAGTCTTTATTTTAAAGTCTAGATTGTCTGATATAAGTATGGCTCTTCCGGCTTTCTTTTGTTGACCATTAGCATGATAGATGGTTCTGCATCCCCTTGTTGTCAATCTGAAGGTGACTTTAGGTCTAAAGTGGGTCTTTTGTAAACAGCATATAGATGGATCTTGTTTTCTTATCCATTCTGTAACCCTATGTCTTTTTATTGGAGCATTGTGTCCATTGATGTTTAGAGTGAGTGCTGAAAGATATGAATTTATTGCCATTATGATGCTTGTAGAGTTGGGGTTTCTGGTAGTGTTCTCGGGTCCTTTCTAATCTTTGTTGCTTTTGGTTATTGTATATATATATATACATATATATATATATATATATATACACATATATATTTTCTTTCTCCCCTCAGAGAGTCCCCCTTAAAATTTCTTGCAGGGCTGGTTTAGTGGTCACAAACTCATTTAATTTTTAGTTGTGTAGAAAACTTTTTATCTCTCCTTCTATTGTGAATGATAGCTTTGCTGGATAAAGAATTCTTGGCTGCATATTTTCCTGACTCAGCACATTGAACATATTCTGCCACTCCTTTCTGGTCTGCTAAGTTTCTGTGGATAGGAGTGCTGCAAACCTGATCTGTATTCCCTTGTAGGTTAGGGACTTTTTATCCCTTGCTGCTTTCGTGATTCTCTCCTTGCCTGAGTATTTTGTGAATTTGACTATGATATACCTTGTTGGTGGTCGGTTTTTGTTGAATCTAATGGGGGTCTTCTGTGCTTCCTGGATTTTGATGCCTGTGTATTTTGCCAGATTAGGAAAGTTTTCCACTATTATTTGCTCACATAAACATTCTTCCCCTATTTCTCTCTCTTTCTCTTCTGGGATCCCTATGATTCTGATGTTGCTCTTTTCTAATGAGTCACTGATTTCTCTAATTCTTAAATTGTGTTCTTTTGCCTTAATCTCCCTCTTTTTTTTCCTGCTTCATTATTCTCCATAAGTTTGTCCTCTATGTCGCTGATTCTCTGTTCTGCCTGATCCATCCTTGCCACTGTGGCATCCATCTGTGATTACAGCTCAGTTATAGCATTTTCATTTTCATTCTGGCTATTTTTTACATCTTTTATATCTGCAGAAAGGGATTCTAATCTATTTTTGACTCGAGCTAGTATTCTTATTATCATGATTCTAAATTCTGTTTCAGACATCTTGCTTGTGTCTGTGTTGGTTAAATCCCTGGTTGTTGTTCTTCGCGCTCTTTCTTTTGGGGTGAATTCCTTCATTTTGTCATTTTGAAGAGAGAAAAGGAAATAATGAGGTAAAAAAATTGAAGTTAAAAAAATTAAAATAAAGAAATATTAAAATTAAAAATTAAACACACACACACACACAAACCGAATAGATGATGCTAGATCCTAGGCTTGTTTTCGCCTTGGGGTTGAAAGTGGTTTGACAGATTAGAGAAAAACAGTTCGGGGGGGGGGGAGAATAAAAAGGAAATCATTTGAGAATTTGAAAGAATGAATACACTGAAGTAGACTAAAATGAGATGATGGGGGTAAAATCGAATTTGAAAAAATATACACAAAAGTAAAGAATATAGTAGAAAAAAATTAAAGAAAATATTTTCAATAAAAATTAAAAATAAATATGAAGTTTTTATTTTCTGTGTAAGAAAAAGGGAACGTGGGGAGCCTGGGTGGCTCAGTCAGTTAAGCGTCTGACTTCGGCTCAGGTCATGATCTCGTGGTCCGTGAGTTCAAGCCCTGCGTCACGCTCTGTGCTGACAGCTCAGAGCCTGGAGCCTGTTTCAGATTCTGTGTCTCCTTCTCCCTCTGACCCTCCCTGATTCATGCTGTCTCTTCCTGTCTCAAAAATAAATAAATATTAAAAAAAATTAAAAAAAAAAGAAAAATGGAACGAAAAAGAGAAAAAGGATGAAAAAAAAGAAAAAGAAGAATGTTTGAAAATTTGAAAAAGTGAATACACTCTAGCAGAATAAAATAAAATGATGGAAGTAAATTAGAATTTGAAACAAAATTACATAAAAGCAGAAAACATAGTAAAAAAAATTAAATAATTAAAAAAAATCAATTAAATAATGAAATTACTTCATTTTCCCCTAGAAGTCAGACTATGAAGCGATTTATATTCCATCAACTAACAGGCAGTGAGACTTGTGTTCTTGAAGAGAGACTTTGGCCCATTTGGGCAGGGCTCATGTAACGGCTCCATTCTCCACTAGATGGCGCTGTTAGCCTACTGGGGTGGAGTGTTGTGGTGCTTGTAGGTGCGAATGCACATGCACGGGAGCGTTGAAAATGTTGTCACCCAGCTACCCAATCTGTTCTCCTGGATCAGCAATCACTCACCCATCCTCTGTCTTCAGCTTTTGTCCACTCCCCACTTTTTTACTCTCCATGTCCAGGCTCCAGGCAGTACCTCTCTCCTGAGTTTTGTCTCAGATGCGGCTGTTTTCCCTAGCCCCTTACTTCAGAAAGACTGTGGCTTTGACCCATTCCACCCCTCTGCTGGAGGGTCTTATCGAGCAATGGGCGAATGAGCAGTGACCGAATATTGGCTGCACCCAGGAATGCCTGCTGGACCCTGCTGCTGCTGGTGACCCAAGACTGTGGCCAGGTGCCAGCCCGCCCCAGAAAAAGTTCGCAAGATGGAGTAGCAGCAGCATTTCAGGGATTATGGAAAATCACAACACACATCTGGCACCAGGCTTCACCCTTAATGACCTTGTCCCAGCACCAGCAATTGTGGCTGCCTTCTGGGGTCTGCTGGGTCCAGGTGGCTTCAAGAGTCTCTACCAAATTCCAGCAATGGAACCGCTTTTCCCCGTGTGGCCTGAGATCCTTGTGGACCCCACTCTGCTCCTGGGGATTCGCCCTTCCCACCAGAGCACCACCAGGTATTGAGCTGCCGAGTTGCAGACTCTGTGCTCCCCCTTTGTTTACATTCTCAATGGAATTTAAACCCTCTCCTTTCTCCTTTCTTCTTTCTCCTTTCTCCTTTTTTAGTTTAGTCCCTGTGGCTGTTTCCAATCATTCACTTTCTCTCCAGCTGCTTTTGCTGAGGGATGCTTTTCCCATATTCTCTCCAAGCCCCCCCACCCCCGCCATCTCCATCCTCTCTCTGCCTACAAAAGCGGCTCCCTGCCCGCCGCTCCCCAAGTTCACCTCTCCACGCTGCATACCTGCTGAATTATGTGGTTTAGTTTGGGCAGATTGTTGTGTTAATCCTCCAATCAGTTTTCTAGGTGTGCAAGATGGTTTAGTGTTGGTCTGGCTGTGTTTCATGGATGTGAGACACACAGAAAACTTCCATGCTGTTCCTCTATCTTGACTCCCCCCCATTATGATTAAGACTGTCCTACTAGGTTTTTTATGGGTACAGTTGGGAAATTAATCTTAGGCAAAAAAGGAAAACGATATTGTTTGCATTCTTGTGTTCTTAACTGCGAACTGTGTTTTTCACAGAAAACACATAGAAAGAGAGAGCACCATAGAGAAGAAATGGGGGATGGAAGAAACAGTTACCACCATGGGATTATTTTTGATAGTTGGATATCAGCTTGGGGCAACATTCTTCTCAACATGTAGTTAAATAACAAAAACTCAGCTGAGTAAATTTCAAGATCGAACTGGCAATATTCAACAATTCATAAAGTGAACAGCATTCCATGTAGCTAATAGAGAGGAACTTCAAAGAACTGTACAAAATGGGAGCCTTTTATAGGCAGAAGGATTCAGAGACAAGGAAGGAGCTGATTGGCTCATCCTTCTTTAGGGGACAGAAGAGAGTCTGTCAGGCAGAATACCCCTCTACTGTTCACCAGGAAATTTCTGGTGAAAATTGATTTTACATTATATTCCTGGGAAAGGCTGCAAATGCAGTTTGGTTAGGTATTAGGTCTTGGTTTACTGATATGGAGCTTAGCACAGGCGACTCCATTTGGTGTCTGTCTTTTTAACACTGGTATATTTGGTCTTGTTGAGAGCCTGTCCTGGCAAAAACCTCTGTCATAATAATCTCTGTGTCTCTCCTTAGTTTCAGTGATATTACATTACAGCACCCCTTCTCATGCTGACATTTACTCAACATCCATACGTGCTTCTTAAAGTTGATATATGCCTAAACACCTTCTGTCATGGCCACCCTTCACTTTCAGTACCTGGTACACTAACTTGAAGTATTTTTTTTTTTTACCCTTTTAGAAGATTCTATTCAACTTCTGCTCAGGTGAACTTTTTCATTGAACTGATCATCCCACATGTTGGTTGTATTTCTTTTTGTCCAGTACCTTCTACATTGTATTTTGTACAACAATATCAGACATTGTGGCATTTCAATGAGAATTTTAAAAGAAGAAAACTCAAATGTGCTGGTTTAAATCATCAACTTGAAATGGAGGACTTTTCTTCTGTTCCAGGATAGTATATCACCCATGAAAAGTAGAAAATTAGAGTTTGACAGCACATTTGAAATTGTTTAGTATCTGCTATAAAAAATACAATGTCTGCACAGGGCTTTAAGCTTTTGTGAGAAAATCTTGCATAAATGCAAAGACACAAAGACCTGACTCTTCCTCAATTGAAAAGCTCTTTTGTATAGCTTGCATAATGATTTGGAGCTTTCCATAGATTACCAGCAACCCCCCCCCCAAAAAAAAAAGACAAGGACAAGGATGAGGAGAAGGGGAAGAGAAAATAAAATGACTCTTCCTTAGAATTCTGCATCTGATTTCCCTCTTTTTAAATTCAAGTATAAAAAGAGAGCATATTTAACCTTAAAAAAGAGCATAAATAAATATTTATATTTATTAAATATAATCTATATATTAGCCTCCTTAAATGTAATTTACTATTTAATGTTCTCTCACAGAATTATTAATTACAATTAATTTAAAATTCACATTTTTAGCATACTAATTGGAAACAAAAGACTATGTACAATATCTCATGTACTTAGCTGTCTTGTTTAAATCTCCACTAGGGCTGAATTGCCTGGCTACCTAATATGTCTATTTGAATACTCATGGCAGTACCATTTTTGAAGTTAGGACTTGGATTCTTTTTCACTCTCTTATAAGAGAGTTACTCAAATATTAAGTAACATTTGATTTTTAGATGACATTTACACCTATTTTACACACATTGTCTATTATGCTTGCTTTAGTGAGTTTATAATCACATATCAACTTATTGTCACTCATCTATTTTTTTAGAAATAAACATCTAGGCCAATATGTTATTGGAAAACTGAAAGATTAGTTAGCTGCATGTATGCTTATTATTTGAGTAAATTTCCTTTTGCCCATTCTCGTCTAATTCTATTAAAAAGGGAAAAGGACCTTATCTGGTACAAACTTATCTGATGAAATCTGTATTCAATACCAATTGTGTACACAATATATTTACAGCTGCAGTGCTAAGGAGGTATAAAGGCGTTTATCGTGTGATCCTGTTTTCAAAAGGCTTATTTTGTTCTGATTTTAAAAGATTATTGTGTACTGTTTATAATAGGCACTAGTCCCAGAAAATACATTATAAATAATTAAAGTATATCGTACAGAAGTGCCAGAAGTGACCAGATAGTACAAAATACAGTGAGTGTTTGATACTAAGCTGTGTTCAAAGTGAAAATGTAGCTTTAGTTTTGTCTTACAGGTATAGTAATATTTGAATAGATGGAAAAGAAGAGAGACATCCCAAGAGAGACTGGGAAATAAGAATCTCGATTTTATGAACTTCTGAATAAAATGAGATATTTTATCTATATGCAGATTAATTTCTAATGTGAGTACCCAATAAATATTATTTGAAGAATTTATGTAGCTAAGTGTATAATTTAAAATATATTTGGAGACCCTCATTCCCAAGTAGCAACTTGGTTGTTTATTTTACTGATATTCTCTCTTGTTTTCCACATCTGAGCACATGATGAAATTCTGCTGAGCACACGATGATTTTCATTGCCTCAAGAGAACGTATATAATGAGATGAAGAAGTCAATGACAGTAAGATATACTTTGACCTGGCGTCCTAGAGTTGTCTATCCTGTGTGCTTTGGTATCATATCAATTCTTTAAGTCTTCTTATTCAATAATTTTAAAGTGGGTATCCACTGCTCTGAAAAGTTAATACACTTTGGATATGTTTTTAATGCTGTCACATGTATACAGGATACACAGAGGTCTAGCACACTGGTTTTAAATAAATATAGGTAGGGAGAACATGTGGCAAAGAAGAGGATGTTTTTTTAGAATCAAAGTCAAACAATGCAATTCTATACCCTTTATTTTGTCTAGCAGTGAAAAGAAATATAGAAAGTTTCTCAACACTTATAATAAAGTAATATATGCATATTACTTCTGAAGGAGTTAAAAAGGTATTCTTTGGCTATTTCATTTCTGCAGTCATTAATATGTACAGTATGTGTTTTTCTGGTACTCTTCTTGGGAGTTAAAGTAGTTAGATGGCTTCAGAAGGGTGGAGGCTATAAGAGCTATTTCAAAGTCATAAAATCTGGATTTGTTCTGACCTCTGCTACCTAACATGCTAAGCAACATTGGAAAGATATGTATCTCTCTGGCTCATGAAGGTTAAACAGAATAATGGTTTCCCAAAGATGCCCACCTCCCAATCCCTAGAACCTTACCTGCCAACAGCATCTTTGAAGATGTAATAAAATTAAGAATTTTGAGGGACACCTGGGTGGCCCAGTCGGTTAAGCATCCGTCATCAGCTCAGGTCATGATTTCACAGTTCGTGGGCTCAAGCCCTGTGCTGGGCTCTGTGGTGACAGCTCAGAGCCCGGAGCCAGCTTCAGATTCTGTCTCCCTCTCTCTCTGCCCCTTTCCCCGCTCACACTCCGTTTCTCTCTGTCAAAAATAAATAAATGTTAAAAAAAAATTAAAAAGAAAAGAATTTTGAGAAGGGGACATTATCCTAGATTATCTGGGTGGGCCCAATGTAATCAAAATGCCATTGGCAAAGGAAGTAAGAAGATCAAAGACAGAAGAAGGAGCTGGGACAACTGGAAGCAGAGGTTGGAACAATGCACTTTGAAGGTGGAGGAAGGGGGTGGGGAATGTAGCTGGTCTTTAGAAGCTGGAAAAAACAAGGGAACAGATTCTCCCATGAAGTCTCCAGAAGGAACACAGCCCTGCCAACACCTTTATTTGTTTGTTTGTTTGTTTGTTTGTTTGTTTGTTTTTTGGACTTCTAATTTCCCAGATATTTCTTAAAGTGTTCCCAAATATTTTAAGAAAACAATTTTGCATTTTTTCCAAGGCTCCAAGTATGTGGTGATTTGTTGCCAAAGTAATAGAAAACTAATACATCATGCTCCATCTGCTTAAATATTACCTTAAATATTACCTACTTCATGCAACATTTAATGCATTGCAAGTATTCAATAGATGTCTCTGATAACGTGGGTTATTTTTTTATAGGCTAATACACAAATGTGAAATCCAATGAAATGCAGCCACTGTCATTAAAGTATAGAGGGGCCGTTGGAAAGAAAAAACAAATTTCAATTGGGAGTTCTTCAGAGGGTTAGAGCGACTGGAAGTGTAAAAAGGAAACAACAACAACAACAACAACAACAACCTGCAGAGTATTTAAGTACTGGGTGAGAATCATTGGTTTTGTGGAACCAATTAACATAGCAGAATTTATATTGCATATTTTAAAGAGGAAGTGAATGTGTTTTTTTTTTCTTGAAAAGTAACAGGAGGAATTAATGATGACAACTTGAATGTGATTTTGTAGATCTGGAAGTTAATTTTCACACAGGTTCTAAAATTATGATGCTATCTTGACAAAAATAGATCTGCTGCATTGCCTTAAAATAACAGTATGTGATAAAATTAGACACAAATTGTACATACAAAATCCATGTTATCTTGAAAGAAAATGGAAATTTGCAAGTGCATAAACTGACAGCTTATTGCTGTGTAAGTATGGAAATAGATTAAGTTAAAATAGATTTCTCTTCTTTCCATATTAGATTTTCCATGTTTCCATAACATCAAATAACTAGGTCCAATGTTAATGTAGAAATCAGAATCTGTAGGAATCTTTCCATAAGTAGGTTTTACAACTGAGATTTTTGTGTCTACTGAGATTTGGTTCCAATCCTACAATTTCGTATGGGTTATTTCTTCATGTTTATCTTACTATTTGATCAGATGTAATATGCCAAATATTGAATTAATCATTCTCACATACAAATTTTTCTGTCAAAGTTTTTATTATTTGCTGTTATCCAAACTATTAAGAAAAAAAATCCAGTTCTTAGTTTTATCTTTGTTTATTTTTTGGTCTCACTGTATCTTGTTTGTCAAGTTCTATTGACTCTTTGTTTGGAGTAACTCTCTACCTCGTCCTCTCCAGGCTACCTCTTAATACTACAGTTTTAACCCCTACCATTTCAAAATTAATGAATGTGATAATGACAAATTATTCCATAAGCTTATGAAAGTCTGTATATTGTTATTCTATGTTCTAATAGTATCATTGCTTAACATGCTTTGTAAACCCAGACCTTTTTCTTTTTTTAAATTTTGACACAGCACTATTTTTAAGTAGTTCCATTTTTTGCATGATTTTTTCATAATTATTTACATCAACAAATTCATACTATTACTTTCTATTTTCTAGTTGTACTACTTGCTAAGACATGTCATATGTAAACTGACACAGTATGAAATGTCAGGCTATTCATGACTTCTCTTTTTTTTTTCTTTATTTTTTTTTATGTTTGTTTATTTTTGAGAGAGAGAAAGAGGGAGAGAGAGTGCAGGTGGAGGGAGGGGCAGAGAGAGAGGGGTAGAATCAGACAGAAGTAGGCTCCAGGCTCCGAGTGGCTAGCACAGAGACTGATGTGGGACTCAAACCCATGAACCCTGAGATCATGACTTGAGGTGAAGTCAGAAGCTTAACTGATTGAGCCACCCAGGTGCCCCGAATGGCTTCTCTTTAAAAAGATGATAGAACATCTTATAGTTTTTTTTGAATAGAATAATATTTACCATTTTTTAAGAAAGGCTAAGAAAAAATTCAAAAATGTCCAGTCATGATTTTGATACAGAGAATCTCAGATGCACTTCATGTCACGGGAGCTCTACTTTTCACTGCACTAGTGATATAATCCAGAGTTTGGCACATTTTCATGATTCAGTAAAACTGAATCAAGACATCAGATGTAACATGCTGCTTTCCCATGTATACAGAAAATGGAACAACAATATGATACACAGGTTACTCAAATCTTCTATAGTTGTTGAGTCTTTAGGACTTATGTTCTAGATATAGATAAGCACATCAACTATTCTGAAAGAGTCTGAAACAGAACAAACAAAAAAGCTGTCATGCCTCCATTAAGGAAAAACTTCCAGGCTCTTTTAAAGGGCATAATATTTATTATATTTTTATTTTCTAGAAGGAGTTTGGAATAAGATAACCATGAAGACATGAATATTTATATATACTACAGTTTCTTATTAATCCATTTCATAATCTGTTTTTTAATTTTTTATTTAAATTCAAGTTAGTTAACATATTGTGTAATAATGGTTTAAGAGTGCACTCATCACTTACATATGACACCCAGTGCTCATCCCAACAAGTGCCCTCCTTAATGCCATCACCCATTTAGCCCATCCACTCACCCAACACTCCTCCAGCAACCTTCAGTTTGTTCTCTTTATTTAAGAGCCTCTTATCCCCTATGTTCATCTGTTTGTGTCTTAAATCCCACATATGACTGAAATCATACGATATTTATCTTTCTCTGACTTATTTCACTTAGCATAATACACTCTAGTTTCATTCACATTGTTGCAAATGTCAGGATTTCATTCTTTTCGATTACTGAGTAATATCCCATTGTATACACATATCACATCTTCTTTATTCATTTGATGGTTGGTGGACATTGGGGCTCTTTCCATAATTTGGCTACTGTTGATGGTGCTGATATAAACATTGGGGTGCATGTGCCCCTTCAAATCAGCATTTTGGTATCCTTTGGATAAACACCTAGTAGTGCAATTGCTGGGGCATAGGGTAGTTCTATTTTTAGTTTTTTGAGGAACCTCTATACTGTTTACCAGAGGAGCTGCACCGGTTGGCATTTCCATTCGTAGCACAAAAGGGTTCCCCGTTCTCCACATCCTCACTGATATCTGTTTCCTGAATTGTTCATTTTAGCCATTCTGATAGGTGTGAGGTGGTATCTCATTGTGGTTTTGATTTGTATTTCCCTGATGATGAGTGATGTTGAGCATTTTTTTCATGTGTCTGTTAGCCATCTGGATGTCTTCTTTGGAAAAGTATGTGTTCATATCTTTTTCTCATTTCTTCATGGATTATGTGTATCTGGATGTAGAGTTTGATAAGTTCTTTATAGGTTTTATATACTAACCCTTTATCTGATATGTCATTTGCAAATATCTTCTCCCATTCTGTAGTTTGCCTTTAGTTTTTTTGTTTCCTTTACTATGCAGAAGCTTGTTATCTTGATGAGGTCCCAGTAGTTCATTTTTGTTTTTGTTTTCCTTGGCTCTGGAGATATGTCAAGTAAGCAGTTGTGGCCAAGGTCAAAGAAGTTGTTGCCTGTTTTCTCCTCTAGGATTTTTACGGTTTCCTGCCTTACATTTAGGTCTTTCATCCATTTTGAGTTTATTTTTGTGTATGGTGTAAGAAAGTGGTCCAGGTTCATTCTTCTGCATGTTGTTGTCCAGTTTTCCCAACACCATTTGCTGAAGACACAGTTTTCTCCCCCTCCATCAGATATTCTTTCCTACTTTATCAAAGATTAGTTGGCCCCACCTTTGTGGGTCCATTTCTGGGTTCTCTGTTCTGTTCCATTGGTCTATGTGTCTGTTTTTGTGCCAGGACCATACTGTCTTGATGATTACAGCTTGAAGTCCAGAATTGTGATGCTTCCAGCTTTGGACTTCTTTTTTAACCTTACTTTGGCTATTTGGGGTCTTTTCTTGTTCCATACAAATTTTAGAATTGCTTGTTCTAGCTCTGTGAAAAAATGTTGGTGTTATTTTGATAGGGATTGCATTGAACATGTAGGTTGCTTTGGGTAGTATTGACATTTAACGAAATTTGTTCTTGCAATCCATGAGCATGGAATGTTTATCCATTTCTTTGTGTCTTCTTCAATTTCTTTCATAAGCTTTCTATAGTTTTCAGTACGCAGATCTTTTGCCTATCTGGTTAGGTTTATTCCTAGGTATTTTATGTTTTTTGGTGCAATTGTAAATGGGATTGATTCCTTGATTTCTCTTTGTGTTGCTTCATTATTGGTGTGTAGAAATGCAACTGATTTCTGTATGTTGATTTTATATCCTATGACTTTGCTGAAGTCATGTATCAGGTATAACAGTTTTTTTTGGTGGAGTCTTTTAGGTTTTCTAAGTAGAGTATCATGTTGTCCATGAAGAGTGAAAGTTTGACTTCCTCCTTGCTTATTTGGATTCTTTAATTTCTTTGTGTTGTCTGATTGTTGATGTTAGGACTTCCAATACTTTTCTTTGAAGCCAGCATTCCCTGACTCTAAAACTACACAGAGACCCTAAAAAAGGGAGAACTATAGATCATAACCTATATGAAAATATATTGTTAAAAGAAATATATTGTTTTTAAAACAATATATTTTATAAAATTTTTTTAAAAGAAAATATATTGTTTTTTTTTAAAAGAAAATATATTGTTTTTTAACAGAAGTTCTTACACTGCATCCAAGAGCTCTATTTGGACCAAGTAAATTGTACAATATGCTGATGAGTTGCCAAAAAATGAAATAATAATAATAATCTTTCTAGCACAGAATTTTCCCATACATAATATTTATTTATAAATCTCTTGTCTGTGTTTAAGTGTGATCAAGCTACTATATGATAGTTCTTGCCAGATCAATTGATAATTAACTAAGGGAATATTTCATAAAGGTGTTTTATAAAAACATCTGGTATTTTAATAGATGATGATACTCACAATAACCTTTCAAAGTAAAAGTTTATCCATTTTAACGATTCTCAAATTGAAACTCAAAGAATTTAACTAAAGAGATTATTTTATTGTTTCCAGCTTTTGGAGTAACATTAAAGAATCTAGCATTTCCAAGAGTGGTGACCATAATGAAAAAATTACTCAAATTTTCATAATATAAAGTTAAAGGTTTCATAACATTTAGAGTGCATTATGCCTGTCTTTTAATATTTTAAAAATTGACATATTTTGGAAGGTCTACATTTGTTGTATATATTCCTAGAAGATACTTACACTTTGACTTTATATTCACTGAATATTTTGTTAGTCTGTTAGATACTGAGAACTACTACAATAAAACATAAAGATATGGGGGTCTTTCATGATCATTTATACAGCTCTGTTTGGGGAAAAGACATTAAAGAGAGAGATTTATAAATATTTATTAACTTGAAAGTATTTTTAAATACTTATTAACTGTAATTTTGATTCATGGAGAAAACATCTCATCAGTTGAAGGTATAGAAAGGCAATATTTGTATATAAATAAATAAGCCTGTTTGAAAAATAAGATATATTTCAAAGCAGCTATGATAGGTGTGGAGACAACTGTCATCTGAGCTGTTCATCTATTAGTTGGATATCATACATTCAGGGTCTGTAGATACAACTTGAATGGTTCAGAGTGCCTCAAAACCTTAGGATCATTTGAGATTTTCCCTAAAATTATTCTTACCTTTCTATGTACACATTTGCTCTATGCATTATGGACACTAAAACCAAGATGATAATTAAATATAATGTGTACTGGGGCTATATGAATAAATCTGTGCACGTATTTATTAATTATGTCTTTTTGTTTATAGTCCATAAAATTTATTCTACATGTTCGCCTGACTTGCTTAATTGAAGTCTAATCTCTCTCCCAGAACATGTTTGTTAGTAAGGATTTCTTTTACAAGGTAATGGTTTGGCACTTTGAGATAGCTGACAACAATGGTGACAAAATAGCCACCTACTTCCCAGTATTTCCTCCCCATACAACAAAAGAAGTAAAGATTAAAGCTGACCCAAAACCACATTCTCAACATATATTGAAGGCAGATATTGCCCAAACTTCAAAATAGTAATAAGTAAAAAGAAACACTAAAGCTGCACACAAACTTGTGTGCTTCCTTCCCACTCCCAACCCACCTTAAGATTTTGTGGCAAGAAAGACAAAGTGGGAAAACAGAGGGGAATATAAACAGGTTAATTAACAATTGTGTGTATTCGTCTGAAATGACTGCCTAAAAAACTAAGTTTATCATAAATTTAAAATTATTAAAATACAGCAACAGCAACAACAACAACAATAACAACAACAACAACAACAACAAAACAGTTCTGGCCAGAAAATAGCATGGGCTACAGGGAAGGGCACCCCAATGTGCATGCGATTTAAAGACGCAAACAGGGTTGAAATGGGCATTCCTGGAAACAGATGTACGACTCTGGGAAAGTGAAAAGTCCAAAAAAAAAAAACAAAAAAAAGAAAAGAAGGACGAGAAGGAAGAGAAAGGAAAGGAAAGGAAAGGAAAATGAAAAGAGAAAAGAAGGAGAGAAGAGAAGAGAAGAGAAGAGAAGAGAAGAGAAGAGAAGAGAAGAGAAGGAGAGGAGAGGAGAGGAGAGGAGAGGAGAGGAGAGGAGAGGAGAAAAGGAAACACGCTTCAGCAACTGGGTAACAAAGCAAAAAAAAAAAAAAAAGAACACTGTTACAGACTGAATGTTTGTATCTCACAAAATTCTTGTGCTGGAATCCTAATCCCCTACTGAGATGATAGTAGAAGGTGGAGTCTTTTGGAGGAAATTGGGTCATGAGGGTAGAGTGCTTATGAATGGGATTAGCGCCTTTATAAAAGAGGCCCCAGAAAGCTCCCTTCCTGCCATGTGAGGAGCAGTTGGCTGTTTGCAACCTGGCAGAGAACCCTTACCAGAACCAGACCAAGCCGGCACACCTATCTCTCCAATCTCGCACTTTCAGCCTCCAGAGAAAGGAGAAACAAATATTTGTTGTTTAAGCCATTTGCCTGCCAGAAAAAGCCTTTGTATTGGACTACAGTTGGTCCTGAAAGATCACACATAGGATCCTGGCCTGGAGCCAGACTCCTCATATGTAACAACCTTGTTTATTAAGCAAAAATCTATAAGAGGTGCAAAGAGTCATAGATAAAAACATAATCATAGGACAGTGTAAAACATCTTTTTTGAAACAATTGTCCAAAACCCAGTAGCAAAACAAGAGACGTGAACACACAATTCTATATATATAATATATAGCATATGTAAATATATGTCAAAAATAAGTCACATGATATAATCATATATCAAATATCGTATTAATATATGGAACTAAAAATATGAAAGAGTGTTTAAGCTCTCTCAAAAATTAAAAAGTGTGATTATACATTCTGTTGGCAAAGTTGTAGGGAAACAGACAGGCTCCCATATTGTTGGTTGAAATGCAAACTGGTACAATCATTCAAGAGAGGAATTTGGCAATATGTAAAAAAAAAAAATTGCAATGTATACCTTTTGACCCAGTTACCCCACTGCTAAGAAACTACTGGAAAATATACCTGCAACCATATATATGCACCATATATATGCATGCATTGCAGCGTTATTTGTAACTGAAACGTATTAGAAACATAGAGCCTAAACCTAGAAGAATGGTGGGAAACGCTTGGTATATCCACACACACATAAATAAGATCTGGCTGTAAAAAGACTGAGGAAATCTCTATAAACTGATCTGGAATTATTTCCAGGATATGCAGAAAGCAAAACGCAAGAGAGTACAGATATATGCTATTCTTCATGTAAGAAAAGGGACCTAAGGGGAAAATGCCTCCATAGCTATATATCTTAATTGTTAGGGCTGCTATAACAAAATACCACAGACTGGATAGTTTCTAAATAACACATTTCTCACAGGTGTGGAGACTGGCACTCCAAGATCAGGGTCCCTGATTATGGTTGGGGGAGAGTGCTCTTCCCAATTGCAGATTTATTGTGTCTTCACATAAGTGGAGAAGGCTAAGGGAAGTAGGTGGGGTCTCTTTCCTAAGTTCCCTAATCCCATTCATGGCTATGCCACCCTCATGATCTAATTACTCTCCAAAACTCTATTTCCTAACATTATCATATTGGGTATTAGGATTTCAACATACGAACATACGAATTAGGAGTAACACAAATATTCAAACCATTCCGACACACTCTTATGCAAAAGAAAATTAGGATGGTTAACCCAAAATAAAAGAGATTGATCAATTAAAGGGGCTGGATGGGAAAATGGTGAAAATAAAGAATTGAGTAGGCATGCAGAGGAGGGGACATTATGATGGGTCTACTTTGTATAGCTTTTACTCTTAGAATCATATTCATGTTTACATGCCCCTTAATAAGTGAGTAATTAAAATCACTTAATGGTTTTGGAGGTGGTGGAAACCCAGATTGGAACACATACAGGAATAAAACAAAACAAAACAAAAAACAAAACAAAACAAACAAAAAAACCACGAAGCTAACTAAACAACAAATGAAAAAATATAACCACACTAAGGAAGTCAGCAATGTTTAAGGTTGAAAAAAATTGGATAAATTTTTGACCTCATGGATTTATAAATTCATCAAATTAGGCTTTTCAGACACCTATATTAAACAAAGGCAGTTATTGTGTCTCTAGTTTTCAAAAAAGCATTGGGCCATGTTTCTTACATAGTATAAGCTCAACCAATGGATGACTGAATCTTGAATTTGAAATGAAAATGGTTATTCGATCTTCATTTAGCTTTGGTTTTCAACTGGTTTTGACTTTATCCCCTAGAAGACATTTGGAATTGCCTGAAACAGTGGTATTTGTCATCAAATCTGCAGAGAGAGAAGTTGCTACTGCCATTTAGTGTGTAGCTAGTGGCATTTAGTGGGAGAGGTCAGGCTATTGCTAAGCATTACACAATACAGAATATCCCCTGTCTACAAAAATTATCTAGCCCAAATGTCAAAACTTCCAAAACTGTTAAGAAACTCTTGATTTAGACTAATGCAGTTGTAATACAGATGCTCCATATGAATTAATATAAGCAGATGCAACTGTTATCACAAAAGGTATTTTTTTAATGTTTATTTATTTTTGAGACACACACACACACACACACACACACACACACAGAGCAAGCTGGGGAGAGGCAAAGAGAGAGGGAGACACAGAATCTGAAACAGGCTCCAGGGCCTGAGCTGTCAGCCCAGAGCCCAATGCAGGGCTCGAACCCACGAACCGTGAGGTCATGACTGAGGCGAAGTCAGATGCTCAACCGACTGAGCCACCCAGGCACCCCTACAAAAGGTATTTATATAAAATTTAAATAGTAATGATAATTGCACTGATTTTGAATAAAGTAGAAAAACAATCCCTTTTCTGTTTCAGTATTGTGGTGAAAATCACAGATATTAATTCAGGTTTGCCCAACATCTGATCAGAGAACTATATGTTCTCTTTTGGCAAGTGAAAATATTTTTTAAAAAACTCATCAAACATGCTAATTACTCTATTCTTTGTTCTGCACAAAAATTAGCCACAGATTCCTGCAGAAAACAAGGATGCAGATGTTTGCTTTTACACTCAGCCGGATGATTTCATTAAAACCAAATTGTAAACTCAAATATATGCTTCAATCTCTTAGCTCCCTTATGGCTATTGCATTTTAAGGTCTAGTTTATCAACTTTGTATAAAATATAGACTAAGAAATGTGCTTGAGATATCACTTTTCAGATATCAAAATCAATTCAAGGAAAACGTAATTTTCATTTTTTTAAATTGATCTTTTTAATGTATTATACTATTAAGTGTATTTCACAAGTGGAATTTCTGGAAGTTTTGAGGACATTGTTGAATTCAGAGAGTTCTGCATGCCACCACTTTTTTTTTTCATTTTATTATTTACTTTTTAAAATTTACATCCAAGTAGGTTAGCATATAGTGTGACAATGATTTCAGAAGTAGACTCCTTAGTTCCCCTTACCCATTTAGCCCACCTCCCTCCACCACCCCTCCAGTAACCCTAAGTTTGTTCTCCATATTTATGAGTCTCTTCTGTTTTGTCCCTCTCCCTGTTTTAATTTTTTTTTTTGTTTCCCGTACCTTATGTTCATCTGGTTTGTCTCTTAAAGTCCTCATATGAGTGAAGTCATATGATTTTTGTCTTTCTCTGACTAATTTCACTTAGCATAATACCCTCCAGTTCCATCCACATAGTTGCCAATGGCAAGATTTCATTCTTTTTGACTGCCGAGTAATACTCCAATGTATATATACACCACAGCTTCTTCATCCATTCATCCATCAATGGACATTTGTGCTCTTTCCATACTTTGGCTATTGTTGGTAGTGCTGCTATAAACATGGGTGTGCATGTGTCCCTTCGAAACAGCACACCTGTATCCCGTGGATAAATGCCTAGTAGTGCAATTGCTGGGTCATAGGGTAGTTCTATTTTGAGTTTTTTGAGGAACCTCCATATTGATTTCCAGAGTGGCTGCACCAGCTTGCATTACCATCAACAATGCAAAAGAGATCCTCTTTCTCCACATCCTCACCAACATCTATTGTTGCCTGAGTTGTTCATGTTAGCCATTCTGACAGGTGTAGGGGTATCTCATTGTGGTTTTATTTGTATTTCCCTGATGATGAGTGATGTTGAGCATTTTTTCATGTGTCGGTTGGCCATCTGGATGTCTTCTTTGGAGAAGTGTCTCTTCATGTCTCTTGCCCATTTCTTCACTGGATTATTTGTTTTTTGGGTGTTGAGTTTGATAGGTTCTTTATAGATTTTGGATACTAACCCTTTATCTGATATGTCATTTGCAAATATCTTCTCCCATTCTGTCGGTTGCCTTTTAGTTGTGCTGATTGTTTCCTTCACTGTGCAGAAGCTTTTAATTTTGATGAGATCCCAGTAGTTCATTTTTGCTTTTGTTTCCCTTGCCTCCAGAGACGTGTTGAGTAAGAAGTTGATGCGGCCAAGATCAAAGAGGTTTTTGCCTGCTTTCTCCTCGAGGATTTTGATGGCTTCCTGTCTTACATTGAGGTCTTTCATCCATTTTGAGTTTATTTTTGTGTACAATGTAAGAAAGTGGTCCAGGTTCATTCTGCATGTTGCTGTCCAGTTTTCCCAGCACCACTTGCTGAAGAGACTGTCTTTATTCCATTGGCTATTCTTTCCTGCTTTGTCAAAGATTAGTTGGCCATACGTTTGTAGGTCCATTTCTGGATTCTCTATTCTGTTCTATTGATCTGAGTGTCTGTTCTTGTGCCAGTACCATACTATCTTGATGATGACAGCTTTGTAGTAGAGCTTGAAGTCTGGGATTGTGATGCCTCCTGCTTTGGTTTTCTTTTTCAAGATCGCTTTGGCTATTCGGGGTCTTTTCTGGTTCCATACAAATTTTACGATTATTTGTTCTAGCTCTGTGAAGAATGCTGGTGTTACTTTGACAGAGATTGCATTGAATGTGTAGATTGCTTTTGGTAGTATCGACATTTTGACAATATTTGTTCTTCCTATCCAGGAGCATGGAATCTTTTTCCATTTTTGGGGGTCTTCTTCAATTTCTTTCATAAGCTTTCTATAGTTTTCAGTGTATAGATTTTTCACCTCTTTGGGTAGATATATTCCTAGGTATTTTATGGGTTTTGGTGCAAGTGTAAATGGGATGGATTTCTTGTTTTCTCTTTCTGTTGCTTCATTATTGGTGTATAGGAATGCAACCGATTTCTGTGCGTTGATTTTATGTCCTGCAACTTTGCTGAATTCACGAATCGATTCTAACAGTTTTTGGTGGAATCTTTTGGGTGTTCCGTATAGAGTATCATGTCATCTGCGAAGAGTGAAACTTTGACATCCTCCTCACCAATTTGGATGCCTTTTATTTCTTTGTGTTGTCTGATTGCAGAGGTTAAGACTTCCAATACTATGTTGAATAAGAGTAGCAAGAGTGGACATCCCTGTCTTGTGCCTGGCCTGAGGGGGAAACTCTCAGTCTTTCTCCATTGAGGATGATATTAGCGTTGGGTCATTCGTATATGGCTTTTATGATCTCTAGGTATGCTCCTTGTATCCCTACTTTCTTGAGGGTTTTTATCAAGAAAGGATGCTGTATTTTGTCAAATGCTTTCTCTGTGTCTATTGAGAGGATCATATGGTTCTCGTCCTTCCTTTTATTGATGTGATGAATCATGTTAATTGTTTCATGGGTATTGAACCAGCCCTGCATCCCAGATATAAATCCCACTTGGTCCTGGTGAATATTTTTTTTTATGTATTGTTGTTCTGGTTGGCTAATATCTTGTTGAGGATTTTTGCATCCATGTGCATCAGGGAAATTGCTCTATAGTTCTCCTTTTTAGTGGGGTCTCTGTCTGGTTTTGGAATCAAGGTAGGGCTGGCTTCATAGAAAGAGTTTGGAAGTTTTCCTTCCATTTCTATTTTTTGGAACAGCTTCAAGAGAATAGGTGTTACCTCTTCCTTAAATGTTTGGTAGCATTCCCCTGGAAAGCCGTCTGGCCCTGGACTCTTGATTTTGGCAGATTTTTGATTACTCTTTCAATTTCCTTACTGGTTATGGGTCTGCTCAAATTTTCTATTTCTTCCTGTTTCCGTTTTGGTAGTGTATATGTTTCTAGGAATTTGTCCATTTCTTCCAGATTACCCATTTTATTGGCTTATAATTGCTCATAATATTCCCTTATTATTGTTTTTATTTCTGCTGTGTTGGTTGTGATCTCTCCTCTTTCATTCTTGATTTTATTTATCTGGGTCCTTTCGTTTTGCTTTTGATCACACCAGCTAGTGTTTTATCAATTTTGGTAATTCTTTCAAAGAACCAGCTTCTGGTTTCATTGATCTGTTCTACTGTTTTTTTGGTCTTGATAGCATTAATTTCTGCTCTAATCTTCATTATTTCCTGTCTTCTGCTGGTCTAGGGTTTTATATGCTGTTTTTTCAGCTTAAGGCATAAAGTTAGGTTGTGTATCTGAGATCTTTCTTCCTTTTTAAGGAAGGCCTGGATTGCTATATACTTTCCTTTTATGACCGCCCTTGCTGTGTCCCAGAGGTTTTTGGTTGTGGTGTTATAATTTTCATTGATTTCTACAGACTTTTTTATTTCCTCTTTAACTTCTTGGTTTGCCCATTCATTCTTTAGGAGGATGTTTCAGTCTCCAAGTATTTGTTACCTTTCCAAGTTTTTTCTTGTGGTTGATTTCGAGTTTCATAGTGTTGTGGTCTGAAAATATGCACGGTATGATCAATCTTTTTGTACTTACTTAGGGATGATATGTGTCCCAGTATATGGTCTATTTTGGAGAATGTTACATGTGCACTGGAGAAGAATGTATATTCTGCTGCTTTAGGATGAAATGTTCTGAATATATCTGTTAAGTCCATGTGGTCCAGTGTGTCATTCAAAGCCATTGTTTCCTTGTTGTTTTTTTGATTAGATGACCTGTCCATTGTTGTGAGTGGGGTGTTGAAGTCTCCTACTATTATGGTATTACTGTCGATGAGTTTCTTTATGTTTATGATGAATTGATTTATATATTTGGGTACTCTCACATTTGATGCATAAATGATTACAATTGTTGGGTCTTCTTGGTGGATAGAATCCTTGATTATGATATAATGCCTTCTGCGTCTCTTGATACAGTCTTTATTTTAAAGTCTAGATTGTCTGATATATGTATGGCTCTTCCGGCTTTCTTTTGTTGACCATTAGCATGATAGAGGGTTCTGCATCCCTTTGTTGTCAATCTGAAGGTGACTTTAGGTCTAAAGTGGGTCTTTTGTAAACAGCATATAGATGGATCTTGTTTTCTTATCCATTCTATAACCCTATGTCTTTTGATTGGAACATTGAGTCTGTTGACATTTAGAGTGAGTACTGAAAGATATGAATTTATTGCCATTTTGGTGCATATAGTTGGGGTTTCTGCTGGTGTTCTCTGGTTCTTTATAATCTTTGTTGTTTTTGTTATTTATTTACATACATATATTTTTTTTCATTTTTTCTCCCCTCAGAGAGTCCCCTTTAAAATTTTTTGTAGGGCTGGTTTAGTGGTCACAAACTCGTTTAATTTTTGTTTTTCTGGGAAATTTTTTATCTCTCCTATTTTGAATGACAGCTTTGCTGGATAAAGAATTCTTGGCTGCATATTTTTCTGATTCAGCACATTGAATAAATCCGGCCACTCCTTCCTGGCCTGTCAAGTTTCTGTGGATAGTTCTGCTGCAAACCTGATCTGTCTTCCCTTGTAGGTTAGGGACTTTTTATCCCTTGCTGCTTTCATGATTCTCTCCTTGCCTGAGTATTTTGTGAATTTGACTATGATATACCTTGTTGGTGGTCGGTTTTTGTTGAATCTAATGGGGGTCCTCTGCGCTTCCTGGATTTTGATGCCTGTGTCTTTTGCCAGATTAGGAAAGTTTTCCACTATTATTTGCTCACATAAACATTCTTCCCCTATTTCTCTCTCTTTCTCTTCTGGGACCCCTATGATTCTGATGTTGCTCTTTTCTAATGAGTCACTGATTTCTCTAATTCTTAAATTGTGCTCTTTTGCCTTAATCCACCTCTTTTTTTTTTCCTGCCTCATTATTCTCCGTAAGTTTGTCCTCTATGTCGCTGATTCTCTGTTCTGCCTGATCCATCCTTGCCACTGTGGCATCCATCTGTGATTACAGCTCAGTTATAGCATTTTCATTTTCATTCTGACTATTTTTTACTTCTTTTATATCTGCAGAAAGGGATTCTAATCTATTTTTGACTCGAGCTAGTATTATTATCATGATTCTAAATTCTGTTTCAGACATCTTGCTTGTGTCTGTGTTGGTTAAATCCCTGGTTGTTGTTCTTCATGCTCTTTCTTTTGGGGTGAATTCCTTCATTTTGTCATTTTGAAGAGAGAAAAGGAATTAATGAGGTAAAAATTGAAGTTAAAAAAATTAAAATTAAAGAAATATTAAAATTAAAAATTAAACACACACACACACACACAAATCGAATAGATGATGTTGGATCCTTGGCGTGTTTTGGTCTGGGTATTGAAAGTGGTTTGACAGATTAGAGGAAAATAAGTGGGCGGGGGGGGGGTAAAAAAAAGGAAATCGTTTGAGAATTTGAAAAAAAATGAATACACTGAAGTAGACTACAATAAGATGATAGGGGTAAAATCGAATTTGAAAAAGTATACACAAAAATAAAGAATATAGTAGAAAAAATTAAAGAAAATATTTTCAATAAAAATTAAAAATAAATATGAAGCTTTTCTTTTTCTGTATTTAAGAAAAAAGAAAAGAAACAAAAAATAGAAAAAAGGAAATCGTTCGAAAATTTGAAAAAGTGAATACACTCTAGCAGCCTAAAATAAAATGATGGAAGTAAAATAGAATTTGGAAATATTTACATAAAACAAAAATATAGTAAAAAAAAATAAATAAAAATATTTTCATAGAAATTAAAAGTAAAATGAAGTTTTTCTCTTTCTGCATTCAAGATAAAGAAACAAAAGAGAAAAAAAAAGAAACAGAATATTGTTTGAAAATTTGAAAAGGTGAATACACTTTAGTAGACTAAAATAAAATGATGGAAGTAAAATAGAATTTGAAAAAAATACATAAAAGTAACAAATATAGTAATAAAAATAAAAATATTTTCAATAAAATTTAAAATAAAGATTAATTTTTCTCTTTCTGTATTCAAGAAAAAGAAAAGTGTAAAAGAGAAAAAGAAAAAAAGTTAATTGAATAGATGAACCTGCTAACAGATTGAAGTAGCACTGAAATTGCTTCATTTTCCCCTAGAAGTCAGTCTATGTATCGCTTTATAGTCCATAAACTAAACTAGCGGTGAGACTTGTGTTCTTGAGACAGAAGTTGGCCCATTTGGGTGGGGCTAAGTGTAATAGCTCTGCTTTCCACTAGATGGCGCTGCTAGCCTACTGGGGTTGAGTGTTGTGGTGCTAGTAGGTGCATCTGCGCATGTGCGGGAGCGATGAAACTAGGGTCACCCAGCTACCCAGTCTGTTCTGCAGAATCAGCAATCGCGCACCCGTCCTCTATCTTCAGCTTTCATCCACTCCCCGCTTTTTCACTGTGACCAAGCCCCAGGCAGTATCTCTGTCCCAAGTTTTGTCTCAGATGCGGTTGTTTTCCCCGGCTCCTTACTTCTGAAGGACTGCAGCTTTGACCCGTTCCGCCCCTCTGTGGGAGGGTCTCACCGAGCAATGGCTGAAAGAGTAATGCCCAAATGCCGATGCATCCAGGAACGCCTGCTGGACCATGCTGCTGCTGGTGACTCGAGACTGCGGCCAGGTGCCAGCCTGCCCCAGAAAAAGTTCGCGGGATAGTGTAGCAGCAGCGTTTCAGGGTTATGGAAAATCACCACACACATCTGGCAGGAGGCTTCACCCTTAAGGACCTTGTTCCAGCACCAGCGAATGTGGCCGTTTTCTGGGGTCTGCTGGGACCAGGTGGCTTCAACTGTCTCTACCAAATGTCCTTCCAGCAGAGGAACTGCTTTTCCCCATGTGGCCCAAGGACCTCCCGGACCCCACTGTTTTCCTGGGGATTCGCCCTTCCCGCCAGAGCACTGCCAGGTATGGAGCTGCGGAGTTGCAGCCTTTGCGCTCCCCTTGTTTACAGTCTTAGTGGAATTTAAACCCTCTCCTTTCTCCTTTCTCCCTTTTTAGTTTAGTCCCTGTGGCTGTTTCCAATTTTCCACTTTCTCTCTAGCTGCTTTTGGGGAGGGTGCTTTTCCAGTATTCTACCCCCCTCCCCAGTCTCTGTCCTCTCTCTGCCCGCAAAAGTGGTTCCCTACCTTCCGCGGCTTCTTGCTCCCCAATTTCACTTCTCCGCGCCGTGTACCTGCTGAATCTGTGGTTCAGGTTGCGTCGATTGTTGTGTTAATCCTCCAATCAGTTTTCTAGGTGTGCAGGATGGTTTAGTGTTGGTCTGGTTGTATTTCATGGACACGAGACACACAAAAAACTTCCATGCTGTTCTGCCATCTTGGCTCCTCTGCATGCCCCCACTTTTAAAATCTCTTTCTATACCAAGAATATTGAATTATTTTCCTGGCAAAAATACTTGCCCCTCACCTACCACTCAGTCATCTTAGTCAACCATATGTGTTAAATGAATCACTGCATGTTTTATAATTAATAGGTCAGAGTCTCTATTATTGCACATAGAATATTATATTAGCGTATGCTTTCATTAGTGCCATAAAATAATCCACTGTTACAATTTGTTTTTAAACACAAAATGATATGAACTGATTTATAAATTTTTCAGAATTCTCAAGTAGTTTAGGCACAAGCGAAATAAGTTGAGAGACATTTAACCAGGCAATGCATATGATTTGGGTTCAAATGGATGGTTTAATTACTGACATATTCCCGGGAGATAAAACACGTGGCTTTCCAAAAATAAATATTCAAATAAAGTTTTTGCCTAATATAATTTTTAAAAGTCTTTTCTGGAAAAAAAAAAAGAAGTCTGCCCTGAGATCAGTATACTTAAGCTAAAATTATACCTTATAACATTTTACTTCTAAATAGGATTTTTTTTGAAAAGCATTGAAAAGAATGATAATTTTAACAAGGCTAATAATCATAAAAACAGCAATAGGGGCACATGGGTGGTTCAGTCGGTTAAATGCCTGACTCTTGATCTTGGCTAAGGTCCTGATCTCATGGTTTGTGGGTTTGAGCCCCATATCAGGCTCTGTGCTGACAGCATGCAGCCTGCTTGGGATTCTCACTCTCTCCCTCTCTCTCTCTGCCTCTCCCCAACTTGTTCTCTATCACTCTGTCAAAAAAAATAAACATTAAAAAAAACCAGCAATAGATTTCCTTACTTTTTTAAAGCTAAATATCATTCAATTTTACATATACACCACATTTTCTTCATTCATTCTTCTGAGAGATGGACATTTAAGTTGTTTCTCTGTCTGAGCTATTGTGAATAACTGCAATGAACGTGGCATTGCACATGCTTCTTCATGATTCCAAGTTCAAGGTTTTTGGATATATATCCAGATTGTTGGATCATATGGTAGTTCTATTTTCAATTTTTTTGCAGAACCTCCAAACTGTTTTCTAAAGTGGCTGCACCATTTCACATTCCCACCAAGAGTTCCAATTTCTCCACATCCTCACCAACATTTGTTATCTTCTGTTTTTATGATAACAACCATCTTAACAGATGTGAGGTTATATCTTACTGAGATTTTGATGTACGTTTCACTGATGAAGAGTGATGTTGAGCCTCTTCATATATCTGTTGACCATGTGTATGTCTTCCTTGGAAAAATGCCTACTCAAGTCCTTTGTCATTTATTAATTGGATTATTTGTTTTTAGTGTTTTTCTTTTCTAGTGAGGTAATGGAGACGCTTATATATTTTGGCTGTTAACCCCTTACCAGAATATAGTTTTCAAAATTTTCTCACAGGCTGTAGGTTGCCTTTTCACTTTGTTAATTGCTTCGTTTCCTTTGTAGGAGCTTTTTAATTTGATGTAGTCCCACTTGTATATTTTTTGCTTTTGTTATCTGTGCTTTTAGTGCCGTATCTAAGAAACCATTGCCTAAACCAAGGTCAGGAACACTTCCCCTTTGTGCTGTTTTATTTTTTTTTCTAGGAATTTTACAGTTTCAGGTCTTATTCTATTAGGCCTTTATGAGTTTTGTATAGTATAATAATGTAAGATAAGAGTCTAATTTCATTTCTTTTGAATGTGAATATCATTTACATTATTAAACCTTAAAAAAGAAAATCCTGTGACAACATGGATGAACCTTGAGGAAATTATGCTAAGTGAAATAAGCCAGTCACATGCATATTTTTAGTGAATAATAGCATTTATATTAGGTATATGAAATAGATAAATACACAGAATCAGTAAGTAGAATGGTGGTTGCCAGGGGCTATGAGAGGAGGCAAAGGGGGGTTTCTATTTGTTAGGTATAAAGTTTCAGTTATGCATGATAATTAATGCTAGACATCTGCTGTATGACATTGTGCCTCTTGTTAACAATATGGTGTTATATACATACAATTTTGTTAAAAGGATAGATCTCAGGTTAAGCGTTATTACCAAAAAAGAAAATGAAAAAAACCTAAGAAGCTACTATTCACTGCCTGCATGCTGTGGCACAGTGTTCAGAACTTTGAATATTGTTATCATCTCATTAATAGTGATAATAGTTGTGTAAAGAAGTTTTGAGTTGCTCCATTGTAACTCTGAGAAAATTAAAGTTTAAAGATGGTCAGAAATTTTCCTAAAGTCGTTGATCATATAAAAGGCAATAGTAAGATTATGAACACAGGCCAATAAATTTTTGAATCCATATGATTGGCCACAGACTACCTTCCACTTTGCATCCTCTGTCTTTAAACCATCCACCAAGCCTTAAAAAAAAAGTGGATAGGCAGAAATTTTGTTTTAAATTTAATTTTAAATTAGTTTATTGCTATTCTAAAACACTTTATCCTTGGGTGTGGCCACCATAAATTCTGTTATTTACTAAATCAGGAAAAATAAAAATTACTTTTAAATTTCATTAATTTTTGTAATTAATTTAAAAAGAAGTAAAATTACTAATAACTTCTATAATATAACAAACACACATCTATTGTGCATGTCTATAATTATTATTTAGAATTCACAGACAAAAGGAAATTTTTATAACAGAATATATTCTCAGTTTATTAACTGATAATAAACCAACATTAAGTTGTTAATGTTATTTGCCTTACCTCTTTGGCAAATTTGTATAATTGCTAACTTTTGAACAAACAATAGTAAAAACTTAATCGCATAAAAAATTTTTAGAACATCCAGAAATTTACACACCATAGTCATCTATTTATTTTTTTTAATATTTTTTTTCAACGTTTATTTATTTTTGGGACAGAGAGAGACAGAGCATGAACGAGGGAGGGGCAGAGAGAGAGGGAGACACAGAATCGGAAACAGGCTCCAGGTTCTGAGCCATCAGCCCAGAGCCTGACGCGGGGCTCGAACTCACAGACCGCGAGATCGTGACCTGGCTGAAGTCGGACGCTTAACCGACTGCGCCACCCAGGCGCCCCAATAGTCATCTATTTAAACTTCAAGCTGAATTAATAACATTTACCCAAAAAGTACATACTAACTTCTTTATTCAGCATTTTCAGAATTCATGATCTGTCCCAGCAAATAATAGCACACCTGAGCCCCAGTTATATTAACCCATAGCTCTTTACTGTCAATCCATAATCCAAGATATGTTGTTTTCCATACATCTCTGCTATATAGAATAAAAAATATGCTGTCATATATTGAATTTAATATATTTTAGTAATGCTTTTTCTCTGTGTATCATAATTTATCTATATAAAATTTTGTATAGGTTCATAGTAATTTAGAGTAGTCTAGGAGAGCAATGTAATATTTTAAAAATATAAGGCTTAGAAAAGGAAGGAAGCTCAAGAAATCCTTGGACTAAGCCCAGTGATTTCAAGGAGGTAAAGTATTAATAATAATGAAATAAGCATTTATAGAATGCTTACTACCTCTCAGACACTGTCACGGCACCATACATTTATTATCTCTCTTAATCCTCATAACCACTATATGAGGAAGCACTTCGTTATTTTTCTCATTTTCCAGGATAGAGACTTGAGGCATCAAAAGGAGAAATAACTTGGCCAAAATCACACAGCTAATAAATGTTTAAGCCTGAACTTCAACCCAGATTCTACCCACTAAACTCTGTGCTATACTTCCTCATAAATCTATGTGTTTTTAGAGTCTACTTCAGTTTGCTAAACTTGTTATGTGCTTTACCTTATTTTAAAGTACCATTTTAGGGGCTCCTGGGTGGCTCTGTTGGTTAAGCGTCTGACTTCAGCTCAGGTCCTGATCTTGCGGTTCTTGAGTTCAAGCCCTGCGTCGGACTCTGTGCTGACAGCTCAGAGCCTGGAGCCTGCTTCAGATTCTGTGCCTCCCTCTCTCTCTCTGCTCCTCCCCCCACTCATACTCTGTCTCTCTCTCAAGAATGAACCAACATTAAAAAAAATCAAACATCATTTTATTATTATTTGAAATAAATATTGTGCATATTTATTTGAGATCACTGTGGATGAGAAATTCAATACATTGACGAAGAGAAACAGCAAATAAAGGGAAGAATAGAGACATGTATTGAACTGCCTGGTTCCAGGGTCTGTGGACTGAATATTTGTGTTTGCACAAAATTCATATGTTGAAATTCTAAGTCCAAGGTGATGGGTTTAGGAGGTGGGGCTTCTGGCAGGTGATTAGGTCAGATGGACAGTACCCATATAAAATAGGATCAGAGAACTCCCTTACTACTTGCACCATGAGGGAACATAATGAGAAGGCACCGTCTATGAACCAGAAAGCAGAACTTCGCCAAACACTAGACCTGCATGTACCATGACTTTGGACTGCCTAGCCTTCAGAGCTATGAGAAATAAATGTGTCAACCCACAACTAACATCATTGTTAATGGGGAAAACTGACACCGGAATGTCCACTCTCACCATATTTATTCAACATCGTAAATATGGAAGGACTAGTCACAGCAATCAGACAACACAAAGAAATAAAAAGCATCCAAATTGGTAAGGAAGAAATAAAACTTCCAGTATTTGCAAATGACATGATACTATATATAGAAAACACAAAAGACTCCACACACACACACACACACACACACACACACAAACTTCTATAACTGCTAAACAAATTCAGTAAAGTCACAGGATATAAAATCAATGTACAGAAGTCTGTTGCATTTCTATACACCAGCAATGAAGGAGCAGAAAGAGAATTTATGAAAAAAAATTTCATTTATGATTGTATGAAAAATAATAAGATACCTAGGAATAAACCTAAACAAAGAGATTAAAGACTTGTATTCTGAAAAATATAAAGCACTTATGAAAGAAATTGAAGATAACACAAAGAAATGGAAATACATTCCATGCTCATGGATTGGAAGAACAGATATTGCTAAAATATTTGTACTACCCAAAACAATCTACAGATTGAATGCAATCCCCATCAAAATGTCAACAGCTTATTTCACAGAACTAGAAAAAAGTACTAAAGTTTTTATGGAATCACAAAAGATCCTGAATAGCCAAAGCAATCTTGAAAAAGAAAATCAAAGCTAGAGGAATCACAGTCCCAGGTATCAACAGATACTACAAAGCTGGAGTAATCAAAACAGTATTGTACTGGCAGAAAAATAGACACATGGATCAATAGAATAGAATAGAAAAATAAACCCACAACTATATGGTCGATTAATCTTCAACAAAGCAGGAAAGAATATTCAATGGGAAAAGGTTAATCTCTTCAACAAATGGTGTTGGGAAAATCGGACAGTGACATCCAATAGAAAGAAACTGGACCACTTACGTCATACACAAAAATAAATTCAAAATTGATTAAAGACCTAAATGTGAGACCTGAAACCATAAAAATAGAAGAGAATACATGCAGAAAATTCTCTGCTCATCAGCCATGGAACTTTTTTTTTTTAGATAGGTCTCCTGAGGCAAGGGAAACAAATAGAAAAATGAACTATTGGAACTACATCAAAATAAAAAGCTTCTGCACAGCAAAGGAAATAATCACCAAAATTTAAAGGCAATCTGCAGAATGAGAGAAGATATTTTCAAATGATATATCTGATAAAAGGTTAGTATCCAAAATATATAAAGAACTTATAAAACTCAACACCCAAAAGACAGTCCAATTAAAAAATGGGAAGAAGACATGAATAGACATTTCTCCATAGAAGACATCCAGATGGCCAACAGACACATGAAAAGATGCTCAACGTCCCTCATCATCAGGAAAATGTTAATCAAAACTACAATAAGATATCACCTCACACCTGTCAAAATGGGTAAAATAAAAAACACAAGAAACAACAACTGTTGGTGAAGATATGGAGAAAAAGGAACACTTGTGCAACTATTCATGGGAATGCAAACTGGTATAGCCACTCTGGAAAACAGTATGGAGAACTACTCTACATATCCAACAATCACACTACCTGGTATTTACCCAAAGAATACAAAAACACTAATTAAAAGGGATGTATGTACTCCAATATTTATAGCAGTGTTATTTACAATAGCCAAGATAAGGAAACAGCCAAGTGTCCATGGATTGATGGATGGATAAAGAAGATGTGAGATAGATAGATAGATAGATAGATAGATAAATAGATAGATAGATAGATAGATAGATAGATATAGGTATATAAAATGGGTATTATTCAGGCATAAAAAGGAATTAAATCTTGTCATTTGCAAAGATATGGATGGAACTAGAGAGTATAATGCCAAGCAAAATAAGTCAGTCAGAGAAGGACAAATGCCATATGATTTAACTCACATGTGGAATTTAAGACACAAAATAAATAAGCAAAGGGAAAAAAAGAGAGAGAAAAAAAAGAAATAGACTCTTAGCTATATAGAACATCTGATGGTTACTAGAAGGGAAGTAAGTGGGGGATGGGTGAATAGATGATGGGGATTAAGGAGTGCACTTGTCATAATGAGCACTGGGTGATGTATGGAAGTGTCGAATACTATAATATACACCTGAAACTAATATAACACTGTATATTAGCTACCTGGAATTAAAATAATAAATTTGAATGAATATATATCTATAAATATCTATATATATAGATATATACACACTTGTGTTGTTTGTAAGTTACCTACAGTATGATATTTTGCTACATAGTCCAAATACACTAAGACATTGGACTATGCGGGAATAAAAATACAGGGAATAAATTTACAATTTACAATAACCGGGTTTAAAAATTATTGAAATAAAAAGTCATTCTCTGTTTTAAAATAAATTATGTTTTAACTTATCAATCATTATATTTAGAAGTGTGCCATAGTTTTAAAAGTGGCACTTTCTATAGAAGCATAAAGAGGCAAAGAAAAATGGTAAGATCAAAAGATAGTGAAGATTCAGCATTTGGACTCCTGTTAATCTACTGAAAATCATGTTGCATTGTTTCAATATTTTGCATAAAATTTTCTAGAGTCAAACTAAAAACAAACTAAGTAAAAAAAAAGGTATTTTTGTTTTCTTTTAAATCCTTTATGAATAAAAGATACAATGTCCTCTGTTGCTACATTCCTGACATAAATACTGTCACTAACAGCAAGGTCTATTAAACTCTAGATAAGAAAAAAGGAATTCACATGAAGCTGTATGAGTAAATATACTAGTTTGATGGAACAGAAATTTTATATTGAATTCACAATTCTCTTTTTTTAAGCTTTCTTTGAGGGGAAAAAAAGCGTGATTTATATTTGGCCTTGTGTCTTCTCTTGTTCCCATAGTTATCTGGTTCTTCAACAATTATCTCCTTTGGAACATTTTCTAAAGGGTATGTTCAAACCAATCAATATAATTATATCCAGAAATTCTAATTTGGTTGAGTGACATTTTGAATTGGGGCTCCTGGGTGGCTCAGTCGGTTGAGCGTACGACTTCGGCTCAGGTCATGATCTCGCGGTCTGTGAGTTCAAGCCCCGTGTCGGGCT
Organism: Prionailurus bengalensis; assembly: GCF_016509475.1. NCBI lineage: Eukaryota > Metazoa > Chordata > Mammalia > Carnivora > Felidae > Prionailurus > Prionailurus bengalensis. The sequence goes on from NC_057345.1 coordinate 146,035,327, forward strand.
CTGTGCTGACAGCTCAGAGCTTGGAGCCTGCTTCAGAGTCTGTGCCTCCCTCTCTCTCTGCCCCAACCCACTCACATTCTGTCTCTGTCTCTCTCAAAAGTAAATAAACACAAAAAAATTTTAAAAAGTGATGTTTTGAATACTTATTTTTAAAAACCAAATTCATTTGTTTCATAATATTCCTCTTTTTAGCATTTTTTAACTTTGCATTTTTAACGTGTGTACACAGTCTGATTGGCATCTAAAATGCCTGATTTTATTCTGTTATATTTGTAACCACAACATTCCCCCAAATATCTCAGTTTTATAAAATTTGTGACTAGGAACTTCTGAAAAACACAGAGGTCAAACTTGTGATTAAGATGTAAGTTGGGGTGCCTGGGTGGCTCAGTTGGTTAAGCATCCAGACTCTTGATCTCGGCTCGGGTCAGGATCTTGCAGTTGGTGAGATTGAGCCCTGTATCATGGCGCTGTGCTGACAACACGGAGCGTGCTTGGAATTGTCTCTCTCTCTCCCCTCTCTCTCTCTCTCCCTCTCTCTCTCTCTCTCCCTCTCTCTCCCTCTCATTCTGGCTCTATCTGTCTCTCAAAATTAATAATAAAACATTTAATTAAAAAAAAGATATAAGATAGTTTGAGGCAACTCTGTTGTATGATACACACAGAGATGACAAAGAGAACATTGGAAACATTTAACTTTACTCACATAAAAAGCTAAATATCAACATGCACCTGAAACTGAATGAATTGTTTCACACAAATGAGCCATGGGGAGTGCTGATACTGCAGAACTGCTTGGCTCTATGTCCAGAGAGAAACAGAGGTGCCCAGAAGTTCACTTCCTGAGGGATAAAGTAGACCAAAAAGTTGGTCTTTGTAGGGTAGTAGGCCAAAGTCAGACTGAAAGGAAAGCGTATCTCCTAAAAAAAAAAAAAAGTCTGAGAAGGACTCATGAAAGGAAGAAAAGCAGTGGCCAGCCATTTTGGGGGGCACTGGCCTGTAAGAGGGCATGGCATCAGAAGAAAAGGTATACATATAAATAAGCAATCAATAACTAAATGTGTAATGTGCCTTGTTGCTGTTTCCAAATTCCCACATTCACAGATATAAAGAAGGCCCAAATCATCGATACAAAATGTAGATCTGTTGTGCAGTTCCCCCGAAAATGCTAGAGACAGCACAACCCACTTGAAAAGTTAGGGGTGAAAATGGTTGGATTCAGTAATAAGGGGAGCCTTCCTCAAAAAATATCTAGCAAGCAAAAATCTCCAATGACCCAAAGAAACAACAAAGAAAACAGTTTAAATGAATTTAAAGAGTCTGAAAAAAATACCTTAAACAAACATATTTAGAATGCTTACAGAATAAATAGATACTACACATAAAAATGAAAAAGACAATAAGAGAGTATTGTGACCAACTTTATGATTACACATTTGATGACTTAGGTGAACGACACTAAAGTCTTTAAGTCACAAACTACCAATGGTCACTCAGAGGAAATAGATGAAATCAAGCACATGTCCCTGCAAACACATATGCATGCAAATGCTCACAGTGACTCTGTGATCTCCAAAACTTAGAACAACATTTGTCTTTCACCTGGTTAATGGATTACTTAACTGTGGCATGTTTATACAATAGAATATAATTCTGCAATGAAGAAACAAAATACTGATATAGGTAGCAAAGTGGGTGAATCTCAAATGCATTATGCCAACTGATAAAGCCAAATTCATATACTACATCCAATTCAACTTATATGACATTCTAGGAAAGCAAAATCAAAGGACAGAAAATACATCAGTGGTTCTCAGGGGTTGGTAATAGTGACAATGGATTGATTACAGAAGGGCACAGGGACATTTCTGGAGTGATGAGAATGTTCTATATCTTGATTGCAATGGTGTTTACACTATTGCCTAATTGTTCTGGTTAGGACTTCTGGATTGCAATGGTGAAAGCAGTCATTCTTATTTCGTTTCTGATCTTGAGGAGAAAGCTTTTAATCTTTCACCATTGAATATGATGGTGGCTGTGGGTTTTGGTATATTGCTTTAAGTAAATTGTCTTCTATTTCTAGTTTACTGAGTTTTTTTTATCATAAAAGAGTGTTGAATATTGTCAAATTCTTTTTACATCTATTGAAATGATCCTATGTGATCATTCTTTCTTTCATTCTATCAGTGTGATGCATAGCACTGATTTCTTATGTTGAACCAATCTTGCACACCTGAAATAAATGCCACTTGGTCATAATAATATTATTATTTCAGTGTGCTGTTTGATTTAATTTGTTAGAGAGAGAGACAGAATCCCAAGCAGGCTCCTCACTGTCAGCACAGAGCCCCATGCAGGCTCGACTCCATGAGCTGTGAGATTATTACCTGAGCAATATCAAGAGTCAGAGCTTAGGGGTGCCTGGGTGGCGCAGTCGGTTAAGCGTCCGACTTCATCCAGGTCACGATCTCGCGGTCCGTGAGTTCGAGCCCCGCGTCGGGCTCTGGGCTGATGGCTCAGAGCCTGGAGCCTGTTTCCGATTCTGTGTCTCCCTCTCTCTCTGCCCCTCCCCCGTTCATGCTCTGTCTCTCTCTGTCCCAAAAATAAATAAACGTTGAAAAAAAAGAGTCAGAGCTTAACCGACTGAGCCACCCAGACGCCCCTCAATAATTCTTCTTCTGCTGCTGCTGCTTCTTCTTCTTCTTCTTCTCCTCCTCCTCCTCCTCCTCCTCCTCCTTCTTCTTCTTCAAATATAATTTGTTGTCAAGTTGGCACAGTGTGTTCTGGTTTGGGGGGTAGCTTCCTGTGATCCATCACTTACATACAATACCCAGTGCTCATCCCAACAAGTATCCCCCTCAATTCTTTCAATGCTTGGTAGAATTTACCAGTGAAGCTATCTGGTCCTGGAATTTCTTTATTTTTGTTTTTTTTTTTTAATTCAACAGTTTAATTATAATGTTTCTAGGAATGGATCTCTTGGAGTATATTCTGTTTCTTCATTGTGATTCTTGGATATATAAATTCATGTCTTCATCAAATGTAGGAAGTTTTGAGTTATTAGTTTTACTACATGTTTTTTCTGCCCATTTCTCAATCTCCTCTCCTTTTGAGACTTTCACTCTATGTATTTTTCTATTGTTGATGGTGTCCCTCATGTTCCTTAGATTCTGTTCATTTTTCCTCGTCCTTTTTTTCTCATCAGTCCTCAGACTGGATCATTTCCAATGCATTATCTTGAATTTCACTGAATTTTTTTTCTTCTGGATGCTAAAATCTGCCATTGAATTTCTGTAATGAATTTTTCGTTTCAGTATTTGAGTAAAAGAAGATGGACACAAAAGAATATATATTTCATGGTTCTTTTCTTTTTAGCTAAAGCTTTTAAATGGGCAAAACTAATGAGGGGTTTTCCTCTAAGATAATAAATTTTTCTAACGTTTATTTATTATTGACAGACAGAGAGGCACAGAATGTGAGCAGGGGAGAGGCAGAGAGAGGGGGACACCCAGAATCCAAAGCAGGGTCCAGGCTCTGAGCTGTCAGTACAGAGCCCTATGCGGGGCTCAAACTCACAAACCATGAGATCATGACCTGAGCTGAAGTCAGACGTTTAACCGACTGAGCCATCTAGGCGCCCCAGTCTCCTGAGATAATAAAATACAACAACTAAACAACAGTAAGGCAAGATTTTCTTTTCTTAACATAAAAGTTGGGAGAGTGATAACTTTTATGGGGCAGAAATGAGCTTATTATAAGGAAGCCAAACATTCTGAAGTGCCAGCAATACTACGTTTCTCCGTTTTGGTGGTAATTATGTGACCACTCACTGTATATTAAGAAATTAAATTGCACATTTCTACTTCATGGGTCTTTTAACACACGCATTGTACTTCAAAACTCTAAAAGAATATGTTAGAAATGTTATCGCTAAGAACTGTGGATGATTTTTCCCATATACACAGTTGAAGGACAAACAAATAGATTAGCTCAAATGTGAAAAGTGGGAAAATGTCATTCAGCATGAATGAGGAAAGTGAAATTAAATGAGGAGCTTGACTCCTCTCAAAAAATGTTAAATAAATTCATATTTAGCTTCAGAAATCACTGTCCTTTCAGTCTCACTGAGTTGATTTTTAAAGACAGATGAGCTATGAACAGCTGGTCCATTTTCCTTTGTATAGATTTTTCACTAGAAAGATCTTCATTTCCATTACATCAGTTAATAGACTACCATATCAGACACTGATGCTCACTTTCCTCTCTTGATAACATTTCTGTGATTTACATTTCCTTTTATTGAAGTTTATTATTCATGAACTGTGGTTTCTTCCAAAGCTGATTCTCATCAAACATGACCTTTCATGTTTTTCTGTTGTAATGTAATACAACTTACTTGGTGGATGATTAAAGTTCATGTCAATCACAAATCTACTCACCATATCTATTTTATGCAGTCATCAATGAGGAGACACATATTTCATTTTAAATATAAAGTAATCTGTCTCGTGTATCCAAGGAAAGATGTCATTCTCTGTCTTTTTTGCAATGCTTTTCTTTTTTCATTTTTTTTTAAATTTGAGACTACAGATGGTGACTATCTACATTTCCAGGTCTGTGGTGGTTTTTGAGCCAATTATGCCATAAGCAAGAAGAGTAAAAGGAGCCCTATGTCCATCAGGCCTGACATAAGTTCCCCAAATACATATCTTGGTAGCAATCATGACTGTTTTTCTTTAACTTTAGAAATAATCCATGAATTTTAGCACTTGTTGAGAATGGATGATTCAAGTTTCAACAAGTCATGTTCGTATCAGTCTTAAATCTCCTTTACAGTATAATAAGTCACTCTGCCTAGTCCCATCAGAAACTGGTCACTCTGACTCATGTTCCCTGATTAGGACCATGGAATCTGCCCAGCTACTGTCAATACCACCCTCCTTTAAAAAGGCTGAGTTGGGGCACCTGGTTAAGTGTCCCATGTCTGACGCTCAGGTCATGATCTCACGGTTTATGAGTTCCAGCCCCACATCCAGCTACAGCCCCCCATCCGGTTCTCCACTCTCAGCATGGAACCTGCCTCAGATCTTCTGTATCCCTCTTTCTTTGTCCCTCCCCGCCTTCAAAGATAAATTTAAAAATTTAAAAATATATTTTAAAAAAGGCTGAGTCACGGGGCGCCTGGGTGGCTCAGTCCGTTATGCATGGGACTCTTGGTTTCGGCTCAGGGCATGATCTCACCACAGGTGGTGAGATGAAGGCTGACCTTGGGCTCCGTGCTCGGAGTGGAGCCTGTGCTTAAGACTCTCTCTCCCCCCACCCCTCTCCCAATCATTTTCTCTCTCTCTCTCAATAAATTAATTAAATTAAATTAAATTAAATTAAATTAAAAGACTAAGTCATATTGTCCCTATATTCCATTCTTTTCTGGAAGTCCTGCTGTTTATAACCAGTCTCTCAAGAATGATCACCTTTTGCTCAACTCTCAGCAATCATCGGCTATTTAAATATTCCACCATTCTGTTCCATCTCTGATGTTGTACCAGTTACTGCTGAATATTGCCAGACTAATGCCTATGTTTACCAAATTATTTGGACACTAGCTCAGTCTGTGCAGCTCCTTTACTTTAGGGTACTAACTGAAACCCAGACAGTTCTTCTCATCTCTCATTCTACCCTAGTGAGTGCAGCTCTGAACTATGTTGTATTACTTCAATTTAATGGAAGCCCAATACAAAAAGGACCTCCAAAATGTCAAAAAAATGCAACAAATGTTGAAAATTGAGGAAAACAATTTAAAAATGGACATGAGAAAAAAGATAAATTCAACGGTATGTATCTATGTAGCCAAAGACATAACCTGGGTTAGTTTACATATATAAATTCTTCATGAAATCCCATATGGTCAAATTGGCAAACCCTTCTAGGTAGGCCAATATTGAATATGGAATTTCCAATTCTATACACAAAACTTTTGGGGAAAAAATACATACACTTACTTCTTTTCTTTGATGTAAATTTTTTCTTAAGTTGTCTTTTCAGTTTTTTAAATATTTAAAGTCTAATATTAAAAGTAAGATGATTCAAAAAAATCTATTAAATCTAAGTGGCATTAAAATTCAAAGTGAAGTAATATTGTATCATATAATTCATATAATTATAGTAGACATTCTCATAGATGAAATATAAGAAATTCAATGGATGGATTCCCATTTTAGTTCTATGACTTGCTACACATACTCATATTTACTAATTGGATTGTATACATTTGTCTATAGACTATATTTGATGTCTGCCATTTAAAGTTCACAATTAAGTGAAAACCATCTGTAATAGAATTTATCAGGTGAAGAAAAATATAAGTGAAAAGATAGGCTTCTAGTTCATGGTATAAAGCTTCAGGTTAAGGATAAAATTCAATGATTGGTCTCACAGAGCTAACACCTAGCATATTAGATATCAGTTTAGGGCAGCAAAGTAGTTCCAAATCCAAATATGCATTGAAATAGTTTCTGCACTTTTAGGATCATCTCAACTTGTCAAGCAATGACTGTCTGCCAGCAACGTGTTTTAAACTTGCAAACATAAATAAGTAGGCAAATTAAGTATGCACTTAAAAAAATAATAGATAAGGCTTTCCATTAACATATGAAGGGGTTGCTGACTTACTTGTTTTACTAACAAAACTGTACCCAAAAATAAAATTCTTCTCATAGTCTTCATCCTATGTGATGTTATTTTGACCCTGCCTTTACAATATGCATAGAGATTAGTATTACGTTATGTTTAAACTTTTTATATACAAGTTATATATGGAGACATTTTTAAAGCAGCAGATTACAGATGTCTGTTTGAAGGCGCATAGTGGAAATTTTCCAGGAAAAAATCTTGACAGGAGATTTAATCTAGGGAGTGGTTAGTATGTAATGGAACCCTGCAAACTATGTAGGAATCCAAAGGACAGATGGCTGGTGAATGAGGGTGCACTTTCTCCAAACAGTAAGAATCGAAAACCAAAGGCCTCATGCTAATGTAAATAACGATATTAAAACTGTGAAGACTTACATGGAAATAATTTAATTGTCTTGAGAGCCTGGAATTTTCCATTACTTATGGCAATAAATGCTCTCTTTCTTAAATATGCACACTAATTAGTGGTAAAATTTGCTGGGAAAAATTTTGCCACACAACAAGTTCTATCTGTGGGTTATTTTCCCTTGGTATGTTGTTTTATTCTGAACATTTTCACATAGAGTCTTGTTTCTATCATAAAATTCAAGTGATTAAAATCAAATGGTTTTTCTCCCCTAAAATAGCACTGCACTGACTCCTTTGTTCAGTTTTCTACCCATTCAGTTTCAGTTCCTTGGAGTCAGTTTTACCTCTTTTTCATACTATCAATATAGTCCTCAGCACCTTTTATTTTTCCTGCCCATCTCTCTTAATGACTTTCTCCTTCCATTTCTACTACTACCTTCCTTGTTCAGATGTATATTATGTAATTCCTGGATCCACAGTGAAAGCCTCCACCTGAACTTGCATAATCTAAGCTCTGCACTTTCCAATTCAGACTTCCCTTTCTGGTGTCATCGTTTTCCCTAGAAAATCTGTTTTAACTTTCCACCTGTGTTCATCTAGCAATGTTCTAGGATCCTTCAGCTCCCAGGCACATACTACCTTATCCATGATGACAGAGACCCACAATCTGAAGAGATCTTTTGATCCTCTAAAATGATAAGCACATACCAGTGGAACATTAATCTGCACTACCTTTTATACTTAGTTATAAACATGTCTCAACTTTCTTACAGATGAAATTCCAGGAGAGCTGAGACTATGACATACATTTTCTCATCCATCCTTAGTTCTTTGCATCGTATCTATTATAATCAAATACTCACTTGAGTATGTTTTGAATAATTTAACAAATTATGAAAAATACATATTATTGACTTCCGGAAAAATTGGTGTGAAGGAAATAACAGGTGCGTTGGTGTCATACGAAGGTGACATTATTAACTTTATGCAATGGATTTTATAGTTAGCTAATAAAATGTACAAATGTAGGCAAAAAGAAATACTAAAGCTTTAAGAAAAACTTTTTCCTTTCCTTTCCTTTCCTTTCCTTTCCTTTCCTTTCCTTTCCTTTCCTTTCCTTCCTTTTATAATAGCAGGGAACCTAGTCTATATAATTCAGATAAATGTGATTCATCTCTAGACATTCTTCTTTGGTGTGCATGTCATATAAATATAGCCTTCAACAAGAGGAGAGACCCTATCACATTTCTTGACTAATTAGCGACCATTAACCAACCTGGTATTTAATGTTTTAAGTGCTCCATTCTTTTTTCTGTGCTATTGATGATTCATAGAATTTTCACCAGCTTTTAGTGTTTAATGTAAAGACAATTATAGTTAAAATTAAAGTACCCTGTAGGGAGCATTATACTAGTTTGTATTCCTTTATCCCCTTATATGTAAATGCAACAGTATTTTATATAGCCATACTAAGATGGCCTCGATCTCTCTCTTCTCTATTTATTTCTCCAACAACTGAAACCTGACTTCTACCATTATTTCTTTGAAATCACTTTTTCTCAAGTTATCTATAATCTTCTAAGTATTAATTTCAATGGTCATTTTTAATGCCTTTTTGTGTCCCAATTTGATGCTGATGATTTAATGTCAACTTTTTCTAGTGCCTTCTACTTTTCTGACCACTGAATTTCACTCTCTTTTGTGAACTACTCCTTCTTAGTTCAATTTTTAACTGTGACACTCTCTAGCTTTCTTAACGATACACTTGTGGTTTCAATTATATTGTAGAAGCTGATTACTCCCAAATATACATCCATTTACAAAAATGTTCTTTCCTCTTCAGTCCTGCATTTCTGATTTTCTCTTGAACATTTCCACCTAGATGTCTCCAAAACCCCATAACACTTCATAATACCAGAAGTTATTCCATCAGTTTTTACCAGAAAGCATGAGAAATCATGTAATGTTCATGGAAAGATCGCTATTCTACATGCCTTGGGATAGATGACTGGAATTGTTATTTCCACTTCCTCAAATGCCAGTGCTTAAACACTATCCTAAACCTAACTTTCCTCAGTACCTACATCAATGTAGATAAAAATGTTTGTCAACTATACTTCTAAACAGCTCTCAAATCCATGCCAACTGCTTAGTTCTAGGCTATGTGATTTTTTTGCCTCGGTTATTTCAATATTTATCTCCTTTCTTGTCGTATTCCTTTTCCTTTTTCCAGTTCTTCACTCTGTAACCAGAGTGACATTTCTAAATTGAAATCTAGTCAGTCCTTTGCTTAAAATTTATTAATGGCTCCTCATCATCTTCAGTGTAAAATCCTAAGTGACCAATAAAGGATTCCATGATTCGTATCCCCCAGTGATCTTTCTGTTTCTTGTGTCTGCCTTGGACCCTATGTACTAGCCAGGCTGAACTATCTTAAAATCCCTAATGAGTCCCTTATGTTTTTGTTCTGTTCTTTCTTTGCCAGTTAAGTTCTTCTTGGCCTCTGCTTTCATACTGCCTCCACTTGAAAGGTTTCTACTCATCTATCAAATACCAGCTCAAGAATAATCCTTCAAAAGTTCTCCTGAAATCTCGATATTTACATTATAATTAGCTCTTATTTCTACCTCAGTGAGATCTTATATCATATTGTGTTGCACTGCAGTTTGTTGTTTTAATATTTATTTCCCATCACTCTCCTACAGGCTCCCAGGAATAGTGACCATGTCAGAAAAATTAGTAAAGTTCAGTTTTTGTTGAATAATATGACTGTCTAAATATAGGTTTGTTTCATTGATCTGTGGTCTGACTGGTGTAGAAAAAATAGTGAGTATGATTTGTCACTGGGCAGAGACATGCAATATGTTCATCCAATCATTTTATTTTCCTTCCATTCTCCAGATTCCTAACATCTAAGATTCCTAGTGTCTTTAAATTCAGTCTGCCCAGGGGCACTTGGGTGGCTCAGTCAGTTAAGTGCCTGACTCTTGATTTCAACTCAGGTCATGATTTCATGGTTTGTGCGATCCATGCTGACAGGGCAGAGCCTGCTTGGGAGTCTCTCTCTCCCTCTTTCTCTACCCCTTCCCCACTTTTTCTCTGTCAATCAAAATAAATAAATAAACTTAAAAAAATAAATTAAATTTGTCCAATAGAATGTGGAGCATCAGCAATGTGACAGGACACCTGAAATCTCCTGGTTGGTCTGTAGCTTACTCTTTCTTTTCCTGTTAGCAACTGAATGCAGATTGTCAAATCAAGAATCCTGAGATCCTGGAAATGACAATGGATGCCTGTAGAACCAGAAAGTGAAAAAAAAAGGTTATTGCAAAGGTGCATCTAGAATCCAAAGGTGCATCTAAAACAGTCATTAATTTATACAAAATGTGCTGCTTGCAGACTATTGGTTTGCAGAGAATTCAATATTGCTTTTGATTTCCTTTACCTCCTGAGCAAGAATGAAATAATTCAATCAAATCCAGGTATACTCATTGTACAACCATGTAACTTTGGGTGGAGCTCTGTGCTCAAAGAAGATGGATTTCAATGTATCTGATTCTGCAGGCTTGGTTGTTTTGTTTTATGTGTTCGTTTTACTTCTTTTTCTCTGGAATCCGTTTCTGGTGACAGGCCTTCTTGGAATGTAAGTCTTATTCACCACCAGTAGTGAAAGAAATTTGGAAATCTCTCTAATATTGCCCCTGTCCCCTAAAAAATCAAGTAGAAGACAGGGGAAACTTAGAAGAAAGAAAGAATGGAGTGGATACTTAAAGTAGTCTATTATAAAGATATTTCCTTCCCACATTAGGTTCACTTTTTTATGCCAATAGGGTCATAAAGCATTCCAGAAAACTCCAAAGCAATTCTCCATTTGCTGTGACTACAGACTGTAGGCTTCTGCTGGCTTTTGCAAAAGAAATCAGTGGTAGGCCCACGTGTGGCAGCTATTACTACAGAAGGCCGAAGGGTCTTGTAATAGAGTGATTCCACATGAAGAATCTATTTGGCACTTTTCCCTTATGAATCTGTGGAAGTAACACGCAGCTGGTCAGAGTCAGGAATCCTCAGTCTGGCTCAACATCTTCCAACATGATTAATGAGGACCTCAAAGCAAATTTGAATTTATTCATGAATTTGTATTTTTTCGTATACTTAACTCTAAAGGCAAAATTTCTGAACAAGTCTAATTAGAAATAAGAAAGAAAAAGAATGCTAGCAACTCAGAACTCTATGTTCACACAGGCCTGAGAGAATTGACAACAGTGTACTTTATTTTCTTTTCCTTTCAAGTCACCACTGTTATAAGAAGGGCAGGTTAGGAATTAATACTGTGATTTGGGAAAATATGGAAAAGAAAACGTGGGTGTATTTTACATAACAGAACATGGAATATATATTTTATTAAAAGTATGCTGAAACTGTAACGGTACCAAGGTTCACACAGAGTGGTGATACTGAGACTTTTCTTTCTGGGAAGCGACTTTATTTGTGCCTGCACGGGCTCTGTTGGGTTCATATCCAAAAACCTGAGCCCCGAGTGCACGGCAGTGCAGACCTTTATAAATTTTCTACTTCTTTGTCTCCCATACATGGTAACACACAGACATACAGTCTGACTGGGTGGTCTCATGTTCCAGGGTTGTGAGGAATGTCACGTACAGACATACAGAGTCATGAAGAATGTCACATATGCAGGTTGCCTTCTTTTATCTAGAGGTTTTTTTTTTTATTTTTATTTTTTCCTATCACCACATTCCTTAGGGAGGGGACTCTACCACAAAACCTGTGAATTAAATTAACATTTATGAGAAAAAAAACCCCAGAGGTTGTAAAATGAAGGTTTATCATTCATAAGGAAAATTCCTATTCTCACCTACCCTTCAAAAGGTATCAGGGTTACAAAAGCATCCTTTAGAAAATGGTGCTAACATAAACTATTTTGCACTGCATTGCTGAATTTCTGCTTTCCGGTTATCTCTACATATCTTGTAATGTTGTCCTTTTGGAAAAACCTTCCCCACTTCCTTGTTCAATGCTCAGTTCTCCTCACCTGTGTACTACTCAAGGGCAATTCATCACTTGGCTTGGGTTTTCCTCTAATGCAGCTACAATAAACTGACCCACGCCTCCAATTCTTTAGCTTAGACTCCTGGTGATTGGAATTCTGATAATCCACAAGAAATTCCTACATCCTTTATACAAAGCCAACATATACACATCTAATTTTTTTTAATAGTGTTTCTTGAAAATGGCATTTCTTCATACCTTTCTACTATAATATTTCCTGGCTCATAGTTATGGTAGAGAGAAAAAAATTCTAGATATGATGAAAAAAAACAGTAAATCCATGATTGAAAATAAAAGTTTTTTGAGCTTCACATTTCTTAGCTTGCATCCTTTCCATTCAACAGGTATATTTTTAGTAACTATCATTTGCCAAGCATAGTCTTAAGATGGGGGTGGGGAGGGGTGGGGGGAGGAAAACAAGGCACAGTTTCCTGAGCTGAACTATTGAAAAAATAAATACATTGTAATGTGATCTTTGCAGCAGTAAAAGCATTTATGTGTCACAGAAAGAGCACGGAATTTAAACTAAGGCTTTCAGGGAGCTGTAATCATTAGGGAAGTATCACAAAAGTAGAGATTCTTGAGTAGAATTGTGAGGTCAGTGGGAGTGCCTAGATTTACATAAATTAGGAATTCCAGGAATAGCAGTAACATATGTCAATATCAGCATGTGGATGACTCTTCAGCATCAGTATGTTAGGATGACCTAACATACACTGGGTCAAATGGGCTTACAAAATATTTTATTCTTTATAACTCACATATTCTATCATAAAACCTACTTTGCATTAGACATAAGATGATTCCATTCCCAATAATCGTCACTACCACCTCTTTCATCCAAGTTCAGAGGGCATACCTTGCTGTATGGCTACATCCTGATACATGCTTGTATCTATATTGGAAGCAGAAATCATCTCCTATATCTTTTCTGTTCTCCGTAAGCTGATCGTAGGACCCTACATGAGATATTAGAGCCATATGGCAAGAAGTGTTAAAACCCAAGATGACAGGTCAAAAACTTCCCCAGTAGGCTTGGCAAACACCTGCTCTAACAGGTGATAACAAAGTGACCAGATTTCTGAACAGCTTATTTGCTTCTTACTCTATACTAAAGAATGTGGCTGAATTAATATTGCCAATGACCTTTATATGTTTCTCTTTATTAGCCATCCAGATATGTGGTAGCTATTTAGAATCAATTAAGAAAAGGCACCACACAAGAAACAATTGTTTCTAGACATTTTTCTAATTAACGACAGAAGTTTTGAAAGTATGACCCTATTTAAAAGCCCCTAGAATACATGCTGTATAAGACAATTTCCCTAGCTTCCCACATTCCTGGCTATGATTCATGTATAATATTGTATCAATATAAAGTAGTATGTAGAAAAAGCCAAATAATTCATGGTTCCTCTACTATTTCCAATAGAAAACAATGAGCTAGACAATCTCTATAAAAAGTGACAAATTATAGATCAAATTTTACAGGAGCAAAAAGGCACTTGGAAACTCCCTCTTTAAAGTATGTTATCTCTCTTTCATTAAAAAAAAGAGCAGAATGATAATTACTCAGTAAAGAACTGTATATTCTTAATTGCTTAATAGAGAGTTCCATCCTTGGTAGAAGGTTTGGACAGAATTTATGCAAGGCCCTCTCTATTTACATTTCTGAGTATCATTTGATGTTAAAAATAGAAAAATAAAGTTATATAATTGTTATTTTATAGGTATGAACTGTATCACCAGACTGGGCCCTTAGAAATAATATTCGGTTTTTACTCCTTACAAAATATAGAGATGCTCAAAGTCACTTGCTGAGATTAATTTAGAGTAAGAAAGTTCTAAAATAAATATTGGTGAGGACACAAACAAATCTTCAAAGCTGTCTTGGTTCAAAGCATATTTTCATGAAACTATAAATTGTTTTGCATGAAAGTGATTTTTGAAATTAATGTAACAGATTCGTTCATGATTGAAGGGAAATAGGTGAGCAAGAAAGCTTTAAATAAAACTTATTAAAGTGTGTTCATTGTAGATTCATGACATTGAGTAGTTACCACATTATTTAAAATAAAAACAACTATTAAAATCAGCCAATTAAAAAATCCAATTTGATTGAATAATAAATCTAATGGAATAAAAGTCCTAAAATATAACCTTAATTTAGAATATAAGGACAAAGGTAAAGGTGGAGAATACAAAATACAAGTACACAAATGATCATTTGGATTATTTTTCAGAAAATATTCAACATTCCCTGACACTGTGAGTAAAGTATATTTCCTTCTTGCATTAATGTTGGGTTTGGCTATGTAACTTATGTTGACTAATGGAATATAATGACGTTATTACAAGCAAAGACTTGGCTTGGGTCTTACGAGCTGATGATCTGTCATGAGAGAAATATGCCCCAGATAGCGTAGGCCTCAAAATGGGGCACATAAAACAGACAACAATCCCTGTAGCTGCTGGTTCCAGGAAGATGAGATAAATATGGAACTAACCTGAATCTATATCTGCAGCCTGGAGGCTGGGACCCAGAATCTGGAGCCTTGAGTCTAATCTCACCCAACCAATTTGCAGCCAGCTCTCACACCCATGAGCATGAGAATAAATGATTGTTATTTTAACTTAAAATAATTTGTCTCTTAAGAGCTAAAAAGAAAAGGAACAAAGCTAGCAAGAAAATAAAGAACTGGGATCTCAAGCATATTTTTTTAAATATTTTTTACAATCATTTTTTACAATCCATTATATTTATGCTTCCTCACCGTGACTCTTCTGCACTTGGTAGTTAAAAAAAATAATATCTAAGTATTGTTGTTCATCAATGTGCTACTTCAGGGAAACTTGATTTTAGATGAAGCAGTAGAGAATAGTTACCAGATGCTAAGGGTTATGCATAATGACCTCCTATTCTTCAATAATAGTTTGCAAGTTCACAAAGACTGATACATCCTAATATTTTAAAGATCTTCAGGATTGGCACTAATATTTATAAATAACTAAGTTAAAAATTGTTTCTGAGGGGTGCCTGCGTGGCTCAGTCGGTTAAATGTCTGGCTTCGGCTCAGGTCATGATCTCACTGTTCACAGGTTCAAGCCCCCCCATGGGGCTCTGTGCTGACAGCTCAGAGCCTGGAGCCTGCTTCAGGTTACATGTCTCCCTCTCTCTCTGCCCCTCCCCTGCTCACACCCTGTCTCTCTTTCTCAAAAATAAATAATAAAAACATTTTTAAAAATTAACAAATAAACTTTGGAGAATGAGCGACAGAAAGAATAAAAACATTAGAAATGAAAGTGTCAATGGCTGAATTAGACATGTGTAGTTGCATATAAAAATCTACCATTGGTTTGCAGTTCTATGGCAATTCTGTTTTTGTTTTCAGACATAATTGTGCCATATAACACATTGAATGTGATGGTCAGTGAGGTACTATATAAATTCACTTGTCAAGAAACAGTGTACTTTCTTCCTAAATTAATGAAGATTTCCAGGTAAAATATGAAGAGGAGAAATGTCGTATAGCTATCCTGTAATAAAATCCAAAGAGATTTGTTTGTCTTCTACACACATTGCCTTATATTTTGCTATAGCCTGTAATTAAATCCAGAGGGAATTGATTGTAATTCTGTGTGATAACCCATCTTTCAATGTTTCCACATAAATTTGGGGAATGTATTGGTATTTGCTAATTGGTCTCTGTGGGAAATATAGAAGTGCATTTTGAAGCTGTTTGCTTTCATTTTACTATGAGTTTTATTTGACATATAGTTAATATGTGAAACAAGAGGTGGGTATCTAAGCATATGTAAACTCATGCCCATAATCCATATAATACATTGTGTTAACATGAGGCCTGTCTTGAGTCAGTTCTTTGGAACACAGATTAAACTCTTTCAGAAACAAAACAATATCTTCAAAGATTAGGTTTCAAGACAAGATTGAAAAATAACTATCTCAACTCTAAAACTAATTTAAATCCTCTTTGGAATAAAGCAGAGTATATTAAATAAATAACAAAACAAGTAAGTCCTAATGTAATTGATTTCTGGACTATGTATTAACAATATTAGCAAGGAAAAATAATTTCAGGTTGTTTTCCAGGAATTTAATTACCTATACTCTACTCCAGGCATAAATAAAATGGACTGTTTTTTGAGAAGAGGGAAATGACATAAACATGGTAGTGAATTATATACATTTAAAGTGTATTAAAGAAAATAGAAGTTTCCTGTTGAAGGACAAGAGTGAGATTCATGTTTGGCGTGGTCTTGTTGTATGGCAGAATGTTAATGTTATAAATCAGAGAGACAGAGTGATTGATAGTGGTGATAAGATGTGTGTGTGTGTGTATACAGCCATTGTATATATACATACATACGGAATGTAAGATGTATATATACGCAAAATATATATGATTTATTTTTTTACATATATTAATTTTTTTCAGTGAGGCTACACAAAAATAAGATTAATGGCAAAGGCCATGATTTGGGACATGCTGTTTAGTAGCAGGATATACAGACCACCAGCGCTAACAACAAAATCGGTCTGTTTGCAGTGGTTGTAAGTTAGAGCTCAAGAGTAAGTACGAGTAAAGAAGAAAACTATTGGGAGCCATGAAGTAGGCAGTAATTTCAGAGACTGCAAGAGTGAGGAAAAATGACCAATCCCCAGAAGTAGAAGCTGGAGAAAGAACATCAGCTGAGAATTTCCCTCCATAATGCCCTCCAGTAAAAAAATTATTCTGGATTTTTTTTATGTGTAGGTTAATGGCTTACTTTAGTTGAAGAAAGGTGATTCTCTTGGTAATATCAGCACAATATATTTTTACCACATGAATATATCTTAAAGTCAGTAGTTCAGATGAGTGAGTTGACGAGACTGTTTCCAATGCTTAGGACAGTGTTTAAATCCATTATGCTCAAAAGATTATATGGATCATCAATAAACATAAAATGAAAATTTAATCTAATGAATATTCTGGGATACAAATAAGCAGATTAAACAATAAGCCAATGTTCACCAGAGGATGAAATCTACAAATATTTATTGAGCCTGAGTTATGTACAAGTAACTGCAAGCGTTAAACCTATGTCGGCTCGGCTACTTTGGTCAACCATCGAGCCAACTATGAAATACTCTCTCTTGCTTTTCCAGGGATGTTTGAAGTATCTCAGTGTAGATATACACCAGACAGTGAGAACCAAGATCTCAGAGACTGGTGGCTGGCCAGGAAGTAGTTTCAAATGAAGGCAGCGTAAAAATCCAGAGCTGAGGACACACTGAATCCTGAGGGGATATCAAGAGCCTCTGTGGCAAAACTTGATTTCAGTTTTCATACCCAGTTTACCAACTGGGCCTTGGTGACAACATCTAAAGTCACCATGTAATAAGCAATCTAAGCAGGACTAAGCAGGACTTTATTAATCTATCTTACTCACCACCATAGATCAAGGGACCGACACACACAGGTTCCCTACAAATTTTTGTTGATTGAATGATACAGGGCCAGCGGGATGGATTCTAGAATAAGTACACAAGTAAAAACAAATGAAGGTAAGATGCTCTTTTGAACTATAATGGAGTTCTGCCCGTAACTGCTTTAATTGGTAGTTGGCTCTCTGTTGCTTTGTTAGGAAGTTTCTATTTAAAGACAAAGTGTTCAATTGGGCAACAATATTTCTCCAGTTCCAGTTATAGTCCTGGCACTGCAGGGTAAGGAGGGGGAAGGACACAGTGACTTTCAGTTGCCCTGGATTTCTAAGTCACTATCCAGGCTTGCTGCAGACCTAAATGCATGCTTATACAACCCTGGGAAAAACTGATCCGTTTAAGAATAAACTTAATTTTATTGGATTATCGTTGAAGTCATGCTATATCTTTCAGGATGTATAATTTAGTACTTTAGATGTCATTTTACCACATTTAAATACAGTTAACTTAATTATAAAATGATACTTCAGGCCTCAATTTTTTAAGACCCTTTGCAATTTTACACTCTGGTAAATTTTGAATCGTAAAGATATCTAAAACTATCTTTAATGATCTGAAATATGGCCTTTATTTCAGTGAGAACAAAGCAGTAAATGTTTGGAAAGCTGGTGTATTAATTTCCTAAGTCTGCCATAACAAAGTGACACCAATTGGGTGGCTTAAAATAACAGAAATTTATTGTGTTCCAGCTCTGCAGGCCAGAAGTCTGAAAGCTAGGTTCTGGTGGTTTGCTGGCAATCTTTGGTGCACCTTGGCTTAAAGCTTCATGACTTCAATCTCTGCTTTTGCCATCACATGCCTTTCTCTCTGTGAGTCTCTTTTTTCCCAAAGCTATTTTCTTATAAGGACGCCAGTCATATTGGGTTAGGGGGTCACCTTACCTCACTATGACCTCATCTCAATTAATTACATCTGCAATGACTCTCCTTTCAAGTAATGTTACATTCTGAGTTCCTGGGAGTTAGAACTTCAACATATCTCTTTGGGGAGATTATCAAACACTTTCGCAGACCTTTACACGGATTATCTTACAACCTTATGAGTTGAATACTAGTTTTAGCTCTCATATATTAAAAAAAAAAAAAACAAAACCCTGAGGAACAGAGTATAATTTGATCAAGTCTGCACATCTAGTAGTTTGTTGAAAAGATACTCAGACTCAGTCTGTCTCCAAAGCCTGCTCTTTAGACACTATGCTATATAGTTTTTGAAAAATACAGCAAACAGATGGTAAACGGAAGTATTGTGATGGCTATTCCATAATGTATATAAATATTGAATCACTATGTTGTACAGCTGAAACTAAAACAATATTTTATATCAATTATGTCAATTATTATTCAACAACAACCCAAAACTTCAAAAGGAAGAGGGAGAAGAAGAAGGAGAAGGAGAGGAGGAGAAGAAAGAAAGAAAGAAAGAAAGAAAGAAAGAAAGAGAAAGAAAGAAAGAAAGAAAGAGAAAAGAAAGAAAGAAAGAAAGAGAAAAGAAAGAAAGAAAGAAAAAAGGAAGGAAGGAGGAAGGAAAAATACAGGGGGGCCCAAGTTTGAATTTTGATCAGATTCCAGGCCTATCAGAACTGAATCAATTAAATGATAGGTCCTTTAGGTATCAGTTTTTTATGAAGAGAATGAGAAGGTAGATTGGCAAAGGGGGTTGCTGACATTGTAATGTAAGTATCTGCCAAATATCCGTGCCCAGCACTAATGTACTCATGACGGAGAGGGTCTTCAGGAGAAAGCTATATTATCTGCATCATGCAGGACTCTGGAAAATGCAGAATTGCCAACATCACACCTTCGTTCTGTCAGTTGTTTCTCAGAAGACAGACTATAAAACGGAGATTTGTACATACATCGTGTATTGGGGTATATAATTGAGAGAGAGGAGGCTCATGAGGGGAGTTGAATACTTCTAAGGGACCGAGGAGAGCAGGTCTGGGGAAAGGAAGAGTTTGACTTCGCAAATTAACCCCACCCACCACTCATTTGGAGTGGGCTATCCCTGAGAATGGGCATAGCCTTGGGCCTGAGCCTTCCCTGCAGCCGAGAATTCAGCTATGGGTTATTATTGCCAGCCCTTCAGAAATGGGAGTTTTCAGAGATGCTGCCCTTGAAAGGGAAAACTGCAACAGGGCAAGTGAACCCGGCACAGGAGGAATGGGCTCTCTCTCCCTACAACTGCGAGGAGTATAATGCAGCACCCACACATATGGTGACTTTGTAGGAAAAGGAGGAGTGCTTGGACACTCTGAGTATCATCTGCTACATGTAGGCAGAAACACAGTCTTCATACTTCTCTGATCCTCATAATTCACAACTTAAGATTGCCATACTCCTTGAACTAAGGAAAAGGAGAAGCTTATTCCCTTATTTCAAAGGGATGTACCAGACGCAGCTTCAGAATTTGACTTCAGAAACTCTTCCATCAGAGGATAGTAGTCGTACTCCTCAAACCCTAAGATGGACCAGACTCTGCCTAGAAGGAATCATCCCTCCTTAGAGGATTCAACCACAGGCTATTCTCCAGTAACTGCTCTTTTTTTTTTCTATTAGTTCTGATTTGGTAGGTCTGGCCAATACATAGATCCTAGGTGCATACTGAATCATGTGCCAAATTTTAGAGATGTTTTCTCATATTCATTAGCAGGCAAGAAAAAAACTATGTTTAAGAAACTCCAAATGTTACCATCCCATAGGATGCCCTATCCCATAGGGCACTTATATGAAGAAACAGAACAGCTCTAGAGATGAAGAGCTTCATTAAGTTAGAAATCTAAGTGAACCAGTTGGCTTAATAGAAATCTATCCAAGTTATATCTTCAAACATTTCCTTGTATGCAGTCTCTACCACTTGCAATATTTTGTTTTTACTTTTTTTTTTTTAATATGAAATTCTCTCAGGGCCCTCCAGGTTTGTCACTGTGCAGTTGTTTGCTCTCTCTTGTAAATGACTATATACTTGATGCCAATGTTGAAAACCAATGACACAATCACTATTCTACCATAACTGAAAAAAGTCATTTAAAAATGGCAAGTTTATAAATAGAAAAAGAAGCATCAGGAGAGATTGCCTTTGCCGTAGACAGAACCATTCTGATACAGGCTCTGAAAATAGGGGAAGGGATCAGGCATTATCTTCACATAGATCCAGGGACAGACTTCATGTTGTTACTGAACTGGAGCATCAGAAAGGAATTCTGATTGTTTATGCTTGTTAGATATAAACTCCCCTTGGAATTTCAAGAATATTATGAGTGAGAATAGGTAACGAATTACACAGGAAAAGAAAACATATTCATTTTGTGGATTTGTTTATCACTGAATTTCTGTGTTATATAAAATGTCTCTCAAATATTATATTTTAATTTGTATCTATTTAAAAACTTAATATTCTTGATAAATGGGGGGTTTGCTTCTTATGGATTTAATACTGTTTTCATTCTGTAATACAGCAAACAGCAAGCTAATACTAGGAGAAAGGATCAGCTGTGGCATTTGTTAGCATTTATTTTTCTTGTATTATTGTAATTATTTAAAATCTCAAGTTAATTGGTAGAAATAATTTTAAAATAATACTGCAATATCTTATATATTCTATTACTCCCCAACCCTAAGATAACACAAATCATAAACACACGATTATGTGCACTAAGGTTTAGCATCATTCTGAATATTAATACATTAAAATTTTTATTTAGGTTTTAAATTTTAAAATACAAAACAAATACAAAAAGGCATTGTTCCTGGAATAAGACAGAAAATCTTCCCTGATAGACCTTCCAAGCTAAAAATGCTTGACAAATAATGTGGTGGGGAGAACTCTTAAATTCATTGATGAGCTAGCAAGACAGTTATGTAAGCCAAGCATTGAAACTATCATTTAACACATAAAACTTTTCTTTAGCTACATTTTTAATGGACTTTCAATAAAAAGAAGAAAAGAGAGAAGAAAGAGAAAAAGGAAAGAAAAAAGATTAAACTAGGGTGCAATTATGTAATGGGATAAAATGAAGTTGCTTAAAAAAGAACATAGAGGGGTGCCTGCTTCGCTCAGTGGGTTGAGCATCTGACTCTTGATTTTGGCTCAGATCATGATCCCAGGATCATGGGATCGAGCTTCATGTCAGGTTTTATGGTGAGTGTAGAGCCTGCTTAATATTCTCTCTCTCTCCTCCTTTCTCCTGCTCACACGTGCTCTCCCTCTGTCTCTAATATAAATGAATAAATAAATAAATAAATAAATAAATAAATAAATAAATAAATAAAGGAATGTAGAGGTCTTTTTTTTCCTTATATGGAAAACCACAAGACATAAACAGCATCTAGAAAATTTACATGGACTTCTACATTTTATCTTGGAAATGGATGATATGAAAATATATTTTTCTATTGGCTTTTATTTACATAAAAAACACTGGAATGGTAAACAATTAGAAGGCATTACATTAGTAAAGAGAGGAGACAAAGCATGATACACATATACAAGGTGGTGCGAATACATCTTAATTTATAATTTTAATTTGTTTTGAAGTGTAAATATATGACCAATTCATAAATATAATATATTTTTTAAATGTTTATTTATTTTGAGAGAGAGAGAGAGAGAGAGAGAGAGAGAGAGAGAGAGAGTCCCAAGCAGGCCCTATGTTGTCAGTGCAGAACCCAGGCTGGGATCAAACTCATAAACCATGAGATCATGACCTGAACCTAAAGCAAGAGTCAGAAGCTTAACCAATTGAGCCACCTAGACTCCCCTAATATATTTTTTAAAAGACAAAGGGAAGTTAAAGTGGCAAAAACTAAATGTAAATATATCAGTAATTGCAAGAAATATAAATGAACTAAATGTTCCATTTAAAAGACTAATATGTTACTAAAGTTTATAAAAATTAAATACAATTATATACAACTCATTAGAAATAGAGCTTGAACATCAGTGTCCTTACTTTAAAGTCAAAGTAAAAAACCTGAATTAGGTATATCTGGAAAGTGCTAACAGTAAGAAAGCTGAGGTAACATTTTCATATTGGACAAAATGGACTTTAGAGGAAAAATATTGATGAAAGTAAAGGTCTCTGTATAATAATAAAAGTGTTAATTCACCAACTATATATGCTAATTGTAGGTATTTTAGAGTAAATATTTAACCTTTACATATTTGAAACAAATGTGAAAGAATTACAAACAATAGACATATCCACCATCACAGTGAGAGATTTAACACTCATTTATTATTTATAGAAAGAGACACTTTTTTTTTAATTTAAGGAAAACTGGTAAGGATATGACTCTATTAATATTTTAATTTAATAGACATTGCACTTGAGAACTGCAAAGTATACTTTTTTTTTTTAAATGAACAAAGCAGTGGAAATATTAACCACTTGTTGGGACATAAAACCAATGTCAATTTCAAGTTTGATATTATACATAGCATATTCTCTTATAAAAATATGTCAAATAAGATTAAAAATACTATAGAAAAGAAATAAAAATACATGTTTCAGGGAATTAAGAGATGCACTTTGAAATGACTTATGATAAAGAAAACATTATGATAGAAATCAAAACCATTTTGAACTATACTATTGAACCAAATAATTGGTAATTTTAAAACTGAATATATAATTGTGTAGGATACAGATAAAGCAATTCTTAGAATTTTATTTCTATAAATGCTTTAAATATACAAAAGGAAAAGCTGAAATTAATGTGTTAGGAAAAAAAATTAAAAACTTGGGAAAGTATAAAACAAAAAAGAAAAAGGATATATTAAAACAAAAAATAAAATGCCTCAAAAAGTCAATATCCAGTACCTTGAAACAAAACAAAAACAAAAACAAAAGTGATCATCCATAGAGCATTCTGATCAAAACAGAGGGAAAACACACACACACAAACTGTAATAGGATTGGAAATGCTTCCTGAGTACAGAGCTGAGGCATAAGCAAGCTTACAAATCATTATGTATAGAACTCTAAAAATTTGGAAGAAATTGATAAAACTAGGTAGCTATTATTGACTCAGTATTGAAGAGAAAATCTGAGGGTGTCTGGGTGCCTCATTCGGTTAAACATCTGACTTCGGCTCAGGTCATAATCTCATGGTTCATGAGTTTAAGTCCCACGTGGGGTTCTGTGGTTCTGTGCTGACAGCTCAGAGCCTGGGGCTGCTTTGGATTCTGTGTCTCCATCTCTCTCTGTCCCTCCCCGACTTGCACACTGTCTCTTTCTCTCTCAAAAATAAATATTTAAGGGGCGCCTGGGTGGCGCAGTCAGTTAGGCGTCCGACTTCAGCCAGGTCACGATCTCGCGGTCCGTGAGTTCGAGCCCCGCGTCAGGCTCTGGGCTGATGGCTCGGAGCCTGGAGCCTGTTTCGGATTCTGTGTCTCCCTCTCTCTCTGCCCCTCCCCCGTTCATGCTCTGTCTCTCTCTGTCCCCAAAATAAATAAACGTTGAAAAAAAAATTTAAAAAAAAATAAATATTTAAAAAATTTTTAAAAATTAAAAAAAGAAAATCTGAGTGAAAAAAGGCTTTGAAAAATAAAATTGTCATTACTAACAGAGTATTTTTCTATGTAGAAAACTCAAAAAAACACAGATATAAATAACTAGAATTAAAAAGATAATTGGCAAGTGTACCAGATTTAAGAAATTAATGTATACAAATCAATTGCTAAAATTTCATTAAACTTATTTGTGCACTTTTATGTAAGAATATTCTAACTCGATAAAAATGTCTGATTTAAAAGAATGTATTTCTGGGGCACCTGGGTGGCTCTGCCCATTGAGCCTCTGACTCTTCGGCTCAGGTCATGATCTTAGAGTTAATGGGTTCAAACCCCACATCAGGCTCTGTGCTGACAGCATGGAGCCTGCTTTGGTTTCTGCCTCCCTCTCTCTCTGCCCCTCCCCTGCTTGCTCTCTGTCTCTTTCTCAAAATATAAATAAAAATACACAAAAAAATTAAAGAGTAAATTTCTGAACACCAGCAAATATATATATATATATATATATATATATATATATATATATACTATCATTAAAAATATAAAGTTTCTAGGAATAAATAAAAAAATCTTAACACAGTGTTCAAAATATTTTTGAAAATTTTATAAAACTTTATTGAAGAATTTCAAAAAGATTCAACTAAAGAAAATGAAAATTAATACTATGTTCATTGTTTGGAAAACTAGATATTTAAATATCATACTCCTTTTCTAATTGGTGCAATTCCATGCAATTAAAAAACCAACTGGTGTTGGGCACCTGGGTGGCTCAATTGGTTAAGCATTTAACTTTGGCTCAGGTCATGATCTCACAGCTCCTGGGTTCTAGCCCCGCAACTGGCTTTGTGCTGACAGCTCAGAGCCTGGAGCCTGCTTCAGATTTTATGTCTCCTTCTCTCTCTGCCCCTCTCCCTCTCACGTTCTGTCTCTCTCTCTCTCTCTCAAATATAAACAAACATTTAAAAAGTTTTTTTAATAAAAAATAAACAATAAAACCTGGTTTTTGTAGAAATTGACAAACTAAATCTCTATATTTACAATTAAAAGCAAATAACCAAGAATAGCTGAAAAACTCCTGAAGGAAAGAAACAATGTGAATGAACTTGACTTACCAGATATGAAGTGTCATTAAAAAGTAAATAATTCAGTATAATATTGGTCTAAGGAAATAAATATAGATTTATGGATACAGAATAGAGATCAGTAATAGATACTTAGACACACTTAGGAAATGACAAGAATAGGACTTATTTTGCAGCTCACTATACATGGACAGGCCCTTTAACAACTACTGCTAAAACAATTGTATACACGAATGTCTGTATGTACGTATGTGTGTATGTGTATTATAACATCATATATCATCTATTATATATTATCAAAAGGAAGTTCTATATATATCAACAAGAAAAATATGAACAACCCAATAGAAAAATAGGCAAAAATCTTGCCTATTACAGGGGGAAGAGCAACTGATAATTTACGAAGACTTGCCTAATCTCATTGGAAATCAGAGGAATGCAAACTAAAATCACAATAATATGTTATTTCACACATGCATTAGCTAGGCAAGAATTTTAACATCTGAAAATGTCAACTATTAGGCAAGACGTAGGGGTGCCTGGGTGACTCAGTTTGGGTTCAGGTCATGACCCCAGGATCATGAGATTAAGCCCTGAGTCAGGTTCTGTGCTAATCGTGGAGCCTAAAATTCTCTCTCTCTCTCTCTCTCTCTCTCTCTCTCTCTCTCTCTCTCATTCTCTCTCAAAAGAAAAAGAAAAAAAGAAAAGATGTAGAATAGCCAGAAGCTAATAAACTACTTGGAACAATGTAATATGGTATAACAAACCTAAAAAAAAGTTGCTATTATCTAATACATTTGAAGATATGCAAAACACTTATAAATTCTAATCTTGGGAATATGCCGTAAAGAAGTTCATGTTGTTAATAAGCTCCAGGAGACTAGGTCAAGAATATCAATGGCCATAGATTAACAGACACCTGGGAAGAATATTATCATCCATTCAAAAAATGGATTAAGTCCTTCCTATATTCATCATCTAGAGTATATGATGCAACATTAAAACTGAGTACATTACAGCTATATACAACATGAACAGATCTTAAAAACTTGGTTATTATTGAGAAATACAAGTCACAGGAGTAAACAGACAACATAATTTCATCATAAACATATAAAATGTAATTATAGATTAGAAATAACATATAAAATTATTAGAAACAAGGAAATTATAAACACAAAATTCAAGATAGTGGTTTTTAATCTAACTGGGGGAAAAAGAAGGTGAATGGACCAGGCAAGGAACACAGGGGATGTGAAAACCATATTACTTTATTTCTTAACTTGATGTTAATTAAATCACTATTCTTTATACTCCTTATATTTGAGAGTCTTTTATACCTACAGATATTTTATTTACTAAAAAAAATTAATATTTATTTTTGAGAGAGAGGGAGAGAGAGAGGCAAAGTGTGAGTGGGGAAGGGGCAGAGGGTGAGGGAGACACAGAATATGAAGCAGGCTTCAGGCTCTGAGCTGTCAGCACAGAGCCCAACGTGGGGCTTGAACCCATGAAACGTGAGATCATGACTCGAGCTAAAGTGGGACGCTTAACTGACTGAGCCACCCAGGCGGCCAGCCTACAGATATTTAAAAAAAAATAAAGTTCTAACATTTTCATTTCACATCTCAATGGGTTGTCTGTCATAATCCCACTTGGAGGCCTCCTACTACAGATTAAAGGGGCAGATGAGTACTCATCCACACCAGAATTCCTTACAGCTCCCTAAAGGCACATTTCTAAATATTGTGTAGGGTTTTATACCACTATACCCTTTCTTTCTCGACTTTCTATACCAAAGAGCTTATAATAACTACCCTTTTTAAATGCTTATAAGGGATACGTGATCAAAAGCAATGTAGTAGAGGATAGCCTTTCAAACATGGTACAGCAGCAACTGGCCCTCATAGGGGAAAAAACAAAATAACTTTAAACTGATTATCACAACTTATACCGAAATTCATTCAAAATGGATAGTGGAGTTACATATAAATCACAAAACTATAATAAAAGTTTTGGAAAAATACAGAGAAGATCTTCAAGATTTGGAACTAGAAAAAAAAGAGTAGTTAGACTTGCCACTGAAAGTACGATTCATAAGAGGAAGAACTGGTAAATTTGGCTCCACCAAAGTGAAAAACTTTTGCTCTATGAGAGACCCTGGTAAGAGAATGAAAAGATAAGGTACAGAAAAAGAAAAAAAAATACAAACTAGACATTTAATATAAGACAGGTGTGTAGAATATATAGAGAGTTCTCAAAACTCAATAGTAAAAAGCAGATGCTCCAATTAGAACATGGGCAAAAATGTGTAGAGACATTTTACGAAAAAAGAAGATACATGGAGGGGACAAATCAACATATAAAAAAGTGAGCAACATCATTAGCTACTAGAAAATGCAAGCTAAAACCACAAAATATCTCTACACAACTGTGAGACAGACTAATTAAAATAATAATAATAATAATAATGACAAGACTAAGAATGCAGAGAAACTGGGCCACATTGTTGGTGGGAATAAAAAAGGATATAGACACTTTGAAAAAGAGTTTGGTAGTTTCTTAGAACGAACCTAAACATACAATTACTATATGATCCAGGAATTTCTTTCCTCACCATTTATCCTGACTAAATGAAGACTTAAGCTCACATAAAAACATGCACATGACCATTTAGAAGCTTTATTAATAATAGCCAGAAACCAGAAACAATTCAGTTAGTCTTCAATGGGTGAACAATTAAGAAACACTCAACCGTGGGTAAATAGACTGTGGTACTTCCTTATCATGTAATATCACTTAGCAATAAAAAGGAACACACTATTGATACACACAACCTGGATGAATTTCTAGAAAATTATATTGAGAAAAAAAATCAATTAAAAAAGATTACAACCGCATAATTCCACTTACACAACAGTCTTTGACAGAATTATGGAAATGGAAAACAGTAGTTGCCAGGAGTTACGGAAAGTATGGGAACAGGAAAGAACGGGGTGTGGCTGTTAAAGGGTGACAAGAGGGATCCTTTTGGAGACAGGAATTTCCTGTGTCTTCACCCTACCAATGCTAATTATCCTGGTTGTAATAGTATACTGTAGTTTTGTGAAATGTTAGCATTGGGGGAAATGGGATATACATGGGAATCTCTCTGTAATTATTTCTTACAACTGCATATGAATCTATAATCATCTAAAAAAGAAAAAAAAAGTTTAGTTAAGAAATAAAAACACATAGTTAATGAAGGTAATCAAATTAGACCTAATGATTAAAATATATTCATCTCGGGGTGCCTGGGTGGCTCAATTGGCTAAGCGTCTGACTCTTGATCATGATCTCATGATCTCATGATCTCACACTTTGTGAGTCTGAGCCCCATGTCGGGTTCCATGCTGACAGTGCAGAGCCTGCTTGGGATTTTCTCTCTCCCTCTCTCTTTGCTCCCCTCCCCCCACTTGTGTGTGCTCTCTCTCTCTCTCTCTCTCAAAATAAATAAACTTAAAAAACATAATAAATAAAATATATACGCCTGATATTAGAACATCTTATTGAAAGACTAGGTGTTTTTTTAATGTTTTTTTATTTATTTTGAGTGAGAGAGATAGAAAGAGAGAATGAGCAGGGGAGAGGTAGAGAGAGAGGAGGAGAGGTAGAGAGAGAGGGAGAGAGAGAGAATCCCAAGCAGGCTCCACGCTGTCAGCCCAGAGCCTGAGTGGGGCTTGATTCCATGATTGTGAGATCATGACTTGAGCCCAAATCAAGAGTCAAACACTTAACCGACTAAGCCACCCAGGTGCCTCTGAAAGACTAGTTTTATCTTTTATGCCTCCGAAGTATTAAAATACAACTCAACTAACAAGTGAGATGGTAAAATTAAATTTATCTTATTTCATTTTTCATTATTACCTCTCAATTATGACTTCTAATTAATAAGCCACTTAACTTACCTGTGGTGACTTTAGTCAGTAATATAACCTAACTCCTCTTGTCCAGTGGCAAATCTAAGGCAGAGATTCTCCAACTTTAGCGGGCATAAGAATTATCTGGGGAGTGTGTTAACTCACAGATTGCTGAATCCCACCTATCCACAGAAAGTCTACATTCTGTGCTCTGCCTAAGAATTTGCTTTTCTAGTAAGTTTCCAGGTGTTTCTGATGAAGCTGGATCTGCAGGTCAACCGTGAGTCAACAGGCCACATGTTGGGTAATGCTTTTCTTAGGTAGGCTAGACAAATGAACTGTTTTCCTAAAGGTCACCCAATTCTCAGTAGCCAAGCACTATTTCCAATCAAATAATATTCTCTATCACCATTCCATTCTGCAATCGTGTTGTTGCTGTTTATTGTTGCTTTTAAAATGATTATACTAAAAGAAGATTTTTCACCTCCGTTGAGCGGAGTAATATGCTACGAAATAGATTTTCCATTTCTTTTGCACAAATCTCTTCATAAACGGGCCAGATTTTAGGAAGAATGATCAAGGTTGAATACAGAATTCATAGTTTAAAACTGTGGAAGCATTGGAGGCCTTGTACAAGAGGTGCGAACTTGCCATAAGACGTCGTCTTTCAAACACAGCACGTACACACCCACGAGGAGTGTGCTCTTGTACACGCTCAAACTGTACAATAGCAGCCCATTAGAAATCTTATTTTTTGAGCTGTTCAAACAAAAAAGCTACATTATTTTTCTTAGTATTGCTTAAAAGTACATCTAAAACTCCAGGCGGATATGATAACATTGCCACCTAACGGGTAATCCATAGAGAAATAATACCGTTTATAATTTAATATGCTGTTGCTGTCAGATTCTGCTATGAACCCAGAGTAAGGTCTTTGGTTACCGCAGACGAGCACAGCTAAAAAATCGGACACTAATTGCTTTGTGATGTGGAAAATAGTGACATAAAAATCACAACCTAATGAATTTGTTCAAGCTTTATCCTTTTTCTGGATGGCCTAATTTTTCCCATTTTTCAGGAAACAAAGGGGGACCAAATTCCTATTTTTTGTGCGATTCGTTAAGAGTTCACTCTCAGTCAAAATATGTAAACACTAATTGCATTTTGTGATAGATTAAAATTTATACAACTTTTTAAAAATAAAATATATAAATCATCAGAAAGAGAGAAATGACATTTACAAAGATCATTTCGGTAAAGAAACTGCATTAAAACAAGAAAGGATGGAGACCTTAGCCTGGCAAAGGAGCAGCTCACAGCTGTGGTCTGACTTAAGCAAATAGATGACAGTCGTTTCATCCACAAAATAAAACCTTGGGATCCGGTGATCATTTAGGTACTTTCTGGATTTAACATTGTTAATGGTTAAAATTAACAGTAAATATTTTTCAGAGTTGCAGTTCCCTTTGCTATTGGGGATCAAAGTTGGTTCCAATTTGGAGGCTTCTTTTTAAACAGAAGCCATGATCACAGTGACTTGTTCTGGGATTTGCCAAGTCCTGTCAATGGCACTAATTATAAACTTGTCCTTTGTTTTCATTTTTCACTATCCCAGATGTCAACAATGCACCCAGTATCATGAGCATACATTTTCCTGCTTTACTCTATCCTTAGAGTCATCACAATCTTTGGAGAAATAAAGTGTTCCAAGCATTCACCTCTCTTAGTATATATTTTCAGCAGCATATATGAAGACAAAAGCAGAATATCTAAAATTCTATTGTATTTAAGCTTGTCTGAGGTAACCCAATCACCCTCACATACTTTTAAAAGTTTTTCTTGTCTGTTTTTCCTTTGTCAATAAAAAAGAAAGAGGTGAAAATAGCTGGTGGGAGAGAGGAAAGAGGGAGAAAAAAATCTTAAAGCAAAAAAACAAAAGAAAACAAAAACAAAAAACAAACCAAAAAACCCCCCAAAAACCCAAAACCAAAACCAAAACTCTGTAAGTGCAATAAAATTATTTTGAGACAATTTGACTTACATATGTGATGTGTCAAATTGTGTACGCCACAAAATCTTTGTCTAAATATATAACTATTTCCTGGTATATACTCCTAGAAGTGAAATTGTTACTTCAAAGATATGCATATTTAAATTTTGATTGATACTGCCAAAGAGACCTCTCAACAGAAAATAACAACATAATGCTATTGATGAAAAATAGAAAAATCCAGAGGCCACAGTAGCTATACTGATGTTGGTAAGAGGGAGTCCATGTTTTTAGGTTCATACATAGCCACCATGTCTGCTACAGAAATTATTACATGTAGGTGTCCATCCTGACAGTTCTGGCGCAGCCAATGGCAAAGCCTGATAACTTCAACCAGCCAAGTCACTCTGTCTACTTAGTTGCTTAGTATTTCTTCCATGGTGGATGCTTTCTGGTGGATGATACACAACCTTCACACTTCATGTCTGTTGCCATGTGTTCATAAACATCCTTCTACTTCACATGTCTGTGTCTCACATCTTCTAGTGCTTTTGCTGTCAGGGTCCTAAGAAAATGGGCAGGCATCTGTTGTATACATTCTTACTTCAGGCCATTTTTCCGCCCCTCCCTAAGTGGATGACCAAGGCACCACTCACATCTCTGCCCATCCATTAGTAGCTTGTATCTACATACCAGCTGACACATCTATGAAACAAATTGGGCTTTTTCCTCTTTCACTTGACAAGACATGGCTCTCATGTGACCATAGTTGCAACTCAGGGAAAGGGTTCTGATACAGATAGGGTGTCATGTGGGTTTGATCTGCCTGATCATGCAACTTGCCTGTAGTATCTAGTCTTGTCTAACTTCAACCCAGTATATTCCATTTCAAATATATGATGGCCACTGCTTAGTATGTCCAAATTTATGACTTGCTGGGATCTTATAGAACCCAACTCATACTATCAGTTCTGGACACATAGTTACTTGGCATCCAGTGGTCAAGTTCAGTTTTTACCATTAAAACACTAAGAGCTATTTCTCAAGGAACATATAATTCCTTGCTACGGCTGATGGCTTTGCTCTAGAAATCCAAATTCTACAATGTGATTATCCCATTGGACCTTATCATATGGCCCACAAAGCAAGTCTCTCTTTCCTGTCATCAACATTTTAATATATGCATGGTTTTATTGGCATAATTACTTGCACTGTGACCAGGGTCTACTACAGAGCACTTTTTTGCTTTAGGATCAACTTTAAACTTGCAGCATATTTCTTTTGGATGTGGGATGTGTTACTTCTAGGACACGAAGGGGCTCACTCAGTGCAGTGTTTCTTTCCTGATGGGAAGGATGCAACATGCAACTATTTGTCTTTGACTTTGGAGAGGATATACTAAAACGTTCTTCATCACGGCACCCCTAAAATCTTCTAATATGAAAGGTGACTCTATATTCATTGGGTTTATCTTCCACACTATAAAACATATGTACCTCACTACAGTGCACAGTGTACTAGTCACTTATTTCTCATCCTATCTAATCATCATGATGCTACCAACATAAGAGATCTGTCGAATGGCAAGGTGGTCTAGACCCTTCATACAATATTATAACAGAGGGGAGGAGAGTTAAAATAAGGATGAGGGGAATGTATAAATGAATAATTGTGTTTATTTTGTACAAACATGAACTATTGCTGATCCTCTTTTATAACTGGAATGGAAGATAACTCATTCATCCAATCAGCAGCCACACACACCAGCTACTTACGTTCTTATTAGTCTCCTCTAGCAATGATACCACAACTGGCACAACCCCTGACATTGGTTACAGTACTTGGTTATACCTGTGGTACACTACAGTAGGCTATTTAAAAACAAACAAACAAACAAACAAACAAACAAACAAACATCCACCCTGTTTCTTCAAGGGCCAAACTAGAGAATTAATCAGAGATATAATAATGACCTTCATCCTACAGGTCTTTAATGGCATCACAAACCTCTATCATCCCCGTTCCCCAGGATATGATATTAATTTTTATTTCTTTCTTGGCTGGTGGAGGGCAAGTTTTGAAGTTTCCACTTGGCCTTTCTATTATGTATCATAGCTCTCATTCCATAGGACAGAGAATCTGAGAAGTTCCATAGTCTTACTGCTATCATCTAGAATTCTTCTCAGTCTCTGAATCATTGAATGTAAAACTTTTCTCTTAAAAGCTCTTAAAAAGAGTAGTAAGAAGATACAAGAAAGAGCTATTTTCAGAATTTCTCTTGTGTAGTTAAGCTTTCAGATCTCATATTAAGGTTTACCTTTCCTTCTTTTACAACCAAGTTATCTATTTAGCGAAAAGTAGAAAGTTAAAGGGTAATAGCTAATAGGTTGTCTTCTGGGTTTTGGTGGGTTTCCTTGGCTACAAATTCAATACTAGTCATTAGAGTCTGTTCAATTAATTGGTTTGAATTATATTGTTCTCATTTTCTCTAGAACATATTAACTGTGTTCTGAACACCTATTGGTGACTCATCCATTTTCTTTTATAGGACTTGCCTAAGTCTTGCTGAGATCTAACTCTATTTACCAGTTTGAGGAGATCAAACATTATCATGTGAAACATCTGCCTAATATCGAGTCTCCAGGAAATGGGAGGTCTTATCTCCTCTATAAAAGGGATACTGCTAGTTTGTTTCATGCCAGAGGGTACAGGGAAATCTGGGAATCGAAGGATCTCAAAACCATCTCCTCAAACTTTACATCATGTATTTCAGGGTCCTACTTTTTTTCTGTCTGGGCCTTGACTAAAGTTATGCCCAGACTGAAGCATAGGACAGGAATAAGGTATCATTTTTTTATAAAGGACCACACAGAAAATATTAGCAATTTTGCAGCCTATGTTGTCTCTCGTGTAACTATTCAGCTCTACCATGGTAGAGTGAAAATAGTCCCTCACTGAAAAAAGCAAACAATGGAAACGGAAGCATTCTAATAAAACTTTAAAGAAACAGGTGGTGGGCTGGTCTTGATCTGTGGGAAATAATTTTCTGAATCCCTGCATACAATTCTTGCCAGGATAGTGAATCCAATGTATTTGTATTTTTAATGAGTAAATTTTTGACTTTGTTACTGTATAGTCTTCCTTCTTATGAGAGAGAATGAGAGTCCTTGTATATATTCCATAGAGGCTTTCTGTCTTTTACAGTATGCCCTGAGTTGATAGTTGACTCACTTAAACTTTTCTCTTTTTTCAAGATATCTCTCGTGATTAACAAAATTCAATCTGAACACCAACTGCTATAATTATTATTTCCCTCATATCTTTCAAGTGCTAGAACAACTTCTTTTTTTTTTATAAATTTTTTTTTTCAACGTTTATTTATTTTTGGGACAGAGAGAGACAGAGCATGAACGGGGCGGGGGGGGGGGCAGAGAGACAGGGAGACACAGAATCGGAAACAGACTCCAGGCTCCGAGCCATCAGCCCAGAGCCTGACGCGGGGCTCGAACTCACGGACCGCGAGATCGTGACCTGGCTGAAGTCGGACGCTTAACCGACTGCGCCACCCAGGCGCCCCTAGAACAACTTCTTAAGGCCTATCTTTCCAAAACTCTGCAAAGCAAAGAAAATTTGGGCAATCACGATGCTCCACCAAGCTAGGATTCCACCACTTGTTGCAAGTGAATGAAGAGTGATTCAATTCCAGATTTCCAACCAGAGTGCTCACTAAGTTCTCCCAAACACATTTAGGTTTATTTAACAACCCCCACCCCATATTGTTGTTTCTTGGAATTAATAACCTCACCCACCACCCAATTCCTCCAGCCAGCTGCTGGATCTGGCAAGACATTCTTTTTTTTTTTTAATTGTTTTTGCTAATGTTTATTTACTTTTGAGAGAGAGAGAGAGAGAGGCAGAGTGCGAGTGGGGGAGGGACAGAGAGAGAGGGAGGTACAGAATCCGAAGCAGGCTCCAGGCTCTGAGCTGTCAGCACAGAGCCCGACTCAGGGCTCGAACTCACGAACCAAGGGATCATGACCTGAGCTGAAGTCAGTTGCTCAACCGACCGAACCACCCAGGCGCCCCATGGCAAGGAATTCTTTAATGAAAGGAGAACACTTCCTTGTTTATAATAAAGGTTGCTGAGTTTCAGAAAATCATTTATCCAAAACTTTTTAGACTTAACATTTGGGGTACATTTTTCTTTCTGGTGCAAATGGAAGGAGACTTTCTTGTGTATTCTAAAATCATCTTTACTCTTGTATCCAAAAGAGGAGAATCAGTCTTATTATGAAAATTAGAATATTGCTAATTGGAGAGTAGTTTCTCACCATCTGAAATACTTGCCTTTACTTTCAAAAGACTAGACTATATCAGACAAATTAATAGTTGTCTTTTTCTTTTTTTTTTTTTTTCAACGTTTATTTATTTTTGGGACAGAGACAGAGCATGAACGGGGGAGGGGCCGAGAGAGAGGGAGACACAGAATCGGAAACAGGCTCCAGGCTCTGAGCCATCAGCCCAGAGCCCGACGCGGGGCTCAAACTCACGGACCGCAAGATCGTGACCTGGCTGAAGTCGGACGCTTAACCGACTGCGCCACCCAGGCGCCCCTATAGTTGTCTTTTTCTTATTTTATACTATCAAACTGTAAAGAAAAAGAGAATATCACAAATACACACAGACACACACACACCCACATACATACACCAGAAATGAGGCTTTTAAGAATCGTAGGAACATGGAATATTTTCTTCCTGTACTTGAATTTTAGAAGAGATTATTCACAATATGAGTGACAATTTTTATTCTCAAAAGTTCAAATTTCCGAATGAGAGTTGATCTGAAATATAATTCCTGTATCATCAAATTATTTTTTCTTTATTTTATTTTTCAAATCTATTAAATGCATAAGTTCATCTTTTTTGAAACATTTTTAATTTGACATATATTTAGGGGGAAAAATCTGTGAAGCTTTGTTTTGCAAACAGTGTAAATTAATAGGATTAACTCAGTCCTCCATGATATTGAGATTTGGCTCTACCATAAAGGAGCTAAATCCAAGGTGCAGGTTAATAATATAGGAAGTGAGTAGAAATCATCTACCAATGTTATCTCATGCTAGTGTGCCCCTCAGAGGGGAGAATTATTTTGATATTTGTTATAGACCAATTGATATCCTTAAGTGTTTTATATAAATGCTTTTTATCCTCTCCCTTAGTGTTCCAGAAAGATGCGTAAGATGTACATCTGTGTTCTTATTCTGTGACAGCGATCTACAGAAGTACTTTCCCTTTCACTAGCTGCTAAACCTGGCTAGCCTTAGTAATTGGCCAGGTGATGTCTCTTCTCCATCTGTCACTGCTTCAGTAATCAGATTTAGTGCCCAGTAGAGATTTATTGTGAATACAAAAATAACTAATTAAAAAAAATAATGGTAAATAACCAATAGGAAATGTATATTATATAGAATCCCAGTTTACCATTTTACTTAAAAATGACCAGTAAGAATATGCAATTAAAATAAC
Organism: Prionailurus bengalensis; assembly: GCF_016509475.1. Taxonomy (NCBI): domain Eukaryota; kingdom Metazoa; phylum Chordata; class Mammalia; order Carnivora; family Felidae; genus Prionailurus; species Prionailurus bengalensis. The sequence continues at coordinate 146,071,944 of NC_057345.1, forward strand.
TATAAATCCCATTCCTAAGTGACCAGATGATAAATCTTGCTCTACATAAACCCACATTCTCTATATACCGCAGAAAAAAATTAAAGATCTTTGTTTTACATGAAGATCTGGAATTACAAGATTCTCAAGATCCTCTCTAAGATCTTTATTCCATAATTCTAACATAGAAAATGGATACTCTCTAGTGCAGAAGTATATAGCAAGAGGAACTCCTACGTCTCAGAAATGCTGCATCTTGATAACTTGTGAATACAGATACAAATTTTGGATTCACAAATCATCACCTACCGTACAGTTCAAAATCCTGGAGTAGTGGGGCAAATGTAAGAGTACAGGCTCAATTATTCTAGGAAGAGGTTAGCAGATAGTTCCTCTCTTTATACCTTTGACAAATAGAGAAGACATTTGTCACAAAATATACGCTCCTCCTAGAACAGGGAAAATATTTTAGCAATTTTTATTCCAGAAATTGTCATAGTTATAATTTTTAGCCTTCTTTGACATGCTTTCTGTATAGATCAGAGTAATATCATCATCTCCCAGTTTAGAATGATTAGTGAGACTACTTATGATAACATTTTATTTGTTAGAATCTTATCACCCAACTTTACTCATTTTTCTTATTTGAGTTTCATTCTATGGTTCATGAAATATCTCCCTTTTGAAAGTTTTTCTATAGTTAGAAAATACCAGAGTATGTTAAACTGGGCCAAACATTCTATGCAACCAATAAAAGTAAATCCAAATTAACATTTTCACTTTTTTTCAAGATTCTTCATAATTCAAACATCCCCAAGTAAGTGTTCCTATTGGTAGTAATTAAGAGCAAAATAGCTTCCCTCAGGATATTCTTATTTATTTATAAGAAAAGAAGTTTCAAATGAGTCAATATAAGACACTCCAAGTCCAAGTTGTCCAAAAAAGGCTTCTCAATATAAAAAATAGATCATCATTATTATACTTTAAGTTAAAACTAACTTTACAATATTTAAAATAAGTGACCTGTATCTTCCACTCATCAATATATAGTAAAAATTTTATTTTGTTTCACATCATGTCTTCCCCATTTCTCTTAAATTTTACTTCAATGAAATATTCTTTAACATGTTTTCATCCAATTTTATGTTCAATCTCTATGTACATATGAGAAATAAAATATATATTACTGTCATGTCCCTCTATTAGTTATATACATTTACACACATATATGCAATACTACATATGTACATATTACCATTGACATCTTTCTTTTAGTTACATGTTTTCTGAAAGAAAGTATAACATCGTATCAGTTAGCTACTGCCATGTAACAAAACCACTTCAAAACACGCATTTCTACAAAATGGCTGGGCAGTTTTTCCTGTCTTGATTAGGCTCATACATATATCTTTCAGTTGGTCATAACTCTTCTAATGTTTATTCAGCTTTCTTTATGTTTGAGATTCAGCTGACTGATCTCTGTCTTTAGGCTTCTCTTGGAGGTGGCAGTGTTGCCATGGAAAGGATAGAAGCAAGCAAAGATGCAAGCACTCCTGAGAGCTGGGTTTGACACTCAGAAGTCATTTTGACCGTATTCAACTTGTCAAAACAATTCACAAGACCAGTCAAGATTTAGGTGGGGAAGGCGATTTTACTTCTTGAGAGAAGGAGTTGTAAGATCACACTACTTTTGAAGAATTGGATAAAAAATCATAGCCATTTTGTAATGAATCTACTAAATTTTCCATTAATGTATGTCGCATAACTTTATTTTGTTTACCATTGTATGCCAGCATCTAGAAAGCTACTGGGAATAGGTGAGACACTCAAATATTTGTTAGATAAATGAATGTAAAATTCTATCCCACTAGGAAGACTACTAGTTACATGAAAGAAAATATTGGCTATCTTGTCAACCTTTATTCCAATAGGTTTCTAGCATGCTTTTCTAGAATGCAGAGGTTCAAAAGCTAGCTCCTTTATTTCATAGAGGCCGTTGTACTTAGCTGCCTGATATAAACTGGGCTTCTCAAAGCAAACATTTTAGAAATACGTGAATACATAAAATAAATTATTTGAGGCAGTATCTACTCTAGGAGATACCTGTCTTTCAGGAACAGTGATGAATATATATTTTTTCTTCTTCTATGCTATACCTGGAAGTTTCTAGTCTCTGGTTCTTAGGATTATATTAAAATAGTAACATTTCAGGTTCTAAGTTTTAATCTCTGGTTTCTCCCCTTTGTTTCCCTTTTACACAAAAGATTAAAATCCACATTTTAAGTGTCTTGCCAATAAACCATCCACTTTTGTATTTTACATTTTCAAACCATTAAAACACATTCTAGATTTTTTTGTGCCTTTTTTTCTGACTTTGTTCCAAAATGAATTGCCAGGAGTGGGTAGCAATTAATGAGCATAGAAAATTTCTGCGTAACATCTGAAACACAAACTTCAAAAAAAACAGAATGTCATCTAATGAGTCATGTTAAGTCTAACCAGGACCTCCTGCATACACTCCAAGACAGTTACCAACAATCCCTATGTGTATACAAATGTGAGAGTACTAAGAGCTATGAAGTTTCTAAAATTTGAATTCCAATGAAGAACTTAATTTTGTTCATATGACTATGTTAGTTGAGATTTGCCAATCCAAATTCGCAAAACCCTAGATTTGGCATTAAGTGAGAATGTTTATGTAGTACTGAACCCACAGAATGTGTCGAGTTATATTGGTGATTGGATGCAGATTTTTTTTTCCAAGGGAGAGGTCTCAGTCTTCATTCCACCCAAAAAAATAAGTAGAATAGAGATTTAATTATAGGAATGAACAGTAATTCATGAGAGGCATGGTTTATTAAAAACACATATTATCTGCCTCTTAGAAAATTGGCTTATACAGCAAAAACTTAATGTTCCAAATTAATGCATTACTCATGCCATGTTTCTCCAATAGTCAAGTTGAAAAAAAAAAATGTCTACATGAATTGTCAGTGTTACAAGTTAGAAATGAAAAGTAAAAATCTGATTTTCCTGATGTGTAAGTAAATAAGTTACAGTTCAGCTCTTTTATCCTTTTAAAGGCAGAATTTAAGGCAAAAATAAAATTTCACTTTAAATTAATATTACATTTAAATATTGGTTAATATTTAATAGTCAAATGCCCATTAAAAAGCCAAAAACTTGATGCAATATTGTTTCATACAATTATTTATGTTTTTTTGTTTGTTTATTTATTTATTTATTTTGAAACAGAGAGAGAGAGAGAGACAGCTTAAGTGGTGGAGGGGGGGAGAGAGAGAGAATCCCAAGGAGACTGCTCTGTCAACATAGAGTCTGATATGGGGCTCCATCCCACAAACCACAAGATCATGATCTGAGACAAAATCAAGAGTCCAACATTTAACTGACTGAGCCACCCAGGTGCCCCAATTATTTATAGTTTACATAAAGTAACATGTAGAGATTTAAAGGTAAATTAGTTCTTGGTGTAAGCGTTCTAAAATCAAAGGGGTTAATTTTCAAATGTTTTTAGCTCTAAGACAACTACATCCTGAAAATATAGCAGGTGAAAAATTTTAAGCATAATGTAAATTATTGGTGTGAAAGGAGTAAAAGCATTGCACTTTGGGGACAATTACTTTTAGAAAGAGTTTTATAATAGTACAGGTTAAAAAGCTAAGATACAGTTTTGTCTGAGGACAAAAATAATTTATCGACAGGACAGGAACTCAGTCTTCGTTTCCTTCTTCAGTGTCCTACTAAAATTGTTCATATAAAAACATAACTAAAGAATTTAAAACTTGTCTTTAATTTTTAATAGCATTAGTTAAAAACAGAACATAGTCCTCCGATATGTGACTTAATTTCAAAGGATACCACCTTAACCAATGATCAAAGTTAACGTCACCAAAATTGGGACAAACTAATCTGATGCACTAACAAGGCATCACTTCTGTGAAAATCTTGTAAGAAATGCATATCCTAAATCTGATCATGAGGTGATATGAAACACACCCAAATTGAGGGACATTCAGCAAAATAACTGGCCTGGACTCTAAGAATATCCAGGTCAAAAAAGACTGAGAAATGTTCCAGATTAAAAGAAACTACAGATACATGACAACTAAAAGTAACCCCACTTTAGAAGGCTCAAAGCTAGAGGAAACTTGTGTTACAAGAACATAATAATAATGATCATTATTATAAATGTAAGACATGCCATATTCTCAGCTTTCCAAATGACGAAACTCAAAACTAAGGTGTTAAAATGAATTCTTGTTAACTTCTTCACCGAACTAAAGGGATAGGGATGACAGCCTATAAATTGCATCATCTTGGTTACAGCTCCTCTCAGTGGCTTTATTTAGAATTTCACGTGGCATATATATATATATATATATATATATATATACACACACACACATATACATGTATATATACATATACATATATGTATATATATGTGTGTATACACACACACACACACACACACACACACATGCACACACACAGAAGTACTCCTAATTTTATGGCCCCACAGAAATTTAGCTATATAAATAAAGTAAGAAGGAGTTTTTGAAAGACAACTACTTAGGTTCTTTCGTATATTTGAAAAATTCGAAAACCAGGCTACTTAAAATATATGAAGTAACCAGATTCTTCTAGTTAACCAATCATGATTACAATCTTTTTACATAGGAGATACCAAAACAAAATTTTTATTGTTTTGAAGCTAGAACTATCACTGAGGGAGCAGAGCTGGGCTATAAAAACTAATGTACAAATATAATAGTATGTTGCAACTTTTATTTCTTGCCCGTGTTTTCCTAGGAAATTGTGTTTGAGGTGTGGAAGTGAAAGTGTAACTCATAACAACATATGTTTGTTTTCTTTCATTTCGGCAATCAATGTAAAGCTAAATTTCTTATGTCTTAGCCACTCAAAAACACACAAGATAACAATGCCCATTTAAAAAAGTATGAAAAGATGTTGAGCTAATATTTTGAATATATAAATTACGTGTTCCAGTCTGAGAGTTTTTGATCATTAGATCTGTAAACTAGAGAAAGGTGAAGCAGAAAGAGAAATGAGAAGCTGACATAATAAATAGGATTTAAAATTTTCTTGTCTGGTAGTAGACACTGTGTGTTTGTGTGGGAGGCAGAGTGATTGCTTGGCGTCCTTTCTTCCCCTGGAAATAGTTCTCTCATTTCTAGTGGGGGAGGGGAGGTTTGAATACCCAGCTTCTAGATGCATTTCAGATGAGCAGTAGGATTGTTCCACTTTCCTGGCCACAGTGAATGGTAGCCACCTGCCCCACTAGGATATACTGCCTTGGAGTTGCCCCAATGACCCTCACCTCCTGGCTTCCACAGCCTAACCCATTATGCCAGACTTGGTCTGCCATACCAGTAGAACATGCCCACAGTGATTGCACGCTACTTCCGAGATTAGGTTATAAAAGACATGGTGGTCTCATCTTGGTCTCTCTCCTCTTTACAAAGGATAATAGCTTTTTACAGAAAGGAGGAAGAATTCATTATGGAACAGGATATCTGAAGTGTTTCTAAGACAGTTGATAATGATCTGTTTTATAAACTTATAGTTATTTGTCATATAATTCTTTAAGTTATACATGTGTTTTGTAAATTTTTCTGTCTGAGGTTCATTTTGTAATAATATGATTTTCACACACACAAAAAGAAGAAAGATCCGTATTAGGAAATTCACGGGTAGAGAATTCATCTCTTTCATAAAAGTTAATTTAAAATTAAACTGCAATGTTGCAAATTAAATTACTGAACTATCTCAGAATGAAGGATTAAAGATGAATTTTGAAACTGCCTTACTTGATTCATTTTAGAGAAAAATGAAAACTCAAGATTCTGAGGTTGATGGAATTAAAGTATCTTCTTCCAGTTCCAACAATGCATTTCTGTGAGACTGGTTTCTCTATTCTTTGATTAAAATAAACTGCAAAAAGTTTATGTATATTTGCAGTGCATTTAGCATTGTCACCAACCTTAGATTGACAAATTAATCCCCCTGCAAAACAGCCCAATCTCATTTGATTCATGAAAATCTTTAGATGTTGCTTTGGGCAGAATGTATCCAAATTGTCTCATATAGGGATTTAATTTGAGCACTGGCTCTATCACTCATAACTAAATAGTTATATTTGTGAAACAACAAGAGTTACAATGGAATATTCACTATAGACAATGGAATGTATACACAACTATACAATGGAATAATCACTAGTACACAAGCATTCATGGAGTAATATAGTTGTATAATTTTCTTGTATTTGCTTCTGTGTTGTGTTTTAATTATATTTATTGAAATGAAATTTTGTCTGTTGCATCTAATAAGAAAAAGTTGGTCTTACATTTCATATGAATTAATTTTTAAATTTCATTTTCCTAGTAATCAATTTTTATTGTTTTGGGGGAGAATTTTTCTCTGCAACGTATTGGAAATTAAAAAGCCTAGTTCTTCATCATAGATAATATGAGAAGTACTTCCTTTAATGCTAAGCAGAAGATCTTTCATTTAATACATAAAACCAGTTGTGTTGCTACACGAATCCATGTTATAAGCTAAATGCTAGAGAATGAAATGAGAGGGAGGAGAAGGGAAGGGGAGATTAATAGGCAAAGATACATCATCCCCAGAAATTCCAAAAAATGTCGCTATAGACATGATGATAAATTCTATGATACAGGCAATCAGAAGCGTATAAGAATAAAGATGAAAAAAAAAAAGATTCTCTCTGTAAGCTCTGACTTGGCTTTGAAGGATGATTGAGAGTAAAGTAGACAAAATACAGAGAAAGAATCTGGAAGGCCAAGGGGAGGTCATACACTTATAGTTAGCTAATCATACAGTTAACATTTATTGAGCTCCTACAGAATATTTGGTATTTGACACAACTTTGCATACAAAATGGAAGATGCAGGACATAATCTTTTGTGACTGACTTCCTTTACTTAATAAATGATTATGAGATTCATCTATGCTATGGCATATATCTCTAGTTTATTTGTTTCCATTGATGGATGGTGTTCTCTAGAAAGAATATACCCCAATATATTCATCTATTCTATCACTGTTGGTCCTTTGGAACTATGACTGATGCTGCCATAAACATTCTTATAATACCCTTTGTTATGTATCTGTATCAGTTTTGTTGGGTATAAACATGGGAGTGCAATTCCTGGATTAAAAGTTGTGCATGCCACAAAGTTACTTGATATTATCAAACTGTTTTCCAAACTCATACCAATGTACACTCCCACCGGGATCATCTGACCATTCTCCTTGCCCCAGCACCTTGCTGATATTTACTATCGTCGTTCTGCTTAATTTAAGCCATTCTGATATGTGAATAATAGAATGTCATGGTTTTATTTGCATTTCACTGATTATTAATAATATGCCCTCTTTATATGATTATTACCTATTTTAATTCCTTCTTTGATGAAGCAGCTGTTCAAGTAATGCTCTTCTCAGAAAGAAAAAAGTCTAGGGGCGCCTGGGTGGTTCAGTTGGTTGAGTGTCAGACTCTCTTTCTTTCTTTTTTTAATTTTTTTTATTTTTTAAGTTTATTTATTTTGAGAGAGATGGAGAACAAGCAGGGGAGGGGGCAGAGAGAGAGGGAAAATGAGAAAATCCCAGGCAGGCTCTGCACAGCCATTGCATAGTGCAACATGGGGCTCAAACTGACGAAACCATGAGACCATGACCTGAGCTGAAACCAAGTCCCATGACTAGCTGACTGAGCCACCGAGGTGCCCCGAATGTCTAACTGTTGATTTTGGCTCAGGTCATGATTGAGATCCATGCTGGGCTCTGTGCTGAATGTGGAGTCTGCCAAAGATTCTGTGTCTCCCTCTGCCCCCTCCCCTGCTCACATGCTCTGTCTCTATAAAATTAAAAAAAAAAAATTAAAGAGTCTAGTGAAAAATCAATTTGAGATTGTAAGAAATATAATGACATTCTTTTGAAAGGCCCCAGTTTGACCTACTACTGGAACATAGAGGTGAAGATGTCCAGCAAACTGTTTGAAAGTGGCTCAGAGCTTGGGAGAGAAGGCAAACATGACTCCTAAACCTTTTCAAAGACAGGGAACAAAAAGTCAAGAGAGAAGTTAGAACAAAGATCACATTTTTTATAGAGCTATAAAGAAAGGAAGATAACAAAGACAGATTTAATGATCAAAAAGTTATTGATGAAGTTAGTAGAGTTAAATGACTTCTGTCTTAGAGAAGTAATTGGTCTGGACTCATCTACTGAATTGTTTCGAGTGTTCTACATAAACAGGGGCATCTGGGTGGCTCAGTCAGTTAAGTGTCCAACACTTGATTTCAGCTCAGGTCATGATCTCACAGTCTGTGAGACTGAACCCCACATGGGGCTCTCCACTGACAGTACGGAACCTGCTTGGGATTCTCTCTCTCCCTCTCTCTCTGCCCCTCCCCTGCTCATGAATGCCATCTCTCTCTCTCTCTCTCTCTCTCTCTCTGTATCTCTCTCAAAAATAAACTTTAAAAGAAAACTGTATAAACAAAATCTCTTCTCTGTTGCTATACCTGTCATAGGAGACTTGGCTTTTTTTCCAGATTTCTTTCTCTGAAATTTTGTAGTTCCAACTCTCTTCAATTGCTATGGATCTAATCTGTCCTGAGGCAGAATCTCTCTACTCAGTTGCTTATATTTGCTACTCCCTATATCTCTGTCAAGAGCTCCGACCTCAAAGGTTCCTGGAGCTTCAAACATCTATGAATTATTAAATAATATCCTTTAGTAAAATAGTCATTTCCAACATGGATTTTATGGACTTGGCCTGTCTTGTAATCAAATCTTTACAGAATTTAGGTTACAAAATTCTTGCAAAGACTCCCAGTTTTAACTAGTATCCTGCAAAAGTCCCTTTTAAAAATAAACAGCATTGTGGTGCCTAGGTGGCTCAGTTGGTTAAGTGTCCGACTTCAGCTTAGGTCATGATTTCATGGTTTGTGAAGTCAAGTCCCAAATCTAGCCCACTGCTTTCAGCACAGAGCCCACGTTGGATCCTTTGTCCCCTTCTCTTTCTGCCCCTGCCCCGTTCTTACTCTCTCTCTTTCAAAAATAAATAGAAGGTTTAAAAAAATGAACAGCATTAGAAAAAACCCAAATAAATAAATAGCATTAAACTGACATGAATATCTTAGTGATATAACCTTAATCTAAATCCAAATTATTATAGAACAGAGAGCCTTTTAAGGAAAAAATATATAACATAAATTATTTGTTTTTCTCTAAATTCCAAGTGACTCCTCAAATTTAGAGTATTGCAAACTATTCTATATTTCTGAAATAGCTGTAGGGATTCCTCTTCTCTCTTCATTTTTCTCCCTCCAAAGATTTTCTGATGCAAATTGAGTTTAAAAAAAGGACTAAAATGAAAAATACATGTATAAAATATAGAAAATTTTGTAGGCCATGGAATAAGACAAAAAGGCACATAAAATAAAGTTCAATTTATTTCAAGGGTAGAGTTGGAAGTGTTTTCTTGTGTATATTTAGATACCATGTTAAGATACCAAAAATATTGGTTTTATAATAAAAATATATTATCTGATTTTAAACCAAGGCTAGAATTTAGCAACAACATTTGTGAGTTAGAAATGTAAGATCAAGATCATTTTTTTTAAAGTGCAGAACATAAGGATAAAAATTTATTCTTGGGAACCACATTCAATTTTCATCTTCATTATCACTGGACACACACATAATAGCACTCCGGCTTAAGAAAAACTCTAAGATTGTTGTCCAATCCAATAGCATCATGTTTTATTTCTGTCACATAGCTTGCCTGCTCTAGTAATTTTACCATAGTGGATGGATTTTTTTTGACACAGGTCATCGTATTTTCTTTTCTTGTTTTTATTAAGTTTTTAATTTTAATTTGCTATAGTTAATCTACAGTGTTATCTTAGTTTCAGGTGTACAATATAGTGATTCAACAATTCTATACATTACTCAGGGTTCATTGTAATAAGTAGACTCTTTATCTCCATCACCTATTTCACCCATACCCCAACCCATCTCCCTTCTGGTAACCATCAGTTTGTTCTCTTTAAGAGTCTATGTCTCGGTTTTTCTCTCTCTCATTCTTTGTTTTTTTTTTCCTTTGCTCATTTGTTTTGTTTCTTAAATTCCACCTACAAGTGAAATCATATGGTATGTGTCTTTCTCTGAATGACTTATTTCACTTACATTATACTTCATATTTCACTTCCATTTCACTTCCATTAGTAGATGAATGGATAAAGATATGGTATATATGCACAATGGAATATTAGCCATAAAAAAGAATGAAACCTTGCTATTTGGAACAATGTGGATGGAGCTAGAGAGTATAATACCACAGTGGATTTTAATTTGACAACAGCAAAAAGGTAAAGAAGCACATTTTTATCTTAAGTAAAATATCTCATTTGTTTGTGTAACAAAACTGAACCCTAGGGAGGGTTCCAGTGTCAATATGGGCATTAACTATTAAAACGATTTCTTTCTTAAATTCAGATTACAAAATGAAAAAAAAAAGGAAGCTCTAATATTTTTTTTTTCCTACACAATGGATGAAGCACCTTTTTCACAAGATTCATCAAATACTTTGGAGTTTTCTGTTTTGAAATATAGACACCATCCCTGGGTAAAATACTGTATTTTATAAGTAAGGTTTACATTCAAACACCACAATGATCACTTTTACAATTAGTTGATAGGTAAAAGAGACACAATGGTCATTATTCTGGCGAAAACTTGTTATTTTTTAATAGCTCAATGTGAAACTGTTTGATAAAGTTGTTGGCCAAAAACCTTGTCATTCAAAATATAAACTAGGAACAGCTAACTCTTCTCATATTTTATACTTTTCCATAGTTTTCCTTCTTTTTTTCCTCTTTACATTTGTTTCTATAACTTTTAAAAGGGGGTAATGTTCACTTCTGAAGTTTTTAGTACCATTTGAAGTCAATTAAAGAAAAACATAAAAAATAGAACTTTACGTATCTAATAGAATGGCTCAGATCGTGAACCTGACAACATCAAATGCTGACAAAAATGTGGAGCAACAGGAATTCTCTCCTGTTACAGTTGGGAACGCAAACTGGTAGAGTCATCTTGGATGACAGTTTGTTGGTTTCTGACAAAACTAAACATACTCTTACCACACAATCTAACAATTTCACTCCTTGGTATTGACTCAAAGGAATGGAAAACATGAGCCCCCACAAAAATCTGTGTGTGGATATTTATAACAGCTTTGTTTATAATTGCCAAAACTCAGAAACAACCAAGATGCCCTTTAGGAGGTGAATGAATAAAGAAACTGTAGAACATCAGACAATGAAATATACTCAGTGTGAACAAAATCAGAAAAAATACGAAAGAACCTTAAACGCATAGTACTAGATGAATGAAGGTAATCTACAAAGGCGTATGATACCAACCATACGACATTCTGAAAAAGACAAGCTATGTGATAGTGAAAACATCATTTGTTGCCAGAGTTTGGAGTTGGGGAAGAAATGATGAATAGGTGAAATACAGAAGGATTTTAGGATAGAGAAAGTAATCTTTATGATGTCATAATGATGAATACAAGCCATTATACATTTGTCCAAACCCAGAGAATGTACAACACCAAGAGTGAACCATAATGTAAACTATGGAATTTGGATGGTAACGATGTATCAATGAAGGTTGGACAATCGTAACGAGTGTACCACTCTGGTGGGGGCTGTGGATAATGTGGAAGACCATGCTATGCACAGGGGCAAGAGATATATGATAAAACTCCTGTATCTGCCTTTAATTTACTGTAAACCTAAAACTTTTCTTTAAAAAAGACCTAATTAAAAAGAATATGAACAGTTTATTATTTCTCTCTGGCATTTTGCATACAATTTGGGTGGTTATTTATGTTCTCTCTAATTGTATACTATAAGAATATTTACAAAATAATACAAAATATTTACGTTAATAACCTTTTGTAAACATTATTTTCTCCTGCTGTCCAATAATTGTTTGATTTATTTATTCTGCATTTTTAGGGAAACATTAAATTGATCTTACTGTTTACTATTTATTTTTGAGAGAGAGAGAGAGAGAGACAGAGCATGAATGGGGGAGGGGCAGAGAGAGAGGGAGACACAGAATCAGAAACAGGCTCCAGGCTCCGAGCCATCAGCCCAGAGCCTGACGCGGGGCTCGAACTCATGGACCGTGAGATCATGACCTGGCTGAAGTCGGACGCTTAACCGACTGCACCACCCAGGCGCCCCACATTAAATTGTTTTTAATGTTTACTATTTATTTTTGAGAGAGAGAGAGAGAGAGAGACAGAGCATGAGTGGGGGAGGGGAGGGAGAGAGGGAGACACAGAATCTGAAGCAAGCTCCAGGCTCTGAGCTGTCAGCACAGAGCCCAAGGCGGGGCCCAAACCCACGAACAGTGAGATCATGACCTGAGCCAAATTCAGACACTTAACCACCTGAGCTACCCAGACACCCCTTTAGGGAAACGTTTTAAAAGTTGTGCTGTTTTTTTTTTTTTCTGGAATACAGGTAGGAAAGAATGCTAAAGGAGAGTAAAAAATTAGATGATCACCTGCCAAAGGACAAATTCAGACTTTATTTTTATCACATTGTACTTGATCCTTTAATAACTGTCATGATATATTCTTTTCTTTTTAATTTTTTTAAATGTTTATTTTATTATTTTTGAGAGAGAGAGAAAGAGAGACAGAGCATCAGCAGGGGAAGGACAGAGAGAGAGAGGGAGACACAGTATCTGAAACAGGTTCCAGGTTCTGAGCTGCCAGCATGGAGCCTGCAGCGGGTCTTGAACTTGGGAACAGTGAGATCATGATCTGAGATGAAGTCGGATTTTTTTTAATGTTTTTTTTAATGTTTATTTATTTTGAGAGAGAGAGAGAGAGAGCACAAGCAGGGAAGGGGCAAGAAAGACAGGGAGACACAGAATCCGAAGCCCCTGATATGGGGCTCAAACCCACAAACTGTGAGAGCCGAAGTCTGGCGCTTAACCGATTGAGTCACCCAGGCGCCCCTGAAGTCAGATTTTTAACCGACTGAACCACCCTGGCACCCTGTCATGATATATTCGTGACTGGGTGTCCCTGAATAAGATGCTCTGACTGATTTCTGCTAAAAACACTGAGTATGTTTTGCACATATTTACTGATGACCCTTTTCTCAGTGACATCATCAAACCCCATGCACACATTTCTGGAAGTGAGAAACCCAAATTCTTCTGTGTATGTAAGTGATATTTTAGCTGGCTGATGGAAACAGTATAAGGGGCCTTTTTACTTCACATGACAACACATTAATGAGTGAGGGCTGACATGTGAGATTTAAAAGATTAACTTCAAATCTAAAATTATTGGTCAAAGCACAGCAAAACTTCAACTCCATTGTCTAAAAAAAATACAAAAAATTCTATAATATATTAGAATCAATTATGCTTTCATCAGTTGAAGGGAAAGGTAGTAAAGTATTGATAAATACATTTATTAAGAGCACACTGGTTAAACCTAAATCCCAAGTAAATTTTCCCAATATAGCATTGTTTTTCACAGTACATATATACTCAGATCAAATATTTTTCTTTCTCTAGATTGTTCTGGCCCAAACGCCAAACATCTTCTCTAATTTCTCTTTTTCCATTTTTTCAGTATATAATCTAATAGCCTATTTGATCTGTCTTACTTCCAAAATGTGTATCAGATCTTTCTGCTTCTTTAAACTTTACTTGCTATCAACTCTCCAAACCAGCATCTTTTCTCATCTTAACTACTGCAGCTGAATCTGTGACAAAGACTATTAGGGCCACCGCCTCCTCAGTCTTTCGGTGTTGCCTCACCACATATCTGCTGGGCAGACGCCCATAAGATAACTCCTAAATTGAGGGTGAGGTGAATGAACCATGCACCAAGACTAGTAAATAGAAAAGTAAAATCCTTGGAATTAAGATCTTTGTCAAGATAAGCCCTTTTGATGTTGCCATTAGTACATGAAAAGTGGTGGAAGCACCTAGATCAAAAAGCCCAATAAGATTTTGAACAAAATCTACTGCCAAAGAAATCTTATATTTATCAGAGACACTCTGTGTTCTGTCACCTATCACGGCATAAGTCTTTGTACTTATTTTGACTTAACACCTGTTGCCAATCTTGTTTTCATTTCTCACTTCATATGATTCTACTACTTCTTTAAAATGTTATTTTTTGTAGGTAGGATATTTTGCTAAAGACTTGTTTAATGCACAACAATCATAACTTTGCACAATTAAGGCATCATCATAAAATTAAAAAATATATATATAAATTCCTACACCTAATAAAGTGAATGGTCCTTTTTTTCCACCATAGAAAATTATTTATGAACTACAGTAAACCCAAGCTCTGTGTAATACTGTATTCATGCCCCTTTTTCTTTTTTTCTCCTGGACTTTTTCCTCTTCACTGTACCAATTTATAACCACCAACTTTTGTTATTCTTCCATTCAGAAGAACTTAGTGTTTACGGTTCACTTTTGAAAGTCTCAAATTTCATCCTTTAAAGAACACACGATGTCTCCACATGAATTGCTCCTGTCTATTAACATTCACAAGGCAGATTTTTGAGGGGGGTGCTTCTTGCTTATCTCTCTCTAATGTCCTTCTACACAGCATCAATACACATATATTAAATTAATAAATACATGGCCTATATACACAGGTAAATACAAAGGCCCAACATCCTTGCCTTGAATAAGACAAATGTCAGAGGCTGTCTGAGCCTGAAAACTCACCATTGGGTCAGCGGAAGCTCCTGGTTATGTTTGCATTTCTACAAACATAAAATCAGTAGAGGGCAGTACATGATCAGATAGCTCAACTTTCTGGCAAATGAAGAACTACAAGGATATAAAAAACTCCCAAAGTAAGAGATTGAAAAAGAACTTCATTTAGTTATTCATTCATTCACCTGACACAACCACGGGAAATACTGCAAATAGGCAGGTGAAATACAAGCACACAAAAAGCAACACGGCAGTCTCCCAATTGCATCTCGCCCCCGGGGCTTGGCTATCTCTTGGCCCAGAGTTGCTGTGCTTGCTCTCTAGTTTCCACAACCATTGCCGTTACGCTTTACCTTCCAATTTTTAATATTTTTTATTTAAAAATGTGCATGTATAAAAATTCAAAAAGCATTAAATGTGTAGTCCGTGAATTATGAAGAAGCGACCACATCCATGTAATCACTTCCTATATGTAAAGGATACTGTGTATGCCGCTGAAATTCTCTTCTTGAGAGTAAGAGATTCATTCCTTCAGTTGTTGAGAGTGTCAGCCCCTCACAACAAAGTGTGTCTGTAGAAACTGTGGTTGGCCAAAAGTTGTTGCCTTTTTCAAGGTTACATTACCTCCCTGGAACAGAACTCATCCCAGAAAGTACAAGGCCCAATACCCTTGCCTTCAATAAGACACATCTCAAAGTCTTTCTAAGCCCCAAAGCTCACCCCTGGGTCAGCTGAAGCTCCTCCCATTTGTTTGCAGCTCAACTTCTTTTTCTGTCCAACTCTGCTTCTTTCACTCCTTTACAGATATTTTCCCCAAGAATCCATGAATGCAAATTTCTGCCACAGCGTCTATTTCCAAAAGGTCATGACCTGAGAGAGCTGGTAATAGAATTGATCCTAGAAAGCAGAATTTAAAGTGGGAATTTTAGAAGTGGCTCATTCACTGACCTCCTGACAACAAGGACTCTAATTACAGGTGGTAGAGAGAATACTGATAGCTTGTAACATACTGTAGCAATGCAATTGTTAAAACTTACACTGGTGGTGAGCTAGACTGGAATACTAATCAAAATGAATGCAATGGTGATATACCATCTCAAGCATTTGAGACATTCGGGGCAAAATAATAATTACAAAGACCACGTAATTGGATGGGACTAAGCATGCTTTGAAGAAAAACAATGAAAGACTACTGTGATTAATCACCAATTTAAGGTGAAGTGTGAAAGTCAGAGGGCTTCTTTGGCAGCATATAAAAAGACTCATTTGCTGAAGCAAGAGGGCAGAAAAAAGGTGATCATCAGGTCCAGGACTTAATTATAGTGGTAGCAGAGCTCCAGAGAAGGGTGACATTCAATCCCAGGATGTCTGCTATGCTAAGATCATTGCATTAATCGGTAAGTAGTGAGACTCTGGATTCGGAATAAGAGATCTGAGTCAATACACTTGAACATTTCAAGTGTCAGATTCCCCTGAACTCTCTGGGCCTGAAGAATTGGCCCACTCCTTGTTAGAGGCCAGTGATCCCCCTGGCTCGAGTATGATGCAGAAAAACTCTGATAAAAGAAATCATATGCACAAGCCTCAGCGTCTACCACCTTCTCCCATCCTGTACACTAGACTGATAAGTACGGTTAGCATAAAGTCGCTGAAGAAATTATGGGTTTGTTAAAGAGGAAAAAAGGCAGTTGCAGAAGTTGCTGCAGAACCTAGACATGTAAATCAGCAAGAGACACAAGAGTATATAAAACTCAATTCTGGGGGCGCCTGGGTGGCGCAGTCGGTTAAGCGTCCGACTTCAGCCAGGTCACGATCTCGCGGTCCGTGAGTTCGAGCCCCGCGTCGGGCTCTGGGCTGATGGCTCAGAGCCTGGAGCCTGCTTCCGATTCTGTGTCTCCCTCTCTCTCTGCCCCTCCCCCATTCATGCTCTGTCTCTCTCTGTCTCAAAAATAAATAAAACGTTAAAAAAAAACTCAATTCTGATGGTGCTATATATGTATATGTGGGTTTGAGAGATAAATTTAGATAAGGAGAATTTTATTAATATGGAAGGTCTGTCCCATGATAAAAGATTTCATACCGTGGCAAAGATCACAAGAAGTATTACTAATCAGTTCCTAAAATGGACAGTTCTTAGAAGCTTGGGTTCAGATATCCTGGTTCCCAGAGAGAGAACACTTCCACCGGAGGACATTGCTCAAGCCCCATGAAGCTTGAGATGTGACCATCACGATGTCTCCTTTGGCTTCTTGTCCCCAAAGAACACATCAAGGAAATACTGGCAGACTGAGTTGGCCCCAATTTTCCGGAATAAATAGAGCTACAATAGAGAAGGGGAAGAGTATGTTTGTCAACCACATAGCGTAACACAGTACCTCTTGCTACCCTCTGCACGGTGTTGATGGTAAGTGAAAAAAGTGTAACAGGTCTGAGAGGGCATGGTGACCAATGGCTCAGTTCTCTCACAAAATAAGCCATAGAGACCAGCAGAGGTGTGAGCTAAGGATGAGGAAGATTATCCTACATCTCATGGCTGTAAAGAAGGCGGTGATACCAATTGTGCTCTCTAGATAAGCTGCAGCTACTGATCTATGATTCATCTCAGTAACCTTCCTGTCTTAAGTTTCTCTGGGGAGGAAAAAGAAAAAGCCAGCTAGAATCCTGGAGAAACTCTTCGCACTTGGGGTTAACTTTGTACACAAAATAAGTGGATAAAAACAGGGCAAGGGGTGGGTTGTAGTAAATTCTGTGGTGTTTCATCCAGATCTCCCTTTCATGATTGACTTAGTTAGATGCAGCTTCCATGATGAAGTACTCCTGACTGGGTATCACAGAATAAAATCATGTTCTGAGGTCCTGAGGGTTAGGACTTTAATACACGAATTTGGGGGTGACACAATTCAGCCCATAACAATGACTGAGACTCTCATTCCATCAAGTTGATAGTTGTGTCTAAGTTGTGTCTAAATCTTACCCCAGATTGTGCCACTTCTCTTGGACATCCTTCACTGAAGGACAATGACTTGTCACTGCAGAGCTACAATGTCCAGACAGTCTTACCTCAATTTTGAGAAACACTAAAAGTTATCCCATCTTCTAAATGTCCCATAGGTATAGGTTCAGCTGAGGCCACTTTGCAGTTCTGCTTTCCTGTGTCCAATCAGTCTTCTCTCCCTCCTTTAAAGCTTACATTTCTTAGAGCACCTCCCCCCAAATCTCCGACGTGCTATGTGATTTAATACATGAGGTCAAGAAATAAAACATCACCAGCAACCATGGACTTTGGGTGATCTTGATGTGTCATGTAGGTTCATCAGTTGTACGAAACATACCATTCTGGGGGTAGATGGTGATAATAGAGGGGGTTCTGCATGTGTGGAGATAAGGGATATATGAGAAATCTCTGTACCCGCTGTTCAATTTTGCCATAAACCTAAAACTTCTCTAAGAAATAAAATCTAATAAACAAGAAAGAAAGAAAGAAAGAAAGAAAGAAAGAAAGAAAGAAAAATGGGAAATTAGAAAAAATGCAATAACAATACGAACAAAAAGTTACCAGTGCCTCAGATGTTCTCATAATATCTATCCCCAATCACCATTGCCATAGACGGTTTTACTTGTGACCTTTACAAAATCAAAGCTTTAATGAATACAGCCTTGACACTCAACTTTGTGATTTGAAGTCGGCCCACATTGTAGAATGCAACAATAGTTTAAACTAACATGTAATATACAATAGTATGAGTACACCATGATATATTTTCTACTGTTGATGAATATTTAAATTGTTTTCAGTTTGGGGCTGTTATGAATGATGCTATCATGAGTACTCTTATATATCTTTAGCTGTATATACATGTGGATGCATTTATATTGGCATATAACTAGCTATGTATTTTCTAGGGCAGAGGATATGTGTTTGTTAATATCCTTTAAGTGCTTTTTTAAAAATTGTATTGCCTAGTGTTGAGTTCCAATCATTTTTTATATTCTGAATAAAACTCCTTTAAGATATACATATTATAAATATTTTCCTCATTAAGTGCCTTTCACTTCAAAAACCAAAAAAACAAAACCAAAAGTGCTCTTCACATCCTTAATGGTATCTTTCCAATATTAACTATATAAATTTAGGTGGATTCAATTTTATCACCTTTTTTGGTTGTTTTAATTTTTTCACCCAAAAATTCTGGCCTTCCTTCATGTTACAAAGATTTTCTCCTATATTTTCTTGTAGAAGTTTTACCATTTAAGTCTCAAGTTTAGATGTGCTCATTTCAGGAAATTTGCCATCTCATATAAATTGTTGGAATTATTGGACTAGAGTTGTTTATAATACTTTTAAATTCTTGTTTACTATTCTTCTCTTATCTTTGAAACTGGTAATTTGTGATATTTTTTCTGTACCAATCTAGCTAAAGTTTAACAATCTTATCAGTCTTTTTTTTGTTGTTTGCATTTCTTTAAGTTTATTTATTTATTTTGAGAGAGAGCAGGAGCAGAGAAGGGGCAGAGAGAGAGAGGGAAGGAGAGAGAGAATCCCAAGCAGGCTCTGTGCTGAGCCCGATGCACCCACCACTGCCAAATCATGACCTGAGCCAAAATCAAGAGTCGGACAGTTAACCGACTGAACCACCCAGGCACACCAACAATCTTAGTCTTTTAGAAAATCTCAGTTCCGATTCCACTGACTTGTTTCTATTACTTTTTTCTATTTTCTATTCCACTGATTCATACTTTTATTCTCATTTCTTTCCTTCTTTTGCATTTGACTTGTTTTATTTTTCACTAGATTAAGGTCGAATCAGAGTTTTTGATGCTAGATCTTTATTTTGTCTAGCACAAGCATTTAAATTGTAGATTTGCCTCTGAGCAATACTTTAGCTGCCTCATACACACTGTGACATGTTCTGATTTAGTACTCATTAAGTTAAAAATATGTCTAATTACCCTTATTTCTGACCTATAGAAATTTTGTTTAGAAATTAGGAATTTACCTTTAAAATATTTTGGAGTTTTTTGATCTATTTTTCATTACTGATTTATACAGAGAGTCAATTTTCATCAGAAAATGTATTCTATTTATTTTAATCATGTAAACTTCATGAATTTTGTATGCCACAATGTATGGTCCATTTTGTAGAATCTTTCACTTGTACTTTGAAAGAATGTGAATTCTACCATTGTTAGTTTGCTCTATAAAATGTGCTTGAGACCAGTTTGAATGAGAATGTTCAAGTTTTCTATATATTTACCGGTTTTCTAACTGTATTTTTAAATCAGCTACTGAGAGTACTTTGAAATCTTCAAATATAAATGTAGATTTGTGTATTTCTCCTTCCAGTTCGACCTTCATGTTTTCTGAATAACTATCTCTATGTAAATACACAATCAGGATGTATATATCTTCTTGAAGAATTGACTCCTTTGCCACTGAAAGTTTTCCTCTTTATCTCTGATAAGAGTAGTGAAGACCTTGTCATATATTTACACAAACACTTCAGTCTTCTGGGGATTATTGACTGCATGGCATAGCATTCTTCCCTTCTTTCATTGAGTACCTGTGTTTTTATATTAACATACATTTATAGGAGACAACTGCGCCCTCATCTCTGGTGTTCTCAAGTCCCACAGGATTTCTCATGTACTCATACATTCTATTTGTCTCCATTACTCCTCAACTCAGCAAGGTTACTTATCTTTGAATGGATTCATCCTCAGATACCATGGTCCAAAATGTCTCTGGGGACAAAACACAGGTGAACTTAGGGCTCCCCTGGTTTATTTCCCTTCTCTTATTTTCTGAAATGGTTGTTTCATATATTTTGTCATGTTTTATTATTGTTTATGGTAGGAGGGCAAGTCTTCATTTGGTTGCTCCATCAAGGCCACACATTCTAAGGAATATGAACACAGAATAAGAATTGCCAAACAAGGGGTACCTGGGTGGCTCAGTTGGTTAAGTGTCTCACTTCAGCTCAGGTCATGATCTCGCAGTTGGTGGGATGGAGCCCTTCATCGGGCTCTGTGCTGACAGTTCAGAGCCTGGAGCCTGTTTCAGATTCTGTCTCTCTCTCTCTCTCTCTCTCTCTGCCCCTCCCCAGCTCATGCTCCCTCTTTCTCTCAAAAATAAATAAACATTGAAAAATTTTTTTTAAATTGCCAAACAAAACCCAATAAGCAAGATTTGCTACTAACCGTAGAATACATACACAAAATGTATATAATTTATATGTGTATATATACAATTTTGACTATGTATATAGTCAGTCCCATAAATGCCATGAGTCATAAGAGTTAAAAAACAAACAAAAGAGCAAATCTTGAAGCTATAAAAAAGATAAGAGAAGCTATGAAAATGAGTAGAAGTCTTTGAAAAATAAACAGAACGTCTAGAAATTAAATTGAAATTATAAAATGAGAAAAATATGAGTTAAATAGAATTAGATTGAGATGGGAGAGAATGGATAAGCTCCTAGATAGATTTGAATAAATCACATAGTCACTAAATCAGAATATATAACCATCAAAAAATGTTTGAGAATATTAAACAAGAATTAAAATTTTGGGAGCATGTCTTTTAATATATTCTTAATCACAGTTCCAGAAGTAGATAAAGTGGAAATAGGAAAAAAAAATGTTGATAAAGCCAAATGTGGTATAAAATTATAGATGTATAAAATCAATTCCAGACACATGTAGTAAAAGAGCAGAACAAAAAAAAGACAAGATCTTTAAAACACCCAATGAGAAGAAAAAGAGAGTTTGCCTATAACTCCTTTAACAATTTTAACAATAGTGAAATGTGCCCTATCTATGGGCTAAATGGTCTAAATGGCACACACCCATATATACACACACATTTCCCATGATTCATTTTCCTTTCACTAAGTGTGTTCTTTTATGCATGATTTAAATTTTTTAATGTAATTTGATTTATGCATCCTTTCATTTATGGCCTCACTATTTCCTCTCTATTACTGCCCAACTGTAAGGATGTAAAAAAATTAATTCAGGTCTTTTTAGTTGTTCTTTTATTTTCTTTTTACATTCATTTATTTGTATCGAAGTGTAGTTGATATATGGTATTACATTAGTTTCAGTTGCAAAATAGGGCTTCAACATTTATATACGTTACAAAGTCACTATAATCAAAGTCACCAAGATCACCATGGTAGGTCTAGCTACCACCTGTCACCATACACAGTTGTTAACATATTATTGACTCTATTCCCTATGTTGTACATTATATCCCCATGGCTTATATATTTTATAACTGGAGGTTTGTATCTTTTAACCCCTTCACCTATTTTGCCAGTCCCCCAGCCCCTTATCTTATGGTAATCACCAGTTGTTCTCTGTATCTACATGTCTATTTGTGTGTGTGTGTTTTGTATTTAGAATTTACGTATAGGTGAAATCATATGATACTTATCTTTTTCTGTATGACTTATTTTACTTAGAATAATACCCTCTAGGTACATCCATGTTGTCACAAATTCCTTTTTATGGCTGAGCGATAGCATATATTTTTGTATATATAGTTGTATCTTCTCTATCTATTCGTCTATCCACAGACACTTAGGTTGCTTCCATATCTTGGCTGTTGTAAATAATATTGAAATAAACATAGAGTTACAAATCTCTATTTGGTGTTTTAATTTTCCTCAGATAAATGCCCAGAAGTGGAATTGCAAGATCATATAGTATTTGTAATTTTAATTTTTGAGGAATCTTCTCTAATGTCTCCACAGTGGCTGTACCATTTTGCATTTCCACCAACAGTGTAGACGGTTTCTTTTTCTCCACATCCTCACCAACACTAGCTATTTCTTGTCTTTTTGATAATAGCCTTTCTGACCGATGTGAGCCGGTATCTCATTATGGTTTTGATGTCCTTTACACTGATGATTAGTGTGTTTAACATCTTTTCATGAGTCTGTTGGACATCTATACGTATGGAGAAAATGTCTTTTCTGGTCTTCTGTCACCCCTTTTTTTTGTTTATTGATATAGAGATATGTGAGTTTTTTATACATTTTGGGTATTAAGCCCTTATAAGATATATGATTTATAAATATCTTCGCCCATTCAGTAGGTTGCCTCTACATTTTGTTGATGGTGTCCTTTGCTGTGCAGCTTTTTAGTCTGATGTAATCCCATTTGTTGATTTTTGCTTTTGTTTACCTTGCCTGAGGAGACAAAAGATCCTCGAAACTTTGCTCAGCCTAATGCCAAAGAGCTTACTGCCTATATTTTCTCCTAGAAGTTTTATGGTCTCCCATATTGTATCCAAGTCTTTGAGTTTATTTTAGTATATGGTGTTAAGGAAGTCATCCAGTGTCATTCTTTTGCATGTAGTTGTCCAGTTTTACCAGCAACACTTACTGAAGAGACTATCGTTTTAGCATTGCATATTTTTGCCTCCTTTGTTGTAGATTAGTTGACCACATAAACGTGGGTGTATTGCTAGGCTCTTACTGTGTTCCATTGATCTATGTGTCTGTTTTTGTGACATTACCATACTATTTTGATTTATAAAGCTTTGTAATACAGTTTGAAACCAGGGAGTGTGATACTCACAGCTTTATTATTCTATCTCAAGATTGCTTTGGCTACTTGGGGGCTTTCATGGTTCTATACAACTTGGGGATTATCTGTTCTGGTTCTGTGAAGAATGCTACATTAGTATTTTGTTAAGTATCGCATCAAATCTATCGTTTGCTTTGGGTAACATGGACATTTTAACAATATTAATTCTTACAATCCATGAGAACAGTATATCTTTTCAATTATCATATCATCTTCAATTTCTTTCATCACTATTTTATGGTTTTCAGAGTATAGGCTTTTTAACTTCATTGGTTAACTTTATTTCTAGGTTTTCTGTTTTTTTATGAAATTGCAAGTAGGATTGTTTTCTTACAATCTCTTTCTAATAGTTCATTATTAGTATATAGAAATGTAAGATGATTTTGTATGTTAATTTTGTATCCTGCAACTTTACTGAATTAACTTATTAGTTCTAATAGTTTTTTTATAGAGTCTTTAGGATTTTTTATGTTTTATTTATTTATTTTGAGAGAGAGAAAGAGAGAGAGAGAGAGAGAAAGTGAGAGACAGAGGGACAGAGAAAGAGAGGGAGAGTGAGAATCCCAAGCAGGCTCAACACCATCAGTGCAGAGCCTGACATCCCATGAGCAGCTCGTGACCTAAGCCAAAATCGAGAGTTGGATGCCCAACTGACTGAGCCACCCAGGCACCCCTAGGGTTTTCTATATATACTTATCATGTCATCTGTAAATAGTTAACATTTTTTTCCAGTTTGGATGTTTGTTATCTATTTTTCTTGTCTCCTTTTTACCCTTAGGACTTTGATCAGCTCATAAATTATTATTTTATTATCATTTTTTTCTCTGATGACTAACTAGGACTTCAACCATAATTTATTGCAAAGTTTACTTTCTCTCATAAATTACATATGAGAGTTCTATCACGTACTAAATGTCCATTTATATTAAGATCCATTTCTAGATTTTTAATTGGATTACATTGACACAATATATTTATGACAAAGTTCTGTACTGTTTTAATTATTGGGTTCTCATACTATGTTTACAACCTTTGGGAGAAGTTATAAGTCAGTATCATTGCATTTTCTTTATAGAGTTTTTATTGGCGATACTTGCTTGTTTTTTATTGCATTTCAAAAAAGAGGAACCACATATTTTTTTAAATGTAAAAATTGCTCAACATCACTGTTAATCATTAAAATGAAAACAAAACCACCATTTGATATTATTTTACTCTTACAAAATTAAAGAAAAAGTAAAGTCTGACATTATCAAGGATGGTGACAATATAAAACAATCTAAACTCTTACAAATCTCTGGTAGAACAACTTTGGAAGAATTTATTATTAACTACTAAAGATAAACATATACATGTTCTATAACTATTTCACTCACATTGACTTTTACACACGTGTGATGGCTATGTGCAAGAATGTTAATAATGGCTTTGTTCACAACAGAGAAAACAAAAATATATTAAGAAACATTTCAAAATTTCTTAACAAGGAAGGGCTAAATGTATATTACACTTATATATACATTACTTGAATATGTATACAATAGAATATTAATTTTAAATGTATAAATATATTTTCTTTACAATGTATTTATGTATTACATACTTTAAAGCAAGGCAAAACCAAATCATATATTAGTTATGAGTGTATGTGTGTGTGTGTGAATCTATAAAGCAAACCAAGGGAATAAATAACCTAAAATTCAGAATGGTGGTTACCTCTGGGAAGAAAGAAGGTTGTGTGGCCAGTTAATGTACCCAGGAGGATTCAACTTTGTGCTATAATTTACAAGCTGAATCATGATGTTTTAATTTTGTTTCATCTTATTATGTCATATGTACAACACATAATTACTTTTGCATATAGGATATACTTCAAATAAGAAAGTTAATAAAATAGATAAAAACAGAATAAGAGCTCTCTTGAATTTTTTGCATCATTCAATTAATTTTGACATTTTTATTTTATACAAAATTATCGCTATAAATATGGTGATTTTCCATCTTGAAAATGTTAAAAAGCCACTTGAAAATACATATTTGTCCCTTTGTTGAAAACAAAATGCCTGCCAGATTAAATTAAATTTGAATATTTTCAGCTATATTGGTATTAAGCATTTCCCTTCCGTACCAATATGTAAAGTTGTTCTAAATCTGCTTTCATGAACATACCATTTGAGCTAATTACTTTATAATAAATGCAGCTCTTAAATAATTGCTAAACCTTGGGAAATGCTTTCAATAATTGACTTGGTTTTCATAAGCAAAACTTGTGTTATTAAATATAAATTAAATGCACATTTGAGACCCTTAAAGTGTTAACATACCAGCATGTTAACAGTGTACTGGAAATAACTTGTAGAATTAATACCCAAAATAATTCAAACATTGCATTCAGATTTTTACATGTTTTCTTTCATCCGAAAAATTTGTATAAACTTTCGATGTGTACTACATCATCTGTAATGAATGTGTTTTCCTACTTATTGACACAACCTAACTTGAAAATATTATATATCATAAGGTACAAATTTCCAGTTTGTGAGACCTAGAGAAAATGAGACAAAAAAGCTTATTTGGGGGCACTTGGGTGGCATAGTTGGTTAAGTGTCCAACTCTTGATTTCCACTCAGGTGATGATCTCACAGTCGTGAGATCAAGCCCCATATACAGTTCCATGCTGGGCGTGGCCCCTGCTTAAGATTCTCTCTCTTGTTTTCCCTTGCGCTCTGCCCCTCCCCCACTCACATGCTCACGTTTTCTCTCTCTCTCTCTCTCTTTCGAATAAAAAAAGGCTTATTTTATGGTGATGTTAGTATAAATCAGTGAAGAAATAAAATATTGCAAATAGATTGATATGTCTAAATGTTAAATTATTCATAATTAGAATTCATTGATAATTTCCATAAATTTTATATTCAAATTTTTATAAATGTTATCTAGTTGTGAGAAGAATGCACAGTTCTAGCCTCTGGTAAAGAACTTTCCATTGTTTTATCTCTTATTGTCCGTTTCTATGTATATATTTATCTTGTGTCTGCTTCCAAGAGAATTACAAGAGAGATGGATGGATGGATAGATAGATGATAGATATAATCTCTTAAGCATAATATTTTTCTCCTCATCAACCATTGTTCCTGCTAATGATGAAAAACTTTGTGCTGTGTCTCATACTCAAAATAGATTATACTCTCTAATATATTATCAATAAAAATATATTTTACTGAATAAATAAGGAAGGGGTGGCTACATTACGTATCATACATCTGCTTTCATAATCATCTGTTTTAAATATTTCTTTTCCAGAATCCCTCTTCCCTATCCAACTACCTCATTTTTCTTTTTTCTTTGTCTCTAAGCCCTTTCTATGCTTCTCAAAATTAACCTAAAAGTTACAATTAAATAGTTACATAAAAAGAAATAAATCCCACTCCCAAAGCATTTCTTTAGTGTACTCAGCCAATCCAGGAATCTGTGGGAGACATTCTAAGGCTTAAAAAAGACCTTTCTCTAAATGATGATATTTGTGTATGTATATAAAAACATACATGTATACACACATATATTTATATGCATACACAAATATAAACATGCTATATAGAAAAATAAAGAAGTTCTATAGGTTTCTAACTGTCAGAGATAATAACAAAATTTTGGTATTATTGAGAGGGGAATTAATATGGTGGAGTAGTAGAAGGACCCTAAGCCTGCTTTGTCCCTCAAACACAGCTAAATAAATATCGGATCATCCTGAACACCCAAGAAATTGATATGAGGACTGAGAGAACAAATTTCACAATTAGAAGGAGTGAAGAGGCCACACAGTGGAGGATGAGAGTTGTGGAGATGTGACTTGGAGGAGAAAATCACGGGTGCTGTGGAGGCGGAAGCTCTGATCACAGAGAGAGGAGAGAGACAAGTTGGGAAAGAGATTGAGAGAGAGAGAGAGAGAGAGAGAGAGAGAGAGAGAGAGAAATTTAGAGAAAGCACACAGAGGATGGAACAAGAAGAACACTTACCCCAAACTATTGACTGGGAATATGAAAGGGGCTGATTATCGTGAGTTTTTACAACAAACACAGTTCAAAGACTGGAGTTTCAAAAATCCATGCCATGGTTGATGTGGAGTCCAGTGGACACAGTGGTGCTCCTGTAGATAAGGAGGGCAAAGGCCCTGGAGCAGACTGTGTGATCTGACAATCCCCTGGGATTCAACGGGAGAGACAGTTCCCCTCTTGGAGCACACTTGGGAGGGGTAGCATTGCCTCTCAGGGGACAAAAGAGCTACTGGGGGCCTTTGAGCTTGCTCTTTCCTTAGCATAGGGGCAGAGACACTTGCTGAGGACAGCTAACCTGGACACTGGATTTTTTCTGTGCTTTACTCTAAACTCTAAACTCATGCACATTGGTACAACTGCCCTTGTATGGGACAAACCTGCATCAGCCCTACCATGGTAAGATCCTTCCTGAGGACCAAAGCAAAGCTTTGTTGCAAAGCTTCTGGTCTAGTGGAAATAACACCAGGCCTCTTTTAACAAGCAGACCAGAACACACCTAGTTAAAACTCACCACACACTGGACAAGGTCCAAAAATTCCCACTGGAGGCGAGGAGAATCTCTGCAGAAGACTGACCTGAGGGAAAGAGCAGCCAAAATATAGCAGCAGAGTGCACACAGCACACACCAGAAACACTTCCATAAGCACCAGGCCCTGGACAGTATATGATCTCTTCTTAGTAAAGCCACTACTCTCAGGGCACCTGGATGGCTCAGTAGGTTGAGCATCTGACTCTTGATTTCAGCTCAGGTTATCATCCCAAAGCTGTGGGATTGAGTCCCATGCTGGGCTCCTCACTGAGCATGAAGCCTACCTAGGATTATCTCTCCACCTTTGCCCCTCTCCCGGACTCATTCACTCTCTCTCTAAAATAAAAAAAAAAAATTAATTAAGAAAAAAATAAAACCATTACTCTCAGAAGCAGGAAACATAACAAGCTTTTCTAACATAGACAAGACAGAGACCTAGACAAAATGCCAAGGATAAATTCATCCCAAAAGAAAGAAAAAGAAAAGGGATCTAATCAAAGCAGATATAAGTAATAAGCCCAATCCAGAACTTACAACATCATAAGGATACTAGCTGGGCTTAAGAAAAGCATAGAAGATGCCACAGAATCCCTTACTGGAGAAATAAAGCACTTAAAAACTAGTCAGCACAAAATAAAAAATGCTAAACTGAGATATGAAACCAACTGGATGTAATGACAATAAGCACGGAAGAAGTGGAGGGAACGAATCAGTGATATAGAAGTTAAAATTATGCAGAATAATGAAATTGTAAAGAAGAGGGACAAAAATATCAGATCACAAATGTAGACAGGGTACTCAACAACTCATAAAGTGTAATAACATTTGTATCATAAGAATCCCAGAAGAAGAAGACAAGGGAAAAGGGGCAGAAGGTTTATTTGAGGAAAGTACAGCTGAAAACTTCTGTAATCTAGAGAAGGAAACAGACATTCAAATCCAGGAGGCACAGAGATCTCCCATCAAAATCAACAAAATCAGGCCAACACCAGGACATATTACAGTAAAATTTTCAAAATACAGAAATAACGAAAAAATCCTAAAAGCAGCAAGGCAAAAGAAATCCCTAACTTACAAGAAAAGACAAATAAGATTAGCAGCAGATCTATCCACAGAAACTTGGCAGGCCAGAAGGGAGTAGCATGATATATTCAATGTGCTGAATGGGGAAAATATGCAGCCAAGAATACTTTATCCAGCAAGGTTGTCATTCAGAATAGGAGAAATAAACAGTGTCCCAGATAAACAAAAATGAAAGGAGTTCATGACCACTAAACAAGTCTTGCAAGAAGTATTAAAGTGGACTTTTTGAGTAGGAAAGAAAGACCAAAAATGACAAAGACTAGAAAGGAACAGAGAAAATCTCCAAAAACAACAACTTTTTAGATAATACAATGGCATTAAAGTCATATATATCTTAATCACTCTGAATGTAAATGGACTAAATGCTCCAATCAAAAGATAATAGAATATCAGAATGGATAAAAAAAATAAGACCTATCTATATTCTGCCTATAAGAGATTAATTTTAGACCTAAAGACATCTGCAGATTGAAAGTGAGGGGATGGAGAACTATTTACCATGTTAATGGAGGTCAAAGGGAAACTAGAGAAGCCATACTTATACAAGACAAACTAGATTTTAAACCAAAGACTGTGACACAAAGAAGGACACTATATCATAATAAAAGGTGTAAAAAACAAGAAGATCTAACAATTATAAATATTTATGACCCTAATTTGAAGCACCCAAAAATATAAAACATAAAGGAGCTTATTAATAATAATACAATAATAGTAAGGCACTTTAACACCCCACTTACAGAAAAGGACAGATAATCTAAGCAAAGATCAACAAGGAAACAATGGCTTTGAATGACCCACTGTAACAGATGGACTTAACAGATATATTCAGAACATTTCATGCTAAAGCAACAGAATACACATTCTTTTTGAGTGCACATGGGACATTCCCTAGAATAGATCACATACTTGGTCATAAATCAGGTCTCAACAAATACAAAAAGACTGAGAACATACCATGCATATTTTCCAAACTTAACACTGTTAATCTTGAATTCAAACACATAAAAAAATTGGAAAGACCACAAATACATGGAGGTTAAAGAACATCCCACTAAAGAATGAATGGGTTAACCAGGAAACAAAAGGAGAAATTTAAACATACATGGAAAGAAATGAAAATGAAAACACGACTGTCCAAAACCTTTAGGATGCAGCAAATGCGGTCATAAGAGGGAAGTATGTGGCAATACAGGCCTACCTCAAGAAACAAGAAAATCTCAAATACACAATCTAATTGTACACCTAAAGGAGCTAGAAAAAGAACAGCAAATGAAGCCTAGAGCTAGCAGAGGAAAGGAAATAATAAAAATTAAAGCAGAAATAAATGATAAAGAAATGGAAAAAAAAGCAATAGAACAGATCAATGAAACTAGGACCTGGTTTTTGAAAGAATTAATAAAATTGATAACCCCCTAGCCAGACGTATCAAGAGCGAGAGAGAGAGAGAGAGAGAGAGAAATGACCTAAATAGATAAAATCACAAAGGAGGATAGATTACAAATAACACCACAGAAATACAAAAAATTATAAGAGAATACTATGAGAAATTATATGCCAACAAACTGGGCAATCTGAAAGAAATGGATAAATTCTTAGAAACATATTAATCACCAAAACTGAAACAGGAAGACATAGAAAATTTGAACAGACTGATAACCAACAAAGAAATTGAATCAGCAATCAAAAACCTCAAATCCAACAAAATCCAGGGGGAGATGGCTTCTCAGGGGAACTCTACCAAACAGTTAAGGAAGAGTTAATGCCTATTCTTCTCAAACTATTCCAAAATATAGAAATGAAAGAAAAAGATTTAAACTCATTCTACTAGGCCATCATTACCTTGATTCCAAAACCAGAGAAAGACCCCACTAAAAAGGAGAATTACAGGCTAGTATCCCTGATAAACATGGATGCAAAAATTCTCAACAAAATACTAGGAAATCAAATTCAACAGTACATTAAAAGAATCATTCACTACAATGAATCCCAGGTATTTATTCCTGGGATACAAGGGTGGCTCAATATTCACAAACAAATCAATGTGATACACCACATTCATAGAAGAAATAATAGGAACTGTATGATCCTCACAAAAGATGCAGAAAAAAGAATTTGACAAAGTACAGTATCAATTCTTGATAAAAACCCTCAACAACATAGGGATAGAAGGAACATATCTCAACATCATAAAGGACATATTTGAAATAACCACAGGTAATATTATCCTCAATGGGGAAAAACAGCTTTTCCTGTATGGTCAGGAATAAGACAGGGATGTCCACCCCCACCATTGTTATTTAACATAGTCTGGGAAGTCCTAGGACTTCCATTTCACTATTCACAGAGGACATGATACTCTATGTAGAAAACCCAAAAGACCCCACCAAACAATTGCTAGAACTGATACACAGATTCAGTAAATTCACAGAATATAAAATTAAATACAGAAATCTGTTGCATTTCTTTACAACAATAATGGAGTAGCAGAAAAGGAAATCAAGGAACCATTAAATACTAGGAATAAACCTAACCAAAGAGGTAAAAGATCTGTACTCTACAAACTAGAAAACATTTATGAAAGAAATCGAATATGACACAAAGAAATGGAAAAACTTTCCATGCTCATGCATCGGAAAAACAAATATTGTTATAAACAAATATTATCTACTCAACCCAAAGCAATCTACACATTTAATATAATCCCTATCAAAATACCACCAGCATTTTTCACAGAACTAGAACAACAATCCTAAAATTTGTAGGATTTTAAAAAGACACCGAGTAGCCAAAGCAATCTTGAAAAATAAAAGGAAAGCTGGAAGCATCACAATTCCAGATTTCAAGCTATATTACAAAGACGTAGTTCTCAAGAGAGTATGGTTTTGGCACAAAAACAGATACATAGATCAATGGAACAGAATAGAAAACCTAGAAGTAGACCCACAATTATATGGTCAATTAATTTTTGACAAAACAGGAAAGAACATCCAATGGAAAAAAGACAGTGTCTTCAACAAATGGTGTTGGGACAACTGGACAACAACACGCAGAAGAATGAAACTGGACCACTTTCTTATACCATACACAAAAATAAATTCAAAATGGATGGAATACCTAAATGTGAGAAAGGATATCATCAAAATCCTAGAGGAGAATCAGGGAGAAACCTCTTACCTCGACTGTAGCAACGTTTTTCTAGATAGGTCTCCTGAGGCAAAGGAAACAAAAGCAAAAATGAACACTCGGGACTTCATTAAGCTTCTGCACAGCAAAGGAAACAATCAACAAACTAAAAGGCCACCAACGGAATGGGAGAAGATATTTGTAAATAACATAACGAATTAAGGGTTAGCATTCAAAATCTATATAGAACTTAGCAAACTCAACACCCAAAGAAACAATAATCCAGTAAAGAACTAGGCAGAAGATATGGATAGATACTTTTCCAAAGAAGACATTCAGATGGCTAACAGATACATGAAAAAATGCTCAACATCACTCATCATCAGGGAAATACGAATCAAAACCACAATGAGATACCACCTCGCACCTGTCAGAATGGCTAAAATGAACAACTCAGGAAACAACAGATGTTGGCAAGGATGCAAAGGCACACCCTCTTACACTGTTGGTGGGAGTGCCAACTGGTACGACAGCCACTCTGGAAAACAGTGTGGAGATTCCTCAAAAACTTAAAGGTAGAATTTCCCTACAACCCAGAAATCACACTACTAGGTATTTGCCCAAAGGATATGAAAATACTGATTCGAAGGGGCATATGCATCCCAATGTTTATAGCAGCACCATCAACAATAGCCAAATCATGGAAACAGCCCAAATGTCCATCAACTGATAAGTGGATAAATAAGATGTGGTATATATATTCCATTTATATATCATATAAAAGGAATGCCATAAAAAGGAATGAAATCTTGCCATTTGCAGTAATGTGACTGGAGCTAGACTGTATTATGCTAAACGAAATAAGTCAGCGACAGACAAATATCATATGATTGTACTCATCTGTGGAGGTTAAGAAACAAAACAGGTGAACCTAGGGGAAGGAAAAAAAGAGAGAGGGAGGCAAAGGATACGAAAGACTCTTAACTATGGAGAATAAAGTGAGGAGTTCTGGAGGGGAGGTGGAAGGGTTGGGCTGGGTAGGTGATGAGTATCGGGGAGGGCAGTTTTTATGATGGGCATTGGGTGTCGTGGTTAGGTGACAAGGCACTGAATTCTACTCCTGAAGCTAGTGTTACACTGTATGTTTACTAACTGTAATTTAAGTAAAATTGAAATAGTAAAAAAAAAAGATTTTGGTATTATTTAAGGATCTTGAGTTAGAAATCAACCCATCTGTATTCATAACACGTCTAGACACCCTGCTAATAAATTTTGGTTACCTATAACTTGCACTATCTTACACATAAGAAATATCAACCTCATAGCTCTAGTAAGTCAATTCCAATAAATTGGACTTAGCAACATATGTATGTATGGAATAAATATGAGAAAGGCAAAAACAAGCCTCCAGCTGTGATTCCTTTTCAATGATTAATGTGACAAAAAGGAATGTAAATGGTGTTTTGACCTGCACACATGGTTAAATACACTCAGATCGAACCAAGTCTCTTCCAGGTTTGTAACTGGGCTAAAGAGATGATTTCTTTTTTTTAACTTTACCACTCTATGGTGTTTTTTATACTCCTCCCATACTCAATTATTTCTCCTTTTTTTCGACACCAAGTCATGATAACATCATTTCTCCCCCATGAGCCACAATCCTTCTCCCTTGTCTCATCAAAATTTCTGTCTCCTGTTTCTGTAAGGCTATAGCTTTGACTTTTTAAAACTGGAAAAAAGATCCTCAGCTTAGAATTTTACATCTCACTTTAAGGATAAGATAGCAATTCTTCCTAGATGATTACGTTCCAGGACAATGTAAATATAATTATAATATATTGATGAAATGGCACATTCTTTAACGTGCTGTATTACCAATGTGATAGTAATACATTAATCTTTAGGATTATTTCTAATTACATATAAAATATAATTTAAATCTACATTGAAGTCTTTCAAATTTCTTTCTCTCATCTCTGATGTCTGTGCATTTAACTCAAGTTAAAATAGTTGTTTCAGTGGCGCCTGGGTGGCTCAGTTGGTTAAATATCCGACTCTTGATTTCGGTTCAGGTTGTGATCTCATGGTTGTGAGATCAAGCCATGCCTCAGGTGGAGCGTGGAGCCTGCTTAAGATTCTCTCTCCCTCTGCCCTTCCCCAAATCATGCTTGCTCTCTGTCTCTCTTAAAAATAAAAATGAGTTAAAAAATAGTTGTTTCATAGATTCCATGTTCCAGAAAACAACAGCTATTGTATGAAAATTTGTGCATATTTTATTTTATTGAAAAAAAATTAAGTTTATTTATTTATTTTGAGAGAGACACAGCATGAGTTTAGGAGAGGCAGAAAGAGAGACAGAGAGAGAGAGAGAATTCCAAGCAGGCTCCACATTGTGAGCACAGAGCCCCACATGGGGCTTGAACTCACGAAACCACGAGGTCATGACCTGAGCCCAAACCAGGAGTCAGACACAGCTCCTTGAGCCACCCAGTGGCCATGAAAATTTGTGCATATTTTAGAGATTATCTTACAAGTATGTGTTCATAATTTTCCAAAAAAATATAAGCCATGAATACACTGGATGAGAAAAATAATCCAAATAAAGAGGTTTGTCATAGATTCCAAACTATGTTTTAGAGAAAATTAAGTGCCTCCAGATTATCAGAGTTCCCACAGGGTGTGGGAGATGGAAAGTCAAGTGAGTAGATAATGCTTTGTTCATCTATTCTACCTCTTCTTTACCCAGAGACTTATTCCCTATCTGAACTGGTCTCTGAACATAAAATTTCATTTGAGAAAATTTTCTCAGCACCTCACACGTTTGAAAACATTGCATTCATTACTAGATAAGAGACAGCCTTGCAAGCCTTGAAATGACAGTATCTTGCCCTTCCTCTGTGCTCTCAGCTCCATGTCTGGTGTCCAGCACTGCCCTTGGCCATAGGCATCAGACACCCGTGGACTGCTAGCCCAGCAGTGGGTCTCTGCTCCTCATCTCTTAACTGGATACAGACTTTGTTCCCAAGATCCTGTTTTGTTTTCATTATTTTAAATTATTTTTCTTTTGTTTTTATGTCATACTCCTCCCCGCTTCAAACAGGGTGGGGCCCTATAATCATATTCTTACCTCATGACTCTATTCCTTAGTGCATAATGTAATGCACTATGAGTAAACACCTAACTCAAACAGGGTCAATGAGAAGCTCTTTTCTTGGAGTAGAATGAAATCAGGAAGCGCGATGACATGACCCTGGTTGGGAGGAATGTGGGGCATATTCATCAGGAAACAGTGCCTCGTTTATGTATGCATCCCTATCAGGACTGAAGCTTGCAGTTGCGTGAGTTCAGCTTGGAACAGCTCCAGGTTGCAGCATTCACGTTCATAATCAGTTTGGATTTCTAGAGTTATTATGACTTTATGCCAGCAGATGGCAGTAAAATGTTTTATTTTTAAAAAGCACCCTATTCTAATTAGCACAAGTTGCAAAGGGTATATGCCTACTGCCAAGCACAGTATGGACCAATTTCTTTTAAGCTGATAATTGTTCATTAAATTAATGGATGCACGGCATGTCAGTTAAAGCCACTAGAATATTGTGATAGAGGAAATAAAGTGAATGGATTCTGGATTTAGTATTAAGATGAGTGTGGTGGCCTGAATTTTAAAATCCTTGTTTCAGTCCATTTTCCACTGCCTGTGAAAGTCTGAAATCATTCTACATCTATACCTTGGCAAAATATTCTGAGAAGTGAGAAGCTGGCACATGTTGGCATGGATACCTAACATCCACACCGTTTCCCTTTGACAAGTTATTAACAGAAATGTTTCACTGAATCTGATGGGCTTTGCTTTACTGAGGAAGCATTTCCTGCCAAAATATTTCTTTTCTGTAACGGGGCCAACCGAAATGGCCGACTGGGGTTCTTGCTTCAATCTTTCTTACCTTCTTTATTCCATTAGATGGAAATTCCATAAAGTACACTTTAAAAAAGTTGTTGAACATTTACTAAGTGCCTATCTTGTTCTTTCCTTCCCTCTTTCTGCTGCCACTGTCCTAATCCAGCTCTGTTTGAATCATCTCTCTCAAAGAATTTGAAACTGGCCTTTCTCTCTAGTGATTCTACTTTTCATCCATTCAGTCATCTGCAAAGAAATTAATTTTACTGATATAAGTTCTTGTGCCTGTTTGTGATTTGTCCTGCCTGTTTATTTAGTCGTGGTGTGTGTGGCCGGGGTGGGGGGGGGGGGGCGGCCTGGGGAAATCTGGACACCTAGTTTAAGTTTCATCGTTTGGGTTTTTCTTTCTTTAGTTCTTTTTTTTCCCTCTGTGTGTGTGTGCATGTGTGTCTGTGTACTTCTGTGTGTGTCCATATATATGTGTGTGTGTGATTCAGAAAGACGCAAGAACTATGCTGCCACGACATTTATCTTCCCAGAATCCTCTCTATTATATGGATAATCTTTTATATCTATTGATATTTTATACTGGTCTATTGATATATCTTTAATAATATCCATTCTTCACTCTCAGCATATGCAATCGGAATATATGGAAATATGTATACAAATAGTAATATTAGTTATAATTTACAATCAGTAAATTTGTAGGTGAATTTTTTTACTTTTGTCTTTACCAATGGAGTGTTTTTAATACATAGAGAGATATAGCTGTTGATATATGAAAAAAAAATGGTGCCAATTAGAGTAAAAATTTAGAGGCCCATCCAGAAAAACAAATTGAAAATTGGGTACCTCTTGTATGGTTAAGAAAATGAAAGATTTCCCTGTATCTACTCAGTCATACGCCAAAAAAGAAAAAAAAAAGGGAATAAAGAGCTCAATGTAAAATGGAAAGCTTTACAATAAGAACATGATACTATTACAGAGCAAGTAAAAACTTGTGTGCTTTTATTCAATTATTAAAGCTTAGGAATACCTTTGAACATGATACTTTGCATTTTCTTTTTTGAAAGACACACATTTAATGACAGAGATTATGCTTCATTTTTTTCATAGAGCACAACAGGATTTGACATTGCTGTAAATAATGATCAAATGATCTGTATATTATTTGTGTTTTATTCATTTTTAATGAGTATAATCAACCTATAAACACAGATTATTGAAGTTTTGCCTACACTCTTAGGCCAGTAATAACTGCTATAACCCTGAAGCCTAAAGTCATTGCATATCTGAAAATAGTCAAGAGGTAGGAGTCGAACAGGTGTGAGGTATAGATGGACCAGATCCTTGGCCAACATAGTGGAAATTACACAGTGGGCAGTTGCTAGCTCAGAAATGCTTGTAAGTATCTTACTCATAGAGAAAAAAATAACAAATAGGGAAATTAAATATCTGCATGAGCAAAATGGAGGAGGTAATATAAATAATTATAATATGCTTAATGCTTTCATCTTTATAATATGCAATAATAAATATTGTCTACCTTAGATATAACTGGAAGTGGAGTTAAAACATACTATGTAGGAGTTGGTGGAAATCTACAGAACTAAAAACAGAAATGATATAAACTGTTAACCTTAGAGAATGGAAATAAGAATGGTAAATCTTTGACTATTTATTGAATTCTGTATTATGATTTTTTTACATATGTGTGTTATTTTTATAGTGGAAAAACAAATGTTTATTGATAATTACCAATTGTGAGTTCTAAGACATTATATCAGAATGTTTTATTCTGAAGTATTTCACTTAAAATGTCTTTCCTTTTCTATTCTGACATAGTTCAGATATTTTTTACTTAGGCTTGTCAACTGCTTAAGGCAGGCTATTGTAAATTTAAGTGACCTGTATACTTTTTTATGTTATCTTGACAAAATAAAGTACTTCATTCACTATATATTACAGAAAATTGAGTGGTATCAGAACCCCAAAAAACATGTGTAAAAGGTAAAAAATATCATAGATAATAACACTGATGAATTGGAAGAACACTTTTTAATAAAATGCAGCTTGATAATTCGATGAAATTTTTAGGAATAATTGAACAGATTAGAGGTAATTTTATGAATATATGTGTTATTTCATAAGTTCTGTTTATTCAGGAAACTATTCAAAATTATAAAGATTTTTGTATTTCTACATTTCCGTAGCAATCACTTACCTCACAAAATGTTCACCATGTTCGCTAATTATTGTTTACTCTTTACAGTTATACAACTTAAAGATCAAATTGAATATAATTATTCATGAACCTGTAATGACATAAACATTTCTTTTTTAATGTTTATTTATTTGTTTTGAAAGAGAGAGAGAGAGAGCATGCAAGTGGGGAAGGGACAAGAAGAGGAGAGAGAGAATCCCAAGCAGGCCCCACACTGTCAGTACAGAACTGCACAAGGGGCTTGAACTCACAAACCATGAGATTGTGGCCTGAGCCGAAATCAAGAGTCAGATGCTCAACCAACTGAGCCATACAGGTACCCCATAAACAAATATTTCAAAAAATTAAATTCATGGGAGAATAGGCAAACATCCTATGCAGAAGAATTCAAAATTACCTATATAGATACTCTAAGAGGTCGAGTGTATCTTCCCCTTCATTAAGGGTGGGCTATACATAGAGATTTCCTCCCAAAGACTACAGTATAGAAAGGGAGAGTGTGGATGAAGAACAACTTTAGAGTCAAGAAGCTTGACAAACATTTCCTCAGCAAGGTGATAATGTCAACATCAACAGAACATTAACAGTGATCAACCAAGTTGGTAGTATGCACTCTTGATATGATGTGATGAAAATTGCCCTTTAACTCTCTGATATGACTCACAAGAATACACAATCCCAAGTCTAATCATGAGTAAAACATCAGGCAAATCCCAGTTGACAGACATTTTCCAAGAGCACAAGTATTCCTGAAAACTGTCAAGGTCATCAAAAACAAGGAGAGTATGTGAAACTGGCATAGCCAGGATGAGCCTAAGAAGCTATGAGGAGTAAATAGGATCCTGAAACAGAAAAAGGGCATTAAGTGGAAACTAAGAAAATCTGAAGAAGTATGGACTTTAGTTAATAATAATATGTCAATCTGGTTCATTAATTGGGCCAAGAGTAGCATACTATTGCAGTAAGAGTAACTGGGTGTGGAATAATTAGGGACTCTATTTCTTCACAATTTTCATGTAAATCTAAAACTGTTCTAGAATCAAAAGTTTGTTTTTAAAAAAAGCCATTAAAAATCAAATGGAGAGTGACATAACTTTATGTAGCCATTATATTTTGCAAAAAGTTTTCCTTTCAAAAGAAATGACCTTCTCTCTACTCAAGAGACTGCATTGCAATTTGAAATAGTCAAGTCGGTTCACTAATCACATCTCTGAAATTCACTAAGCTTCCCACCAGTAAGCAAAGTATGGCCATATGTATAGGCCATACACTAACCAGTTGGACCATTTCATGGTGATCCAATCAGTTTAGCCATCTTGACATCAGTGGCTCCTCATGACACAACTGATTGAGCAGCAATGATCAGTGTTGATGGTGCAAGTGTCAGCAATGATTGAATTGGCTGTTGCAGGTTAGCTGAGTTGCCCTTGTGGAAAGTTTATCTCCCGTAGTAAATCTACAGAGGCTTTCTTATTGGCAATTAGATTTGAAGCAGTAAACTAACATTGTCATTCCTATTAGCTACTTTAAATTATCCACTTCTTTACAACCTCACGGATGTTGTTTGTTAAACACTACATGTTCTCCTGGAAAAAAAAAATAGCCTTCTGTTTAGATTGAATGGTCATTTTGATTACAGCACTAGTGTTTACCTGTTTAAAGCAATTATAGAAAACATACATCCTGTTGCAGATATTGTAGGCTTTCCAGTCAGGGAACTAGTGTGACCTTCAAGAAGGAAAAAAATGAAAAAAGAAGAAGAAGAAGAAGAAGAAGAAGAAGAAGAAGAAGAAGAAGAAGAAAAATATATTTTATATGAGAATCCAAGGATTTTTAAGGTACCGACAATTTTAAAATAATGTCAAAAACTCTGTCATCTTCCTATGTTTACCTATCACTAAAATGTAGCCAATATCTGTTCCTCATCCAACGTGAAATTTTACAAGCTTGCCTGCCTCACATCTGCGCATCTCAAACAGTTTAAACATGAATTAGAAATGTAGTACTTTTCCCCTTCCATCTTGAGTCATGCTTATTCTAGCCTATTATAAAACCAAAACCTGGGAGGAATAAGTAATGCAACAAAAATTTAAAACATTTTCATTTCCCTAAAATTTTAAATGCCCAAATCTTGAATTTTGCTAAAGCCATAAGCAATGTGACCAACTCTAGGAAAACAGCATGTACAAACAAAATAGCATAGTCATTCATTATCATTTAATAACAGCATACTGTAAAATATTAAATAGGTTTTATTTGCCATCTTTTCTTTTCTGTTACAATGAAAAGCGGCTCTGAGTTCTGTGATCATGCAACTCCCACCTTCAAGTAATTTCTTCAGTCTCTACTAGATGGAGCCAAAGTATAAAAAATACGTTCATGTTAGGCTACACATTCTAAGAATTCTTAAGCTAAAGCAGTTTTATTTGTATAACAAAGAAATAGAAAATTATGAGAAACTGAATGTTTATTTTTAAGGCTACTGACTAGGACCCTGTGGACTTGAGTATAGTTCATTCACATATTTGTTTCTGAAAAATTCTGTATATGTCAACGTTACGTAGTAGATCTTTTCTAGAATCTTTTATTTGCTAGATTATTGACACTTTCTCACTGTAATATATTGAAAATATTAATTAATATTAATTTCAATATTAAATCATATTTTAATAAAAATTAACATTTTAATATTT
Organism: Prionailurus bengalensis; assembly: GCF_016509475.1. Classification (NCBI taxonomy): domain Eukaryota; kingdom Metazoa; phylum Chordata; class Mammalia; order Carnivora; family Felidae; genus Prionailurus; species Prionailurus bengalensis. Next base: position 146,112,982 of record NC_057345.1, read on the forward strand.
TATTAATTAATATTAAATTTTGAATATTTTTAAATACATTATTTTCAGTTTTTCAAAAAAAGGGAACAAGGAAGAAAAAATGATCAATGACAAAAAATGGAGAGGTGTGTTATAAAATCAAGGAGTAATAGTGTAAAAAGTAAAATACTTTAGAAATTAACATAGTTTTAACTATTCCCTTACATGTTTTTTCTTAAAAAAAAAGTGTTTCCTTTATCATGTTATCAAATTGTCCACATCCAAATTGTCACGATTAGCTAACAATGTAGTCTTCTTTGGCATTTCAGACAACTATTTTTTTTGTCAAGGAGAACAATCCAAAATACAAAACATGAAAATACTAAACAAATGTTTTCTGTTGTAATTTTGCTATTTTAAGTAAAATATTATTTTAACATCAGAGAAAGTCAGAAAATTTTAGTATACAAATAAAGCTGAAACTGGGGCACCTGGGTGGCTCAGTCAGTTAAGTATTGAACTCTTGGTTTCAGCTCAGGTCTCATGGTTCATGGGTTCGAGCCCCACATTGGGCTCCGTGCTGACAGTGTAGAGCCTGCTTGGGATTCTCTCTTCTCTCTCTGTCCCTCCCTTACATTCTCTCTCTCTCTCTTTCATAAATAAACTAAACAAATAAATAAATAACTGAAACAAACAAGTCAAAAACCCCTAAAACAGAATACTTCCTTTCCTTGAGAAGTTTCTTTAAATTTTCCCAAAGATTCATGCCTAAAAAGCCAACCATAAAAAATTGAATGTATTGATAAACCATCAATTTAAATCACAGAGTCTAATCTATGATTCCAGAAGCTATTTGTTGTTGGTACGGAAATAAATCATTTGCAACTCAATAACACTCTTTATTATTTTTTAAGTTCCCATAAATGAAGGAAGTACTTTTGAGATATGTGGCAGATGATTGAAATCTCAGGATAATGATGGTAACCTACCTGTTTGACTAAGTAGTCCCCATTTTAAAAAATGTATTTTGTCAGTTATTTTAGTAAACCATTTTTCTCTGGTTATATATTACCAGTCTTTCCAGATAATGTGAATAAAAGCTGGTTGAATCGTGAAAACTTTATCAATGAACACATTTTTTGTCATCCTTAAAAGCAAATACATTAGATGCATAATTCATTTCTCTGCTGATTCTACCGGATCAATTGAGTAGTTTAGTAATGTATGGGCACACCCTTTACAGATAAATGAGGCCTATCACTTCAGCGCAGTGTCTGTAACATATAGGCCGTCCACCCTGCAAAAAACGTAACTAATCAATATTATCAGTTCAGGTAAATAACAGCAGAGGTCCGAACTCAAACTTAAACATGTTTGTGGCACTGTGTTGAAAAACAATCTGATTGTTTTATTGATTTTTCTACATTTTAATTGTTTAAGTCAAGGTTGTATTGTTACAACATAAAAAAAGTTTAAGTGAATTACATTGTGAACGATTAGGCAGCACTTGAATAAACAGGTAAAAGAGAGGCTGTGATTCTTCAAAATACCTCAATATATATTATGATCTATACTGGGATTTTAGAAGAATTTGATTGCAGTCGACATTTTTAAAGTATGTCAGTGAACTAATTGTCAGCTAGTTTTCGATTCTTGTGAACTATTTGTAGACATAAATTGCAAAAAGCAAGAAGAAACTCTGACCAAGTCCAAAAAAATAAACGAAAGAAAATGAAGAAAATTAACATTTATAAGAGTTGCCAGGTCTAAGAGAACAATAGTACATAATAATACTTTGAACGAATAATTTTTCTTCCAAGAAAATTGAAATTCTTCCCATATATCATTTTATTACCTAAATGTTGTGTGGCTTTAAAGATATTATTGTGGTCCAAGACAAAAAAAAAAAAATAAATAAAGTCAATGAATTCGTAAAGCCAAATAATTTACTAATGAAATTATGTGTTTCTCCTGGAATTATTCACATATAACGAGTATGTATAGAAAAAAAGGGGGGGGGAAGGAGGGGGGAGGAGTGGCAGAAGAAAGGCAAAGAAAAAAGAAAAGTGGAAAAAGTTGGGGGCCGTACTTAAAATATGGAAGAAGTCTTGATTTGACTAATGATTCAAAAGCATTAATTTATAAGCTCTTACAACTCATTTATAAAAAAACATCTTAAACATTATAAGATCCTATAAAGGTTTTCAAGGAAAATGAAATATAATTGGTATGTTCATAGCACTGCTTTTGGCACATTGCATATCTCTTTTTATGATAATTGGCCTTTGTCTTGTAACTGGAATCAAAGACAGTAATTTTCCAAGTTCGGCTCTCATTAGTGTTGTCAGGTAGAGATTATACGCATCCTGTTTATTTTTTGTGTGCTGTTTTGTTTGTTTTTAAAATTTCTTATACAACCTGGTGTGGACTTCTATATATGATAAATACTTTGACTTGCAATTACCCATTTTTTTACTAATAATGTTGAATCAAAATATGAGACTGCTGGAAATAAGCAGGCAAATAATCATAATATGCTCGAAGTTATTTCCTTTCATAATATTTAAACAAAAAAAATTATACTTACTTTTAATATAGCACAGTTATTTTGGTAAAGGAAATGAATAATAGATAGTAAAGCCTCCAGGAAAAGAAATCTCATGTACAGTAGTCCCCCACGTATCTGCAGTTCCCTGTTCCACCATTCCAGCTACCCCCGGTCAACCATTGCCCAGAAGCACGTGATCCACCTCCTGATGTACAGTCGGAACCTCAGTAGTTGCCTAAGACTATGTCGCAGTGCCTACGTCATTCACCTCCCTTCATCTTATCCGGTAGGCATTTTATCATCTCATACCATCATCATAAAAAAGGATGAGTGCGGTACAATAAGATGTTTTGAGAGAGAGAGAGAGAGAGGAGACCACATTCACATGACTTTGATTCCAATGTACTATTCGATTGTTCTATTGTATTATTACTGTTGCTAGTCTTTTACAGTGCCTAATTTAGAAATTAAACGATATCATAGGTGTGAGTAGTTACCTAGATATGTACATATAGGAAAAGACATTCTCTATTTAGGATATGGTACTATATGCAGTTTCAGGCATCCACTGGGAGACTGAGGACTACTGTATACAAAATGTCCTTTTTTTTTTTTTAAAGAAAATATACATTCACTTCTCAATTTATTTGTCAAAAAGGAAAAGGAGTCAGTATCAACTACTGTTATCAAAATACAAGTATTTTAATTTTTCTACATACAAACTAAAAATATATGTAGGTTGCTATGGCAACAGGCAGCACCTTTTTCCATTCTAAAAATCTTATGTATTAGGCAGTTGACGAATTTTAGAATATCATCTGGAATTTATGCATTGGAATTTAAGATTTTTTTCCATGACAAAGGATACAATACAACTAGTAATTATTGAGTGGGGAGAAAATAGGGCATGCCACGTTTTTGTACCATAACTTTCTGTCATTTTTTAAGTCACATTTCTACATGACACACTTCAGGATATAGTTGATATAAAAATTTAAATGGAGCAATATTTTGAATGTTATACATTTTTTATTCTGCATTGAGATACCTGCAAATTTTCCCGTCCTCTGTCTGTATAAGATATGCTAAACGTATTCTGGAAAACCTGTCAAAAGACACGTTTTGTTAAATATCAAATGAGGGACAGTTCAAATTCATTGAGTGCACCCGCAAAGGCCAGTCAGTGAAGCAAGTTCCCCTCTACTTTTTTCACAGTCTTTTAATGGTTTATTTGTCAGCTACTTAACAGTCCCAGAAGTTTGTAATTGAAAAGGACATTAGAAATGATTTTGTCCAATTCGCGCATTTTCCAGAGGAAGCTGAGGCTTAAGAAGTTGTCTCATAAGTTCAAACCTATATAATTAGCTAGAGGCAAAAAAGAATCCATTTCCACTGATTTCAGTCCTTGTTCTCAAATTGCTTTTGCCAAATTTCAGGCAAGCAGTTACAATTAAAATACATATTACCATAAATTTGTATTTCTCTCAATAAAGTTACAGGACGGTTTCGGGTTTTTGCAGGACTACTTGATAAGTGACCATTGCTGTGGGGCAACGTGAATTACAATCTTGAAGAACTCTGACCTCCATTTTTTAGAAGATCTAGCTTTATATAAGAAGCAAAAAGCTGAGAAGCTCAAAAGAAAAGTATGCAATGAGTTTGGTTAGCCATAGTTTTATGAAGGCTATTTTTCAAAAGCAAAGATTAAATAAAAAGTATGCTTTCAGCACAAATGATTGTAAAGATCCACTGAATAGGCAAATATCAGAGATTCTATAAACTCAGGCACAGGCTGATGGAGACTCACAGGAGGTTTTACTATTGAACGTGAACTTCACACATAAAAAGGAAGTTGTATAAAAAAAGGCAAAAAAAGGGGGGGAGTTTATTTTCTTCTGTGTGTTACCCTTATGGATAATTTATCCCGCACTAAAAAAGATTTCTGGAGTGCTCTACTATTTCATAGAATATTAAATTAAAGTGTTCTGTAATAGCCAAACACTTGCCTTCTAACCTTACCCAGGATTTAACAGTGGAAGGATCAGTTCAGAATCTTACCACTAGATGGCATTGTTACACTTGAATACAATTTAAATAATACAATGACCAAATGAGTTAGTTAAATTAGTAGACAATTATCCCTCTTCCACTCCTCCTTTCATGTGATGACACTGGTTACTTATAGCCTGCAGGATAAGTCCTATAGGATGCCCCACTCAGTCAGGGCTGTTTTTTCACAAGCTCTCTTTTCCCAGCTTTCACCTCAATCTGTCATACAGATTTGACACCTCATCGTTCCAACAGTACTCAGAAATGACATGTATATAATGTGGAATATTGTGCACATTTACAGCCAGGGATCTTTCTCTTAAACATTGCTTGCTATATCTTGGCATCGCTGTTCTGCGTAGCTGGGTGTTCTTCACTTTCCACATATAAATAAGTGCCTAAACCAAAACACTATTATTATTATTATTATTATTATTATTATAATTTTAAAGCAAAAACCAAAGGACAGCATAACTGATTTCTGTCATTTTCTGTTAGCATTTTCAAGTTTCCACTGAGCCTCGTGTAAGCTAATGAAGGCCACGAGACATGGAGGGCAATGCTAACACATGATATTTTTATGATTCAGTGCCATTAATGCTGCACATTATAAATCAAGTTAAGTGGCGTTTCTATTGAAAGAGGTTCTTCTTTACTTCTTTCTTTATTTTTTTAAGATCAACAAGACCAGTCCAATAAACTTAGCAACCCATTTTCTTCCCTGGAATAGACCTTAGCTTTGTTTTCTTATGTTATCATAATCTAGCACTTTTCCTGTTCTAAATGAAAACCCACTGGGGAGGCAAAATCATTCTATTATGGGTGTTATCAAAAAGCAATACCATACTATTTTTAAATAAATACAACCCGAAATGCATTGTAAATTGTACCCAGCCCACACGTGGGTGATACCACCCAAACATTCTGTGTGTGATTACAGTACACCACATTTACATATTTCAGAAGAAGGAAATACAATGCATTGTGGGTGGTGGTTTCTATTTGCAAGAAGGGATGCTGGAAATACCTACCACGTCACAGAATGATACTTTTGTTTTATTAAGATAATAGGGCACAGTTTTTTTTGGCTGACTGTAATACAGCTGCAGTATCCATCTTCAGATTAGGATTGCCACTTTGTTCTTTTTCAGATGCCTCCCCCAACTCAGTATTTTCCCATGAATCTAGAAAATTAACTCTTTACATTCCTCCCACTAAAACCTTCTGAACACGTACTTTCAATTCCTATCAAAAGAACATAGATAACACACAGCTGACTGTACAACAAAATAAACCACTCAATTAATTCTTTACAATAAGCCATCAATTAACAAAGTAGTTGTAAACATTACATGTTTTAAAATAGAAATAAACTAAGATTACACATGAAAATTCAATTTGGTTGGCTATGAATATATACCAAGAATAGAAGTTTTACAGGAATGTATGATATGATGCCAACTTTTGTTTGATTGCTGTTACAACAGCAAGAATGAACTGGAAAACAATGCCTGGCTGGCCTGGGTCTTCAATCATCAGTTACCTGAAAGAAAAAGTAAATCCTATTACTACAATTCTCAATAATCATAGTGCAGAAATTTATAGTAATATGTTATGTAAATTTTCAAGATTTTATATAACTTTCTTGACAAAGAACCTAGGATCAAGATTCTTAAGCTGAAATCTGAATATGTCTTTTTACCGTTTAAACTAAAATGTTATTGATTTATTCAGAAGTCTGTTCATATGTTACACAGGCTTACTGAGATGTTAAAAGCAAAACATTTTTATTCAGGCCAAAAATTTTTTTTTTAATTTTTATTCACCCTTACCTCAAATTCCTTTTAATGCTTCTGAGAAGCACAAAATAAAATGCTTCTGACTCAGAATTTGTCTGCATTCAAGTGTATATTTCCTGAGAGAGCATATTTAACTACTGAGAGCATGAATGAAATAGGGAACTTTTTCAATATTGTTTATCTGTATGATTCCTTAACTTCAGGGTTGCCTAATGAACTTTGGTGTTGAAAATGAAACCTAGTTGTTATTCTCCCAATGTTCTGATGAACTCCTTCATTTGACTTGTACATGCAGCAAGTTAAAGATTTTTAGTACACTATGCCAAAGTCAAAATGTCACTTATTATAATTTATGATACATATACATTTTGTGTATAGAAAAAAAAAGATGTCTATCCATGATAGGAAAAAAAATGATTTGATCAACTGATCTGCATTAAAATACTGGTCTGCTGAAGGATATTTAAACTGCTCTGCCCTGTATATCCTAAAGAACAGATATATGTATCATGTAAGCTCCTACAGTATATTTCTCACATGAGTATCTCCTGCACTGGGTCACTAATGCAGTCTCTCTCCCTCTCTGTCTCTCTCAGTCTCTGTTTTTTATCTCTGTCTTTCTCTTTCTCCCCCTATTCCCCTCCCCCCAACTCTTTCACTCACATTTACATGGACTCGCATTAGCTCTTTTATTTCCTGAGTTTCAACTTTAGATTTATCTCTGAAGCTTAAAAGAGATACTTTGCATCAAAACTTGTAAGTAGAGCTGTTTATATCCACACCCTAGGGGAAAATAAAGTGCCTTCACAGGGCACAGAAATTCATCTGAAAAAGTTCACTATACTGTAATTTTCAGTATTTATGTCAGTCAAATTTGGCTAAACTAATTTTGTTCAGCACACTGATATTTTTTAATCTTTAAAATATGTTCCTAAAAGACAGACCAAAATAAACTACCCAAACACCTACTTGAATTGTCTGACTATTAACTCCATATTAACCTCTCATAGAGCTTTTATAAATAAATCCTTGATTGTAAATAATCCTGTTAGAATTGCAACACTAAGTGATGGCCATTTGTTTGTAGTGTGTATGCTTTCAGCTCTGTTTTAAAATTTCTTTGAGGTAAAATAGTGTACAAAAGAAAGTGGATGGCTTTAGAAACTTGGTTTCATTAGCATGATTGTAAATTTTTAAAGAAGTATCATCATAAATTACAGAGGTTTGTATATAAGTGCTACTCTATTTTGTTTGTATAAATTGCCTTGACGTTTTTTTCCATCAAAAAAGAATTGGGTTAAGATGAAAAAATAGTCTTTAATTATTAGGCTTATAAATGCATTTCACTAAAAACCCTACAATGCATTAATAGTGTTATTGATTTTATAAAATGAGTTCATTTTGGGTTAACACAAGGCTCTCTCAAGGGGTAGATGATGAGAAGTAAGTGGTTTCTTTGTAGGCATGAATGTCAGAGGGCAAGATGGCATAGTGAAAGGATACTGGGACTGAAATTTGGTAACCAAGCTTCTATCCCTGTCATTTTTTTTAGTTATGTCACTTTCATCAAGCTTTCAACAACACAGATCCCTCTTTTCCTCATCTGTAAAATGATACTACCCAAACTTGCTTAAACTTTCCTCTTGGGGAAGGGAATAATCAAAGTATCTTGATAACTGTAAATTATTCTAAATTCAAGGTATTATTACTCTGCACATCTTCCTGATGGGATAAATACTTTTCATGAATATGGGAAATCAAGTTTTGTCTGCTTTTAAAATTTGGCAGTGTTTAATAATCAGGTATACAATCTGGCAGTTCACAAGAAGTGCTTTCTCTTTTGCACCAAAAATAATTTGACATTTTGGTAAAAAATGGAAAGCATTTAGAATCTGAATATCAAATTTACAGTAATTGGAGAGATTTTACTCTCAAGGCACCTCACACAAATCCTTACAGAAATATATGTTAAGATCATTATATTTCTGTGCTCAAATATCTTTATGGAGAAACATATATTAATATATAACATGTAACACACATGTATATATTATACACACACACACACACACAAACACACACTTAAGTGATCCTATCTCACTGAAATGAAGAACACTAAAAATGACTGTTCTGGGATCAGATACTTAGTTTTCATTTTATTTCATTTTAACTCTCAGATTTGAAATTAATCCAAAGACCACCGTGGAACAGAAAAAAATGTGTGTGTCAACATCATCTTTGAAAACTCAACTTTGCCAAGCACAAGCCCTATTTTAGTCCTCAATCCAATTTGATGCAGATAACGAGATTAATGTGCAGGCTTCGTTTTAATATTGTCTTTATTTTTAAAAAGCCCTTTGACAGTGTCAAAGATTTTGATTAGATAATTTGATCACATTTCTCAAGCCAGATACAAATTAAAGTTGGAGCTAAAACAGAAAATCTTACTGTTTACTATTCAGAACAATCTTCCTATTTCAGGAAATGGCAGAGCTCCAAAAGCCACATGTGTACAAATGAAAATTCATAACATGTTATTCAAACTCCTGTTGTATTTGTGCAATTTACTAATTAGATATGGTAAGTATCAGCACTGAAATATCCTGGTAATAACATTAAAAAGGCAAAAAAAAACCCTCTACTTTTCTCAGTTCACTTCTCTTTATGAATGATATAAAAGCCTGTTTTGTGGCATAACTGCTCTGGGTATCAAATATAAAATAAAACCGTAAGAAGGCAGTGCATGTTTTAGCAGGAGACTCATTTTCTGTATGAGAAACAGAAAGACTCTGAGAGAAAGAATACTGTAGAATTAGTAATATCTGGAATAAATCAAAGTACTACCCATGTATACAATTTTTTTTTCAAATCAGATGCATTACATTATAAAAATACCAAGTCATTTAACTTCATTGGATCTCAACATGTAACCTTAAAAAGAATTGTTTCTTCTCAGAGTTATCTTCCCACTTTTTAAAGATGTCTTGCTTTATCTCACTTACAGGATTCTTTGGAAATTGATCCATCATATAAACATACCGTCTATATGTAATTATATACTTACAAGATGTTAAATTCTAGGTTAATGGTTTAAAAAAATAGAGAGGGTGTGTGTGCATGTGTAATTCTTTACAAATACAAAAACACTGATTCTCCAACTACTTCAGTTACTTTCTTTAGGTCTAATCATCATTAAGCTTCTGCTGGGCAGCTATTTTTGTTAATAAAAATAATAATAATATCCAACATTTATGAATATTTACCGTGCAGGACATTGTAATAAGTATTTGACATAAACTTTATCATCAAAACTCTTCCCTTTGTCTATGAGACCATGCTATTCTGACAATCCATTTTACAGCCTTAGAAAGCCAAGGCTTAGGGAAGTAAAATAACTCACTCAAGTCCCATATTATGGCGGTGCTAAAATTTGAAGCCACATGTGTCTGACTTTGGAGCTTACCTTCTGACTCACTATCATGTGTATATACTGCCTACTAATTTTAATATAGATATTTCTCATTAGCGCAAGACATTGCCTACTGATAGAAATCAGACTTGTATAAATATTTGCTAATGACCAAACACTTGCCAGTATGGTTTTCAAGGTTGACACTGTTAGCAGCTACATATTTCCTGCTTTCCAGTGCTAAATTAGGCATGTTGGATGTACACATTTTAGGACTCTGGAGTCAGGACACATTTTTCATGCCAACCTAAACACAGAACACTTAATTCATTTTCAAAAAAGGATGAAAGGGAATAAATGTAATGGGCACCTACTGTCTCCCGCAGGTTCCCATGGCAGCATAGCAGGCTCAAGAGCCATCAGACAGTGAGAAAAAAGAGACACAAAATGAGGAGGGCTGGATCTCTTACATGGAATCACATCAGAGAGAAAGCAGGAGCTAAGGCAGTATGATGTCTGGGAATTGCACCGGAGGGACAGATCCAGGGAGAGGTGGGCTGGCTTCAGTGGCATGTTCCAGCCTCCTCATTTCTCATCGCCTTGACCCTACTTTGATGATATGGGGACACACCTGCCCTTTGTCCTACAGTCTCTCCACTTCTTCCTCAATTTATTTCATGATCTTTTTTCTGACTTCCTTCCTTCCTCCCTTCATACATATGGAGACGGTCTTGAAAGCGCCTATGTACACAAGTGCACACATTCTTCTTTTTAATCTCACCACATCTTCTCATTGTATTCTGTTACACAAACTGAGAAAATCCCTACCACAGTGTTAACATATCATTATTTTAAAAAAAGAAAAAGAACTTTCAGATTTCTTAGAGACTGACGATTTATAGTGAGCATATGTAGACAAAGCTGAAGAAAAGGAAACTCGTGTTGTAAATTACTTGTATTGATAAACAATAAATGTTTTCAACAAATCAATGAGCAAATACATGCACACACACACACACACACACAAGCATTCTAAAGCTGCCATAATGAATGAACTGATCTTTTAAGTGCTGATCAAAATAATATAATCTTTCAACAGTTTTCAGCTTTGCCGAGTCTTTCTCTGACTGTTACTGAGAACAGCTTACTATTCAAAAGCCAAAGCTACTTAATGGTGGAAGAGTCTGAACCTCTCAGTTCCCAGATCAGCTCAAAAGCTCACTGCCAGCACAATCCCTTCGTCGTTACATATGTGGACCTGCTTTTCTTCTCTTTGCTTTGCTTGATATGTTAACATAGCTCAGGAAATCAAGGGCTAAATAAACCAACTAGAGTAATGGACAGGTATTTGTTTAATGCTTATGGAATTGTGTGCTGACCATTAATTCCTTCTTTCATTGAGCATCTTTCATATGCTCTTTGATTCTTTCGTATTATTTTCAATTAAATAATAGATAATGCTGGATACTTGGTCATTCTCACTCTTGAGACAATTATAGTCTTGTTTGTTGTTTCCCTAAACAGCCTGGTTATAAGAACCAGGAGTGCTATTTAAAAATAAAGATTTTCTTGCCTTCCCCCAGAGAGTCTGATACAGTAGAGCTGAGATGGGACCACAGAATCTTTAGGTTGGGACATATTTGTGACACAGTGATATAGTTGCGATGATTATTTGCCCAAGTTAAGGCAGGCTGTTGTATTTTTAACAGACATTGTGAAAGAAATTCTATATCAAAAATAGTTTAAATTATCATTTTTTCTATTTTGAATAGAATCAATCTAAAAGCAACCTCAGGGGCGTCTGGGTGGCTCAGTCGGTTAAGCATCTGACTTAAGCTCAGGTCATGATCTCGCAGTTCCTGGGTTCAAACCCCATGGTGGCCTCTGTGCTGACAGCTCAGAGCCTGGAGCCTGCTTCAGTTTCTGTGTCCCCTTCTCTCTCTGCCCCTCCCCCGCTCATGCTCTGTTTGTCAAAAATAAATGTTAAAACAAAATCTAAAAAAATAAATAAAAAATAAAAGCAACCTCATTATGCTGATTTAGATACTATGTGGGAAATCATGATGCCTGGGTTCTGATACCTATACAATGATCTTAGGAAAAATACTTTTATGTACAAATGATTAATTAACTATTAACTACTTAATTTATTGCTCAGAGTGTTTGGAGTAGTACCTTTAATGTCATGAGAAAAGGATAATAGGCAAATATTCAATGTATTTTTAATTATGGATGAACTCATGCTATCATTATTGTTTCTAGAATTCTCTAACACTGTTAGATATTTTCCTTAGTAACTCATAACTGTAAGGATGTATAAAAATCACCTTTTATCAAAAATACCCAATCAATCTTCCTTCCTGAGCTGACAAGTTACATTTTCTGATGGTCAAGAGTAGAAATGTGTATTTCCAAACAGTGGCTTTTGATGCCCTCATCACCCCCCGCTGACCCTACTCCCAGTAAAAAGCAATGTTCTCCATGGGCAGTAGAGAAGTTATGTCCAGACTGACTGAACAAAACAGTATTGAATTATGAGAAAATGAGAATAGCTATTACATCCCATTCTAATTTGTATAATTATTCATTTTTATAATATTGATGTAAAGAGATAACTACAGCCTCGTCACCATGAGTAAATGTATGATCCACTCTCTGAGAAGAGCTCTGGTCATGTAAAATCACAACTAATTAAGATATTTTGTAGTACATTTTAGAATGTGTTAAGATGCTTATTTTTTAAATAGATAACTTCTCCTAGCTGAGTCATACACTAATAAGAGGTAAGCTTAATGTCTTGGAGAATTTGTTTTGTGTCCCCCTTCCTTTAGCATCAACTTTCTGGAAACAAAGGAGGCAATTTTGGAGATGGTCAAATACAACTTTTTTTTTTTTCTCATGCTACAACCTATTGCCAACTTTTGGAAGAAAATTTCACCTTTTTAATTTTTTTTAATGTTTATTCATTTTTTTTGAGAGAGAGAGACACATCGTGAGCGGGGGAGGGGCAGAGAGAGAGGGAGACACAGAATCCAAAGCAGGCTCCAGGCCTCGAGCTGTCAGCACAGGCACCGACGTGGGGCTCAAACTCACAAACCGTGAGATCATGACCTGAGCCGAAGTCAGATGTTTAACCAACTGAGCCACTCAGCCACCCCAAAATTTCACCTTTAAAAAAATCTATACTTTAATCATATTTTTATATGATCCACAAAATAAGTTCAGATTTATAGTCTGAGATATTTGCTTTTTAACTGAATGCACAAATAAAATAAAAGGGTATTGATACAGATTAATTTATGAAAACATAATACAAAACCCTATTCTTCCCCATACTTTACACCCTGGATAATTCAGAGTTGATACAACCTTTGTAAGTCTCAGTGTTTTTGAGATGACTAAATGCAGTATGCTGTATGTTTTCTAAGTGTGGGGCACACAGTTTGTGTGTTAGCTCCCCCCCCCCAAAAAATGACAGACTTGGACAAGGTGGTGTCAAAGACTCTTCTGGTTTAGAAAAGAAAAGAAAAAGAAAAACAATACTGTTTAGCTCTATTATTGGAGGTAGAGAAATGATAGAGAGAGAGGGATGGGATCTCCAATCAGCTGACTAGTTGCAGCTTAGGTAGTCTGGCCTCACGCCATTAGATAGGGCTGTTAAACAAATGAAATTTACTTTCCACATTCTTCCTCAGTGCCAGTCAGTTGGGTGTTTTTAATCATCTGTGAATTTTCAGAGTCCTTCTAAAACCATTACTAAGATGTGAGAGGTTAATCCCACCTCCTGACCTTATAGAGCTGTGGGCCAGACCTTTGGAATTCTAAAAGGCAGTGAGGTCTCCTTCCTTCTGATTTCGTTTCACAGACTCCTGGGACATCAATTTTTAAAGGCCCAGTCAACAGATTACAGAAATCATTCAAGTTAAATTTTTATTAGGAAAAAAAATTACTTCACAAATACCCTTTCCTATGAAAATATGAACTTAAATATCTTTATCTGGAGAGGAATAATGGAGGGGATGGAACAAAGCACTTAAAAGATTTTTGTAATGTGGATATGCAGCCCTATGATTAAATAGTTTTTCTAGTGACTCTGTTTAAAAATTAGTATCAATTACTATTTCAAAGGCATCAAAATTCATTAGAAATAATTGGCCAAGATTCTTACAAAAAGAGCATCTGGGAGACAACTGTTGACAACACTTCCAGGTACACTAAACATCCAGAAAATCTTTCATTGGCTCAGTTTTTGGAAATGGGTTGTGATGTGTGGTAGGATTCCACCCTATTTCTAAAGAGGTTACCAACCTTTCAAACGTTCTTAGAATCTTCATTTTATAAATACAATATAGATCGTATTATAGAACATACCTAGTCAGTTCTGGAATTCCAGTTGTATTGGATTTCTTGTAATTTACACAGAAATTATTTCAATTCAGTAATTTGGGCTGCATTCCTCCATTTCCCATTTATTCCTATGATTGCCTGGCCTATAAATCACCATGTCTGAAAGAGTTAGGACACGGAATGGTTGGTGCTGTCATAGTCTTGCCAGGATCAGAGTTTTAGGGTGAAGGAACAATAGTTATGGGTGCTATTCTTAGTAAGTAAAGATGCATTTTAGGCTAGAATTTTGTATTTGCATTGTTTTTTTCCTTAGTTGTGGTAAAGTATTTGTAGTACTCCATAGGCATTTGTAAAGCAGTTGGTTGGGTTAGGATTTTGCCCTGTGCTCCTGCAACAAAATGAAGGAAAATAATCTCTATAGGGATCAAACATTCACCCTCAAAATCAGTAACAACTTTAATGCTAATTGAGCTGACCAGCTTCAGAACAAACCAGAAGCTAGCAAACCTAAAACTCCTGACAGTTCTGCTAATTAATCCAACCTTTGTTTACATATTACATTTAGGAATCTTCCAGAATTTAGGACAATAGAATTCTCATCTTAAAAAATAAGGTGAGAAGAAAAGTGGTCCTCTTGAAATCTTACAAAATTTCAAGTTTACCTCATATAAAATAATCACAGTACTAAAGCCCCTCAAGGGGGTCTGACCAGCCAGCTCATCAAGGTTTGTAGATGACAGCGAGCAGCTGACACTATTGAGATAGACTAGTCAGTCTACCAAAATAATTACAGGTAAAATACACAAAGCATAAGCAAAGGCATAAAGCAATAGATTGTAGTGACCAAGCAGGATTTTAAAAATAACTATATACTCCTAAAAGTGAATACCAAATTTGATTCCTTAACCATGTCCTTCTGCTACCTGCTTCAAGTCTTCTCCATCAAATTAAATGACAATGACATTCTGCCATTGTATAGGCAATAGGATTTGGAGTCTCACACCTATTCAACACCAAATTCTGTAAGCTGCATCTACAAAATATATCCAAAATCCAACCACTTCTAACCTTCCATCTACTACCAATCATCTCCTATCTAGATCATTTAGCCACTAGCATCCTATAGTCTACACTTAACACAGCAACCAGAGTAGCACCACTAACAAATACACCATATCAAGTCACACATTTATTCAGAATTCTCCATAAGCTTCTCATTTATTTAAGAATAATGCCCAAATTATTTTCCATGGCCTAAAAGAACCTATCTCTATGGTCTTCCTTCCCACTGTTCACTGCTGATCTCTAATCTTATTGTTGGCCATTTCTTTCATCTACTATTCTCCTCACTGGTTTCCTTGTGGTTCCTTGAGCAAGCCAACATACGACAACCTCAGGGCATTTCAATGAATGGTTGCCTAGAACCACCTCTAGGCTTCCCTTCCACCTCTAGGTTCCCTTATATGCTATAGATTAATCTCTTACAATAGGTGTCTGGTCTCTGATCCAGTGTTACCTTTCTGAGAACACGTTGCTGACCACACTATTTATAGCCACCCTTCTATTCTCTATCACGTTATCCTGCTTTATTTGCCTTCAAAATATTTACTAGTATCTGGTGTACTATATATTTCTTGTTTATTTTCTTATTTTCTGTCTCACAAAACCATTAGAATTACAAGCCCATGAACACAGGAATTTTGTTGTTGTTCACTGTTGTATTCCCAATACATGAAAAATATGTGGAACATAGGAGGAAATTAATAACATTTGTTGAATGAATGATGATGAATAAATGCATTAGTACATGAAAAAATGAATCAAAGGATTGTAAAACTTATTAAAAGCATGGAGTTTTCCAGAGTATGCCAATTAACTCTCATAAGAAGACGTAACTATCAAAGGCTTTTTTTTAATATTTACTTATTATTTTTCAGAGAGAGAGAGCATGAGCAGGGGAGGGGGAGAGAGAGAGAGAGAGAGAGAGAGAGAGAGAGAGAGAGAGAACATGAAAAGGCTCCAGGCTTGGAGCTGTCAGCACAGAGCCCAACGTGGGGCTCGAACTCACCACCTGTGAGATCATGACCTGAGCTGAAGTCCAACACCTAACTGACTAAGCCACCCAGGGGCCCCAGTCAAAGACTTTTAAAAATGCATTTTATAGGAAGAAACCTCCACAAAAACCCATGTCTCAAAGAAATATACGTTGATGTGCTGTAGGTACCCTCCTCACTCATTCAAGGGAGAGAGGTAGTAGCACATGACTCATCTCAAGTCTAATAAGCCATTTGGTAAGATCGCTTTGCTGCAATCACGTTGAAAGCTAGTTGTGTCTCCTTTGAAGTTGTGTAAATTTCAGAGGAGAGCAACATGTTCTCATTATCTTCAGTGCTGTCTTGAGGGTAAGAGATGAGCTTCTGAGTTACTGGGTGGGCAGCATGAAGGAGGGTTGTTGCTGCATTGAAACTGACCTGTACACCAACATTTTCTTCAGGCAGACTATACACATTCTTTATTTCTACAGCTGGTCATGATAGAAACTTGGTTGGTTTGGGTTATTTACCCAGGAGTATGATTCAATGAGCCCTTGATTATACAGCCCATAGAGGGTTTCTGCAGCTTTCCTATAACTGATATGATTATGATTGTAATTTTGCTTACAAACCCACTGGCATGAATCACTGGAAATATCCTACTGATAGAATAAATTTTCTCTATAAAGAGCTTTTCTCTTTAGTATACTCAAAGCTTTTTAACATGAAAAACCAGGGGCGCCTGGGTGGCGCAGTCGGTTAAGCATCCGACTTCAGCCAGGTCACGATCTTGCGGTCCGGGAGTTCGAGCCCCGCGTCAGGCTCTGGGCTGATGGCTCAGAGCCTGGAGCCAGTTTCCGATTCTGTGTCTCCCTCTCTCTCTGCCCCTCCCCCGTTCATGCTCTGTCTCTCTCTGTCCCCAAAATAAATGAACGTTGAAAAAAAAAAATTTTTTAACATGAAAAACCCAAAGTCATACACAAGAAACAACTTTTCTGTAAGTGAGTCATTAGATAGAATGGTGAAAGATATTTCCCTAACATTTACTTTTTTTTTCCCTTGAGTCATGAATTTTGCAGTGTAAAAATTATTATAATATATGGGTCACTGGATCATAGAATACACTTGATACTTTAGAACTTTACCCAGTGCTGAAACTGGATCTTTTATAAGTTGTCCCATGATTCTCTTTTGCTAGCTACTTCTGAATTTTAAGTTCATGTGGTTGAGCCTATGGAAAAAAAAATGCTAATACCCTACTCCCATCCCTACCTTATTGGCCACATTGTTTATGAACTATTGAGAAAATTCACATGTGTTTGCAGAAAGATTCTTAGTGACCTCAACAGATTGGGACATCTTAGCCAACTGATTACTAGGAGTTTCCTCCATAGCTGGGAATCTTTGATGAGTTTTCACAATTCTCTGGCCACATTCCAAAGGATTCACTGTGATTTCTTTTTCAATTGTCGCTAATCATTCATTCTTCTGTCTATAAAATGTTGATTTTCCAGTGAAATCATTAACCAATGCTCATGAAAAGCATTCCCTGTCTTTCCAGGAATGATATTTAATTAAATGTTCATCCTATTATTTTAATTCTGCATGGTGCCAGCGTATGTCATAGGACCATATCTATTCCAGCTCATTTTTTTCTTCCTTAATCTTAGTAGTTATAGAATTCTACAGAAGGCCATAAGTATATGTTGATAAAAACTGTATTCTAAGATTATGCATGCTTAACTGATAAATCTGCTTACAACTTCGGGTCCTGTTTAGGCCACGTGCCATCATCACAATTTCTACTTTATTATTGGGTGCTCCTGGCACATCAAACTTGTAGATGAGTGGATCAGATAGTACCATATGCATAATGGAAGGACCCATTCAGTCATACGGTCTCCTGATATTTGATGATCAGATATTTGTTTTTTCCTGGAGCTCAGTATCAAATCAAAGAGCTGGTTTTATATTTTTAAAGTTTTTAATATTTATTTATTTTGAGAAAAAGAGAGAGAGAGAGCGTGCAAGTTGGGGAGGAGCAGAGAGTGAGGGAGAGAGAAAATTCCAAGCAGGCTCCACACTCAGTGTAGAGCCCGATGCAGGGCTGGAATTCATGAACCATGAGATCTTTGCCTGAGCTGAAATCAAGCACCCCAAGAACTGGTTTTAAAAGGAAACCATATTTGAAACTGTCGTTCTGCTTTTAATCTAGTACCTAAAGACTTCTGCTAGGGAAGCTTTATTCGGGCTCCGTAGAGCATCCCTATTTGATATGTACAAAGTGGAAAATGGCAGAGCCACTTGTACTTCAACCTTCAATAGCTGAAGAGGTTTCTTTTGGGGCCTCACCAAAAGCTGGAAGGCTTTCAGTTTACCTGATAATTGTTAGAACACCACATCCCTATAGTTTTTGGCTCCAAAACCAAAAAGGAAGTACACTGCCTGTATGGAGATACAAGATGCAGCAAACTTCTCTTGTGTTATCCCAAATAATAGAATACTGTAATTCTATTGGATTTATCTCCGATCTGCTGGTATTGTTTAAGGTATATAAGGATACCTGCTACTTCTTTCTCTCTAGTTCCTGTCAGCAAGATGGTAGAAACGCAGTAGAATATTTAAATGGAGAAATATGGAGATGATCATGGTCATGGTCATTAAGAACTATATTACACTCACAGAAACTGCAAATTGATGTAACCCTGAGGAAAGTTGGTAATGGCATAACTTATCTCACTGCCATGTAAACTTTTTAAAAGTGCTCATTAGGTAAAGGGATTAAAAAAATTAAAAAAATATTTTTCCCCAAGTTAATACCTTGATATCATGGCAGAAATGCATCCATTCTTTAGCTTTAGTAAGCAGAATAGCAGTTACAGTTGGTACTGTTACCTTATTAAGTTTTTAACTACATATGTACTGTCCACGATCCATTCAACCTCTTTACTGGACAAATAAATACTTGTACATGGTAGGTATCACCAACCCTGTATTTCCCAGATTTTTGGTGATGATAATAACTTCTGTAATTATGTAATTCCTCCTGGGATACAATATGATTATTGATCATTTTATTATTTTTTTTAATTTACTATATTGGTAGAGAAGCAAATTTCTGGGAACTTCAGACTGTTACTTCTCATTACAAGAACTCTCACATCCAAGGTTAGGGAATCAATGTAGGAAATCTGCTATTTGCTAAGGCTGTATATTCCCACTATACAAAAATAGTTTTAGAAATTAACATGCATTTGTTTGTGGACCCAACAAACTTGCTATAAGTAGCTTTTGGATAAAACTTCATTATCACTTTACCACTAAAAGCCTGATATACCACAGGTAACATCTGGCTCCCCAGAAATTAGACGTAACTCAGTCAAAAGTCTGAGCTGTCAGCACAGAGCCCAACACGGGCTTGAACTCACAAACTGCAAGATCATGACCTGCGCTGAAGTCGGACGCTTAACTGACTGAGTCACCCAGGTGCCCCTATATCTGTAATATTTTTAATGAAATTGCAAAGCTTAAGAGCTTCTAACCAATTTCATACATTTTCTTTGGATTTTCTCTTTCTGTCTAATGTCTCACTTTCGTGTCTTATCATTCATGACAAAATTTCCACTTTAACATTTTGTTACACTCTGATGCTGATTAGCTAACAATGACAAATTTCTTTCATAGTCACTGTCCTCTAAATGTTCTCAGTTGACGATATTCCTTTTAGAGAGTGGCACAATATGTGTATTGTGTTTTGAGCAAATCAGATGAAAAGGAAGCAAGTGGAATATAGCATATGAACAATATTCTGCTAAGTGCCTTCTTCACATAAGAAGGAAAAAAAAAAGTGTGGGGAGGGGGTTTGGGAGAGGTGATGCACTATTATGGGGGAAAATATAAAATGTGATTCATTCGGTGAGAGAGATTATTAGCAGAATAGACCAAAGAAATCTCCCATCACCACCAAATTTTCAATTTTATCCCTACTCTCTTCTCTTTTATTAGTTTTGTGTACTCTCTCTAATTGCATTA
Source organism: Prionailurus bengalensis (assembly GCF_016509475.1). Taxonomy (NCBI): domain Eukaryota; kingdom Metazoa; phylum Chordata; class Mammalia; order Carnivora; family Felidae; genus Prionailurus; species Prionailurus bengalensis. Next base: position 146,133,157 of record NC_057345.1, read on the forward strand.
AACACATTGTTCATCCATCTGGGCATTCTGTAACATAGTTTCTAAAGATTCCACTTTAAGTCCTCTCTTTAGTTATCTTTTATTAGCTTGTCCTCAGAATACCTCCAATCTTTAATCCCTGCATTACTTTGAAAGAATTTCTTGGACATTTACACAAAATTATTAGAATAATTCCACATGAATGGGCTCCTCTAAGTCCTAAAAGTCCACCTTTCTTTTTGTGTTAAATAAATACCCAAATGTTAGGTGAATTCAATTTTCATTGTTGTAAGAAAGAAATTCTAGTAATTCTACTTGATTTTTCTTAGGCGGATTCTTTTGTTGAACAAATGGGTTTTTCATTTTATGTATGAAATGTTATTTCTCACAAATATACCTCAGATGATATTTTGGATAAGCATAGGAACAGACTATTTCTAAGGCACTGCGATTTTCACGTATTTACATCAGGGATAATTTTTACTCAAGAGTTTAAGTGCTTTTATTTATGTATCACTGTCTTTGGTTAGCTCTAATCTGAAAAGAAAGGCTTACTTTGGCAATGATTTGCAATCAAAAAATGATTTATAATTGTTTTCCAAGAAAGGTGTTGTCCAGTACTCTGCTAATTTTAAAAAGTACACAGGACTAGTTTCAGGATGGAGTATGTGCAAACACCATATTATTTACAGCAAACTAAATATAATGCCTTGATTTGGCACTGCTTGCTTGATATTTCTCTTGAAAACTGTTACATATGTTTGTTTTGAGTTTCTGCCAAAATAGCAAGATTGTTAAATATCTTTCATGTACTTCTTGTTAAATGCAAGGGAAGATTACAGATTACCTTAGCTTAACTTTCATACAACAGTGCAGTGGGCACTAAATCTTTTGAAAGAAAAAAACAAATAATATTCAAATTACATAGAAAAAAATTACACATGAAACACAAATGTATTGCAATAGGAACATGCCAATATTCATTTTTATACCTAAATCAACTCTATCCATAATAACGTGATTCATTTATAAATTACATGCAGAATACAGTGAGATTGTAATTATGTGGGGACTGATTATCTAGGTTGTCAATTATTCAAGGCTTTTGCTTCCCCTTCTTCTTCCTGCTGTCCACCTTTTGGATAGTTATCACCTTGTTAGTATTTCTATTCTCTGCTTGTTAGTGAGACTGGCAGGGAAAGGAAAAAGGTGTGAAAACTTATATCAGTAGATATTATTACTTGCAAGACTTTCCTGTAAAAATTGATAGTGGAAGAGTTTGAAGCTAATTGCTAAAATTATGTTTGGGGTATATGTATTTCACTTATACTTGTTTATCTAATCCTCCATATATCAAAGAGATTTAAAAAAAAAGATGTAAGCCTTACAAGGGGTAGTAAATTATTTTGGATGGAGACTTTCTGAGAAAATCACTTTCGCTGCGACTCTGAAGAACCTTATATAAAATAGTCAAGCTAATAATTCAAATTTTTACAGTTAGACAATTATATTGGAAAAAAATAGATATATATAATTTGCTCCCTAACAGACTCCTCAAACACATAATTAAACCTTGACCAAATATGACTGATGAATCTCTTTAATTGGGACAAAATGTGAATCTGAAAGTCAGTATTTCATATACTTATGTTTTGCAGAAAATCATAGTATATAACATACAAGCTTAAATATTTTACTGACTTTTATTTAAAAGTTTTATATTTCTCCTGTTTGTAAAGCTGGGTGTATTTGAATGCACTTTTCTACATCTATTTTCAAAAGATATGCAATTCACCTCATTTATTTTTTTTTTTAATTTTTTTTTTCAACGTTTATTTATTTTTGGGACAGAGAGAGACAGAGCATGAACGGGGGAGGGGCAGGGAGAGAGGGAGACACAGAATCGGAAACTGGCTCCAGGCTCTGAGCCATCAGCCCAGAGCCTGACGTGGGGCTCGAACTCCCGGACCGCGAGATCGTGACCTGGCTGAAGTCGGACGCTTAACCGACTGCGCCACCCAGGCGCCCCAACAATTCACCTCATTTAAAACATGTTCCATTTGTTCACTCTTCCTAAATTTAAAAACTTCATGCAAACATTCATTTTTAAATTATTCAGTCATAAAATATTTATTGAGCATTAACTTCATGCCCAACATGAGAGATAAAATGGGAAGCAATTTAGACATTGTTATGTCCTCACAACACTCAGAGTCTCATAGTGAAGGCAAAGATAGTTCAAATAACCCTATGATTTCTTTTGCACCTAATTCAGGGTGGGTCTCATCACAAAAGAATACGAAGGGCAGGCAAAATAATCAAAACATACAATTTACCAGACATCTACAATTTCAGGCCAATTTAGGGCTCCCTGAGCAAGACTTTTCACCTCCCTCTCATTTCTTATTTCTTCTCTGATCATTAGAACACATGAGACAATGTGAAGTTACCATAACATGATTTATAAATATACATTTTAAAGGAAGTGAGAAAAAAGCAATATATCTATAATACCCCCTACATCACCAATATACATGCTTGATTTTGAAATTTATTTCTAAGCCACCCCACTCTCTTGTCTCTCTTTTTTAACCCTGCTGATAATCCCAATCTGTACCACTCTGAGGATTCTGTTCCTCCCTTAAAAGATCACAAAATACTGCCTCTTAAAATGTTCAAATTTGGCTCAAATGCCCATGTTATTATACTCTGGAAGTCGTTTATTTTTTTTAACTTCCATACCTTGCACTGCACAATTTTCCGTAGTGATAGATGATAAGAATATTTTCTCTTCAAGTTCTTTAATAAAAAGTAGTGAAGAACCACATTTTCTTTTCTGTTACATCTTAGCACCAGTTGGTGGTTGATGACAGGCAAATCTTTTTTTTTTTCTCTCTCTCTCTTTTTTAACACTGTCTAGTATGACAGGTGGCTAGTGGTCCAGACAGTGTCATTTGGCATGGTGGAGACTTTGTCATATTGGGTACCTAATGACCACATTAAGTAATTGAGAACTAGAATTATTTGTTAATGCAACATAACCTAGTCTATCCAATTATTACATTTAAGTTCCACTTTTCCCTCAGATATGTCCACTTACTTCTAAAGTAGTGTTAAAGAAATAACTCCCAAGTATAATAATAAGCAACAGACAGGTAACTATAAGACACCAAAAGCAGGAGAAACATTTTTTCCTGTGTATTATCTTTACTTAAGTTATTTATTGGAAGAAAACAAAATAGATCATTAACAATAATGTGAACTAAACATGGCATGTGGTACAGAAGAAATCATATTCTACATATTTAGAAAAATGGTTTGAAGATTTTAATAAAGGAAACAGTCATTCCCTACAAATTCCTATAACTGAGTCCCCTGTATTATTTCTATGGAGAGGTAAGATTTTGGTGCATACAATAGATTGATGCACTTCCACCTGGTGTTTTACCAAAATTAGGGCAATTAGCAATTAGACCATTGGGCTATTGGTTGAAAGAAGAATCTGAGAAATTCAATGTTTATCTTTTATATATTTTCTATCGTAATAAAATGAGAGAATTAGTGTCCATTTGAAAAGATGACTCAGTCATAAGACAGCACAGGATAAGAATGTATCCTGTTAGCTAGAAGAAGGCCTGTTCTATACTTTTAGGACATGAAGTTACTTATTCTCTTGAAATATGGTTGCGACACATTTTTTCCATTGCAGGACATACCCAAAACAGAATGCGTTTACTCTACACTTCTGTAGCTTGACCAATTTCCTTTTATATTGAATAGGAACCCCCTAGTTGGAGATTAGTAGTGTAAAGAAATTTATGGTATACATACTGGCAATACTCTAATTAATGAAGTCTCTTGCAGTGCATTTTTATTTTCAAGAGTAATTTTTTCTATATAATCAGAATTAGTGAGTACCCCCTCCATCCCCAGTTAGGACATTGAGTATGCTGAGACTTTAAGCCCTCTCCCCTTAAATGACACAGCCTCTACCTTGTCTCATGCCAAAGTACATAATCACCAAAGCAAATCTATGGTTCTTATTCTCTGTGATTGTTTGACAGATTTACACATTATGAAAGACCACTTTTTCACCAGAGTCTAATTTTATTGACGTTAAGTTACATAAATAAGTTTTTTAAACACCTGTCATATTTCAAAACATTCATATGTATTATGAAGAATTTTGCCAACTCCAAAGTTAAAGGGAGCGGTGTCTACACAAGCCTGCATATTCTTATTTCAAACACGAACTGTGAAAATTTGGGCTATTGCACAGTTAGTGTCCATGTAAGATCATTTTCTCTTCCTATCCAAACTGCAAGTTTTGGAGGTTCCCAAAATTACTCTTGGTTTTGATAATTTGCTAGAGGATGCCCAGAAGTCATTGAAAGCTATAGTCATAGTTATAGTTTATTACAAAGAAAAGGTACAGATTAAAACCCATCACAGGAAGAGGTGCACCGGGCAGAGTATGGGAAAACACTAAGTGTGTATGGGGCCCTCACTTCCCCCTATGGAGTGAGTCAGAATGCATTAATTCCCCAGCATCAGTATGTCACAATACATATGGAGTGTTGTCAAGCATAGAAGCTCACCCAAACCCTGGTGTATAGAGTTTTTACTGAGGCTTCATTACATAGACATGATTGATTGATTGTTCAGATGGTTGATCTCACTCCCAGGTCAACTGACACCAGGTAGTCCAAAGACTTCACCACAAATCACATTGTTACTAACTGGCAAGCCAAGACCCGCAGGCAAAAATTCTCAAGCAGGAGCTGAGGACAAAGTCCAGATGTCATTTTGGGCAAGGTTAAGTTCTTTACTGCACAGCTTGTCCTGAAAAGTTACTTGAGAGAAAGGCAAATCTTTGAAGGACAATTCTGTACCTCTTGTTTGTTTATTTTTACCTTTTATTGATACCATTTCATCTTAGCATTATTTCTAAGAATTTCGAAGATTTCTTAACCCATCCTTAAATTTTCTATCATGTTAAAAATACTAATTTTTTTCCATACAATTCTCATTATAAGTCTACTTTTAAAACTAAAGAAACATCAACTGTTGTAGCTGTCACCAGCAAATTGGCAGTAATTCTGACTTAAACTGTTTTGTGTGTGTGTGTGTGTGTGTGTGTGCGTTTTTGCCTAGTTAATATAAGATATCTGCTGATAACTCTGAGATTATGGAAGCCATTTGAGGTTAAATAATCAGAAATCTAAATTAGTTATTAGTTTTCTTTAGACAATAACATTTATACACACTTAGACAAACATTAATAATTATATAGCACAATATAGGTTGCCTATTTAGCAGGCAAATCTATATCTAAATCTATATCTTTAATTAGTAACTTTTTAAAACAATTCTTTATGAGATCTACTTGTGGGTACTCAGTAAACAACTTTAACTTGAAAACATATTTAAAGGTGATACAACTACACTGCTAAAAATATTGGCTATAATTCACATTAAAAATATTCATACATGCATTTCTTGAATTAGTCCAAAATTATGATGAAGAGGACATTAAAAGGAACAAATTTGCAAGTGGCTATATGTGCATAGTTAAGGTATAGATAGAACCAAGTAAGGGAATACTATTTACATGTTCTTAAAACATTGAGCTTCTTAATTTAAAGAATTGAATGTATAAGAAAGAAAAATTGGTAGAATAATTTTATCTATCTTAATTAAAATAATTTTTTCCCTGAGAACAGCTAATGATATTTCAAAGATCTATTTCCCTAATGTTTGAGTATAATTCAAAGAAATAGGTGGGTAAATTATTATCCGTCTTACCACACAAATAAGAGGTAACCTTTGAATTTCTAATTGAATTTTAAGAAAATAAATGATTTTTAGGTTTTCATGTTAGTAAGAAGAATAAATACAGAGAATTCTTTATTATGCTAAACTGCTAACAGAAACAGACAACAGACCAGAACAAATGAAGTCCTTTGTTTTTTAAACAGGTGTGGAATGGTAAAGTCAGTCTCTTTATTTCTCTATTCTCTGTCTCTATGTCTCTGTCTCTCTCAGTCTCTGTCTCTGTCTTGCTCTCTTTCTCTTTGTAATGTAAAAATGAGTCACTCATATGTCTTGAATTTTTTCAATGTAGAAAGATACATGTGCCCTACCACAGTGAACATTACCCCCTTTTTAAAATGTTTAATTCTGATAACTCTTCTATTTCTTTCAAGTAGATTATTACACTTTTATTTCCATTTTACAATTGTAGTTATCTTAAAAGTGCTCAAATATCTTTTGTTATTGTTGAAAGCAGGAAAGAAAGACCTGTATTAGTAGCTTTGGGTTGTCTATTGCATATAAAGTTAGTAAGTCGTGATCATCAAATATATGAAATTGTGCTTAAATTAGAATTTAATATTGCAGGAGTGCCTGGTTGGCTCAGTTGGTTAAACTTCTGCCTTCGGCTCAGGTCATGATCTTGGGGTTCATGAGTTCGAGCCCCATGTCAGGCTCTGTGCTGACAGCTTGGATCCTGGAGCCTGCTTCAGATTCTGTGACTCCATCTCTTTCTGCTCCTCCCCTGTTTGTGTTCTGTCTCTGTCTCTGTCTCTCTCTCACTCTCTCTCTCTCTCTCTCTCTCTCAGAAATAAATAAGCATTAACAATTTTTTTAAAGATTAAAAACAAAGAATTTAACATTGCATTACTTAGTGAAATTGTTATACTATATTATCATGGAGGCCAGGCATCAAAATATTAGTTATTAGTTAAGCGGCATGAAAAATGGAAACAGTATTATAGAATATTGAATCATGTCAGGCCTTTGGGAAACATCAGAAATATTCCAGAGTAGGTGTAATACATTTTTGCATCTAAACCTTTCCAATATGGGGATCATAGAGATACTTATAAAGGTGTAAAGAAAACAGGTTTTAATAATAATGCTGTATTGGGGCTCCTGGGTGCCTCAGTCGGTTAGTGTCTGACGTTGGTTTCGGTCATGATCTCATGGTTTGTGGATTCGAACCTGCATCAGGCTTTCTGCTGTCAGCACAAAGCCCACTTTGGTTCCTCTGTCTCCCTTTCTTTTAGCCCCTCTCCCACTTGTGCTTTTTCTGTCCATCTCTCAAAAATAAATAAACTTTAAAAATGCTTTAAAATAATAATAATGCTATATTTCTCAGAGATTTTGATTATGCTAATGTACTTTGTGAAAAAAAATAGGATGGTTCTGAGATTTAGAATATAGTGTTTTTCTAAGCTTGTTTGATTATGAAACCTATATCCCTGGAGCACTTAAAAATTATTTTGCGCGCCTACTATGTAATTTATCATTGATCTACTAAGTAATTTACCACTTTTTTATTCCAGTGACCTACAAAGTATCTTATCATTCCATCAGACACACAAAAATATTTTGGGACCTGCCTTTTGGAATCAGAAATGCCTTGGCACATGTAAGAACCATTGTATAGTAGTGAAGAAAGTGTGAACGTTACAAGAGACCAATTATCATTTATTGAGTGTCAATGTGGGATGGTGGTGTATTTCATTTGTGTTCTATAAATGCCATCAATTAAAGATATGGTTGTATTTCGTTCAGCTAATGAGAAAAGGAAATATCTTTTCTTCAGGAGGTGGCAGAATAAGCAAAATACAGGCATTAATGTCTATGAAGTTGTTAAAATGAACCTGGCAGTGAACAAAAAGTACTGCAACATAAACAAACTAGGACTACTTTTCAAAAGAGTATTAAATAGATCCATATCATGTTCTAATTCTATTCTAAGTACGGTAAAATCTCCAGCAATCCCTTTTCAAGTCATTTAATATTATGAAGATAAGGTGGGAATTAATAAGAACATAATAAGTATGAACAATGAACTATGGTGTCCTGTGATATAAAAAAGCAAATATCACACCTAATGGTGGGAAAGTCATAGCTTTTGTACTAAGATCAGGAACAAGGCAAGAATGTCCTCTCTCACCACTCATTTTCAATGGCACACTGGATGTTGTTAATGCAATAAGCTAAGAGAGAAATAATTGAAGACATACAAATTGAAAGAAAAAATTAAAACTGCCTCTGTTCACAGATGACACGATTGTCTATGTAAAAAATGTAAACAATCAACAACAGCAACAACAGTAACTTCTGAAACTAATTAGAGATTATAGGAAGATTGAGAAAATATAGGTTAATATACAAAAGTCAATGACTTTTCTGTATACTGATAATGGACAAGTGAAATTTGAATAAAAATGCAATACTATTTACATTAGCACTCCCAAAATGTATCATTCAATATCATCTAGCAAAATTTGTGCATGATCTATATGAGGACATTTGTAAAAGTCTGATGAATGAAATCAGAGGAGAACCAAATAAATGGAGAAATATTCCATGTTCATGGATAGAAAGACATAATATTCTCAAGATGTCAGTTTCTTCCTGATCTACAGATTTACTGCAATCTCAATCAAAACCCTGAAAGTTATTGTGTATGTATCAATAAATTAATTCTAAAGTTTATATAGAGATGCAAAACAACAACAACAACAACAACAAACAAACAAAAACAAAATTACAAGCACAGCATTAGCGAAGAACAAAGTTGGAGTACTGATACTACCCAGCTTCAAGACTTACTAAAAAGCTTCAGTAAACAGCATAGTGTGATATTGGAGAAAGAATAGACAAATAGGCCAATGGAACTGAATAGAAAATGAATCTAGATACCAGAACTTACATTCTTTACAAAAAAAAATAACTCAAAATGGGTCATAGACTTAATGTAAAACACAAAACTGTAACACTCCTATAACATAAGAGAAAACATACCTTGGTTATGGCAATGACTTTTTAGATGCAATACCAAAGGCATGATCCATGAAAGAAATAATTGATAAGTTGAACTTCATTAAAGTTAAAATTTTCTATCTGTAAAAGATAATGTTAAAAGAATGAGAAAACAAACCAAAGAGTAACAGAAAATATCTGCAAAGTTCACATCTGATAAGGAACTATTATCCAAGATATAAGAACCCGTAAAACACAAAAATAAGAAACCATACAACTCAAAATTTAAAAATGGACCAAAGACCTTATTTCATACCTCACCAAAGATTTACAGGTGGAAAATAAGCATTTGAAAGATGTTCCAGTCATATGTCATCAGGGAAATGTAAATTTAAAAACAATGGATGTTACTTCATCCCTATTAGAATCACCAAAATGTGGGATGCTGACAACACCCAATGCTGTGGAGAAGAATGTGGAACAGGAGGAATTCTCATTCATTGCTGGTGGCAGTGCAAAAATGATATAGACAGTTTGGAAGGCAATTTGATGGTTTCCTACAAAGCTAAATGTATTTTTATCCAGTGATCCAGCAATTACACTCCTTGGTATTTACCCAAAGTAGCTGAAAACATATGTCCACACAAAAAACCTGCACATGGGTGCTTCTAGCAGTTTCTTTATAATTGCCAAAACATGGAAGCAACCAAGATGTTCTTCAGTAGATGAAGGAATAAATAGACTGTGGTATATCCAGACAATGGAATACTATTCAGTGCTAAAAAGAAAGGAATGAACTATCAAGCCATGAAAAAAAAAAAGGAGGAAACTTAGATGCATATTACCGAGTGAAAGAAGCCGCCATGCCACGGCTACATACACTGTGATTCCAACTATGTGACTTTCTGGAAAAGGCAAAACTATGAAGACAATAAATAGGTCAGTGGTTGCCAGGATTTGGGTGAGAGGAGGGGAGAAGGGATAAATAGGAGGAGCATAGAGGACTTCTAGGGTGGTGAAAACACTCTGTATGAGCCTATAATGATGGATACATGCCAATATACATTTGTTCAAACCCACAGAATGTATAACAACCAAGAGTGAACCCCAATATAAATTATGGATTTTGAATAATTACGTATGTCAATGTAAATTTATCAATGACAACAGATGTACTGCTCTGGTGGGAGATGTTCATAATGAAGGAGGCTATGCACGTAGGAGGGCAAGGGATACATTGGGGATTTTCAAGATTAAAAAAGTAAAATGAGTAAATATGTAGCATTTAAAGCATATTGCTTTATTTAATTTTAAGTACTTTGACATATTAAATAAATTCAGAAAGCTATTTATGTCAAATTGTTATGTAATCGTTGGCTGATAAAGATGAGGTTTTGTTAAGTCTTAACATTTGGACCTAATGTTATTTATTTGTAACATAATTAACATGGTTTCTATCACTTTGGCTTATATATTTTTTCTAGTATCACAATCCATCGTTAAGTATGAGAACTGTAGTCAATCTGTGAAAAAAAGTCACTGATGAAATGAAAAAAAAAGACATATAAAAATGTATTTCCATTTGGGCAGTGACTTATTTATGTTTATCCAGTAAAAAGTAAGAACAATATTAATGTTTCAAATGTCTTAAATTCAAAAAGTTTCATTTTTTTTGGTGAAAATTCTCATCTTTATGCGAGCTCCAGCAATTAGGCATTGATTTTTGTGTGTTTTCTTCTGAAATTACACTGCAGTTCTCTCTCCATTTTATTTCAAAAGGCAGATGTTAACTTAGCTTTAAAGAACTTGCCCTATTTCCAATTACTGTACACTCCCTTTGTTACTAAGCCTTCCTGAGTGATCATGAATAATTTTAAGTTATGTTTCAGCGTATTGAGGCTCTGGGACTAAAATGTCAAATTAGAAAGAGAAATGTGGGCCAAGCATCTTCCCTTGTGTCTTCAATAAAGTACCTTAAAATTGAGAATTCTCAAATGTTTGAGTCAAGATCCATAAAAGCTTGAGCAAAGACACTGAAATTTTTTCAATGCTGATTGACATTTAAATAATTTTTAAGATAGTTCCAAATTTCCCATGAAAAAATAAGTATATAATGTTGTACATTCAAAATATTAAAGTAAACATTTAACTAGTTTTGTTATCTCAATAAACAGTCGGCACCAGTTAGCATGAATAGTGAGTGAAAATGTAGGCAAAGGTGGATGTGAATTTGGTTGACAACCCCCAAACTTGAGGCATTTTACTGCTATGCATTTGACATATTACCTTTTTGAAAGAAAAGAACACACAAGAAATTACTTATCTTAGGTTAAGTTTACAGTCTTAACATATAAACATTTAGTAAAAACTTTGAAGATGCAATTTTTAAAAATATATAAAACTTCGCTTAGTGAACTTCCAGTTAATGGTAGCTTAACTATTGAAGCCTATACATATTAAATGCATAAATATTACATATATGTGTATTACTCATACATGGGCATATCTATGTAGCTATATGTATCTAAGTACTTTAATTATCATATGTACCTATCTATGTGTCTATCTATCAATCTTTCAATCTATCTATCATTTATCTAGTTCCCAACTTCTTTTGCAGTTAGTTCTGGGCAATTCACTGTTTAGTTAATGAAATGTAACAGAACTGTTTGTTGTACTTCTGAGAAGTTTCCTCAGAAGAAAGGAGCTCGATTCTTCTTCCCCTTTTCTCCATCATCCTGTTTGGAATACAGGATGAATTTAGGACCTATACCAGTCATTCTGGACCATGGGGATATGTTCTATGCCTTAAAGACAATGCATTGAAAATGTGCTTAGGCAAGGAAACACATAAAGCAATCAGTTTTTGTAAGTGTTGTCTGAACCTCCAGACTGGCCTGGAGGGATAGGACAGGACACTAAGTTCGGAGTCCCTGCTGATTTGTAAAAGGGCCAAGTATACTTTGGCCTGTCTACTTTCAGATTTGTTTAATGGGATTAACTACATGTTTAAATACTAAATGATTAGTATTCCAGATTAGACTTCTAGGTTCCCCAAAAAACAAAAACAAAAACAAAAACAAAACAAGGAAGAAAGATTCCCTGTACTTTAAAGGTAACACACTAATGAGTGAAATGATATAAAGGCAAGAATTAGCTCAAAAATATATCAGTGTGGTCAGTGGGTATGCAGCATTGAGAGATGAAGTAAAATCGACCTTGGATTGATAATTTTGGAAGCTAGGAGATGGGTACGTAAGGGTTCATTATAGATTTTTTTCTGCGTTTTGAAAGATTCAGTAATAAAAATGAGAGGATATACTTAAAATATCCAAAAGTGGAAGGTATAGAAAGAAAAAAAGGGGGGATAAAAAGAGAGACAAGCTAAATGGGAGACAGAGAGATAGAGTGAGAGAGAGAGAGAGAGAGGTCACGTGTGTAGAATGGAAATTAAACATGGAATAAAAATGGCATCAGACTTCTCAAAAGTAGCCCATTTGCTAGTTTACTATAAAGAAATATATTTGAACTATTAAAGAAAAATATTTTAACTCACACTTTTATATTTAGATAAATGATCAATCAAGTAAAAGGGTAGAATTAAGACTTTTAAAAAATTTAAGGTGGGCTCCTCTTCTTGGTAAATACTGGAGAAACTGCTTTAAGAAAATAAGCAGTAAACAAAGGGAAAGACAACAGATTCAAGAAACAGAAGTCAACAGAGAGCCGAGCAAAGAGAAGTGTCAAGATGACAGTTATGGTTTAAATTTAGAAATCAACCTGACCAGATTAGAGGAAGCAGTGGTTTAGAGACTGTTAGAAGTATAACATATATATATATATATATATATATATATATATATATGTGTGTGTGTGTGTGTGTGTGTTTAGAGACTGTTTTATATATATATATATATATATATATATATATATGTTTAGAGACTGTTAGAAGTATAACATATATATATATATATATGACGTATATAAATGTCATTAATTGATTATCCAATATGTTTGGGGTTTCAAAAGTTAGTATTGGTCATTTGAAATAGCTGGTGGATCATTTTTTTAAAAATAATTAACTAGATAGAAAACTAAAAAAAATGGAAAAACATTGCCATAATTAATCCAGTAAAAATCAAAAGCGATTGTGGAAGAGTATAATTCTCTTTATTGGGAGAATGGATGACATTAATATCACCCTAAACATGTTAACACTGACTTCAATGAACCCCATATTATAGTAATCTCTTAAGAGAATTACAAAAAGAACATAAAATAACATGGTAAAATTACCAAAAGTTAAAATTAATAGGTTTTTTTTTTTGAAATTGATACATTAAGAACTGAATAAGTTTATTATTTAATAGTATAGTAGCAAAGTTTAGAATTAAGAGCTAAGAGAGCAGAGCTGGGAATTAGAAAGATGCAGGGCAAGGTACTGCTTTTTTTTTTTCAAAATAAACTTTTAAGTACTATTTGTGTTTCTTGTAAAATCCTTACTGTATACATTTCAAATTATTTTTATTGATGAAATCCATATGTACATACATGTATATGTTCATATAGATATACATGCATATGCACATACATACATATACACACACACACATACATACATATATGCAAAAAGATATATTTTCACTGTTGTAATTGTTATGGTGGTTTTGTTTCTATATTACCCAGAGAGGCTGACAGCTGCTCTTTGAATTTGCAGAAATGGAAGGTCATCTTGGTGCAGATCTTCTTTATCCTGCCCTGGGTCATTTGTGTGACCCTTTCAGTTATGCAAATATGAGGCAAGTAGAAACTCATAGTCCTGGGATTAGGTTGAAACAAGATTTTTTTTTTTCCATGTGATTTAGCAAAATCCACCTCTATGCAGAGCTCAGGGTTAGAGAATGAGCCTATTTGCATAATGACTCTAGGGACATTCTGGTCAAGGTACAAAGCATGAAATGACAATGAGTCTTGAAAATGAAAATTTGGTTGATAAGCAGAAGAATCTAGACAGGTGATTTCCCATCAATACAAAAAGCAACTTACGAGTTTGTTGATGGGAACTGATTTTCGCTCAGTTTACAGCTAACGTTAGAAGCTCTTCCAGACTACTTGCCTAAGAAGGACACTGCTGAACTTACATGTATGTCAAAGTAAACTGCCTCTTTGTTATTCAGCCTAGAGTCACAACTCAGGGTTGCAAGAACATATTATGCCAGCAGTGTTAACAAATAGCACCCATTGATCTGTGCAGGATGAGTTTCCCAAAGCTCCCTTATGTGACTGTAAAAAGTAACAACAGTGGTAAACCAATTAAAATCCTACTTCTCTTTTAGTTTGGCAATCAAATAATCATTGGCACACTATGAATAAGCTGATAACATGTTTGCCCAGTTTGAGGTGGTGAAGAAGTCTGGAGAAAGACAGATGATGCATTTACTGCTTATAGGGCATTGAAGGCTGTAGAAATGATTTGAAAAAAACAACAAAAACGTGTGACTCCATGTGTAACCCGAATTGGCATGGTAAGTCCCACTATTTACGTATATGAAGACATCTATTCATATATTTCCATTACATCAATTTACTTTGTACCACTTTAGCAACTCAGATGTATAGCTACACCATAGATCATTCCCATTCTAAGTTATAAATCTCTGAAATGTCTCCCTTAACACCACTAACTCTCTTCTTTCTTCTAATCACAGTCGTCAATCTTTGACCCTCTTTCTAATTTTTAAGTCAGCAAACATTTTTTTTAATGTAAAGAGTGAGATAGAAAATAATTTATTCTTCCCTATTATACGATATCTGTTGCAATACTCAACCTGTCACTGTAGCATAAAAGCAGTCATAGGCATTTGCAAACAACTAGGCATAGCTGTGTTCTAGCAAACTTTAATTGCAAAACAAGTGTCCAGTCAGGAGACTGTAGGGCTTAGAATATTTCTAGGGAATTTTTCGTCCATGCTTGGAAGAAGCATACATTACTTTCATTTATAATGTACTGGCCAGAAATGACCCACCTTGCCCCAATCTGATTGCAGAAGAGTTTGAGAAAAGTGTTTGGTGTACCCAAGGGTAGAAAACAGAATTAGAAAGCACCCAGCAAACTTCTAACAAAAATACTAAACATTGCCCAAACCATTTATCTCTACCACAATGTCTTTCTTTCTTTTTTTTTTTTTTTACAGGATAATTTGTAGTGCTAATATTTTTTGGGACTTTAAGTATTTTCTGGCGTGTTTATACGTTGCTTGTTAGTTCAATAGGTTAAAACTAATTTCTTCCCCCAATATGAACACGAAAGTAAAATGAGTTTGACTTGAGTTTACATGAAATAATTTGAATTCATATAACCAAACCAAAACAAAACAAAGGATGGGAAATCTGATGATCTGAAACTAGCTTCACAAAAATATAGGAGTATTGGGATGACTAAGTTCTTTTGGGGGAAGGTGGAAAGTGAGGGTGCTGACTAACAACACTTCCCTTACCAAGACCAAAAAGTCCAAGGTAGCAAAAAAGAAACAGATGGGGTGGGGGGAAAGAAGAGGAAGAACAACAAAAAGTAACTACAAGTCAAACATCTTCCTTGCTGTGACCATTATTTTAGTATTTAAGAGTATTAATTAAGCCATTTCACGTGAGTACCACATCACATGAAGCTTACATACCACAGAGGAAATGTTCTAATCCATAGGCCACCTCTAACTATCCTGTACACATCTGGGTCCTGTGTAGGCTCATTTGGATCAAAAGATGTTGCTGCTTATAAGAATACGTGTTACAGCCTGAGTAGCAGCCCTAGACGTCTGTCTGAGATCTATTCTACTTAGGCAGCTTCCCTCAAAAATAAAACTGGATGAGAGCTCCTCACCAATCACTCATTAAAAGGTAAGCTTCCTTGGGCTGGAAGTCACGTCAATCATCATTTTCTTGCAAACCCAAAGCTGCCTTTTTCTCTGTTAGAAGCTGTTATCATCTTCAAAGCCATATCAAAACAGTGTTTGTTCTGTGCTTTGATTTCACCCACATGGTGAATTCAAAGACAGGTCTACTTGAGAGTGGAGAGAGCCTATTTCAGATGTTGTTTGAGCATTTGTCTTGCCATGTTTGTAAACGTGATTTAAGTGTCTCACGTCTAATAAAAATCCTTTAAGTGCAGTGGAATTTTTTGTTTTCCTTGAAACATTCCACCTTCTGTGTTTCAAAAGTGTTCATAGCTGAGATCTCATAATCTGAAACAGAAAACCCCAAAAGGTTTGGATAAGGGCACCATAATGGCAATTCACCTCAGAGAGTTGATTCCTTTCTACCCTGATGCAGTCCAGTAAAAACAACAAACAAACAAAAAGCTCTTTATAAATGACAATTTCTAAATACCTGGCACAAATAACCAATTTTTCTTTGGGAAAAGAAAAGTCATTAGGAAGATAATGTTACTTAAGGTTCATTTTGCATTGAGGATATTTGACACTATTCACCGGAGATAAACAGATGCATGTGATTTACATATGAAAACCTATCAGATAATGCAAAAATTTGTATGTGAAATGCTTCATTCACTGAATTAGCCTATGGTAATTTCTCATTATATGAAAAAGAAAATGATTACTACAAATGTCTAAATAAATATTAATGTGGTTATATTGTTTTTAAATAAATAAAATATTTAGAGAGAACAATATGCAAGGGGAATCATTTAAAGGTACAGTTGCTATTTGGGGTTTTATTTATCTGAAGAGCCAATAAAAAAGACTTACAAAATTAAATATGGTGATAAGCTGAAAAATACGATTTTCAAACTTCTCTTGGAACATTTTAAATGACAGAATAGAAGGAAAAGTTGACTAAAAAATGAACACGATATACATGATAAACCTCTCATATCTTGACTGAGGTAAAGCAATTGTGCAAACGGCCAAATTTTTATTATAATCCCTCTCCTCGGAGGCAAAAATGGTACCAAGATTGTGGTAAACTGTGTTTCTCTCATTTAAATACTTTCTCCCCTTTTATAGAAACTAACTTTTTTTTTAATTTAGGTAGTATGAAAACTAAAGTAGATTTGACCACAACATTCAACTCAGAACCATTCTTTTATTATTTTTTTATTAATTTTTAAAATAATTTTTTTTTAATGTTTATTTTTGAGACAGAGACAGAGCATGGACAGGGGAGGGGCAGAGAGAGAGGGAGACACAGAACCTGAAACAGGCTCCAGGCTCTGAGCTGTCAGCGCAGAGCCAGATGTGGGTCTCGAACCCACGAACTGTGAGATCATGACCTAAGCTGAAGTCAGACGCTTAACTGACCGAGCCACCCAGGCGACCCTCAGAACAATTCTTTTAAAAGAAAAGGAAATTTGCCGATATTTATTATTGACCATGTTCTAAATGAAAAGAGTTTATTGTCCTGGAACAGTCTACAATCCACCTGCATGACAAAGCAAAGATACATGGGGAGCAAATTAGAACAGTAAATAGAAAAAATATATATATTATGCTACCATTTGTGATAAACTGTCCATATAAATTTTAGAGATGCATACCAAAAGATGTCAAAGTGAAAGATACCTCTAGGATTTCTTTTACATAACTCACAAGAGAGAAAAGTAAGAACCTGAGGGCCAAAGCTGTAGAAGGGTTAGACAATAATTTGGCAAAACCTTGGTAACAGCTGAATCTGTGATGGGTAAATATTCATTTACACTTCTTTCTACTTTTGTGCTGTTCAAAACTTTCACATAATAAAATATATTTTTAAAGGCTGTTTTAAGTCATCTGCCAAATGTAGTAATGTGCATTCAGTATATTCTTTGGGTTATTCTATTGTTTTTTAAATTAAATTAAATTTAATATAGTTTGTTGTATCCTTGGGTTATTTTAAAAGGAAATATTGTTCATTCCTCTTTCACAAACATCTCTCTAGAACCTTTAGGATCCTGGATATTTTATGATGGCTAATAAACTAGTAATGCTGATAAAAAGCCTCTCCCAACCCCTTCCGTAAAAAATGGGCTCTAATAACCTGTAAATCGGCTAGGTTCTTACCTTGTCCTTATTTTAATGCTGCTTTATCAGTGCATGTAGGTAAGAGAGGAGGAAACTGTACTCACAGATATATAGAGATGTATGAGATTCACTTTTCTTTAGATGAAATCTTTATATATTAAAAGTTGTTTTCTTTCAATATTGGCTAGTAAAGCTGTTCTCCTCTTTATTTGCTAGGCATATATATATATATATATATATATATATATATATATATATATATATATCAGATCCAAGTCATATCTGTTATTTTATTGTGGGTGGAAGCATTATTTCTGTTGTGACAGTATTAACTCTCAACTCCAGATTATGTTTCCCAATTTAAACCTCGTCTCTGACCATAGCTAGGTTATAGAAAAGTCAGCAATACCTCTTGGTTCCTAAATATTGACTTCCGTAAAATGTCATTAATCTGTACTAATTGGAAGAAGCTTAGTCTCAATTAAGGAAGAAAACCTGAAAATATATTATTTCAAAAAAGGAATAGAGTTCTATTATTTCAAGTACCTACATTAACTCACATTAAACTAACCAAGTGTTATCCAATACGCATCCTTGACTTGATTTAATGGTTTGTAATTAGCATATCAATTGTGTGGAAATGGATCCTTCTAAAGTGCTTGAGGGTGCTTAGAAAGTTTGTTCTACTAAGTATTTTCAAGGATCCTCTTGCAATCTTATTTACATTAATTTACTCTCTATAAAAAGAAAGAAGTTAATCGATGCAAAAATAACAGTCTTGTCAGCCTCTGGTCAAATAATGAATTTTGAATTAGTGAAACTCAATTATTAAAGTTTTTATCCAGTATTTACATCCTAATTATAATATCAGTTTTGCTAAAGTTTGATGTATCTTGAGCCATCTGTAAAGGTGATTCTACTGATTGGAAGGAGGATATCTTCTTCTGATTTTATGTTCTTTTCCCTTTATAGAGAGAGAATGGTTCATGGGGTTTCCTTGAAACCAATAACAAGTTATTTGAGATATGGTTAGTAGTTATATGAGAGATATATATGAGACTCCCATGATCTTGAAGAAAAGAAAACCATATTTGGATTCTGCCTTTGCAATGGATTTTTAAAAATCTAATTTATTGTCAAGTTGGCTAACATACAGTGTATACAGAGTGCTCTTGGTTTTGGGGGTAGATTCCCATGAGTCATTGCTTACATACAACACCCAGTGCTCATCCCAACAAGTGATCTCCTCAAGGCTCATCACCCATTTACCACTCTCACCTCCCCACCCCCGCCATCAGCCCTCGGTTTGTTCTCTGTATTTAAGAGTCTCTTATGGTTTGCCTTCCTCCCTCTCTCTTTGTAACTATTTTTACCCTTTCCCTTCCCCCATGAGCAATGGGTTTTTATTAGTGCCTAGTACAGTGCCTGGAACATTTAATCAATTCTTATATTGACCAAATTTTTTTAGCTTCTGGACCAGTAACAAACACAATTCATCTTCCATCTTACTTATACAACGTACTCCCGTTTTGAATGTAGAATTTACTTTTTTCACTTTCTTTTTTACCTTATAATATTTTTAAATGAGGCAAAAATAAAATATTTTTCAAATATGGGTAAAGCTAAAAGTAGCCTCATTGCAACTAGAGAAAGAGTAAGTAAAATTGGATTTCAACTTTGGAAGAAAGATCTTGGTTTATATCTGTTCTTCTTTGTGGTAAGGCAGGTTTAACTTCATTATTTCTGAGTCTCTGTTAATAAGCGTCTAACATCAATCTCGGCTTTTCTATAATGACAGATACTATTGCAATACGAGTTGCATATTCTCTTGGTTTACATCCTTCATTGTTAAGAGATTTGTCTAATTTTTGCATGTCTTTTCTTTTCATAGTTTCTCTTATGTCTCTGTCTTCTATCATTTCTTTATGTGTTTATAGATAAATATATTTTTCTTTATGTTCATGTGACTGAACACACCTTGTTCTTTCAACCTTTCCTCATAGGTCTTTTTTCAAAACCTTTGTCAAGTCTTTTTTCTGAACTCTTCAATTTGTCCATGTTCTTTCCCAGATGTTTCAGTACTGTATACATTTATGTACGTGTGCACGATAATGAATGATGCCCTAAGGTGTGTGCAGTTTTAGCTGAGCTTTCTTTCCAGTGAATGTAATTATGGGTATTCACATATTTGTTATTCTTTTTAATTTCCTGTATTTTCCCTTGATTTATTCTGAATTTTTTTCCTGTTTGAAACATTTACACTTAGGTTAACAAATTTACTTATGGAAATATTGATGAATAAATAAATGTGTGAAGTGAAGTGGATCCAAAGTTTATATCATTTTTGCTTCCATGACCTTCTTAAAAGTAGAAAACATTAATTTTGGACAAAATACCTATATGTGGACTTTTTCCTTTTTTTGAATTTATATGTTAATAACTGGTTGAATTAGATGATCCTTATTTAGCTCTTTATATCCATAAAGCAATTCTCAGCACTTTTTAATAATTCATTGGATGTTTTGCTGCAGGGCTGCTGTGTTCTCAAAATTATATAAATCATATGATTGAGAGGAGAGATGCAAGAATTTATAGTTTTTCTAAAGGAAGTTTATACGCACATTGTGTAACACAAAGATGTCATGGAAATATAAGAACAACATTCTCTTTGAGTATAGAGTCAAATCATAAAAGAAGATAAAAAGCTTTAAACATCTAAGTATTTTGCATGAATTTATTTTGATTGTACATATCTGAGAAAAAGTTTGAAATTAGAAATGTACTTTGTCCAAAACAAAATGTTTTTATTAAAGTCAATATGGGAAAATGAAGTTATGACTGACACTCATATCTTAATACCTTCATCCCCACAAAAAAAAAAAGAAAAAAAAGGGAAAAACCCATGATTTTCAAATGTGATGCCCCTTTTCTAGGATATATTCCAAAAATCTCAAGTATCTTTCCATTGGAAATATTGACTTTCTAAAATTAGACAATATACACTAATCTTACCAGAGATTCATCAGAAATAATCTTGCCTTGTAAATCAGTTATAATTTGGGATGCCTATGCATTTCAGTGGTTGAAAACATGATTCTTCAAAAAGTTATAGATTCAAACTTTTTTTACCTTTGAGTTTTGTCTAAATTCAGATTTTAAAAACTGAATTTCCTAAAATAGTATTTTATCCATTTATATTGTAATAGATTCATATATACTTAAAGTCAGAATATTTACTCAAGCAAGGGTTCTGATAAGGTATAAAAGTTCAAAAAAGTAAAACCATGACTCTCATACAAATATGAAATAAACACAAGTAAACTGAAAAGTAGGTTAAGGTCAAGTTTAATAAATCAATGGATTGCTAAATTGTTAAAGGCAAATCAAAGACTTTGAAGATTTTATATATTATATAAATATACATAAAATGAGAAACCCTTAAAAGATTTTGCTAACAGATCTAAAAATGATTAATATTCAAAGTTCTATTAAATGCAAAGTTTCAGGTCACAATTTCTACAAAGTAGAAATTAATTGTATCTCTACTGGACGAAACTCATTTGCATTTCTATGGACAAAAATCACGAGCATTACTGTCAGTTTTCTACAGCTACTATTGTCAGTTTTCTACAACTTAATTTGTAGAGATATTCCATAGAGTTATAAACTGACCTAGTTCATAGAAAGATGATCAAATGTGCATAGCTCTATAGAATCATATAATCCCGGGCGAAATCAGTAGATAATGCTAAATGCTCCACTGAATGAACACCCAGAACTTTTTTTTTTCTTATTTTGCCTATTTTTGTCCCCTGTACAGTATTTCCTAGCAGTTGTAATATACCTAATCAGACTGCAAAAGATTTCAGTGTCTAATGATCCCTACCTACCTCACCCTCTATAAAACACCTTTTCATTTGAAGTGGAAGAAAGTAGTTTAGCATAAAACCTCAGAGCCAGAAATATTTTATATGGTTTTATCTCATCACTTTTGTCAATTTCTCTTGTTTTCTTTGCTGTTCTCACAATATAACCATTCTAATCAAATTGCTCCTTATGGATGCCTATGGTTTCATTTTATATGTCTTGATATGTTTACCCATTTCTCCATCTAATGAATAATATTTTTAAATCATGTTCTGCTTCTTTGCTGAATCAGTTAATAGCACCAATTTGGGAATCATCGAGCAAGTTGAAATACCAAACCCTCCAATTCCTCATAAACTATGAATTGTATATTTTCTGGGGTTAGACATATTACCGATGTCCAAAACTGTAGCCCATTAATTCCATATCATTATTCCTTGTGTTTTTCCCATATCTATCACTTTTTTTCTCTCTCACCATTTTTGCTATATTTAAGTCCCCAAATTGTGTTCCTCTTTCCCTACAATTGGGGAACTGATTCAAAATAATAGCTTAAATTTGGTTAAATGCATTCTATACTTCCTACTCTGACTTATGCTCCAGTCCTTACTATTTTTTTACATCACATCAAGTCTCTTAGAATTAAAAATCATAGAGCTGAATCAGGCTAGAAGAAAATTAGCCTAAACTCCTGACTGATGAAAAATCCTAATAGTGGTGGTGGTAGACAGAATAATGCTCCCCATTCTCTGCCTCCCCCAAATGTCCACATTTTATTCTGCAGAACCAACAAATACAATACTTTATATGACAAAAAGGATATTTAAAATGTATTAAATTAAGGATCTAAAGATGGGGAGATTGTCCTCGATTACCCTTGTGGTCCAGTCTAATCATAAGAATCTTGATAAAGGAGAGGTTGGAAAGTCAGAAAAGAAAATGATAGTAGAGAAGTGTGTGTGTGTGTGTGTGTGTGTGTGTGTGAGAGAGAGAGAGAGAGAGAGAGAGACAGACAGACAGACAGAGGGAGGGAGAGGGAGAGGGAGGGAGAGGGAGAGAGAGGTAGAAAGGTGTGAAGATATTACCCTACTCTGCTGATCTTGAAGATGGAGAAAAGTCATAAAGTAGTTTTGGAAAGCAGATAGCCTCTAGAAACTGTAAAGAACAAGAAAACAGATAATCTCCCTAGAGTCTCCAGAAAGAATACAGTCTTGCTAACAGTGGCTGTTGTTTTGAGCCACTAAGTTTGGATTAATTTGTTAGAACAGCCATAGGAAAGTAATGCTTGTGGCCTAAATTAGAATACTTATATAAACAGGGAAATTACTGTTTTCTAAAGTAGTCTGTTCCATTCTTGATAGTCTAAGTGCTCAGGAAGTTGTTTTTTTTTTTTTTAATTGCGCTGATATCAGGGCACCTGGGTGGCTCTATCAGTTAGGCGTCTGACTCGCATTTGGCTCAGGTCGTGATCTTACAGTTTGTGAGTTTGAGCCCCGCATTGGGCTCTGCACTGACAATGGGACCCTGCTTGGGATTCTGTGTCTCCCTTTCTCTCTCTGTCCCTCCCATGTGCGCTCTCCCTCTTTTTCATTCTCTCTCTCTCTTCCTCTCTCAAAATAAATAAATAAGCTTTAAATTGAGCTGATGTCTAGGTATTCTGATCTAGGTATCCAGCTGTTGCCTCAGATGGCAGCTCCCTACTTGATGTCATTAATTTCGCGTCCAAGGCGTGCACCATTTCACAGTGCTGCCATGTTGTATGTGTTACCAGCATTTTCTCAGTCTTCTAATTAAAACCAAATGGAACCAACACTTACTGTCAAGTTCATTACTTTTTCTTTGTAAAAATCTGTCATCACGTTATATATGTCACGTTTTCCTTTCCTCCTCATTTGTTCTACCACCATACTAGTGCAAGCCTCTCCCTCAGGCTGTTACTCCAAAAGTCTCCAAACTCTGATCTCTGAATTCTGGACTCATCTCCATGTCTCTAAATCTGAGGTCTTCTCACTGGCTTAACAGCCTGTTTTTTCCTATTCCTTATCAGATATAAAGCGTTTGTATCTAACTCTCAGTACCTTTATAAAAATGTCCCCCAGCAGGGCTGGCTTCATAGGCAGGTGGCCTGTTCAGTGCTGAAAACTCTATGCTTAGAAAAAGCCTCACTTTTGCCTATACTCTGCTGTTACCGTCTTGAAATTCTTAACATTCTTAAAGAAAGTCTAGCATCTCATTTTTCACTGGACCTTGCAAATTATGTAACTTGTTCTGTCTCCTAGTCTACCCACATGTTATTGTGTAATTTTATTCATTTTCTCAATATAGTCTTATTTCTGAAAGGCAAGTATTCTCCTTTGAACCTACCCTCTTTAGGCCAACTGCTATATTTTAACAGTTCCTATGTCTTTTTCCCAGAATTCCCTTTTTCCTTTATTTCTAGAACCAGCTCAGGCAGTGTGATTGTGCCAATAAGAGGGCATTGTACACAGTCATTTCTCCTCTTGTTCCATGGCTGCTTCTATTCCTTCCAATCAATTTTATCAAAAAATTCATACCTACTTCCTCAATTCTCACCAATTTTCTTCTTTGAATTTAATTTGCACTTGACTGTTTTGTAGTTACTCCATGTAATTTACCATTCTCTCCCTATCTATATCTTAACTGTGTAAAAACATTAAACCTGTCTTTCTCTATGATGTATCCACCCTGGAATAAGTATAGCACTGTATGCATTTAAGCAGTGTGTATCTGTCAATGCATTAATCTTCTACCAACAGATTCTTCCTATTGCTAAATACCCTAAGAATTTGGGAAGCCGCTTAAAAACTCTTCTGCTTCTGGGGCGCCTGGGTGGCGCAGTCAGTTAAGCGTCCGACTTCAGCCAGGTCACGATCTCGCCGTCCGTGAGTTCGAGCCCTGCGTCAGGCTCTGGGCTGATGGCTCAGAGCCTGGAGCCTGTTTCCGATTCTGTGACTCCCTCTCTCTCTGCCCCTCCCCCGTTCATGCTCTGTCTCTCTCTGTCCCAAAAATAAATAAACGTTGAAAAAAAAAATTAAAAAAAAAAAAACAACTCTTCTGCTTCTATAAAGGTAAGTTGGTTAATTCTAGATAGGTCACCCCCAGGAAGTAAATATTATTTTCTAATTCCCTCCATATTAAAAAGACTAAGTGGAGATGCATTTTTGTAGCAAGTGTCATTGGAACATTTTAGTTTGCAGCCATGCTACCCTCAAAATTCTCCTACAAGTGAATTTTTATCTGTCTTTGTATATGAGGAATTACATTTATCTGATTGCTAAATATAACAAGGTAAATTATAAGTTTATATAAACATTTATACATAGTATATATTCATGTGTGTACATATACACTGCACATCTTTGGCTATGGCAACAAAACATAAGGTTGGATAGATGGGTTTCCCCCCTCCCACACACAATTCCTACAAATTGTAATAGTACTTCTCCTTATGGAGACCACTATATGTGTGAAGTGAAAAGATTTTCATCTGTAATTTGACTTCTATTATAGTTCATAATAGTAGAGGAGCATTGGTTAAAGGGAGACTCAAACTTGAGAAGGTCTGCTTTGGATAAGAACTTACCTTCCAAACTAATGGATATAGAGAAGAAAAGCTGAAGAATAACAAGATGGAGAAGCACCTGGGCTTTTCAATTATCTCTGGTGAATAGATTTTTCTTCTGATGCTAACCATTTCTACTGTAAAACTCCTGATCATGTAATTGAGATGGAGTAAAGGGCCAGGCTAAGCCATTTGGAAGGTAGGGAAACGAATATAAAGGGTCACAAAAGCTCAGGATAACAAACCTATACAGAAGAGGTAAAAATAAAAAAAAAGGTGGCCTCATACTTAAAACACCTCTATTCTTTAAAGGCCTCTATAATATTATTTGAAAGAAGCATCATTAGCTTATACAAGTATGTTCTTTTATGGAATCAGTTTGTTTTTTCTTATTTGAAAGCATATAGTTAAGAATGGAGTTTAAATTAACTTGGTTTATTTATTTGTGTTGAATTTATGTATCTTCTATGTGGTTCAGCCATCTTCTGACTTTTTAACCTAAGCATTAAAAATGGCCTTTTATTCATTGTTATATTGTTTTGCGCAATAATCAACTGTTAAAGACTTCCTAGAGAACTCATTATATCATTAAGAATCCAGAAGTTTACAAAGTTTATAAGTATCAATGTTATAATTAAAAATAATAGATAAATAAAGTTTGGTAGATGAATATAGTTCATTGAATGTAAACCCTAATATTCATTATTAACAAGAATAAAATACAGATATAAGATTTCTTTACGGTCAATAATTTTTGTTTATTTTCCCCCTTGTCTTCATTTAATGGAAAATCATACACTTAGAAACAGAGGATCTGGGTTTGGATTCCAAATCTCATATTCAAACTGATGACCTTGAATAAACTTCTTTCTAAGTCTCTTCTGTAACTATGCCACACTCTTTTAAAGACTAAATAAGAGATGCCTTGTAAAAGTCTGTTGTTTTATGTGTGAAATGATGGGGATATGGGAAGGGAACATGCATGGGGAATTCTGGTTGGAGTGGTAAGAACATTCAAATAGTAAAACTGATAAAATAGAGTTTGGTCTTTGAATACAAACATACCTGGGTTCAAGTATGACATCAGTTACTCATTTGGAACTTCTAGAAATTCATAAATTTTCCTAAGATTTGGTTTCTTCAGTTTTAAAGTAACTGGTAATATAAATTTTAGAGGGTCACAATAACTATGAGACTATTTACGGCC
This sequence comes from Prionailurus bengalensis, assembly GCF_016509475.1. Classification (NCBI taxonomy): domain Eukaryota; kingdom Metazoa; phylum Chordata; class Mammalia; order Carnivora; family Felidae; genus Prionailurus; species Prionailurus bengalensis. The sequence continues at coordinate 146,159,585 of NC_057345.1, forward strand.
TGTAAAGTACTACACAGTATCTCACTATATTCCTGACGTAATAAATGAAACTCATCAAAATTCCCCCTTCCCATTTTTTCCCTTGTAAGAATTTTATCCAATGAAAATATTTTTTCCAATTATCAGTTATAACCCTTCCATTATAATGAATAAAAAAGTAATTTTACCAAACAATGAGTCACATAACTAGGTTGTTACAAGATTTCAATCTTGCCTACAAGGATTGAAGTCTTGTAATAATTGGAATTATATTGCTTTTGAAATTGGAAGAGTTATGAGGGCTTTGAACAGTGAAGATTAGAAGTAGTTGCATAGATTGGTGGGTGTAAAAGATCCAAGATGGTTTCAATTTTAATGATTTTCCCACTTTCTTGAGTTTGGAGGACAGGGGAAATCCCATTTTTTACACTCAAGCCACAGTATAAAAATATGAAATAAGCTAGAAGGTCTCCAAACTTAGAGTTGAACTTGAATTTACCTCTGGAAGCACTGGTCAGTAAAAGGAAGTTTGTCCAGATATTCAAACAGTGTCATAATCTAGAGAAATAAGAATAAGGAACTGGGCTAAGGAAGGGTTTAGTCCTTTAGGAACCTAGGCAGGCAACTTTGCCTACAATTCAATGACAAATTCCCTAAGTAGGATTTAAATTTCTTCAGAAAATTTGGTGTTTTGTATAGTCCCAAATGAGTGACTGACCCTACACTTGAACCCGAGTACGTTTTTATTCAAAGATGAAAGTTTCCTTTTTTCCTGTCTCTTTGATTATCTCTATCTCCTACTTTGAATAAAATCAGTTGTAGCACCATTCAACTCAAGCCTTTATTTTGAGAGCTGTGTCATGAGAAAGTGCGGATGAAGAGGTGTGTAGAGAAGGGTGGGGTGTTGTTTATAAAGCTTTAACAAGAGTGGTTAACTGAAGTTCAGCTAGTTTTGGAAACAGTTCGTTTTTTAAAAAATCCTTGAAAAAAGAAAAAAATATGTCCCTCATACTAGAGTCCATAATCTGGCCAATTTGTTTTTATCAAGATGAGTTGAAAAGAATAGGATTATTTGCAAGACAGGATAGGGAAAAACAGCTGTCAGTCTAAGAATGCACAAAGGACATGGGGCGCCTGGGTGGCGCAGTCGGTTAAGCTTCCGACTTCAGCCAGGTCACGATCTCGCGGTCCGTGAGTTTGAGCCCCGCGTCAGGCTCTGGGCTGATGGCTCAGAGCCTGGAGCCTGTTTCCGATTCTGTGTCTCCCTCTCTCTCTGCCCCTCTCCCGTTCATGCTCTGTCTCTCTCTGTCCCAAAAATAAATAAACGTTGAAAAATTTTTTTTTTAAAAAGAATGCACAAAGGACAAGGATATGTAGGAGTTGGCACAGAAAATTTTCAGTCCTTCAGGATCTCTTGTGCCAAAACATTTTAATTTCTGCCTTTTTTTTTTAGCTTGATCCTTCTTTTTCTAATTAGAGATTTGCCTAATACTTAGAAACTTGATTCTAGAAAGTTCACAGTGAAGAATGAGAAAGAAGAAGGGCTTTTAATAAATTTTTATGATTGAAGACAGCATGTCAAGCAGCCATTCTTGCTTCCATGAGTTGAGAAACCCAGGAATGTTGAGACAGAGGACTTTATTCTTGGCTAAGCACACTCACAACCAATTACCCTAATATTCCTAGACATTTAGAAGTTGGATTTCTTTAGCAAAAATTCACCTCCATTGTACTCTCTCTCCTTAATGCTTGGAAGTTGGTGTTTTGCACTCAGAGATGAGGTTGGTAGTCAGAGTTCAGAGGTAGGAAATCAAGGAGAGGAGCTGCTGTACACAGTCCTGTTCCCTCTCTCTTCAGTCCCATACTTCTTGTTCTCATCCTGTAAACCACAGAGTGTTGTTTGCCTATTTCCTCTTAATTTCTCTTATTCCTTTTTTTTAAAAAGTTTTTTTAAATGTTTATTATTTTTGAGAGAGACAGAGACAAAGCACAAGTGGGGGAGGGGCAGGAGAGAGAGAGAGAGAGAGAGAGAGAGAGAGAGAGAGAGAGGCAAAGAATGTGAAGCAGGTTCCAGGCTCTGAGCTATCAGCACAGAGCCTGACGCAGGGCTGCAACTCACTGGACCGCGAGATCATGACCTGGGCCAAAGTCGGACGCTTAGCCAACCCAGGTGCCCCTCTTCTTATTCCTATGCATTTTATTTATTTTTTTTGGTATTGTTGGTAATTCTTCTAATATATTTATTACATTTTTTAAATAACAAAACTATTGAATTTGTGTATGAATTTCATATTTAGCCATCTTGGTGAATTATCTTATTGTTTATAGTGAAAGCAAGCTCTGATTTGGGTTTGCAGCAATAACCCTAAAATTCTATTTGAACTGAAGTTCTTTCAGCATTATCATAGAAAGGCTCTATATATCATTCTGTGCTTTGAAATAAGAATGTTTAGATTTAAGCTTATTTTTCTCTTTCTTTGAGCTAGCTAATATCATTCCAAGAAACTCTCTGAAGGCACAATGCCAACATTCCACATCCACATCACATTATTTTATGATAGCAGCTCCTGGTTACCTAGAATTTCACTCCTAATGGGTACTTGTCCTAAGTAAGGAAACATGAAGATCTGTTATTATCTCTTTGACACTAAATACCAAGGCCTCCCAAATTTTCCATATCTTGATTTCTTTTAGCTACCTCAGCTTTTAAACCAACATCAAACGTTGCTGAATTTCTCTGAATTTCTATTTCCTACACCCATCTCTCTGGTACATCTTCACTGAAACAGGGTGATTTCTCAATTAAAAAAAAAAGTCAACCTAAGTGAGATTAAAACAAAAATAGGTTTTATTGGAAAGACGCAAAGTATCTCACAGAATCAAAGTTTCACCAAACAGGCAGTAGAAAAAATGTTAAGTGGGGTTATCGTAATTTTTCCTTTCTTCCTTCCTTCCTTTTTTTCCCTTTAATTTATGCCTTCCTCCTTTTGGGGGCTAAATATTTTACATGTACATACAATTATGTAACCACTACCATTACAATCAAGATTTCAAACATTTCCATCATTCCAGAAAGTTTTCTCTTGCACTATTGCTGTCATTAACTTCCTCCTACTCCTTGCGCCCTGGCACACATGATCTGCTTACTAACACTGTAGCTTTTCATTTTCTAGATATGCATATGAAAGGTATAGGGGAGGAAACTAATTTTCCCTCAACTCATCTGAGTTCTTAGCTAAGACTCTTGTAGTAATAATAACAAAAAGATCGACAAAAGAAAAATTAATAGAACTTTATTAACATGAATAACTTGCATAAGTATGAAAGATACCCAAGAAAAGATGAGTTAACTCAGAGAGTTAGCTTTAGAATTCAGGCTTAAATACCATTTTAACAGGAAAAGGGGAAGAGAATGTAGACTTCTTAACAGAAAGTAAACAGTAGTTTGGATAGATGAATGAGCTCTTAGAAGAATAGTTGGAAGGTCTTAGAGTTTGTGACAAAATCCATTTGAGTGTGCTGTTGACTTCTATTCTCCTTTCTTGAGATAAGAGACTATCTTCATGGTTTGATGATATTTCCAGGGAGAGGATTTATGACATTTGAGTTCCCTTTGGAGGATCTTTAGAGGATCTAAGGGGAATTAAGAGAAAACCTCTCCCTGCATTTGTTTTTCAAGTACCTACAGCTTAAAATCATCAGTATGCCAAAGCGACATATTTTGGGGTGGCATGTCATGAATTCATACAATCCTATGTTGGGATGGTATATTCTATTACCTTTCAAAGTACTCACAGTATGCAGGTGTTTGTGTCTGGATTATTTCATTTAGCATAATTCTTTTAAGATTGTTCATGTTTTTGCATATATTGGTAACTCATTCATCTTTAATTGATAAGAAGTAGTTCATGGTATGGTTGTGCCCCAATTTATCTAACTAATAAGGATGTGTCCAGGTTTTTAACTCTTGTATATAGAGCTGTTAAGAACATTTGAGAGACAGTATTTTTGTTAGAATGTTTTTATTCCTCCTGGGTTAATTCTAAAAGTTGGATCCTGGATTGTAAATTAATATTTTTACCTATATAGCAAACCATAACACTAACTACTAAAGAGGCTTATACTATTATGCACTCCACCAGCAAATATTGTTAGTTTCATTTGTTTCACATCTTTACATATTTAGTATTTGTCTTTAATTTTAACCATTCAAGTGCATACCACTGGTATCTCATTGTGGTTTTAGTTTGTGTTTCTCAATAATGAAAAGTATTGAATATCATCCATGTTCTTATTAGTCATCTTCATATCTTATTTTGTGAAGTATCAGTTCAAATCTTTGGCCCATTTTTTAAAAAGTTTATTTGTTTATTTTGAGAGAGCACAAGCTTGGGGTGCCTGGGTGGTTCAGTCAGTTGGGTGTCCGACTTTAGCTCAGGTCATGATCTTATGGTTCATGATTTTGAGCCCGTGTTGGGCTCTGTGCTGACAGTTCAGAGCCTGGAGCCTGCTTTGGATTCTGTGTCTCCCTCTCTTTCTGACCTGGTTCATACTCTGTCTGTCTCTGTCTCAAAAATAAGTAAATATTAAAAAAAAAAAAAAAGGCAGGGGAAAGAGACAGAAAGAGAGAGAGAATCACAAGCAGGTTCTGTACTGCCAGCTGCAGAGTCCAATGTGGGGCTTGAGCCCATGAACCATGAGATCATGACTTGAGCTGAAACCAAGAGTTGGAGCTTTAACCAATTGAGCCACCAACACGACCCATGGTCCAATTTTAAAATGATTTGTTAGTGTGAATGTTGAGGGTTGACCACTATTATTATTTTTTCCTTGTCTTATTTCATTGGCCAGGACTTGTAGAACATACTGAATAGAAGGGGAATGAGCAGAAATCTGTACCTTGTCTTGATATTAGGTGGAAATCATTTGCTATTTTACCATTAATCATAATGTTATGTTTTTTGTAGATATCTTTTATAACTTTGAAGGATCCATCTTCTAATGTTAAGTTTTTGATAGTTTTTTTTTATTATATTGAATTTTGTCAAATGCTTTTTTGCATTTTGAAATAATTTTACTAAATTTCCTTTTTGTTCTTTTAATATAATTTAAATTAAATTGATTTTCAAGTGCTAAATCAACTTTTAATTACTGTGATAAATCCTACTTGGTCATGCTGCATTTTGCTTTTATATGTTACTGGATTTGTTTTAAAAAATTTGCTTATGTATTTTTGCATCAGCATTCATGAAGGGTTTTTACAGTAGTTTTATTTTTGAGTAATGTCTTTGGTTTTGATAATAGAATGATATTGGTCTTCTACAAGGGTTGGAAATTGTTCCTTCCTCCTCCTCCTCCTCCCCCTCCTTCTTCTTCTTCTTCCTCTTCCTCTTCTTCTTCTTCTTCTTCTTCTTTTGATAGAGATTGTGAGGATTCCTTATTATATCTTCCTTTGAAGTTTTGTAGAATTCACCAATAAAGTTCTCTTAGTCTAGAGTTTTCTTTCTAGAAAGACTTTTAACTAAATTTAATTTCATAAATAGATATAGGAATTTTCAGGGTATTCATATCTCCTTGAATGAACTTTAGTAGTTTGAGTCATTTGGGAAATTTTCACTTTTTGTCTAATATAAAAAAAAATATTGGCTTAAAGTTTTTGTCAGTGTTTTTTTTAATTATCCTTTTAATATCTTTGGAGTCAGAGATTTTAATAAATGATGGATCCCTCACTTTCTATTCTTATTACCTTAGACAAGGTGATAATCATCATGATTGTGTTTGCAGGTATTATTTACTCTGCACTTACCAGGGGCCAAACCATAATTCATAGCCTTTCCGTCCTTAAAAGACCTAGATTCCAATAAAGACTGCGGGTTTTACTGGATTATTTGCCTACAAAAAATGAATTTCTTATGTTAAAAGAAAAATTGCATTTCATAACCCCATTCATATTTTTTTTCTGTTAAAATAATCCTATCTTAGGGGCGCCTGGGTGGCTCAGTCGGTTAAGTGTCTGGTTTCGGCTCAGGTCATGATCTCGCAGTTCGTGATTCAAGCCCCGAGTCAGGCTCTGTGCTGACATCGCTGAGCCTGGAGCCTGTGTCAGGTTCTGTGTCTCCCTCTCTCTCTCTCAGCCCCTCCCTTGCTTGTGCTCTGTCTGTCTCTCTCTCAAAAATAAATAAACATTAAAAAAAAGAAATTTTTAAAATAATTCTCTCTTAAAGATCAGACAATCCAATGTTGGGAGACATCCAATAGGATGCTGGTCTAATACTCCTGATGAAATTGTCAGATGAGACTGAGAAACTGTCATGGACTAGAGAAGACTGGGAGACATGACAACTAAATGAAATGGTACGCTGGACTGGTTCTTAGAAGAGAAAGAAGGCATGAATAGAAAAAACTGAAGAAATCTAAATAAAGTCTGAATGTTAGTTAATAGTAATTTGAAAATTCTTAGTTTTTACAAATGTACCATCATAATGGCAACTGTTAACAGTGGGGAAACTGAATAAGAGATATATGGAAAACTTGGTGCTATGTTTGCAGCTTACCTATAAATTTAAAATTATCCAAAATTAAAAATGTATAGTAAAAAAACTTTATTGACTGCAGTCTTTTTGTTTTGTTGTTTGCAGCCTCCCCACACCCTCAGCAATAAACTCTCAGTTAAGAAGCACTGATACCACGTGCCCACTTTTCTGTTAAACACACCCCAGGAAGTCTTCCATGCTCACTAATTCATCAAAATCCTTCTTATCAGGATGGCCAATGGCATCACAATGTTAAATTTGGTGGGGAGGTTTCAGTCTTCATTTTACCTTGCCTCTCAGCAGCATGTGACAGTTGATTATTCTCTCACTTGCTTGAACCCCCATGATTTTCTTTGTCTATAATCAGCTGTTCCCATTCAGGCTCTTTTATCAGCTGCTTTTTTTTTTTTTCTTCCCAACATCAAACCATCGAAATGTCCCTGAGTTTTATCCTTGTGTCATCCATCTCTCTTATCTATCAACTCTTCATTTTGATGATTGCTTCCAGTGTCGTTGATTTCACATTATTTTTACTTTGAGAGTACCCAGATTTATTTTTCCTACCTAGACCTTACCCTTGAACTCTAAAGTTATCTATCCAAGTCTTTCATTTACCAAATGAACTATGATAGTCTTCCTAAACCAGTTAAATGTGACTTTTTCCATCCAGTTGCTCCAGCAAAACACCTTAGAAACATCCTTCATTCATTTATTTTAACAGTGTATATGTAATGCAGCCAGAAATCCTGTAGCATCAACTTCAAAATATATCTTTAGTCCAGTCACTTCCCATTCCACTCATTGCTACCACTTGGGTTCAAGCCCCAACCATTTTTTTCCCTGTGTTATACCAGTAGTCCACTAAATAGGAACCCACATTCTTTCCTTATCTCCCTAGAGAAGAGAATCTATTTTCCACAAGGCAGCTGACATGGCTCCCATTTTACCAACGAGAAAAGTGTTAGTCATTTCAAAGACCTGCATGCTCTACATCATAACATTTCATAATAACTTCTGACTTCATCTCTACTTCCCCTTTCACACTGGCTGTCTCTGCTCTGATGGGAACAAGTACAGTTCCCCCCTCAGACCCTTTGCATTGTTTTTTGTTGCTGTTGTTGTTGTTGTTTTGTTTTTTTCCCTTTCTGAAATACATCTGCATGGCTGTAACCCTGGCGTTCCTTAAAACTTTACTTCTCCCTTTTCAGTGAGGACTGTGCTGACCATCTTACTCAAAATTGCAATGCCCACATCCTTGACATTTCTTGTCCTCCTTACTTTGTTTACTTTTTATGGCAATTCTTACCTTCTAACATTTTATACAATTCACTCATTTATTAAGTTTACTGTTCATCTCATGAAAACAGAAATCATCTAATTTGTTCACAGTACATAGAATACAATTAATAAATACTTGTTGAGTGGATGAATGGGTTGACTTACAATGATGGCATAAAAATCCTAAATATTTTGGAGACTTATTATTGATTTATGTCTATAAATTAATATGACATCAATATTAAGAATAATTCCTACAGGAAGCCTCTGCAGGACGGTGACATGCTCTACCTCGTTTTTCAAAGCAGCAGTTTTCTGGTGGCCTAGATGTGCTTTTGTATTTTTCATCAATTGAAAACATTAAATAGATTTACCGAGTACCCAACTGTGTAAAGCACTGTATTTCCTTCTACTGAAATATTATAAAATAGAAATTTGTGCCCCTATTCATTTTATTGGAATGTGTTTTGAATGAAACCAAATTTGCCCCTTTTTGAATTTAACTCAATATGAGACAGTTCTATTTGTCAAAGATATTTTTATAGTAGAGACCAATTAAACCCAACTTATTCACAATGGTTTCTTGTGTGAGAGCAGCTCAAACATATTACATTAAGAAGACAATATAATACAGAGCATGATAACAAGAACAATTTGATTTGGGAATGTTTTATGCTTGTCTATATTTGCCTTTTCTTTGTTGTATTTTATATTGACAAGTTTTTAAAAAAGATGAGAAATGCTGTTTTATTTAATTTCATGAAACACATTTTAATAGCTTGCTACTATTATAACTTACAAGTATAATGACTGGGCAAAAGTGTTAAGTATTACCTTTAGTCTTTGAAGAGTCTTGATTAAGAGCAAACCGGGAAGTATAGTCCTCAGATATTATTAACAAGTACTTAGAGAATACTTATTTATTCCAGCCACTGTTCTAATAATTTTACTAATAACAACTCATTTAATCGCTTTAACAACCCATGAAATAAATACTATTATTATCCTTATTTTATAGATCATATATGTGAGGCACTTGCCCACAAGTTAAGTAACTTGCCAAGGATACAGAGAAAGTAGGTGGTGGAATAAAGTTTGAACCGAGGCAATCTGATTCCAGAGTTCGGGTTCTTAATTCTTTATGCCTTTGACCTCATTCCAGTTATCTTGCTTAGCTTTTCCTAAAAACTGTCTCCTCATTTACTCTTTTACTAGAGACAATATGAGTACCAACAGTTCCTTTCAGAGGGTTTTGAGAATTGATGATGCACTTAATAATTTGGTACGTTGAAGCTGACTCTGAGAGTGCATTATTATTTTAGGAGATTCTCTCTGTACTACACACTCCTGGAGGGGAGGAACTTTGGGTCATTACAATTGTATCTGCAGCATCTATTATGGGTTACTGGTACACTGCATAAATTCAATAAACATATTCTTGGTGTAATAAATAGCATTTACAGAAGGTCCTTTTCTACTTAAATAATTCTTATACTGTTCAGATAGGTTAGACTATGCTATGGTAGCAAATACATCTTGAATTCTATGAACTTAAGGGTGTAAAAGTGTATGTAGAGGTAACCCTCATGATCTGAAGTTAGACATTCTGGAAAAATGGCCCCCCCAATTACTGTTTCAGGAGTAGAAACAGCTGGATAATTTTGCTATATAGTTTTCAAATCCAGGTCTGAAGTTCCTGAATCACTTTTACCCAAATCTCGTTGGCTATTCCTGAATCATATATATGCAATCTGACTTAAAGGAAGACTGGGAAATGTAGTCATCCTGTGTGCCCACAAAGAAAAAAAAAACTATTTAATGTCTATGTATGACATTACCTCTGACAAAATTCAAACTTTTCTAAGAGATAAAATGTGGAAAATCAGCTATGCCAGGTGATTATCTAATTGTATGATCGAGGTGACTGATTGATAGCAAGCAGCACATTTGGCAAGAGATTTACAATTTTCTTCGAGTCTATTCTTTTCCTGTTTGCAGTTACGAAAAACCAGATTTTTAGTAGGCACATGGCTACTCTAAAAGACTATATTATTAGCTTTCTTTGCCACTTTATGTGGCCCAGTGACTAAGTTCTGCAAATATGTTATAAAGGGAAATGCTCTGTACATTAATTGAGAAGTGCCTTATTTTTTTTAAATGTTTATTTATTTTTGAGGAAGAGAGAGAGAGAGAGAGAGACAGAGTGTGAGTGGGGGGTGGGGGGGGGAGGCGGGGGAAGAGAGAGAGAGAGAAGAAACAGAATCCAAAGCAAGCTCCAGGCTCCGAGCTGTCAGCACGGAGCCTGATGCAGCGCTCGAATTCATGGACTGGTAGATCATGACCTGAGCCAAAGTCTGACGCTCAACCAACTGAGCCACCCATTCACCCCAATTGAGAAGTGCCTGTAATGCAAGGCATATATCATCCCTGATTTCTACTTACATTTGGCCATGACGCAGGAGAAAAAATGTGGCTAAGTCTCTAGTAACTACATTGAGCCACTAGATAACACTGGGAATGGAAAGCAAACATGACAAAAGAATAAGGTATAAGAAGGCTGGTTCCTTGACATATGTAGCATATTTCCATCTCTACTATTTCCTTTCTTGACTTTCTAAATATGGAAAAGAAATATTAAGCCAATCTTATGTTTTTATTCTTTAGCTACTTTCAGACAAATATAATCATAAATGATACAACAAGCAATCGATTGCTTTGAAAAGATCAAGTATACCTTGCATATAGACCTATATGTTAACTTATGATTTTGAGGCCTCTCGTTCATTTACATTCATTCTCATTAATTTGCACAAGACCAGAGTGTGGTCTCTGGAGTCAAATTGCCTGATTTAGATGTCAGATCTACTACTTGCTGGATAAATGGCAAAGGATGAGTTCTGTGTGTTTTGAGTTTCCCCCACATTTCTTTAAATAGTAATATTTCAATACATATAATAAGCTCTTAGAAAAATTACATAAGTTGACATGTTCCAGGTGCTGGTCAGACTCACTAGCTCAGAGAGAGTGGTCCTAAAATTCTACTCTTTTTCACAACAACTGAAGCAATGGCACTAACTGTTAAGATCCCTTCATTTATTTAAACAAATGTTCTATTCAGAGAATAATGTTTTTGGGGCATGGATAAATTGACTAATTTTACATGGTTATTCCATGTTACTAAGTTAGTAGTATTTATACTATTGTCATTAAAAGTTTGGCTAATAAACAGTACATTCCTTTACATCCCAGAATAGGAAAAATATGTACAACATTAAAGATGTCAAGTCAGAAACAATTAGGTTTAAAATTAGATTCCGAGAAGAGATTCTGGCTGCTGGAAAAGAGTTGTCCTGCTACGTGCGTGCGCGTGTGAGATGGTATATGACAATGTTGCTCAAAGTGTGGTCCCTAGAACGGCAATAGCATTAACATAATCTGGGAAATTGTTAAAAATGCAAAATCCCTGGAATCACCCCAAATTTACCCGAAAGAGCAATCTGTGTTTTATTTTTTGGTAATTTTTTTAACGTTTTATTTATTTTTTGAGAGAGAGAGAGACAGAGCATGAACGGGAGAGGGGTAGAGAGAGAGGGAGACACAGAATCGGAAGCAGGCTCCAGGCTCTGAGCCATCAGCCCAGAGCCCTCCGTGGCGCTCGAATTCACGGACCGTGAGATTGTGACCTGAGTGGAAGTCGGATGCTTAACTGACTGAGCCACCCAGGTGCCCCCCCTTTTTTTTAACGTTTTATTTATTTTTGAGACAGAGAGAGACAGGAGCAATCTGTGTTTTAAAAAGCTCAGTGATTCTAAGTGCAGACTAAATTTTAAAAGCCATTGATGTATATTTTTAGCTAAAATACCAAGGTTAAGAAAAGATTTTTAGTCTGTGCAGAATCACTGAGTTGGTGACCTTAATGAGAATTCAAGTTTAGCTCCAGCAAGATTGGAATTTTCCTCCTTGGATTTTTATTGTATTTATTTGTTTTCTATCCTTTCTTCATTATACCTTAACTTTATTTAAAAATGTTGTGTGGTAAAACGCTTATGAGTACTTTGGTAAAAAGGTGTTCTAAATACTCAAATAATTTAGGTCACATGCAAACAAATAAAGAAAATGCTGCAGGTTTCCCCTGCTATCTGAAAGTAGAATATTTCTATACATCCTTTCATAAGCCACAATTGAGTAAAGTGAAGAAGCAATTTCCATAAATTCGTATGGAAAGTTTTTTTGAGTGTTCCCAGATAGATCCACAAAATAATGTCTCTTAGGCTTTTCTGATACCTAAGGACACATCCTGCTAGTGGGTGTGCAAAATAAATTGAGATAAAATGGATACTCACAGACAGAGTTCAAAGACGTGGCAACTTGATGATGAGATGTGCGTAGTTCCTGGTGAAGGAGCTTGGGTGTGCCCTCTTGGTGTTCAGGTTGTGTGCTGCCTTTTTAATGGCTCACTGCAAAATAAATGCTGAAAACTATTTTTACTTTTTGCCTTTTTCATAAAAGCAAAAGTCCTCTTAATATTTCTTTCATTTACCAAAAAAAAAAGTTACATAGGTCTTTCATAAAAGCAACTGGCATAACATGAACTTTTGAAAAGTGGGAGATACCTGTATTACTATTAGTGGATCAAGATGCTTTGCTTTCCACCGACCTTGAGATCCACCCTGCATGTAACATTTTGTCAAGAGCATCCAAGAACAACATTTCCACGGCTTGCTAAAATTTAAAAAGAAAAGAGATAATGGAATTGAATAATAAACTACAACAGTGCACAGAAATGCTGCTTCTAAAACAATTGTTGCTACTTGTATTCTAGAATTTAGGGCATAGAAACCTTCCTGGTCATCAGCTGCCTATCAGGATGGAGCTCAAACAAGGCTCCTTTTAATATAGTTCCTTCAGTATCTACTAGGATATATATTTCATTATTTCAGAATATAAAAGTTGTTTTCCACTTGTAATATTAGTTATAGAATATACTTTCTTTATAGTTTTTTTCTATTCTTTTTTAAAAGCTCCATAGATTTGCTATGGATTTGACTTAAAAGTGCTTGGAAAATTTTAGGTAAGCTCTACATTCAACATGAGGCTTAACCTTACGCCCCCTAGATCAAGAGTTGCATGCCTATATGATTTTACTCATGTGTGAAATTTAAGAAACAAAACAAATAAACAAAGACAGGCAAACCAAGAGGAAGATGATTTTTTAACAGTTTTTATTTGAATTCTTGTTAGTTAACATACGGTGTAATACTAGTTTCAGATGTATAATATACTGATTCAACACTTCCATACAATGCCTAGTACTCATCACAAATGCCCTCCTTATTGCCCATCTCCTATTTACCCCCACCCACCTCCCCTCTCATAACCAGCAGTTTGTTCTCTACGGTTAAAAGTCTATTTCTTGGTTTGCCTTTCTCTCTCTCTTATTTACCCCCACGCACCTCCCCTCTCATAACCAGCAGTTTGTTCTCTACAGTTAAAAGTCTATTTCTTGGTTTGCCTTTCTCTCTCTCTCTCTCTTCCCTTTGCTTGTTTGCTTTGTTTCTTAAATTCCACATACGGTATTTGTCTTTCTTTGACTTATTTCACTTTGCATAATACTCTCTAGCTCCATCCATGTTGCAGGTGGCAAGTTTTCATTTTTTTAATGTCTAAGTAATATTCCATTTTATGTATTATATATATATATATATATATATATATATATGTAGAGAGAGAGAGAGACTTGGGCTGTTTCCATAATTAAGCTACTGTAGATAATGCTGCTATAAACATTGGGTGCATGTATCCCTTTGAATTAGTGTTTTTTGTATTCTTTGGGAAATACCTAGTAGTACAATTGTTAGGTCATAAGGGTAGTTCTATTTTTAACTTTTTGAGGAATCTCCATACTGTTTTTCAGAGTGACTGCACCAGTTTGCATTCCCACCAACACTGCAAGAGGGGTCCCCTTTCTCCACATCCTCACCAATACCTGTTGTTTTTTGTGTTGTTGATTTTAGCTGTTCTGAAGGTGTGAGGTGATATGTCATTGTACTTTTGATTTGCATTTCCCTGATGATCACTGATGTTGAGCATCATTTCATGTGTCTGTTGGCCATCTGCATATCTTCTTTGGAAAATGTCTAAAGAAACTGACTCTTGACTATGGAGAACAAACTGATGCTTGCCAGAAGGGAGGCAGGTAGCAGGAAAAGTTAAGTAGGTAATGGGAATTAAGAAGTGCATTCGTTGTGATGCGGACTGGGTGTTGTATGGAAATGTTGAATCACTATATTGCACACCTGAAGCTAAATTAATTAATTGCAATTCAAGTAAAAACTTTAAAAAAGTAAAGTGTTTGGAAAATTTGATAGAAATCTTTAAAATTTTCACATAATAAAATGGGGAAGCAATAACAATATGTGTTAAAATGTCCCCAGCATTAATCTAGTTTGTTTAAAATCTTCAATAATTAAATATTTCTATAGTCTCTGAGAGGTGCTTTTATTTTCTTTAAAGCCAAATAGCAAATTTACCGGCATTTTCTTCTTCGATACTATATTTAACCTGCACATTTTTGAATACTTCCCTCTGTGATTAACAACGAGGTTGGGGCGCGGCAAATGGTGAAGATAAATTATACTTATCAACCACTCCATGGCTGACAGTTTGCTTCAGCCTTTATTCCCATGGCACTGCTTCCTGAATGTAATTCAAGTAAACTTATCCTGCATCTAAAAAGCGAATTATTTCATATCAGGTTTTAAATTTAGTCTAAAGAATAATAATAAACATTTTTTAAAGTAAGGGTTTTAGTATGAGACAACTGTTTTAGTATATTCTTTTTTAAACCATGTGAGCCTTGGTACTAATGTATTAATGCAATAAATGAAATGTGTATTCATTAAAATACAGTAATATCAGTTTTGGAGAAGGAAATTAAATGTTTATATATATGCATGTGCATTCTAAATCAGGTTTTGATACTGTTAAATGTGTTGAAACATTTTATAGCAGTAGTTGATTTCACTACTATATATATATATATATATGTATACATGTATATAGATAGATAGATTTAAATATTCCAAATGAATATATTCTACATATAGAATAGAATATATAGTCTACTTATAGTCTTTATATACCATGGAATGATGCCCTCTGTATCTTGGAATCACTTTTCTAGCTCTTTAAATTTTCATCTTCTTTTCATATATCATAGAGGATAAACTATTTATGTTTATTGCCAAATAAATTTGTAAAGCAGAAACCTTCAGATTACGTTTATTTATCTGTTTACTGATTAAATTTATTTACTGGCTGGGCAATAACGATATTATAATCAAATATTTAACTAATATTTTATGTTGCAGTATCCAAAGTTTGTCATGGAATCGATATGACACATGAGATGGAACTCAGTTACAGATCGCTGCACTGCTTTTGTTTTTGCATATGAAAAACAAATCTAAATTATACAAAATAATGATAAAATGCTATGAAGAAATTAAAAGGATAATAACATAATCAGTGGTTGGTGATGAGACCTGAAAAAAAATTTAAATACCATGATCAAGGAGGGATTTTCTAAGGAGGGATTTTCTAAACAGGTGAGATGCAATCTGAAACTTGAATAATATGAAGTTAGCCATGCCAATATTTTATGGAAGAACATTATAGACAGAGGAATAACATAAAAAAAATGCATGGAGCAGAAACAATGTATGAATGGAAAGAAAAGTAATTTGGCTGAACAGAATTGTTGTCAAGAGAGGAATGTAGAGACACAGGACTACCTCATACTCAGTATTGGGTGTCATAGAAATTAAACTTCCTAAATAAACTGATGTTAACTTGAACTCACTTCTAGCCTCATCCCAGACCTTGACAATTATGCAGTGATGGCTTGAAGGGAGAACCAAGATAAAGGTAAAGCTAGACAGAATGTTTTAACAATGGTTTTTAAAGCTATAGAACACTTTAGTCATGTAATACAAACATTCAAATCAGAACCCTGAAAAAAGCAAAACTAAACTCAAATAGTAAGTCCTGCAGCAGGAAAAAAAAAGGATTAATGAAAATTTAAAAGAGAGAACTAAACTATGAAGTAAAGCATAGAAATTTTCATGTTTGAGTCATTATAGAATTGGGTATTAAAACAAACAAATAAGCAAACAGGTAGTGAGATGTAAAGAGAAGAGAAATAATTCATCAAAAGCTGGAAATTAGTACCAAAGTTGACTACAAGTTGCAATAGCATCTGAGACTTCACAGAAATATCAGAGAGTCCAGTGAGCTTCCCAGACAATGTAAAGTCAAGATTTAAGAGTATTTACCGTAAAGGGGGAGGTTACCTCTATTGCTTCTTGGTCACAATAGGAAAGCAATTACTAAAATTCAATAAAATTAAATAGAAATAATAATATCAACTCAATAGTTGTCAAAAAGCATATTGCAAAATTTAACATTCACTCCTCATAAAATTTTTGAGATAGAATGTCACTTATTTATTATGACAAAAACTATTTATTTCAAACTAACAATCAATCTTATACTTGACCTCTGCATAGATTGTTATTGTCAAAAAAGTCAAGGAGGCTCCTTCATGGCAATATTTTTAAACTCGTTTCAAACTGATACCAACCTGATTTATATATTAAAAAAATGAATAAAGAGATATAACAAGAAAAAAAAGGAATTAAATCATCATTATTGTAGCTAATATGACCACACTGCTGGAAACCAAAAAGAACTGTCCGACAATGAGTAAAAAACCGAAACCACAGTTAGGCATAGCCAGTTTATAAATGATATATGAAATCAATAACCTTGTTATATATCCACAATAAATGGTTAAGTAGATGTAGGAGTTGATATTTTTAATAGCAACAACAGAAAAACCCACTTATGAACAAAATTTCCAATAAATTTGCAGAAACCATATAAAAACAGTAAAGTACAAAATTAGACTAAGAAAGTAAAATGAGACCTGACCATATGGTCACACTTGTTCAAGATTGGGAAGACTTAATATTATTTCTCCAATAATTAGCCAATAAATATGAGTTATTTTCTACTGCAAATATCAAGTATGTTTCTTTTTGAATTTGACAAATTGATTCTAAAATTTGTTGACTTGTGGCTATAACTAAGGTATTTGTGAAGAGAAATACAGATTAGTAATTGGAGGTGAGGCAATTTGAGTGGAGGATTGTCCCATCAGAGAGAAACATGAGTTCCAATTCTATAATAAGCAAAACAGAGTAATTTTTGTATCCTTTAGGTGTTAAGGTCAAGAATTAAAAATTACTGAAGTATAAATGGGTGTAGAAAGACACCATCTTTGTGAAATGACCTGTCCTTGCTATAGCTATATGAGACTCCTCAAAAAAGAGGTTATACACTTGTCTGGAGCCCTAATTTTGTCAACTGTTGCCCAGGGGACACCTTCAGAACTCCTGGTCATCAAAAATAATAATTGCAGCCCCACAGGATTGTTTATATTGATGTGCTTTAAAAGCTGCTACCTGAAGGTCAGGCTTCCAATCAGCTTGAAACTACATGCTAAATGAGATTCTTCCCCTTGGATCACTGACAGGTGTTGCCACACCTTCAAAAATGCAGGCATGTCAAGAATAAACCAGGCAATTTAGAAAATCACTAAGGTTTAGGAGACAACAAAGAGTGAAGGCAAGGTTGAGCAAGAAGGATGATTATCTGAACAAGGCCATGCCTTCAAGACTTAGCTATAATTTTTGGCTCTGATTCCAAAGGCAAGGGAATCAAAGGCAAAAACATACAAATGGGACTATATCAAACAAAAGCTTCTGTACGGCAAAGAAAACATTGACAATATGAAAAAGCAACCTACTGAGGGGAATCAACACTTTGCAAATATATCCAATAAGCTATTAATATCCAAAATATATAAAGAACTCATACAACTCAATACCAATACCACCACCACCAAAAACAAAACAAACAACCCAATTAAAAAGTGAGCAGATGATCTGAATAGGCATTTTTCCAAAGAAGAGACACACATGTAGCCAACAAGCATATGAAAAGATGCTCTACGTCACCAACCACCAGGGAACTACAAATCAAAATCACAATGAAATATCACCTTAACACCTGTCAGAATAGCTATTATAAAAACAAAGAAAGAAAGAAAGAAAGAAAGAAAGAAAGAAAGAAAGAAAGAAAGAAAGAAAAGGAAGGAAGGAAGGAAGGAAGGAAGGAAGAAAGAAAGAAAGAAAGAAAGAAAGAAAGAAAGAAAGAAAGAAAGAAAGAAAAAGAAATAACAAGTAGTGTTGGTGATGATGTGGAGAAAAGGGAGCACTAGAAATTGGTATAGCCACTATGAAAAACAGTATAGAGGTTCCTCAAATAATTAAAAATAGAGCTATTATATAAACCAACAACTACTGCAGGGTATCTATTCAGAGTAAATGAAAACACTAACTGAGCATGGAGACTGCTTACGATTCTGTCTCCCTCTCTCTGCCCCTTTCCTGCACTCATTCTCTCTCTCTCTCAAATAAAAAGAGAGGAATAACATAAATAAAAACAAAAATAGAGAGAGAAGAAGAAGAAGATGTGGTCCATATATACAGTGGAATACTACTCAGCCATAAAAATTAATAAAATCTTGGCATTTGCAACAACATAAATGACTTGATAGTATTATATTAAGTAAAATAAGTCACACAGTATTAAGTCACACAGATCTAGAAAAATACTGTATGATTTCACTTATATGTGGAATCTAAATAAAACCAAAACCAAAATAAAACAAAACCCAGACTCAAAGATATAAAGAACAGAATGGTGGTTAACAGGAGGGAATAGTGTTGGGGGTGAGTGAAATGGATGAAAGGGGGTTACGAAATACAAACTTCCAGGGGTGCCTGGCTGGCTCAGTTGGAGGAGCATGCTACTCTTGATCTTGGAGTTGTGAGTTCAAACCCCAGGTTGAGTGTAGATGGTACTTAAAAATAAAATCTTTTTAAAAAAAGATAAACCTCCACTTATAAAATAAAGCAGTCATGCAGATGTAATGTACAGCTTGAGGAATATAGTCAATCAGACTTCCATTTATGGAATAAGTGAGTCATGGGAATCAAAGGCACAGCACGGAGAGTATCATCAATGAGAGTTGGATGCCAGCAGATGGTAGCTGCACTTGTGGTGAACATGGCATAATGTATAGAGGAGTTGAATCACTACCTTGTACTCCTGAAACTAATGTAATGTTTTGTGTCAATATATTCAAATAGAAAAAATTTCAAAAAATATCGTAATAATTTTGTAAGGTGGCATATTGTAACTAGACTTATTGTGGTGACCATTTCACGAAATATACAAATGTTAATTCATTATGTTGTATCCTTGACACTAATAGAATATTGCCTGTCAATTATATTTCAGTAAATAAAAATCAAATCATTCTCACCATAAGACCATATATTTCAAATATTGTAAATATTAACTGGAAAGAGAGAGTATAAATCTATCACTTTAGAAATTATCATAATGATGGAAGGAATATTAAAAAAATATTTACTTACCATGTAAGCATTTTAATCACTCTTATGGTTAAGATTAACATGTATTAGGGATGCCTGGGTGGCTCAGGTGGGTAAGTATCTGACTTCATTTTAGCTCACATTTCTTTTTTATTTTTTTTTAAGTTTATTTATTTTTGAGACAGAGAGGGACAGAGCATGAATGGGGGAGGGTCACAGAGAGAGGGAGACACAGAATCTGAAACAGGCTGCGGGCTCTGAGCTGTCAGCACAGAGCAGACGCGGGGCTCGAACTCACGGACCCCAAAATTATGACCGGCTCCAGAGTCGGACACCTACCGACTGAGCTGCCCAGGCGCCCCTCACGTTTCTTGTGATCAAGCCCCTTGTTGGGCTCTGCATAGAAGTGTGGCGCCTGCTTGGGATTCTCTCTCTCCCTCACACATGATCTCTCTCTCTCTCAAATAAATAAACATTAAAAAAAAAGAATTAAAATGTATTAGATATTTATTACATACTTAAATGTATACTATCTACCATAAATAAGAGCATAAAGCATAAAGTGTGAAGAGCATAAATAAATTTTGCATTGCTTGATTTTCCAACTGCCTACTGGACATTTTTATATGAGGTTCTTTGCTTGCTAAATAGCATTCAAACTTTATTCAGCATCCACACTTTGTTAGAAATTGGGGATTCAAAGGAATATACGGTGTGATTCTGTAGGACCACCTTATTGTAGAGATGTCCAGAACCAAACCTGTCTTTCTATCCCTTCTAAACTTGCTTTCATTTTTACTGACCTTCTCAGCCACTCAGCTGAAACCTGAAGGTGAGCTTTGATGCATAATCCCCAATTTAAAAAAAAAAATGCCTCTTTTCTTCAAAAACGGAAACAAAATAAAGACAAAGAAAATACTGACATATTAAACTATTTATAAGAACTTTATTGTATGATAAAATTATACCTTCAAATTAGTCCACAAGTATTGACACTTGACATAAGTAGACATAATGAACATTTGGTAAAATTATTCAAGTGGCAAATGGCATGGTATTAGGTATAATTATGGCAGGGTAGAAAAAGCAATAGGATTATGTTTTGTCGTGCGCAAATCACTTGCAAAAACATAAAACATACAATTTGGTAGGTTGGAGAAAAGTGTTTTCTATTTTAATTTAATTTTTCTTCAGCCTTTTTTTTTGTAGCTTTCACAGTATTCTTATACAATGCACAAAAATATAATTACCTGCACAGCTAGTCATTTATATCCTTGATTATCACTTACACATCTTCCCATGTGTTCTCATCTGTATATTCTAACTACATGAAAACCATGCAAACACTTTCAAATTATTTGATCCTGAGAGCTCTGTAATCTTTGGACTGAATACTAAAAAAAAAAAAAAAAAAAAAAAAAAAAAAAAAAAGAAAAAAAAAACTGAAGTTCATAATTTTAACTTCCTGGCAACCTTCTTATATCTGGGAAATGTATACATCATGGTTATGATTAATTCTCTGTGTCATCAATCCTAACTTTCACTAGTAATGACATTCTTTTAAAGAAATTTGATTATACAATTTCCCTTCCATGTTGATCTCCGTCAATGATCTTTTAGATGGTGAATGAAAGAGCTGAAACATTTTCAAATTTTAAAATGGGCTACGTACGTTACACCCCAAATCCAACTATATATGAAGAATCATGCAATTTGTTTCGTTTCAAAGAAACTCACATTTAACTTAATGATTATGGAAGAAATGATAAATGATTGCATTAAATTAAAATTCTTTTAAGTGTTACGTAAAAGCTATGTACAAACATGAAATGTAATAGAAATCGTTGTTTTCAACAAAGAAATACGATACACTTTTGGTTTCCTTATTGCTGTTAGGGAAAAAAATGCTACAAAGGGAAAAATTGCTTTATCTGGAAAGTTTGAAGTTAAAATAGAATAACATCAGGTTAATATTTTAAAATTAATATTATATAAATATAAATATAAAAGGCTTCAGTTTGGAGTCCTTTGGTCTCAAATTTTTACTAAAATCTGTTCCCTCTTTTATGTTTAATCACACTCCTGTCTACTAGAAGCAATACTTTTCAAATACAATATTCAGATACATGTATATACATATTATACACAAAATATATATATTTAAATGTATATATATGTATATATATACACACAAAACCTTTTTTGCCTCTGTGACCCTATTCATCATTTAGTTGATTTTTCTTTCTACAGCATATACTTTTGTTATTACATCCACATAACCAAATATGCAGAGAAAAGATAAAGCTATAAAAATCAAGGAATTAAAGCTGATTCTCAAACTGTAACCCACTATAAAATATATTTTACTGCTAATAATACAGGGTTGATTCTTACACCAATTTGTAAAAGTGATACTTTCTTTACACCTGAGAAATATTTTTCTTAAAAGAGAGACAAATCCGGTAGCTTTAAACTGATCATTATACTACAAAGACTCTAAAGGAGTTAACTATAAGCCAGACATCTCAGTCTGTAAGGAGTCCCTGGGAGTCAAGAAATCACATTCATTTGCAGGATTATTTTAGGTGCAGAATTTCTTAATTACTGTTAGATGCCTCAGAATAGAACCCTAATTCCACTGAACACTTTTGCTGCAATAATTGCGATTCTGCCGAGGTTATTCCTAAAGCTGCTGTGTGTGACCATGTTCCACATTTACCTTTAAGTTTAAGCAAATTATGAAAAGCAAGCTTGTCAAAGCTGTCATAGCTGAATATCGTCATCATCACATAACTGTTTGGACTTAAGAAAAAAGTTCAAACTGTGAAGGGTTTTGGAAGCAGATGGTTGAAGAAGATAGTCTGGAAGGACTTTCCAGGTTTCTCTCTTTAAAATATCATGCCATGGCTCTAGTGTCATTTCTGCTAAAATGGCAGATAAAGAAATTTAGGCCGAGAAAAGAACACCTACTTGTCTAAGTTCACTGAGGTAGTGGCAGAATTGAGGCTTGGACTCAATTTTCAGTGGCTCCAAATTTCTCTAGTGTATGCCTGAATGCCTTCTTGCATATCACAATTTGTTCTTAAAACACACATTTTATGGTTTTATAACTCCTGTTGACAGCATGTAAAGGCTTAAATTCCTCAGGCTCTGGCTTTTTGACTGCCCTTCCAGATACAGACCAAGAGATGGATCAAACTGGCATCTCATACAGCTAATCATAGAACATAGGAAGTCTCCAGAGGAGTCAGAAAGCTTCTCTCACCTTACAGGGGTATGGGAAAACTCTCCACCTTACAGGGGTATGGGAAAACTTGGTCTCAGAATTCATATAGAAGATGACAAGGGCCGGGGGGGGGGGGGGTGCGCCTGAGTGGCTCAGTCGGTTAGGCATCTGACTTCACCTCAGGTCATGATCTTATGGTTTGTGGGTTCGAACCCTACGTCAGGCTCTGTGCTGACAACTCAGAGTCTGGAGCCTGCTTCTGGTTCTTGTCTCCCTCTCTTTCTGCCCCTCCCCCGCTCATGCTCTATCTCTGTCTCTCACAGATAAATAAACATTAAAAAAAAAAAAAAGAAGATGTGACAAGGGCATTAGCTTTACTCTGCCAAATTTATAAATTTAGCAACACTTGAAAGGTACAGAGAACTTGCAAGAGAAGACATAATTCATAGAAAAGATTTGGCAATAAAGTTGGTTATAGAAAAAGTTTACAGGTGCAGCATGATAACTTCTAACTTTGTATTATCCTGCCAAAAAGTTATCATAAAACACAACTAGACATCTAGAGTTTGTATCTTAAGATAGTTAAAACTCCAGCCATTTATTTCAGTTGGAACATTTACTAAACTACATATATAACATTAGCAAAATAAGATTCACAGGAAGTATCAAAATTGTAATATTTTCTGAGTGATATAAAAGTATTTGTTTCAAACAGTAATCTGAAAATGCTCGTTTAATCCTCAAACAGTATTTAAAAAAAATTAAACTTGGCCCATGACCACAGCCCAGAAAGTACCCAAGAAAAAGGCATTTTCAGGGAGCAGGTAGCGTGTCAGCCATAGTTGCAGAGCAATGCAAGAAATTTGTACTCCTGAAGTTTCCTGCAGAGGTAGGATCTATGTAGTAGTAAATTGAAACAGATGTGTGGAGTTCTCTTAATGCAGTTGACTAAGAATTTGCTTTGTATAATTGTAAAGAGGGTTTGATTCTTCTGCATTCATAATAGGTGAGACACTGTTAAATGGACCATAAACTGTGCATTGCTAATAACCAGAAAAGGATAAACGAATTGCGTAGAATTAGGGTGCTGAAAACCAAACTCAGGCCAGATCCGGACTGGAAACATTTCTGTTAACTACTTGAGACAAAGGAATTCATCAATATAAGAAGGATGAGGGATTAAAAACAAACCTCACAATTTCACTGTGTCTGCCTCTATACATGATTTAAGACGTTTACATCACTAAGCATAATGTCTATCACCATATAACAAAATGTTATTAGCCTACTTTGGCCAATAATCTTTGTAAGCAGCGTGATCTCTAGGGTGAGTTAAATCATTCTCAATTTTTGTTACTGTGCCTTTAGCAGGTACTGAGCAAAGAGTTTTTTCAGGTGTTGCTTTGCAAAAGTTCATGAACAATTGTATATGCAATTGTATATACATTTAAGAATGCGGTTTCCAGGGCAGGTAGACCAGGTAAACTAGACTTGTTACTAAATAGTGCTTTTGAAGAAAGCATATTGTGCACCAGCTTTTACTGCAACTTGAGTTATAAAAGAAACCTTGAGGGCAGTCTTGAAAGATACCCAGACAAGGAAAGAGAAGACACCCTAGATACTTCAAACATAAGGAATGTTATGCATGGAACTGACTTGTATGTGTGACGAAAGTGTTGAAAAACCAGTGAAGTAACCTAAAGAATAGTAAATAGCATGAACCAGACACCACTCCTATGGCTAAAGGAAAACAGATGGAAATCATTTTATAGAATCTGGAAGACAGACTCATGCTATACAATCTAGAACCATGGTTGAGACTGCCAGATGGGTGCCATGAATATAGAGAGGAACAGGGTAGCAGGAGCTGGAGCCACTGAGGAGACCCAGACATTTGTGACAACATTATGGCAGAGCAGAAAGGAGATGTGCTATGTTTCTTTCCTCCTACCAGTTTCTAATATTCTACATGTACCTCCTATTGGCTAAAAATAAGTCTAAATTCATTGGCAAAAGAGGATGCATGAATGTCGTTCCTTAAGATAACAGAACAGAGCAAATAAAAGACTAAGAATAGATGTGAGAGCAAAAGGCAAATAACTGTCTTAGTGGTTGTAAACTTGCAAAAGGACGTATCAAAAATGTCTTCAATGTTACATTAATCAATTATTGGTCTATTCAATTAATAATGGATTGAATTTCATCTTGTGCTCATAGCTATTAACAGACAATCGTATCCTTCTTATCCTGCCAGTCTGAATATGAAAAATCCCCAGAAATTACCTGATAACTAATAACTTTTAAGCACCACACATTTTCAAGCATATTTTTTTTTCCTTGTAAAAGTTTTTTGCAGACGGATTATATGTGTAAATACCTACAGATTGACAAAAGTGTTGGCATTTATGGACTGGCTTACAGATACTTTAAAATTCCTCTTTCTTATATTTTTGGATTCAAGTTAAACCACACTGAAGAAATGCTAGTTGCCAGATTTTTCTTAGACAATAGGGATACAGAGTTTCAGCTTGCAAGGAATTCAGTGAAGAATTAGGCTTTTTGTTAAATACTAGCTCTCATTTTGATAGGTGATACTTAAAAATAAGAACAAGTAGTTCAATGCAAGTTTCTTACAGGAGGCAATGCTTGTGTTGAGACTTCAGAAATGAGTAGAAGAAATCACATTTCAGAGACATGTGGTAATGCAATTTCCATTTGGTATTTTATAGTTTATTTATTTTTACATGATTTCTTTACCAAATGCTTACTACCCAAGTAGTAAATGCTTATTGTAGAATAACTAGTTAATACCTGTAAGAAAAAAGAAAAAAAAAGGCTCCAATAATCCTACTAATTGGAAACACTTTGATATGTATCTTTATAGATGTGTTATGCCTGTATACATATCAGTTTGTTTTATAAAAAAAATAAAATAATCCTTGTGAATGAAAAATAAATCATGAATTTTTTTAAATTATGAATTTTATATTGTGATTTTTTTCAAGTAAAAATATATTATGAATTTATTTGGCAATATTTATAATATGTTTCTTAAATTGTAAAGAATAATCTTTCACAGCCTATTTTCTAAAACCAATCGTATTTTGTTAGATATTTTTGTCACTTCTAAATATTCAATATTATGAGCAGTGTTATAACAAATTTCCATATTTCTTTTAAAATGTATAATTAACTGTATGTTTAGGATAAGTGCCTAGAAGAAAATAATTTGTATACTCATATTAAAGACATTTTATACATATTGTCTAAAGAAAATCTTCCTAATTTATAGACAAGCATAAAATTATTTAGAAGTTAAGCAAGAGGGTAATTGTTTTATTATACACATTAAAAACTAGGTATCATAACTTGATATGTTTTATTATGAAAAAGTAATTTTCAAATGGTCTTAAGCAAATGGAGTCAAATTTTATTTTTAAAAGGGACACCTGGTTAGAATACTGGAACAGTTTTTTTTTTTTTTCCAAGCAAAATGTCCTTTAGAAATCTGCACTATTCACAGTTGTTTTTTCCCAGTTTACCAGTGCTGAACACTTTTATTACAAAAGCCTCGCTGCTGTATGTTTAAACAAAAGATTTGTAAGATTTCCTGCAATAGGTTATATAAAAAAAGAAATTGTCAGATATTTAGCATTTTAGGGAGAAATCATTGTAAGATTAAGCAAGTTGACCTGAGATTGTTGGAAGGGATCAAGAAAATTTAACTCAATAATTACATAGTAGTAATAAACCAAAATTATCAGTTACTTAGGAAATTTTTTCAAACTACATTTGCCTCTACAATCCTGTCTCTTCCTTACCCAAATCATTCCAGAGTGTTCTATTTGTTCTTTCCTTCTTTTCTTCCTCTTTCTTCCTTCCTTCATGCCTGCTTCCTGCCTTATTTTTTTAATTAAAATTCAATTCATAATATGTTTTCAGTACACAGAAGGACATTAATAGAGCCCATAATCTCACCATGCAAGTAATCTCAATGATTAATTTTAAGTAAAACGAACACAATCATCTGCCAAGAACGTCAGTCTAAAATGATACAAAATGAGAAGCAAATATGTTTTCTTTCCTTTTCTTTGACCCTATTTTTAAAAACTATTCACTGACAGCTTTTCTTCTGTGCGTTTCTAGAAAAATGATATGCATGTACTAGCATATATGTAAAAATAATATCTCTGTTACTATATTTAGCTATAGGTGGATATGCATATTCTATTTTTTAAATTCAGAATAAATCATATAGTGCACACTGTTCTAGGCTTTAGAGAACTTGAATAAACAGATAGATCCACACATTATTTTTATGAATACCAAATTATTCTGTTGTATGGATATATACCATAATTTACGTAACTCTATCGAGGAATATTTAGGGATGAATTCTGATATACCCAACATTTTACTGAGAACAGCTTTAGTCTAGTTGAGAAAATAAGGACAAAATAAAGGACAGTAAATAACAAGTAGAAAATGAAAATGATGAGTTGTTCGAAAGCGAGGTTATCTGATTTAAAATGGGAGCTCCAGGGGCGCCTGAGAGACTCAGTCGGTTAAGTGTCCAACTTCAGCTCAGGTCATGATCTCATGGTTCGTGGGTTTGAGCTCCATGTCGAGCTCTGTGCTGACAGCTCAGAGCCTGGAGCCTGCTTCAGATTCTGTGTCTCCCTCTCTCTCTGCCCTTCCCCCACTCATTCTCTGTCTCTCTCTGTCTCTCAAAACTAAATAAAGATTAATTTTTTTTTAATGGGAGCTCAAGAGTCTTTAATCTTGAGTTTCTTCTTACTGTGCTTTTGCCTCAAATTTTGATGAATAATTTTCTTAGTAAAATTCAGATTTTGATGTGAGGCTGCAAAAAAGTATGTCTTCAAAGTGTCTACAAATGTATCTAATATCTCTGACTTAAATAAAGCATAATAATTGTTATTAAGTACAATTTTAGATTTCAAGAGGCAGGACAGGACTCACTTTGTGGTCTGATTGTTTCCAAATTAAGAAGGTGAATTCCTCTCAGAATGTATGCCTAAGCAAGTAGGCTAACTGATAGACTTGAAAGTATGCTGTAAAGTAGATATTTAACTATTTGAAACTGCTGTGTTAGATCCTGTTTTCATACAATTGCCTAGGTAAGATTCTTACCTCACTTTCCTATGTCACAAGTTTGAAATTTCGATGCAAACCAGATTATGGGCACTGCAGCTCTAACTTTCCTAGCACCCTAAGTACCCCATGCCTTGGATTTTTAAAGACCAATTTCATTTGCTATTTCTTGGCATTAAGAGATAGAGTAAAACAGCATCCCCAATCACATTACTTGTTCTGTTATGAATTCTGTTTGCTATTCCACTACTGCATTCAATATGTGCATTTACATTTAAGTTAACATCTAGAGTTGGATAAGATGATTTGGAACATTTTACATTTAGTGCTAAAGAGAAGACATTTGATATTTATTCGCACTCTGCTCACCACCAGCAATTTCCAGATCTAAAATCACATTACATTCTGTTTCACATATAGTGGCATTTCCTAAGTGTCCTGCCATCATACTTTACTATTATTAAACCAATAACACTGGGTTACAATCTCTCTAGAGGTCCAGAAGGGGGAAATCTAAAAGAAAAAAAAAAGACCAAAGAGCTTAAAATATAGATGTAAATTAAATTATTACAGTAATTTTTGTATCATTCTTCCTCAGTATTTAAAAATTTAGGAATAGCAATATGATTTTAATATATGCTCGGTCAGGGGCAGTGTCTTCAATGAAATGAAACCAGTACAAAAATAAAATTTCATTTTTTTGCATGACTAGTATGTACGTACCCAAGAACCTTGTTTAGAGCAGACAAAGTTGAATATGACACAAACTGTATGTTTGCAGAAACAATAGAATAATTTGAACATGTTTTAAGTGTTTAAACCTCCTAAATAAGGTTTTGTATATACGGAGAGAGTAAATTCATGATCCTAAGACTTCTGTGAAAAAAAAAACGCATGATAAAAATCCTGCCTTTAAGGGTGTGTTGTACTCAAATATAATATAAGGAAGGAAAAACTGAAAAACAACAAACCAAAAAGCAGCTCTTCTGTCTTAATAGTAAGAGCGAAGCAGAGAATGTAATTAATAGCCACAGTAGGTTACTATCTAGACATTAAAATTTTCCAAGTATTAAGTCCACATATCTTGTGTAGTTATTTGCTTTAGACCACTCTTCTGGCTTAATAGTGCTTTATATTTAAGTTAGAGAATTAGTTAATTTTAACACTCCCCAAATAAATTCCTATTATCTCACTTTAAATGCATTTATTTTATATTTTAATATAAAAATATAAGCCCCCCATCTGCCCCCATAAGCAACTACTCTAATACTTTGACAAAAACCCTTATATATGGACCTGACCATGAAAAATATGTAGTGCTTCTTTGTGTTTTACACTTACATAAATTTCACTGTATTTCTAACTTTATGCATGCACACTCTGTTTTTAGGACTTACTGATATTGCTTTATGTTCATCTGGTCCGTTGCTCTAATTGTTGCAGGATATTTCATACTATACTTAGGGTTTGCATTTCTCTAGTGATGGGCTTCTGAGTTGCTTACAATTCCCCACTAAAACAAGCAACACCTTGGTAACTGTCCTTTGGTGATTCCCTTATGAACTCATGCTAAAATCTCTCTGGGACATAGCCAGGGGCTACATGATAAACGTATAGTTAATTTCATTGATTAGCACCAGATTTTACCCCAGAGTAATGGTATGGACCTCTTCACTCTGGCAGTATATAATACACCCTCCTGTATTTTTGTATTGCCATTCTTTTAAATGTTTTCCAATATTATAGTTTACAGATACATGCATTATTATTTTAATTTGCAGGTTTTGATTACTAGTGAGTCTGAGTATCACATTTTTATAAAAATTTAATTCATGCAGGCTTTCCATTCTAAGAACTAGCTATTTGTAAACTTTGCCCCATTTTTAAAAATTACTTTTCCTCTATTTTGCTGATTAATGTGCAATAGTTATTAGTAGGTTTTAGGCATTTATTATGGGATTTTGACATGAAAGCATCTCATAATTTATATTTACTTATTAATTTTGATATTGGGTGTCTTCGGTAAGTACAAACCCTAAATATGATTGTAGTCAATATATCACTTTCTTTATGGTTTGAACTCTTTGGTTCTTGCTTAAAAATTCTTTCTCCACCTCTAGGTCACTACCATATATCCCCATGTTGTTTCTATTTATGTTATAGCTTTACCTTTCACATTTAGGTATTAATCTAAAGTAGGGAGGTAACAATTTATTTTCTCTTTATTTTGTTAGAATTATCTACTGTACACATACTGGGTTTTAAGAGTTTTATAGTATGGCTTGGGTAAATTTTCTAACTTGACTTGGCCGTTGTTGATCTTTATTTTTTTTACATATTTTTATACAAATGCAGGCACTTTTTGATCATAATTACATGAATTTGGAAATTTATATGTTAAGATACATCTTTAGCATCCCATAGTGTTTTATCTACAAGCATAGTAGACATCTTCCTTTATCCACTTCTACTTTAATTTCCTTTAATAATTTTTTTAAAATTTTTGGTGTAACATTTCTATACATTTATTTACCTTATAATGTCTATTGCTAGAGAAGCATGGTATTTTATTACTCATATTTTCTAGTTGGTTTGATAGTAGAGAGGAATGCTATTGAGTTATATGTATTGGTTCTATAAGTGTTTCTATTGTTTCTTTTGGTTTTCTAAAATAATAATGATATTATCTACCAATATGAGACTTCTATTTCTTTCTTCTGATTCTTATACCTTCTACTCCATCTTCTTACCTTTAGTGGTTTCTGAGACCACCAATACCATATAAATTGTGGGTGTAATCCTAAACTTTTCTGTCTTGTTTCTGACCTGCATAGTAATATATCTTTATTTTCATATAAAGACTGGTATCAGTGCTCTCCAAAGATTTGTTAAAATTATTTTTATGTGAAGGAGAAATTCTACTATGTAATACCTAAATGCATTTTTTATCATATGCTGATATAAGATATCATATCATTTATTAATATTTATTAAGTGCTTCTTCTATAGCTGTTAATTAAAAACATGTGATTGGAGAAAACCTACATGACTTGGATATGCCAATGATTTTTTAGATACAACACCAAAGACACGATCCATAAAAGAAATAATTGATGAATTCAACTTCTTAAAATGAAAACTTCTGTTCTAGGAAAGACAATGTTAAGAGAGTAAGACAAGCCAAAGGATAGGAGATTACAATGGCAAAAGACACACCTGATAAAGGACTGTTAACCAAAATATACAAGGACCTTAAAAATTCAGTAATAAGAAAACAAAAACTTCAATTAAGAAATGGACCAAAGGCCTTAATAAACATCACACTAATGAAGATATAAAAATGCCAGAGAAGCATATGAAAGGGATACTACATGATATGGCATCGGGAAATGAAAAAAAAAATACCCAAAACAATGAGATATCACTGCATACCTATTAGAATGTCCAAAGTTTAAAACATTAACAACATCAAATGTGAAGCAACAGGAACTCTTTTTCATCGCTGGTGAGAATGCAAAACGGGAAAGCCACTTTGAAAGACAATTAGTGGTTTCTTGTAAAACTAAACACAATCTTATCATACAATACAGCAATCATACTCCTGCAGCATTTACCTAAAGGAGTTGGACTTGTATCCATACAAAAACCTGCTCACAGATATTTACATCAGCTTTATTTATAAATGCCAAAACTTGGGAGCAATCAAAATCTGTTTCAGTAGGTGAATGGATAAATAAGCTGTGGTACATCCAGACAATGGAATATTATCCAGCGCTAAAAAGAAATGAACTATAAAGCTGTGAAAAGACATGAAGGAAACTTAAATGCATATTACTAAGTGAAAAAAATCAATCTACAAAGTCTGCATACTGTATGATTCTGACTGTATCATGTCCAAAAAGGCAAAGCTATGGAGAAATAAAATGATCAATGGTTGCCAGTGGCTGGACGGGAGAAGGAATAAATAGAAGGAGCACAGAGGATTTTTACGGTAGGAGATTTTTTATGTAGAGGATTTTCTCTACCTTAAAAATCCTTTGCACAATACCATAATGATGCATACATGTCACCTATATTTGTCCAAACCCTTGGAACCCATCAAGAGGAAACCCTAATTTAATCTATGGACTTTGGGTAATTACGATGTGCTAGTTTAAGTTCATCAATTGTAACAAATGTACCACTGTGGTGGGGGATGCTGATAATGGGAGAGGCTTTGCCTGTGTGTGGGCAGGTAGTGTATGAAAAATCTCTGTACTTTCCCTTCAATTTTTCTGTAGACCATAAGATGCTGTAGACCATAAAATAAAAATGAAAATGAAAACAAAGAAGCAAAAAACAACAAAAAATACTCATATGATTTCATTCTCCTTTAGTACATCCACTAACACGGTGAAGTAGACCAACAGAATTTCTTTGGTATCGATTCATCTTTATACTCTTGAAATAAAACATTAATGTATGTCAATGTCAGGATGTGTTGTTATTTTTGTTAGGTTTATGAAGGCATAATTTACATATAATTGCAGTGACGCTTCCCTTTTCAGTGCGAAGTTCTGAGATTTGACAGAAGAATATAGTCTTGTAACTACCATTACATTCAAGATCTAGAAGACATTTATTGTTGCAAAAGATTCCCTTATGCCCTTTCATAATCTACCCTCATACCCAAGCCTCTGTTCCTGCAGCCACCGATCAGGTTTCTGTCGCTAGGGTTTTGCCTTTTCTCAAATGTGATATAAATGAAACCAAAGTATGTATCATTTTGTTTGGCTTCTTTCACTCAGGATGGTGCATTTGTGATTCATCCACCTGTTTCATGGCTTGTTCAGTGTTACTGATGAGTGACATTTCACTGTATGGATACAGTGCAGTTTGTTTACACATTCACCACTATATTTGATTTGTACTCATCAACACATTGTGTGTGTGTGTGTGTGTGTGTGTGTGTGTGTGGCATATATGAATAAAGCCACTATAAACTTTCACATACAGGTTTTATGCTAACATTAAGTTTTCACTTCTTTTGGTTAATTACTGAAGAATGAGGTTAAATTAGTGTTTAAATTTATAGGAAACTGCCAAGTACTTTTCAATTTGTATGTACCATTTTGCACTCCCATCTGTAATGTTTGGGAGTTCCCATTCCCCCTCATCTTCTCTAGTACTTCTGGTAATTCCAGACTTATTTTTTAAATGTTAGCCATTTTAATGGGTATGCAGTGATAACTTGTTGGATTTATTTAGCATTTCCCTAATGATTGATAATGTTGAGCATCTTTTCATGCTCTTATTTGCCATTGATGTATCTTCCTTGGTGAAGTATATGTTCAAACATTTTGTCCATTTCTTAAGTTATGGGTTATTATTATTATTATTATTATTGAGTTTTGAGCATTCTTTATATATTCTGGATCCAATTTCTTAATCAGAAAGCAGTTTTGCAATTATTTTTATCACAGTCAGCAGCTTGTCTTTCAAAATGGAGAAGTTTCTAAATTTTGTGAAGTGCTATTATATTTTTTCACTTTATAAATATTTCCTTCAGTGTTACATCTAAATAATTCAGGCATTGGCAAATGTCTTTCATAAAGAAGCAGATAGCAAATATTTTTGGTTTGTAGGCCACACACAGTCTCTATTGCATCTACTGACCTCTGCTGTGATAGCATGGAAGCATCCATAGACAATAAGTAAATGAAAGGTGTGACTGTGTTGCAATAAAACCTTATTAACGAAAATAGGTGGCAGGTCTTATTTGGCCTGAAGACTGTAATTTGGCATCTCCAGGCCTAACACAAAGTCAGTAAAAATTTTCCCTATGTTTTCTTCTGGAATTTTTTTAAATCTTTATTTATTTTTGAGAGAGAGACAGAGACAGAGACAGAGACAGAGACAGAGAGAGACATAGAATCTGAAGCAAGCTCCAGGCTCTGAACTGTCAGCATGGAATCTGACATGGGACTCCAAACCACGGACAGCGAGATGATGACCTGAGCTAAAGTTGGAGACTTAACTGACTGAGCCATCCAGGTGACCCTCTTCTAGAATGTTTTTTTAAAATAGTTACAGGATTTTCACAATTTCTATGATCCAGTTTGAGCTAACTTTTATAGTTGTTGTATGGTAGAGGTCAAGTTTCCTTTTTTTTTTAAAACCTTTTTTTTTTCCCCAGGTGGATACTCAACTGTCCCAACATCATTTGTTGAAAAAACCATCTTTTCTTTTTTGAACTGACTTTGCACCTTTGTTGCAATCAATTGATATATGTGTCAGTTTATTCTCCTGTTGTCGGGTGGAGTGTTTTTAAAATGTCAATTAGATTAAGTTGCTTGATACAGTTGTTCAGGTCTTCTATTTCCTAACTGATTTTCTGTCAACTTGTTCAATTGATTAATGAAAGAGTAGTGTCGAAGTCTTCAGCTATAATTGTGGATTTTTCTATCCACAGGGTTCTTTTAGTTCTATCACTTTTGTTTCATGTATTTCGAATCCCTGTCATTGAGTGCACAGACATTTAGAATTGCTATATCTATGCAGCAAATTGATCCCTTTTTCTTGAGTAATACCTTCTTTACACTTGGTAATATTCCTTGTTATGAAGCCTTTTTGTCTACTATTAATGTAGTTACTCCAGCTTTCTTAAAGTTAGAGTTTGCATGGTATATCTTTTTTCTAGACTTTTACTTGCAGGCAGCATAAAAAAGTATCTTTTTTATCTGACAATCTCTGTATTTTAATTGATGTGTTCCCATCTTTAACATTTAATATAATTGTTGATATGGCTGTATACCATTGTGCTAGTTATTTTCTATTTACACTGTTTTTTGTTTCTTTATTCATTTCATCCTGCTTCTGTATTAAGAAATTTTTTTTGAGAGAGCGAGAGACAAAGCACATGTGCAAACGAGTGAGAGGGGCAGAAGGAGAGGGAGAAAGAAAGAAAGAATCTTAAGCAAAATCCACCCTCAACATGGAGCCCGATGCGGGGCTCGATCAAATGACTCTGGGATCATGACCTGAGCTGAAATCAAGAGTCAGGCACTTAACCAACTGAGCCATCCCGGTGCCCCTGTATTAAGAATTTTTTTGAAATTTCATTTAATCTTCACTGTATAGTTATCTTTGTTATTTGTTTGCTTTTACTGGTTAGCCTACAATTTGCAACTGTGGTCCACAGGCCTAATCTGATCATTGCCTGTACTAGTCTGACCCCAAGCTAAGGTAGTTTTCAAAATTTTTAAAGGATTTTCAAACAAATTAAACAAAATCAAAATAAGTGAAAACAAACACAAATCAAGAAGAATAGGAGGTAGAGATTGTATATGGTACACAAAGGCTAAAATATTTATTGTTTGTCCTTTTATAAAATGTGTCTTCTGGCCACTGGTTTACCATGTCCATCTTTAATTAATCACAGTTTGGCTTGGTATGTTATGATATCATTTCATCTATAGTATAAGAACTTAGGAAAGGTACATTTGCATTTCTTTCCTCCCACCTTTTGTGCTATATTTGTCACACGCTACACTTTTAAAGATGTCATAAATACAAAATTTATTGATAGTATTTTCTTTGATCAATCATCTTTTACAGCAAATAAAAAATAAATTTAAATGTCTTCCTCAATATTCTTTATTTTGACAGTTTCTAGGAACCTTCATTTCTTTGTGTGGATTCACTTTTCTGTTGGGCCTCATATTCCTTCTGCTTAGAGAATTTGTTTTCATACTTGTAGTATGTATCTTTTCCTAATAAGTTCTCTGAATTTTTGTTTAACTTTAAAATTTCATTGTCCCTTTTCAAAGGTACTTATACTGAGTTTTGAATTATGGATCAATTTTTTATTTCAGCACTTTAAAGATGCACAGCTATCTTCTAAATTACATAGTTTCTGATGTGAAACGTTTCACATCTTATTTTTCCCTGCCCAGTACTGAGTTTATTTCCCTCTAATTTACTTCAAGATTTTCATTATGTATGTGATATATGTGTGTTATGGTATTTATCTTGCTTAGAGTTTTCTGAGTTTCTTAAATATGTAGTTTTCTTTGTTTCATTATTCTTCGAATATCTTCAGTCATTGTCTTTTCAAATATCTTTTCACTCCCTCCCCATTCTTTCTTTTCTTCTCAGATTCTAATTATGCATGCGTTAGACTGTTTGATATTGTCCTACAACTCTTGGATGTTCTATTTTTTTGTTTTTGTTTATTTATTTAATTACTAATTTTTCCCTGAAAATTATTCCAGCTTTGATAATGTCTTTCAACCCATGTTGAATTTCACAGATTCTTTCTTCAACTCAATTGAATCTACAGATGAGTTTGTTGAAAGCATTCTTAATCTTTGTTGTAGTGTCCTTTACTTCCAGTATTTTCTTAAAGTCTTTTCTTTTCCAGACTTCCATTCAACTTTTCCTGTAGTTTTCATCTGTCAGCTAAAATTATTCATGGAGACTTTAACATAGTAGCTATAGTTATTTTAAGTTATCTATCTCATAATTCCAACATATGCATCCTTTATTCCTGTTTTCCTGTTGATTGTTTTATCTGTTGACAATGTGTCATTTCTCACTTTTACGTATTTCGTGAGTTTTAGTCGATTGTTGAGTGAAGTGTGTGAAACTGGAGAGCTTGAATATTATTTAAACCTGGAAATAGTCTTTTTCTTCTCAACCATTCGTTTGAAGGGTAGAGTTGGTTTGAAGGGTAGAGTTTGAAGAGTAGAGTTGGTCTAGTCAGGAGATAAACTGGATATGGGTTTTGTTGAGGCTGTCATTACCTTCTGTGCACCATCACCTTCGAATTCCCCAGAGTTCACTTTGTGCTTAGGGTGAGGGCTAATTTGTCTGAGGTTTTATCACAGTGTTCTTGCTACCCCTTTGGCTTTCAGGCCTCTACCTGCACTTGGAGACCATTTATCTCCCTTATCTTGTCTGTCTTCTAGTAGTAGACTGCTGCTGTTTATTAGTAGTCCTTGCTAATGTGCTGAGGGCCCTTCTTCCCAATATCTTTTGGTGTGAGCTAGTTTCAGCTCTAGACAGACTGTATGTCTCTGCATATCAAAGGTGTGGTTTTCTCGGTTGTCCTGTAGGAGACCACTAATGGTCTGAATTCAGGACATTTTTCTAGAATGGTGGCAATGGGGATTTGAGGAATAGTATGAATCTGAGATGTATTTAAGGGATAACATCAATAAGACAGTGAATAAGTGAATATAGAGGATGTGGGTATGGAAGGTTGAAGAGTAATTTTTTTAAGAAAATCAAAAATTGCCTACACATTTTTGAAAGATATTTCATATTGGTTAGATAGAAGTCTGATAGATTCTTCCTGATCAAGTACTTATGCACCTTCGTACTTATGCACTGTTAAACATTTATCGCTACCATACTTTTCGGCATGTGTTGAGTAAAGTTCAAATCCATCTTTGCTTATGGACATAATTTAGCTCCTGTTCTTACATTCTTTAATTTTATATATTTATTTCAGAGTAAATTTAATTGATTAGACATGCACTTTCTTGGTTACAGTCACAAACTTGTGTCTCCCTAAAATTACTACTTTATTACAATCAGTCAGGTGATTCAACATTTTTGTCATCTATATACAGATTAAGGTAGGGGTGAGGTGTGCCAGAACATCATTTTTTTGAGGATAACTGTAACCACTTTTAAATTTTAGGAAAAATGTGTGTCACCCCCATGATCATCTCACATTATTAAAGATACCTTGATTCTGGGGGCACCCAGGTGGCTCAGCCAGTTAAGTGACCCACTTCAGCTCAGGTCATGATCTCGTTGGCCTTGAGTTCCAGCCCTATATCTGGCTCTGTGCTGACAGCTCAGAGCCTGGAGCCTGCTTCGGATTCTCTTTCTCCCTCTCTCTGCCCCTCATCCACTGATGCTCTGTCTCTTTCTGTCTCTCTCTCTCTCTTTCTCTCTTTCTCTCAAAGAATACATAAACATTAAAAAAAAATTTTTTTAAAGATACCTTGATTCTGGAATGTAATAATAGCAGCATCACATTTAAAAATCAAATTTTCTAATATTCCTGGATCTGTGGTTTGTCATCTGACATTAATTTGGGAAATCATCAGTTATTATTGCTTCAAATATTTTTTTCTGTTACTTATTTCTCCTGATATTCTCATTATGTATATATTATACTTTTTACAGTTGTCCCACAAAATATGATTATTATGTTCTGTGTTTTTTGTTTTGTTTTGTTTTGTTTTGTTTTTTCAGTTCAAAGACTTTTTCTGCCTTTGCTTTTCAGACTTGGAACTTCTTGTCATATCTTCAAGTTCAGAGATTCTTTTCTCAATCATATCTAGTAGTAATAAGACCATCAGAGGTATTCTTCATTTCTGTAGAGTTTTTGATCTGTATCAAAACTTTTGATCTGCTTATACTATCCATCTGTTCTTATGTGTTATCTATGTTTTTCATTATCACTCTTACCACATTAATCATTGTTCAAAATTTTTTTCTGGTCTAGTTTTCCCCCTCATGTCTGAATCTGATTCTGATGCTTGTTCAATCTATTAGAAGTGTGTTTTCTCACCTTTTAATCTGACTTATAATTTTTGTTGAAAAATGGACACATGACGTACTGGATAAAATGAACTCAATAAATAGACCTTTAATAATATAGTGGGGAAGTGTTGGTGGAGAGAAAGTGTTCTCTAGTCTTATAATTGGGTCTCAGTCTGTGGTGAGCCTATGCCCTTGAACTGTGAACTTCACCAGTGCATCTCAGTTTTGTTTTGTTCTTTGCCTCCCATATCCCTTAGATGGAGAGAGTGTAGCCACAGGACTCTGGAGTTTTGCATTTTTCCTTCCCTAAATCAGTTAGGCTTTGATAAAATCCCAACAGGGAAGGCTCCTAGCAATGTAGTTTCACCTGATCTAGCATATTTCTAAACAGTTCCTTTTCTCATCCTCCTGCTGTAAGTATGAGATAATTTTTCTCTAATATTCACTGTAAGAATGTGGTAGAGCCTTTGCAGGTAAAATTCACAAAAGCGTGTGGGAGTCTCTATGACTCAGTTCTCCTAGAGATTTTCATTCTCAGAGTTGTATACACTGAGCCTTCAATAATTTGTTGATTAGTTACTCCTGCACTGGTTCTCACAGAGATTTTTGTTTGTGGGTTTCTGCTTCAGTAAGTTTTGTTCTCTATTCACCCGTTTGTCTCTCCAATATTTGGTATAGTGGTTTGCCCTGTGACCTGACTTCTCTGAACATATTTAGAAAGTGTTGTTGATTTTTTAGTTTGATCAGTTTTATACTTGGTAGGACAGAGTGGTGACTTCTAAGGTCCCTCCACGTTGTACCAGAAACGGAGTTGACAAAGGGCACTTTGTCCTTGCATAAGTCGGTGAACATCTGAGTTGGAAGGTTAAGACACTGTCTGGCCTTAAGGAGGTAGTTAGACCAGATGGATTTTTTAGTGTAATTCCGGGAGGTAGCAACAATTTTTAAAGGAAAAATTACATTGAAAAGTGTTTAAATTGTAAGACTCCTGACTATTTATAAAGCATAGCAATGATTTGAATACAATGTTTTTCATGTTCTAAATAGGATTTGGTAAGAAAGTTTTGAAGTCCATATCTATTCATATTTTTAAGTCTTTATAAAGATAACATGACTGGGAGAGATAATTATATCTACACTATCAGCAAGAGTAGAATGACCCTAGCATCTTGAAGTTCTAGAATAACTTTGTTATTCTTTGAGGGGGAAAAAAAAATGTGTTAAAATTGTAGATTCAATTCATAGAAGAAATAATTCTATAAATGATTTTAAAATGTTTTCAAGTGAAAATACTACAAAATATTGAATCAAATAATACAATTATTGTGAGTAAATAGAGATATTTGTTGGAAATCATAATAGCGGCAAGGCTCTCTGAACTTACACTGTCTTTTATACTAGAGACCATGGCTGTCATTGTTAAGAAGTAAATGAGGCTGGATAAGTTTTAAGATAAGAATTTTCTTAAATGTATTAGACAAATAAGGATGGAAAAAGGTCTAAATAAAAAACGCCAGACAGAGAAGAGCCATTTCTAGATTAGTAAAGATCTATTCTATTTTTATCCTTGGGCGAATAGTAGGGATAGAATTATATCTACCATAAACTGTGGGGGAGGGGGAGACTTTGTGAGGATAAACTCTAACTCCAGCACAGATGATTAAACTGTTAATACTGGAAAATGAAGTATCTAAAATAATTCTCTTTCCATTGCATCCTCTCTCGCTTCTCCCTCTGACCCCAAATTCACATATTTGATATTGTCTGAATTATCTCTCTGATGCTCTGACATTTTTTTTTCTTCTAGAACTTCTACTTAAATAAATTTTATTGACTTCGAATCTACTGTTAAGCCTTTCCAATAGATTTTTTTTTTAATTTTAGATACAAAAGGAAAGAATGAAAAGACTAATGGAGGTGATAACAACCTATTCAACTGGTGGCTTTTGAAGAATGTGTTGAAATAAAGAACACTGACAAGATTTCCACAAGAAGATGACAGCATATTTTAAATACTTGGTAAGTGAGAACTTCAGTCCGATCCAAGGGAAATGTGGGTAACATCTTAGGCCTTATATGACAATTTGAATGACATAGCCTGGAGATGTTATGCAAAGCCTTTTTAAGATTGATGGATCTGGAGCTCAATGTATAGTAATTCTTATAAAATATAAAGATGACACCCTGGAAGGTACAAAGTTAAACTAGGTGGATGTGGAAATTACATGAAGGAGAGAACCAAATTTATAAATTGAAGAGATTATTAGAGAATAATAATCCAGTCCAGTCATCTTTACCCGAATGTATAATAGAATTGGATTATGGGGCATTTCTGCCATTAATCTTTTCATGAAGTTACTAATAAAGCCTGCCCTTTGTCCAGTTTCGATAGGCGATATTAAATGGAAAATTTTGAAATTATCCACGTCCTTTTAGGTAGTAAAAATTAGGCAATACAGAAGTCTAGGAGACAGCATAAGATCTATATTCTGAAAGAGAAAATGGCTGGAGGTGGAGTTTGATTCCCCTGATTCTCTTTTTGTCAGTCTTTTTTGGCCAGTAGATAAGCATCTAGAGACTGATAATGGATCCTTAAGGATTAAAATGTTGTTCCTGTGAAATACTTTAGTTGTATGTGCAACATACCTTTATAGTACCTATATATTATTTTAAATACTGTATAGGAAATGCAAGAGGCCAAGCAGGACTGATGAGCCAATATAGATATGTCTAACGATTTCTTTAAAATACCCATTTTGAACTCCAATTTTGTTATCTCGTGAAATGGAATCCAGTAAGCCACAAGGATATTTAAACTCACCGTCACATGGCCAAAATCTAATGAGGTGATACTGGGACTTGGTAACCACAAACAGTAAATGTGTTACTCGCATTTATAAAATGATAATTTCTCTCTTCAAAGGAGGAAATGCAAGAGGAGTTAAAGACTGTGGCAAATAGTGCTTGTTCAAAAAATCCACACAATATTCAAGGTTAATCCAGTTTGTACAATTCCTAAGAGCATGTGGCGATAGACATTCTTCAAAATGTGGGGAATAAGTTGCAATCTCTCACTGAACCTGATTTAGGCAAGAAGCTCAGGGATCTGAACAGCGTTGTTCAGATTTTGATGAAATTACATTCCTTATCCGGGAGCCCTTTGAGCTTCTCTCACAAAGTTGCAATAATAATATCAAAATTTGAATGGGGCTCTGAACAAAAACAAACATTACAAATCTTATCAAGAGTGATGACATAAGCCGTTCCAATCAGCTTTACGGCCTGACCAAGCAGGTGGTGGTAGAAATGTTTAAAACTAGAATAGGGACCCCTGGGTGACTCAGTTGGTTAAGCGTCCAACTCCGGTTCAGGTCGTGATCTCACAGCTCGTGAATTCAAGTCCAGCGTCAGGCTCCGTGCTGACAGCTCAGAGCCTGGAGCCTGCTTCAGATCCTCTTCAGAGTCTCCCTCTCTCTCTGCCCCTCCCCTGCTCATGATGTCTCTATTTCTCTCTCTCTCTCTCTCTCTCTCAAAAATAAATAAAACATTAAAAAGATTTAAAGAAAAACTAGAATATATGAGGACTAGAGCATTTGACAGAAATCGAGTAAGCCTGTCTCACGGAGACATCTAGATTTTGAAGTCAAATGCGGCCCATGTGAAAGAACATTCCTAGCTTGTTACTGTTCATAGGTAAAAAGTACTCCTATCACAGAAGGGCAGGAGAAAACTCTGAGGCTAGAAATAATGATCACGTCTTGGAGGATCAGAAGACCCTTTGAAGAGAGATAAAAGTTCATGGAGATGGAGAGGGAAAATTCAGGGTTAGTACATCATATATATGAGCAAGTTTTTGCCTCACTGCCAGTAGAGGCAACAAGTGAGTCTCCTGGGACCTCTACATCCCTTTTAAATTGAGGTCTGGACCTTCTGATTTTCTCCCAACTGAGGTAAAGAAGGCTACTCAGCTTACTGATAAGAGTTTCTAAGTTGAAGGACATGTTGTCATCTGGAAATCAGTCACACTGTACCCTGTAGAAAGTAAAACGTTGGTGGGAGGAACCAAGGACAAATCTGCACTGGGCAAAACTGAGACTCCCCTATTTAGCAGAAGTGAAGGTTGGCTCCTGGCCACAGAAAAATGTTTGGATATTTGTAGCAAATGGCCTTGTCGTACAGGCAGGCAAATGCATCTCTTAAGAAAGACATTTTCCTATGGGTCACTCAGTTATGCAAATCTCTGGGGGAATTTAGAGGGACAATTTAGAAGTACCACATAAATACCAAATAAAAATCTCAGCTGACAGTTCAGAAGTCAAATGGAATACAAAGGCAAAAGCAGTCAAATCCTTAGAGCGGATGCTAAGGCCGTGTACCAATGGACCAAGATGGCATACTCACTTTGCACCTGATGAATCCACTAGTACAATAAACTGCAACCACCGCCAACAAGAAGGGAATTGCTTGAAAGCATCTGTAAGCACAATTTCCCCCAAATACATGCCTATATATAGCTGATGAATATGTTATATTCAAAATTTATGCAAAAGGCTCCAAATTAGGGTTCACTGTGGTTGATATTTAATCTGCTAAGCTTTGCTTACCTATAAAAGAAACAATCTTGGAAACTATGACATAATTAATTATTTGGAACAGTAAGTTTCTATCAATTTGGCCTCCCTGTGCACACCTTATCGTCAAGGCTCATAGTGCTATGGGCAAGGAAATGTTCAAAACATTTACATGTTTAGTAACTTTTTTAATCCTATAGCAGTTCTATGAGGGACATATTACAACCCAAATTTAGAGATGAAGGAACTGTGTAATAGAGAGGGTAAGTGATTTTCCCTAGGTTATCCAGGAAGTTAGTGAGGTTTGCTTTGGATTCTCTGCTCTTAAGCCACATGCTCTATAGTGCCTGTTCACAGCCACACATTGATCAGAATGTTTTATAAAAGCAGCTTAGCAATATATTTGTAGAATCCTAAAATCAATCATTTTCCAGCACATATTTATTGCAGCATTTCTTGCAACACAGAAAAACAAGATCCAACTAATGGCTGGCCATATTGAAACGCTTATACAAATTATGATAAATAATAGAGTACTATACATATATTAAAATAATAACTTGAGAATTTCTGATTTTAAAAGCAATTAATGAAACAACAGAAGCACAGTTCCATACTTATGATGATTTGTCACTATATAAATTTTAAGCTTAAGTTTAAATTGGAAGGAAATGGTACAAAATGTTGATACTGAATATATTTGAGTTATGACATTATGAGTCATTTTTCCCTCTTGATTTTTATGCATTTACCAAATTTAGAATAACAAACACATTTCCTTTTAAATGGAATTTATTTATTTATTTACTTATTTATATAAATATTTATATGTATTTATATATATTTACTTGGGTATTGGGAAAATAAATAGTTATCTGTCCATATTCATCACTTCCATAGTGGCCACCTGGGCCATCTCTGTTTTTATGTAGCTTAAGGATATATTTTAATATCCATACACACATACCATTCAAGTAAAATTCTCCTAATTCTATGCA
Organism: Prionailurus bengalensis; assembly: GCF_016509475.1. Taxonomy (NCBI): domain Eukaryota; kingdom Metazoa; phylum Chordata; class Mammalia; order Carnivora; family Felidae; genus Prionailurus; species Prionailurus bengalensis. Next base: position 146,203,346 of record NC_057345.1, read on the forward strand.
ATTCAGTGTCCTTGTTGGTGGATTTTCCTTAATTCTTATGCTGAATTCAACCCTATTTTTCTCTTTTCTCATATGGAAAGTGAAAGAATACTACGCATCTAAGCAGTTCTCAGTACACTGACAAGGTCTCTTGCTAATAAATAGATCCTCTCTTCTTGTGAAGTTTGGGGCCTATATTCCACACTGGTGCAATGGGAGCTGAAAAACTGGTTATATTCTCTGTCATTTCTACAGGTGCATTTTTTAATTTTATTATAATTTCTTAGGAAGTATCATAGCTGGATATGATGAAAATAGTTTTCTGTGGCGTGTTAGAAAGCATAAAGCTCATCTTGATGGAATATGTACCAAGGTCATCCCTCTAGGCGAGGTAAACATAATTACTTAGCATTTAAGTATCAGGGAGCAAATGAAGTTTAATCAATATCATTGGAATAACACATTTAGTTAATATAATCAGTAACAAAGATAAAAAGGTGTCTGAATTTTCAAGTTATTATCCACTTTTTTGAAATGCATTTTTATAGAGTTCAGAATTGTTTGTTTTTAGAGAGAGGGTACAAGTGAACGAGGGGCAGAGAGAGAGAGAGAGAGAGAGAAAGAGAGTCCCACAAGGATCAGAGAGAGAGAGAGAGAGAGAGAGGAAGCAGGACTCACCTGAAGCAGGCTAGAGCTCCCTTGAAGCAGGGCTCGAGCTCACCCAACACAGGACTTGAACTCACAAACCATGAGATCATGACTTGAGCTGAAGTCAGATGCTTAACCAACTGAGCCACCCAGGCACCCTAGGGTTCAAAATGTTTTCAAAAGTTGTAGGAATATATGATAAATACTATAAATAATTTGGTTTAATGTGTTAACAGTACATACACTAAAAGGAATATTGTTTGCCTTGTGACTTGACATATAATTTCACTGGTAAAAATATCTATCTCATAGAGGATGTTTCATAATAAAGCTCTATTTCTTAAACTCTAATCATTTGTCTCTCAAGCAAGTGCAATGCTCAAGCCCTCCTTTCTGAAATAAACTCTAGGTGGGGTTTAAAAAATTAAGAAAAGTAATTTCTTTTTGTCCATATGCTGCTGGATTTTACAATCAAAGCAAAAATATTTAACACATTTCCCGTGTTTTTCATCACCCAAATGCGGGAATTTGGGAATATTACAAATTTATATTATACACTAAGTGATGTCATTTCAATATCAATAAAATACTTTGATATTTTGACTTCATTATTTCCTCAAAATTAAAAAGGAAAACGATTGATTTTATTTTATCTGAATGAATATACACACTGTCATAAAAATTATACTGCGCATTCAATGTTTTTACTAAATAGAAAAGAATTTCTCCTTTTTTTTTTATCATAAGCGAGGTTAAATAATACAAACACGAAGTTTAGGGAAGTCTTCACTATGCTAGTTCTTACCATCTGGAAATGTCTTGTGAGATTTAAAATATGGTTTTCTTATCTCAACATGGCAAGTGTTACCACTATTGACGACCCTAAATAATTATTCTATTATCTAAATGTTTTTATATTCAAATAAGACATTTAAAAAATTGCTGCTGACTTGCTGTGTGACCTGGAGCCATTCACTTAACCTCTCTGTTTCTCGATAGGAATCAGATTAAGATTAATTATCCATGCATGCTTTTCTAACACAGAGAGAAAATGAGAAAGACTCTGTAAACTAAATTAGGTGTTAAAATATGTCATACACATTCAAGGTATTATTCAAAAGTGTAATCATATATAGTAATGTCTGTCAGCATTTGAATTAAATGATAAGCTTGGATATTGAAAAGTGGTTTTGTGTGGAATTTAGAAATTCAAGTAAGGCCAAAGATTTCCCCCAATTCATAATCCATATTAAGTGGTTAGAGGGGAGAAAATAACTGGAAATTAAGCTTCTGTTCCAAGCAGAATGCAATTTTCCTACATTTAAAAATCTTAGTTTTCTTAGAATGACATTATTCCTTCAGAGAAAGGGGGAAGTTTTTTTTTTCCTTGAAAAACTGTCATTGGTCAAGTCATTATTAGTAATCCTTTGACACCACAGGGGAATTAAGATTCCTGATTTCTAGCCTTAGCCAAGCAGCTAATTAATTTGCTGTACCTTGAGGAATTCAGCTACACAGTTTGAACCTCACTTTCTTAATCTAAGAAAAATAAAAAAAAAATGAAAGGGGAGTTTAGAGCAAATGACTTCTAGAAGGAATTTCAGAATGAATATTTTATGATTTCTAATCATCCAAACTATTTTTATAGCCTTGTCAATTCTGTCTGAAACAACAACAACAATAACACAACACACAAATACAATGGCTTAAAAATAAGAAATGGATTAGGAACCAGCTCTCTGATTTGCATTCAAGATGGTACAAGGTTCAATGCACACAGTTCCTTCATGAGATGGGATAATCTTACTTGTTGCATGGCTCTCACACACATACGTGAACCACGTCATCCTGAGGGAAAACATTCCCTCTTCTCACGGGTATTTCCTTAATATTTGAGTCAGACTTATTGTGGATGACAGCCATGTTCTCTGTGGAGGGTACTTGGGTCTCTCATCACAAGCAGAGGCCTGAAGTGGGTTGTTTCGTTTGTCTAATTTAGCACTTTTACATTGTTTTATCTTTGATTCTTACCCACTGCATTTAGAACTGACGCCCAGTGCTTGAATCAACCAGTGTTTAACTCTAATAGGCGCACACTCCACACATATTTTTATTGCTTTTTGAATCACAGGCGCCTGCTTAATTCCTCCGTCCTTAGGTCTCCTTCAAACTTATTGTCTTTCCAATACTCCTCTCCAAATAACATAGGATTTTTTTTTATGATCAGCTGCACTCATCCGTTAGAGCACTACCTCCTTCACCATATGTGCGTTCTTAATAAGTTTCTTGTGGCCAGTCAATCATGAACCATTTATAATTTAAGCCATTTATAATTTAAGCCTTGCCCACATACCAAAGATTTCACTGTTATTCATGTGCTCCTTTATCTGCTTTTACTTGCAAACTAACCATCACTCGCTCCACCAGAAGCAACCATCCACCATCTGTCAATCTGAGACTCACTTGTCTCGGAAACTGAAGCCTGGTGTTCATATCTTGCAGGTATTATGAACACTTCTCATCTCACATGCTTCTATCTCTTCTCCATTCATTTTTTTTATTGTTAACAAGCATCCTTTATGATGTTTTCTATGCTTTGTGACTTGTCTTCTACGTAGATATTTTCAGCATGACTACATTTTTGAAAGAAAAGTGGTGCCATCCTATTCACCTTGTCATTTTTAAGTATATCTGAAAGCAATGGGAACTTTGTCAGAATAAGAAATACAGCAGTAGTTCATTGCGTAGAATTTTTTTTCCATTTTATTATTTATATCCAGGAAGACACTGGATATAATAATTACATAGAAGAATTAACACTGCATGAATTAATTGATTGTCAAAGGAAGTTTCTTTTTTATCTTGAAGAGTAATTTGTTTTTCCCATCCATAACCCTCTTGTGTTGTGTTCACATAAACCTTTTACATGGAAAATAGAAATAGGTAAACCTCAACATGAAATTCATTCTTGCTTTCTACCCGTAAATATGTGAGTGTAGGCAGCATATATAAGTAGAAATAGATGTCAAATTAAGCTAGAAAATGCTCTTATTTGAGGAAAGCCCTCTCAAAAATGGACGTGGGGAGCTCTTAATTTGTACCACACTTGGAAAAGTTGGTAATTTACCTAAATCTGAAATAAGCTAGATATTTTGTCTTAAAAATTTAATATAGACTAGATCTTTGTCTTCTTTAAGTAAAAGCAATTAATAAAATAATGACTATCATGCCTTACCACACTCAGTGAGTTAATAAAAACTTTCACTAAAACACTTCTTTGTACGATAATTTTCACATAAAATACTCCTCTATTTTTCATTTTCAAGACAACTACCAAGTTCCCAGGAAGAACTGTGAAGTACTTAATGAGACATTTATCTGGTCTATGTATTTTATATTTAGCTGATAATATAATGAGGCCAAGGTACTGGAATGAAACATCCCTAACATTTCACATAATTTTCCACTTCGTCTCCACCATTTTTGGTATTTCGGCAGGGTATTTTAACTTTTTGATGTTTTGAACTTTACCATCACTATCAATAATCACGATGTCAGATGCAGCATCCTGCTAAAACTTACCCTGAAAAATACATCTTCAGTTATTGTTGAGTATATTATTAACATGATTACAGTCAAACAAAAAAGCAATACATTTTAAATTTGATTTTTCTGTAATGTGACATGAAATTTTTTGTAACTCTGATGTTTTGTCATGCACATTTTAAAATCTTATTACCAAAAGCAGAATTTCTTATGGTTTTCCAAGTCTTTTCTGATTTTACATGCATCTCTCTCTCTCTCAAAAATACAGTTAATTACTACATTTAATAAACTTAGTTAATAACAATGAAAGCATTCACTGCTACATGGCAGCACCAACTGAAAATCAATATATTTAACAAGAAGCACAAGGAATTCTCTGTAATTTTCTTCCCCTATACATATTTGAGCATTACTTTGAAAGGGAAAATTAAAGTACGACAGAAAAAAAAATCCATTTGTTCTCTTAAACCTATTTCTCCTCTGAGATATATATCCGATTTTATGTTCCTTCTTATTTCATATGACAAATCAATCTCTAGTCAAAGACTGACACCTGTTAAGAGTCTTGCTGATAGGAAGAAATTGTTTCTCTTCTCCACAGTCTGCCGCAATAAGAAAGGGGACTACATAAGAAAGCTCTATATAAATAGCAAAGCACTATCCAAATAAAGTTATTGTTTTATTTATTTTCAAAAGGCAGTTTAATTTAGTGAAACATGTAAGAATCAACTCTACCAAATTGGCCCCTGAAGTGTGACGCCTGAACAAGTTAACTCTTTTCTGCCTCAGTTTCCCAATCACTAAAATGGGAGATACTGTTAATAATCACACTACAGGATTGTTCTTCACAGGATTGTTATGAGTTTGGAGGTGATACAATAAATTTGGCAATGCGTTGTAAGCTATGAACCAGACGATACATATAAAGAATCATTATTTTGCTTTTATTTCCTGAAGACTGATTTATATTCTCAATTGAAGACTATAGAATGAAGAATTAAGAAATCCTACATGTAGAAAAGTTGGCATCAAAGTACTGCTCTCACTTGATCTTTGCTATTTCGCTTGACAGAATTCTATAGATCAAAAATAAAAATTAAAAAATTGTATTGGTAAATTTTCTAAGAGTAAGGGAAATACATAATAGTGTTGTATGGATACTGTTGAATAGGTTAAGCAAAACAGAGTAAGTAAAATTTCACCCAATTCATAAAATAGTGCAGAAGAAATTGCAATCACATGTACTATCAAAATTTCATGGTTCCTAGATAGAAACATTCTCTTGTTTCCTGGTTCTGCATGAACATCTAGTGTTTTCTTTTCCTTGGATGACTTTGAGATACAATCGAGTGCACAGAATATATTAGAATACATTTGCATTTAATTCAAAAATTCCCTTTTTGTATTTGGGCACAAATGTCCAGAGACAGTAGGTATAAAATACATATACATATATTTGTATGTATATATATGTGTGTGTATATATATATATATATGTGTAAGAAATTAAAACTGAGAAAGGTAAGGTTTTTGATAACAGTACAGGCTAAAACAATACTTTAAATAATCCTATATCTCATAATTTGGGCTTATTCAGTGCAAATCAGATATGTAATAGAAGATTTAAGAAGCAGGAACTCAAGTTGGGTCTACAGTTAAGCATAGAGGAAAATCACTATGTGTCAGGAATCGAATTTTATTCGTAGAGACAAAAGAATAGTCCCAGGACAGCTGAGAGGGGAAATTCTGCATTGTGTTCATGAAAGCCTGAGCAGAGGCCTTGGGGGAAAAGAGAAAACTCCACAGAGATTGCCAACATTGAGTTGGCCCAAAATGACAGAGGACACATGGAATGTGGATAAAAAATGTTTAAAATGTGCTCAGGTAAATTCCCCTCTGCCAAAATGAAATTCAAGCATGAAGAATATATTCCCCAGTGAGCAATGCTGCAAATTGATTTTTAGGACCCCTTCCAACTGTACATAAATAGAAAAGTGCATGGTAGTAGTTGAAGGTGGATTTTTCCCATTGTATTGGGAACTTCTCTATGAATAGACGCATTTCGTGGGGGAACTGTCAGCTAATAAACTGCACAGGAATAATCTAGATTGATGTTAAAAGAGCATATAAAGCCTTAGTAAAGTTCTTTGGACAAGCTCTTAGCAAACTGTGCATATGTAGACTAGCATAAATAGTAAAACATTGAATAATCTCCCAATGTGGTTTTAATCATTATTGCTATCAGTTTATGCAATAAGCTTGAATTTTCAAGAAAAAAACATTTGAATTATTAAGATAAACAAATTTGAAAAATCTCAAAAATAAGTTAATTACTCTTCAGTTCAATTGTCTGGCATTTCATTCAAAGATTCAGCCAACTAATAGTAGCACAGTTCTGTTTAATGTGCAATAACTTACAGAGTCTTAATTTCACTTATTCTGGTTTTCTACTTTTTAACACTCCTTTAATTTCTTCTTCTGGCTAACAACTGTGAAGTGGTCAGAAAAGGCAGGGTTAAGGAGGAAAACGAAGAGGAGGAATCCACAGGGTGTAGATAATCCACAAACAGACTAATTGGTCCCTGGATAATTGCTGATCTCTTCAGTAGCAATGCAATTGAGATTTCCAGGAGAATGAAAATACTTTATTTATATCTGTTCAAATTTTGTTTTCAATAATAAAAGTACTAATCAGATGGGTTTAAATATTTGATCAGCATCTCTAATCTATAACTACTTTCTAAATATCCACACACTGCTTTCGCATTATCATGTGGTTGTATTTTCATTCATTTGCAACTGAGCAAAATCCTGACTAATACAGAACTAAAAATAAGGTCTAGAAAACATCTGTGTTCCTCTGTTCCTTATTTTTCCTCTGTGTATTGCGATTCTGGCTCAGCCCTATCAGTGACAAGCGGTATGACCTTGTTCGATTACTCTGTCAACATTACACAACAGGGTTATCTTTTCTTAAATCATAATATACAACACTAAGGTATTCACCCATTCACAAAAACACTTAAAGGGTGCTTATTTCATGAAAGCCTCCTGCTTGGCCATGAAAGAAACAAAAGCAGTAACTAAATCACCACCTTTGTTTTAAGGAGCTAATATTCTGGTAAGGAAATAAATAACTGCAATAGAAACTCCTGCAATTTCCACGCAAAAATGTGAAAGCAAAATACAATGGATGATAAGAGATAACTTCAGCTTGGAAGAGGGGATTGAAAGAATGCATTATTGGGAAAATGGTGTTTAACCTGGGTCCTCAGAGATCGTTAAAATTTGGCAGCCTGGAATATCCTAAGTGATGAGAAATTACAAAGAATGAAAAAGAAGAAACATGCCGTGGATTTGGGAAGCACGGGGAGTGTTCAGGGAAGTATGAGTAGCGTTGTTTGGTTGAAGCATTTAGTGTATGTAAATGAGCTGTTGGACACAGGTTGAAAAGGCAATCTGGAGTTTTGAAGTTCATTGAGAAAATGATTTTGACAGTGAGTGTTTTGCAGCAGAGGGGTTGCTCCCTAGAAATATTTAGCTTGATACAATGTGTGATATTAATCCAGAAAAGGGACTCTCAGTGGGTGGAACTATTAAGAAGGCTACTTCAGCGATCTCTTTGATGAGCAATTGTGGTAGAAGGATGTAGAATGGCGGTAATAGAAATCATAAAAGGGGAATAGATGTAAAAGACACACAACTTGAAGTGCAAATAGACATGTTTGCTAGGTAGAAGGAGAATCAAATCCCACTAGTATTTCAAGTTGGTTGAGTAGAAGAAAGTTCGATGAAATAAAATAAAGAAATCCAAAGAGGAGTCAGAATGTAGCCAGTCATCTGTAATTATACTCATTGACTTTGACGTATTAATAGTTGACCAGTTGGTCACAGAATAGTATGTAATTGGATTTGGGGGCCGAATTTGAGGTTGTGAGTAATACCTTTGTTCAAACTATAAAAGTGGATGAATTATCAAAGAATATACGTAAAGAACAAAGACACTGCCTTAGAATAATGGCACGATTAAGGATGTTTGAGAATAAAATGTGGGCCATAGATTTAACATAAAAAGAGTGGTTGAGGCATGAAAAGAGAACACAAGTAGTAAATGGCCCTAGATATAAATCCAAGAAGGAAAAAAGATGTTTGAATATTTTATGTGTGGCAGAGAGGGAAAGTAGCTAAGGAACAACAACAAAACTCATGAGAGTCTAGAGAATTCCCATGGAGTTGGAGTATTCCATGCTCAATTTAATCTCTCAATTTCAACTGAGATTTTTATGGTGAATAATGCTTAGGATCAAAACAAAGGTGTATTCAAAATTTTAAACTTGGATGATGGGAGAGTATTGATGCTATTAATAGAAATAAGGATGTGAAAGTGGGCTAAATATTCACACAAATGCTATAGTTATTTAATACATAGAAAATCTCAACTGTCTATGATGATTAATATGGACACAGCTTGTTGTTGGACCACTAGGAAATCCCTCTCAATGTCACTTGCAGCTGTATGATACAATATGTATTTATTTTACAGTGATCTAAAAAATGTTTATGTTAGTTCACATGCCAGGTGAATGCCCAGAACACTCACTCAGTATTTAGGGCATTTAAGTTAAAGATAAATCCTTGCAAGCCTATTCCTTTTAAGTGCATATATGTATATATTTTTTGGTGTGCCAATGCAGCCGGAGGTGAAATCTGGGGTAAAGAGTGGGTGCAGCGCACAAGACTCATCTAGACAGTGACGTTCTGCGTACACACAGCTCTAGAGGTAGTATCTGTTAGAAGCTCTAGTTTAATATCACCTTGATTTCACAGCTTCTCTGGCCTAGGGGATTTCAGGAGATAGAAGGATTCCAATGGCTAGGAAAGGCTTAGAAATGGCAAAGATATCTGCAGCCTTTTAGACCAAGACCATTCGAAGACTGTGTTCTATTTTCTTAGATAACCATAGTAAACGCATGCCTTAAATGGCTTACAAGCACCAGAAATAATTTTGTGTTTCAGTTCTGCTAAACAAAGATGAATGGAGAACTGTTTTCTACTGATGTATGTGTGACAATATGAGGGCACATCATATAATTTAGCTATCCTCCTCTGGATTCACAAAGAAAGCTATGTGCTATTTTGGGGTTGGAATTTTTCACTGTTAATTTTCCATCTATAACAACTCTCCTTTTGAAGTACTGTCCACAGATCTGTTCTGGAAGGAGCATAATTCACTTAAAAGGTTATTTCTGAACTGTGACCACATTAACTTGATTGCAACACAGAGGAAGTATACAGGATAGAATTAATTTATTTCCTAAGAGGCTATGATATGAGGAATAAAGGTATCCATATGCCCTCTAGTTCCACTGTGTGCCTTTCAGTGTTTTTTGCTCATTCCTATCATTCTTGTCAAGCACACTTAACCTCAAAGCTCATGACTATGTCTCATTTCCCTCATCGCCATACATGTTAGACACATTCTAGTTCAACATTTTTGATAAAATACAGCAGCTAAGATTTACTGAGCTTTTTTTTCCTGAACATTCTCTGAGTGTGAACAATTGTCATGAGCATTAAAAAAGGGGGGAGGGGTGCCCTGGGTGGCTCAGTCGGTTAAGCGTCCCACTTACACTCAGGTCATGATCGCCCGGTTTGTGGGTTCAAGCCCCGTATTGGGCTCTGGGCTGACAGCTCAGAGTCTGAGGCCTCCTTTGGATTGATTCTGTGCCTCCCTCTCTCTTTGTCCCCTTCCACTCATGTGCATGCTCTCTCTCTCCCTCTCTTTCTCTCAAAAATAAACATTAAAAAACAAAAAAAGCATTTAATTCTCAAAATACCCCAGTGCAAGAAAGAGTCTAACTCCACTTTTGGTATTTGATACCTTACAGCTTTCAAGCCCTAGTCTTCCCCTTTACGCCACATTGGGAGAGGCTGGTAAGAAATCCCAGGTTCACCCCCCTTTTGAGGGTACTCAAGTTGTCCAAGGAGCCATATCTGAGAGTGGGCGGGATCTACATTTCAGTTCAGACAGTCTGCTTTCAGAGCCTAACCCTTAACGGCTACACCAAACTGCCTCCTAATCTAATAGAAAAGATTCTCAGATGAACATCAATAATCATGGTACTATGCCTGAATATATTAAAATACATTAGAATAATAAAATGAGTAATGTGAGCTTACAGGCTCAGTACTAATTGCAAATGAGCAAAAAGTTCTTTGTGTTAATACCTGTATTTTACAATTAATATTCTTCATAGGTATGAGATATTTGTGGCTAAGTTAGCTGCAAGTATAAAAAATAAATAAAAGCCCTTAGAGATTTATATGATGTTCACATGCTGTCAATTTAAATTTACTAGGTTATATTAATTTTTTAGTTTTGATTACCTTTAAGAGTATAGCCTGTGCTTAAATTTAATAATCTTATCATTTAAGTCACCTGCAATAAAAAAAACTTCAATGACAAAAAATTCTAGCCTAGAAGATTTTTTCTTGCTTTCTGCTTTAGCCGCTCATCTTCAACGGTCAACACAATCCAATCTTTACCAGCACTGTCAGAATTGACATTGGAATCTGCAGCAGTATTTGTCTTAATCCAATATTTGTCTCATTCCCAGTTCTTACTCTCAGTATTTACCTTATTCCTGAGTGTTTTAATTTTTGTATTTGTTATATGCCTTTTCTTCTCCCAAAGACTCGTCTTAACAGGTTTTCTCTCATTGCATCTGTAAATGACGGTGCAGCAGATGCATGTGTAATGTGGGACATTGCAAAGTTCCAAATAATGACTAGATGAGCTCAGCAGGTGAATTCGAATTACTAGTCATTGCTTTCAACTTTCATGAGTTTAAATAGCCGTGATGAATAGTCATGGTGTATGGGCTTGGCTAGATCTCAGACCTGGGAAAAAAAGGTAACTTTCTATAGATAGTTGGTTAAAGCAGCTTCAACTTTGGACCCCTTCCTTCCTTCCTTCCTTCCTTCCTTCCTTCCTTCCTTCCTCCCTTCCTCCCTCCCTCCTTCCCTTCCTTCCTTCCTTCCTTCCACCTACCTTCCTATCTACCTACCTTCTTTTCTTCCCTCTTTCCTGCCCTCTTTTCTCCCTTTCAAATAAAAGAATATGTGCAGGAGAAATTTTATATTGAGTTATTTAAACTATGCCAATAGAAGTAAAACCACTAAAAATCTCAGGCACAGATGGGTTAGAGCCAATTCATAGAAGAGCAAAATAATAAATGATGTTTATTATTTTACTTAAAAACACAATAAAAAAACAATATTGGGTTTATCACAAAAACAAAATCAAAGAGTACTCTTTATAGCATAGGACTTTTGATCATGATTCATGCTAAAGAAGAGAATAATTTCAGCAAATGTATTATCGTCAATACTAAAACACAAAAAAGCTTGGTAAATTTGGTCTTTCTTTGCAAATTGAATTAGTTTCTTTCTCAAAAAATGAGTGGCAAAAAAGCACTTTTAATATGCAAAAATAAATGGAACTGCTCTCTGTGTGTGCACAAAAATTTTTTTTCAGTCTGATGAGGATGATATAATTGAATAGAAAAAATAAGGAGGTAGGTGTAAAGGGATTGAGTTAATGTAGGAAGTTGATTGTCTCACAGCTTTAGAGAATATACACAGGGAAAGAAGGAAGATAAAATCTGTGAATATCTAATAAAGAACATGTCTTTCTTTGAAAACAAAAAAAATGTGATTTATGACATAATGCATAGTTAAAATCCATTTGCTGAAACGGGATAAATGATATTTTTTATATTTTATATTTTATTCCATGAAAAATTAAACAGGTCTAAGTAAACTAAGTTTACGCAGCATAATAAAAAAAATGAGATATGTTCACTTGCACCAGTAGTGAAATGGTAAAAGGAATTGAATCTGTAGGTTCAAAGCCTACTGTAGATCTTGCTAAAGCTCCATGGTGAATTACTCATATTTAAGAAAGGTACTATGGTGGATTCTATGTCCCACAATAAAGTCTCCTCTCTACTCAAACTTCGATTCTTCTCCCCCATCCACATCTACAGATGATATATTACAGTGGTAACACTGAAGCAAACAGAAAAGAAACCCATCAACTTACTCTTTAAGCCATTTACTGCAAGTAGGTAAATGTTTTTCATTTGTTCTGGCTGTATTTTCTTCCACTCAGCCTGGACCTTGAGAATAAATAAGGGAGAAACACACTGGATGATATCTGGAAAGTAGGGTTGGTAGGGTAAGACACATTAAAACACTTCCGGATTTGGGTAACGAGAAAAACACCAAAAGACAAACTGAAGTGTCAAATAGTTAGAGATGGAGAATATGCTGTACACAAAGAAGATTCAAGATCATTTGTCACTCTTGCAATTTTCCTGTAGGTCAAGAGTCCATAGCTGATTACTTATGCCAACAGTTGAGAGCTATATTATAAGGGCAATAGTCACCAAATTTTTGGATTGTACTCCCTACCAGCTAAAATGAATTTTGGATTATACTTTATAAGCTTATTTATCATCCATGTTAGATTGAACATAAATTTCTATTATAAAACATACAAAAATGAAATATGGAAAGGAGCAGAAAACTATGCATAGCTCTTTGCTCTCCAGTGGATTGTCTTTCGGTTATGTCCCTTTCCACCCCAACAGTGTGCTTCCTTTTCTGACTTTGCAGACTATAAACTTAGAGCACAGGTCAGCAAACTGCTGATTGAATGCCAAATCTGTCCCTCCATTTGATTTCTGTACATTTCATGAGCTGACAATGCTGTTACATTTTAAAATGGTGGTAAAATAATCAAAAGAAAAATATGATTTTGTGACACATGAAAAGTATATGAAATGTAAATTTTAGTGTCTATGAGAAAAGGTTTATTGGCATGTAACCATGTTCATTTGCTTACTTATTGTCTATCACTGCTTTTGAGCTACAGTGGCAAAAATGAATAGCTTTGACAGAGACCATGTAATGCACAATGCCTTAAATAATTACTATCTGACTCTACCAAAAAAGATGGCTGATGTTTGATTTAGACGATAATGCCATGCTCCATATAAATTCCTTCCCTTCAGATCACAGAGCTAACTTTACATTCAAGACCTTCCTCTTTAATTCAAACTAATGCTACTCTTTGTTTTCTATTTCTTATATTCTGGAACTGACAAGTCAGATGATCCCAAAGTTTGGTAAAGCACCTAGCTAGTCTCATATGAAATCAGTTTTTACTTCGAACAAAAGTATACAAAACAAACCTAGAACAACTAGAAACATTCATTGATTTTCATTGCCAAAAAATGTCATCCAAATTTTCACTCTACTTCTTTGTGCCTCTTCTGATTGATTAACTACCCTTCTTACCTCATGTTCTTCAGAGAAACTGACTTGCATCAGTGGACAACTTTGCCCTCTTGTCATCCTTGTTTTTGACCAATGGTTGACATCAGAAGATTGGGCAAGTGGGTGAGGTCCGTATTTTCTACTTTCCTCCCTAGGTTCGCTGAATCTGACTTGGGTGTGAGATTATGGAAATAAAGGCAACTTTATAGCTCAATATTTCTTTAGGTATTTTAACCTAAAACCTACAAATGTACATTTAAATTTTATAGTATATTAATTTAATGTTGCACCAAAGTTCACAAAAATATATACTTAAGCAAATGTTTTCTAATTTTCTATTTATTTGAGACTGGCAAAGAGCTGATTCTCAAGCTAAGCTTTAACAAAATGGAAAATAATACACATTAAGACATATAATTTTTATTTTCCTTTAACTTTAGCAAAACATCAAATTCTTTTCTTTTACAATCTTCTGGATTCCCAACCGCCCCTCCATTTAAAAATGTCTCTTTCTTTTCTCTGTAACAAAAATCAGTACATAAAAAGACTAGAACAAATTTAATATAAATCTGTATCAATTGTATTTGCATATTAGCATCCATAAGACTTTTATTATTACATTTTACGTATTTGGAAAGAGACTAAAACGATGGGAAACTAAAATGGGTTAAGAAATTGATTGGTTTACAAATATACTTTATTCTTTCCATGAATGCCACATTGCTGATGAATGCGAGGGGTTTCTCCCACCTTTCTTTCCATGAGAAAGAATATGCCGATGACCGTGATGTAGTGACAAGAAAGAATTCAGCCTCAGATCTCTAGATTCCATGTTACTGCTTAGAATAGAGATTTTCTTCTGAGAATAGAATTTTTCTTGAATTGGCTAAAAAAGTCGTACACTTCACGCTGCCTTCTGCAGTACCATATGGGAAGGGAATTAACAGTCTGGGAAAATAGTCTGTGGTGGAATCCTTTGCACTTCACTGTGGTGGACGGCACAGACCAGTTGCATTTTAACAGATGTGCAAAATCTTTGCAAGTTGCCTATTATGCTTGTAAGGATCCAAATGAAATAAAGGCGCCAAATTTGCTCTATAAAACCAAAGATGAATAATCTAAATTCTTCGACTGCAATTTTCATTCATCTTTCATAGGATATTACGTACCTGCAACAGTTTCTTAAAATATATTCACATTAATAGAGAATATGACCTACTAATACGTTAATGAATAACGTTTACTGCATTTGTGAAAATACCTCTAAGAAAGTCACAATCTAACGAGGTGACAGCTAAAATATGGAGTTAATTTTAAAAATTAAAAGCAGTGAATGATCTAAAATTGATGTTTTTCTTTTTTTAAGGGACCAGACATAGTAGACGAAAGTTAAACTGTTTAATGCAACCATTGGAAACAGCTTTTCCACCAAGGCCCTGACATTAAAAATAATTTTGAGGGGCGCCTGGGTGGCGCAGTCGGTTAAGCGTCCGACTTCAGCCAGGTCACGATCTCGCGGTCCGGGAGTTCGAGCCCCGCGTCGGGCTCTGGGCTGATGGCTCAGAGCCTGGAGCCTGTTTCTGATTCTGTGTCTCCCTCTCTCTCTGCCCCTCCCCCGTTCATGCTCTGTCTCTCTCTGTCTCAAAAATAAATAAATGTTAAAAAAAAAAAATTTTTAAAATAAAAAAAAAAAATTTTGAACATGTAGTCTCTACCTTTTTTAAAATAATTTCTTCAGATATTTTAAAAGTGTTTTTGCTTTTTAATAATATTGTATCATTCATTATAGAGTGACTTCTTTCAAATAAAAATAATTACTTTAGCTAATAAAATGCAAAAACAACACAGGAGAAAGGAAACACCAACATAAGCTTCTCTGGACCCAGCCTTCTTCCCTGACGTGGTCCACTAGTTTTTCTTTATTGGCAAACAGTCTCTAATAAGTAGTATTTGTAAAATAGACTCTTGGTTTCCATTTCTCTTTTATCATTGGATCCTTTCACTGTTGTAGAGACAGCCAAGCTCTAGAAACTTAAATCAAGTGTTAGATTCTAAACACTGAGATAAACAAATTGTACTGAATATGTAAGTTTTCTTTAAAAGATTTATGCCTCTAATGAGTTGATTTATTTTTATAAATCGATGCCATGATAAAATTCACACTTGCATGCAAAAATATTAGCATTGTTAACTCAACTTTAAAAAGATTTGTTCAAGGGGCACCTGGGTGGCTCAGTGTAGTTAAATATTGGACTCTTGATCTCACCTCAGGTCATGATCTCATAGTTTCTGAGATCAAGCCACACATCAGATTCTGTGCTGACAATGTGGAGTCGGCTTGGGATTCTCTCTCTCCCTCTTTCTTTCCTCCCACCTGCTCACGTGCTGTCTCTCTCTCACAATAAATAAATTAAAAAAAATTTTTTTTGATCAAATAATCTCAGAGTCATTACAGAATATCAGAATGAACACACTACAGTAGAGATTCATAAAAAACACTGAAAATTTAACCCTAATACACTACCACAGTTATTTTTAACATTTATTCTCTTCAGAAGATAAAAAAGTATTCTCTTCACACAATCTAATTCAAACCATGTATATAATTTTCATAATATGCCCTTTTTACATGTTACAAAAATTTTTATAAACATAATTTAAAGGACTGTTTAATATCCCATTATAAGAATTTTCAAACATATTTGCTTACAAAGATATAATAAGTTGGTTTAATAGGAAAAGATTGGACATTATCTAATTGCCTTTTACTTGGGAATAGTTTCAATAAGTTTTCAAATATTTCAACAAAGAAGTATCTTGTAGTCAGCTTCACTGGTGGTGTGAATCAATACTTTTTATAAGAAAATAAGTTTACTAATTACAGTGAATCTGTATTTTTCTCACATTTGACTTATATAATTTCAAATATAACATCAAATGATAACAGAATTGTATTTTTGTTAACATAGCCCCTATGTTTCTAGCACTGTCTCTGACTGGTGGGGAAATTCAACTTGAAAAAGAGCTAGGAAGCCTATGTAGCTTACACAATAAGCTGTATTTTCCATCTTAGCTTGTCAGTACTATATATGATATTTTTGTTTCCATCTGTCAGACTTCATCTTCTAATTGG
This sequence comes from Prionailurus bengalensis, assembly GCF_016509475.1. Taxonomy (NCBI): domain Eukaryota; kingdom Metazoa; phylum Chordata; class Mammalia; order Carnivora; family Felidae; genus Prionailurus; species Prionailurus bengalensis. Next base: position 146,219,994 of record NC_057345.1, read on the forward strand.
TTTCAAATTGATTATTTACAAAGGGCATATTATCAACTTCTGGTGCAAAGATTAGGAACTTCAATAACTTGACCCAGAAGATCATTTGGGAAATAAAATACTTGGGGTTACAGCATATTAAGAACAGCTTTAAAGTTTAGAATTTGGTAAGGGCTTGTTGCCTGAGACTTTGACCTTGCCTGATCAACTGGAGCTTATGAGGCTTTGTACACAGTATTTTTATTTTAAGTTAAAACTGCAGGCATTGACCTTAGGACTCACAAGTGCTTGAATTACAGTCCTAGCACATGGATAGTAGAACTTGACAGCCTTAGCAAACAGGGGACTGGATTGCCGAGTCCTTAGCAATTAGAAACAGCTGAGTCAAAGATTCATTCATACAAAAAAGAAAGTTGATAGGCGTGCTTTTTAGACATTAGGGTGTATTTTTACTGATCTTATTGGCTTTCTCAATCACATCATCTGGCACTGAGGCCAGGGATTTTAAATTGAAAAGTCAGTTTTGTTTCATGTTCATTAGAGAGCATTATTGTACATGGCGCTTTAGATTGTGGGTATCAGGAAGTGACAGATGAACTGTCCCCGTTTCTCTTTGTCTTAAATGTTGTTGTAAACCACATTTGGGAACAAGAGAAGAAATTCCAAAGGAGACTAATCTTGGATTTCTATAATTACTCTATAGGTTGGGAGGAGAAGAGAAAATATTAGGAACTAGAATGAATTTACAGATTTGTCAAAGGATAAAGATGGTAAATGAACTGTTATAAGTAAAAAGCATGTTTACAAATTCAGATACGAATGCAAGGGAAGATAATACAATTGAAAAGTGAGAGTTGGGATGCCTGGGTGGCTCAGTCAGTTAAGCGTCGACTCCTGATTTCAGCTCAGGTCATGATCCCAGGATTATGGGATCGAGCCCCAGGTTGGGTTCCATGCTGACTGAGCATGGAGACTGCTTAAGATTCTCTCTCTCTCTCTCTCTCTCTCTCTCTCTCTCTCTCTCTCTCTTTCTCTCCCTCTGTCCCTCTCCTTCACTCATGCTCTCTCTCTAAAAAGAAAAAAAATAGAAATAAAAAATTGAAAAACACAGTGAGTGTTGGGAAGAAGTTTCAAGTTAATTTTACTGTTGCATAACAGTGAACCAATGCATATAGTCTAAGAACCAATACAGATTGTCTAACAGAAGAGGCCAACAATGTATTATGTAATATAGAAGTATGAACATGATCAGAAGAACAAAATTCTAATAAAAACAATAATAATAATATATTATAATATAATTATTATTTGTATTATCAATTAAAGTAGACTTCAGTTAGTCAGACTGAGAAATACAAATATGATATCACTTATATGGGGAATCTAAAAAGAAAAGTGAATACACAAATGAGAAGCTGAATCTGTTCTATAAATACAGAGAGCAGACTGGTGGTTGCCAGAGAGGAGAGGGGTGGAAGGATGAGCAAAATGGGTGAAGGGAAGTGGGAGGTACAGGCTTCCATTATGGAATGACTAAGTCATGGGAATAAATGACATAGCATAGTGAATATAGTCAATGATATTGTAATAGCATTGTATGGTGACAATTGGTAGCTACACTTATGGTGAACACAGTATATATAACATATAGAGATGTTGAATCACTATGTTATACACCTAAAACTAATGTAACATTGCATGTCAACTGTACCCAAATAAAAAATAATAATAAGGTAGAATTCAGGAAATAAATGCACATTATTTTATTAAAGGCTATAATTAAAAATGAAGGCATAGCACTTATGAATATATATTTTATAAAACAAAAACCTAGATGCTACTTTGTTATTGTGGAAATTAGAGGGAATACAGACTAGTAGTAATGGGCTATCAGTGAGTTGGTTGATAATACCTCTAAAAAATAATACCTATACGATTAAGCAATATGATTGTACACCTTGATAATAGAGAGCAGGTCTTCTTTCAATGAACTCATTGAAAATATACAAACATTGAAGATATATTTGGTCATAAGTACACTCTCATTATATTTTGTTAAATGCAAAAATACTGGCATTATTCTTTGGTAACACTGCAAATAAACAAGCAATTGAGAATAAATCTATACAAGTTGTTTCCATCTGATCATCATAAAGTAATTTAAAAAAATATTCTTCTGCCTAAACAGACATTAATAATTATTAGAAAAAATCAGGAATAATTATTAGAAAATAGTTATTAGTATTATTATTAAATTATTGTTAGAAAAAATCAGTAAAATATACTAAAATTTATGGGACATGTCTAAAACAGTACTCTAAGAAGAATTCTTAGCTAGAAGTACTTAACTTGATAGTATAAAATAGTTCAAACACATAAATTAAACTTACTACTCATAGGTTTCAGAGAAAGAATAAAAATAACCAAGACAAAAGCAGAATAAATAATAAATTTCAGTAAATGGGATATACTACTAAAGAGAAAATAAATATGACAAGGGAAGGGGTGCCTGGGTAGCTCAGTCTGTTAAGCATCTTACTGTTGATTTTGGTTCAGGTCATGAGCTGAGCTCCCCAAAATGTGTGGAGCCTGCTTGAGTCTTTCTCTCTCTCTCTCTCTCTCTCCCTCTCCCTCTCTCCCCCTCCGCCCCCCCACCCCGCCCCAGTCTCTCTCCTTTCCCCTTCCCACTCATGCATGTGCATTCATGCACCATGGTCTCTCTCTAAAAAAAAAAAAAAAAAAAAAAAAAAAGGAAAAGGGAAATATTCTGAAAATAATGACAGTCTAGTTTTATTTCGTTCTAATTCCTATGTCACCATTTTATTCCACTTCTCAGGGGGAACATTTTCAATATCTCATTATTAAATGTGATATTTATCAGATTGAGAAAGTTCCCTTAGGTTCAAACTTTGCTAAAAGTTTTTTCATGAATGGATGTTAACTTTGTCAAATGATATTTCTTGTATCTATTTAAAGGATGATTTGTTTTTCTCTCATTTTAATTTAATACAGTAAATTAGATTTACTGATTTTCAAAAGTTGGAAAATATTTGTCTTCCTGGAATAAATCTCATTTGGTGACAATGTTTTCCTTTTTATACTGCTATATTCAACCTTTTAACAATGGTCAAAAGTTTTTACATCTGTTTTATAAGAAATATTAATCTAGAGAATATTTTTATTAGTGTCCATATCATGTTTTGAAATCAAGGCTATGCTGGCCTAAAATGAATTGAGAAGAGTTATTCCTCCAATTTTATGTCTTTCTTGTTTGCAAGAAAAGTTTGTGCAAGTTTGATTTCTTTCCTTTGTTCTTAAATGTTGGAAAAAATTCAAGTGTTAAACCATTTGAACATGGTTTACTTTTTTATGCAAAGGTTTTGTTTTTTTTTTTTTAGATAGGTGATTCAATTGCCTTAACAGATACTAGAGTACTAAGTGTTTCTATTTCTTCTGTTAATTTTAGCAAATTATGCTTTCAAGGAATGTGCCAATTTGATACAAATGTCAAATTTACTGGTATAAAATTGTTTAGAGCATCTTATTATAATATTTTTAATTATCATTAAATATTTAGCAATAGCCCCATTTGTCTCTTGATATTGGCAATTTACATTTTCTTGTAATTTTTTCTTACAATTATGCTTTTAGTTATATATAATATTTCAATCTCTAAAAGACAGCTTTTATATATTTTTCCTCTACTCTCCATGTAACATTACATTTCATTAGTTTGTTTTCTTGACATGATATATTTATTTTCATTAATTAGGCTTGATTTACTGCTCTTTGCATTTACCTTTTTGTCATTTTCTACCTTTTCTGAATTGCATGCTTTAATTATTTACTCATGTTTAATATATTTGGTATGAGTGTTGACGTGAACTCTCCTTGGAGTACCGCATTGGCTGTGTTTCACAAATACTGTTACAGACATACCTCGCTTTATTGTGCTTTGCCTTATTGCGCTTTGCAGATACTGCCTTTTTCACAAATTGAAGATTTGTGGCAACCCTGTGTTGAGCACATCCATCAGCATGGATCCATGCTACTTTTTCCCAGTAGCATTTGTTTACTTTGTGTGTCTGTGTCACATCTTTATAATTCTCACAATATTTCTAGCTTTTTTCATTATTATTATATATGTTATGGTGATCTGCGGTCTGTGATTACAACTCACTGAATGAAAGCTCAGATAATGGTTAATAATTTTTTAGCAATAAAGTATTTTCTTAATTAACGTGTGTACATGTTTTAGACATAATGCTATTGCACACTGAGATGAGACTGTAGTGTAAACATAATTTTTACATGTGCCAGGAAACCAAAACATTTCTTTGACCTGCTTTATTGCAATATTCTTTTTATTGTGGTGGTCTGGAATCAAACCCACAAAATCTCTGAGGTATTCCTGTGTGTCGTTTTCATTATTTTTACTTTCTCAAAATGCTACTGACTTTCATTGTCCTTTGATGAGAAACTGACTAATGAGCTTCACTTAGTAAGAAGGCATTCTTTATTCATTTTATTATTTTCTAATTTGCTTTGTTTATTTGCATTAGCATTGGAAACTTTTTTGTATTATTTATACTTTATAAACCTGCAATTCATATAAAAGAAGAGATGATTGCTAAATGTCAGTGTTCAAACACATTCATCTCTTTATCAAGACCAATGAAATCTACATTGTGGATTATATAGGTTTGTGTTCTTCTTATATTTATTTTTTCCTAACACTTTGGAGAGATGTGTTAAACTCATTATTGTTGTTTTTCTTTTCATTTACCTGTTAAATTCTCCAATCTTTCTATCAAATTTGTTGCTCTTCTATTAATACAAATATTACTAGTAGATCCTGTCTTTTGATTTTTACACTTAATATTTTATAGTGACTTCCTTTGCTTATTTAATTTTTTTTCTTCTCTCCTTCCTTCCCTTCCTTCCTTCCTCCCTTCCTCCCGCCCTTCCTCCCTTCCTTCTTTTCCTCCTTCCTTCTTTTCCCTTCCTGTCTCTCTCTCTCTCTTCCTCTGTTCCTCTCATTTCTTTTTCAATTCCTTCCTTACTTCCTTCACTCCTTTGTCATTGAAGTGTGAATTCTACATTGTTTATCATCAAGATTGTGACCCCTTGTTTTCATTTGTGTTTCCCTAGTATATCTTCGCTCATCTTTTTATTTTTAATAATTCTGAGTCTTCTTTTTTAATATCCATCTTTCATAATCAGCCAATTTTGGTTTCCTTTTTTAGCCTATCTGAACATCATTTTATGTTAATTGTGGATGTAGGTCACTTAATTACTGAAATGACTCATATAATTCATCTTCATTTGCTATATTCATGTATAGGAAGTAAAAGTTTTAAATATATAACATAATACATAATGTACTGTAAAAAAGTTTATTTTTATATTTATTTAATATTTCAGAAGATTTAAAGTTTTACTTTTTTTAATGCTTACTTATTTATTTTGAGAGAAGAGGCATGAGAGGAGGAGGGGCAGTGAGAGGGAAAGAGAGAATCCCAGAAAGGCTCCATACTCAGTGTGGGGACCGATATGACACAGGGCTCAATCCCATGACCAAGAGATCAAGACCTGAGCTGAGATCAAGAGTCAGATCCTTAACCTACTGGGCTACTCAGACATCCCTAGATTTGCAGTTTTTCTATTGGAAACCTTATATAATACTCTGTTTCTATCTATTAAAATTTATTTTCTATGAATTCAATTCTATATTCTGAGTAGAACTGGAGGAAATAATATAAAGTTAATTCTTACAATGATTATTATATGTAATTTATTATATTATTATCAACTCCACATTTTTTTTGTTTATTTTATACTAGGAGTAATAATTAGATTTACTAATAACCTTTTCTTTTCCTGTCACCAACATCTAGTTTACTTCTAGTTAGTGTCTATAAGTAACTCCCATAAAGGTGAGTCTACATTTTACATACTCTTACCTTCTATCCTTACCATTTTGTTAGTTGTGTTATACCTATTTTTCCATTGGATATGACATTTGCATGGTATTCTATCATTTTGATCTACATCACTTACTGTTATGTATTTATTAAATATATTCAGTACTCACCATCAACCCTTATGCCTCTGTGATTTTATTGTTTCCAAGTTATCCTATGGAAATCCCTATCCTGTAGAAGATTCTCCAGGAAATGCTTGTCAAAACAATGCTATCTGAATTCACAAAGGTACATAACATTGGCTTGAACTTATAAGTGACTTAATCTTTTCATCTGGTTGCTTAAAAAACTATTTTTCTCTATCTTTAAAGTCCATTAGATTTACTATAATGGGTCTTAGCATTAACTGCTCTCTGTGTATTTTCTACAGTACACGGTTAAGTCCTTTCAACATACACATTCAATATTTTTTAATTCCGGAAAATTTTGTTGAATTACAATTTTTAGAATAGTTTCTGTTCCATTGTTTGAGTTTTCTTCTTCAAGGACCTCAATTACACACACACACACACACACACACACACACACACTGGATTTTTGCATGTCTTCTTTTGTCCTTCTTTTTTCTTTCAATCTATATTTTTTCCTCAAATATTCATCAATTTCCTTGGCTTTTAGCTACCTTTTATTTTCTATTTCCATTATAGCTCTTGCTCTTTGTGCTTTTTATAATTAGTCTTAATTTCTAAAATGTTTCTTCATTTTCTCTCTTTTTGTCAAATATTTATCTACTTACTTGTTTTTTATTTCTTTGTATTCTCTATTTCATTACTATGCTATCACTGATCAAGAACTACATCTTCTGCTATTAATATGACTATATTTTTAAGCTCCTCTGATGGCCACTTTCAGACTTCTGACAATCTGTTTCTTACAAAACTTCCTGCTTAACCTTTTGTGCGAGTTTTTCTCTATGCACTCAGTGTTCCCGATATGCTCTCTTTCTCAACTCCAAGATTTTCTCTGTCAAAGTCTTAGGTCTCTGTCCTTCTAAAAAATAAGTTTTGGAATATGTTTAGGGTCCTTTATGTAGTGCAATAGTCTTGGGACTATTTTATCAATGAAAGTCCTACATCCAGGAAAACCCCTCATTTATGAGCAAATCGAGGTTAGTCATCAACCTTACTGTCTATTTTACTCCAGTACTAGAGCAGGACTCTAGTTAATCTGATGTCTATTGGACTCTAACAGCCTCACAGCTCTTTAAAGGGTCCTTTAAGTCTTCTTCATTGCCATGCAAATTAGAGCTTGTGTCTACTTTTAGTGTTCTTTTTCTCAGATTTGTTTGCTAAGAATTCAGATGGGATATTCTCCTTTTGGAAGTAGCTATTTATTGATTATACCTGTATTCCAGGATTCTTAGATTCTTTAACTCCTATTTACCTTATTCCAATAACTTTGAGAAGCAAAACTTGTATGGGCTCTGACTTGATGGTGATTGGGCCCCACCCATTTATATTTTGTGGTTTCTAAGTATATCTTATCATATTGTCCCCTTTTAAAATCTTTTTCTTCTTCTTTTTTTTGTCTCTTTTGTTAGTGGATTTGTGTAGATTTTTTAAATGCTACTAAATTCATCTTGTCCTGACTCAAAATTCCCAGGTGTTATAAATATATGCTTCTAATGGCTATTTTTTTGATGGTTTCTCTACTTTTGTGGAGCATAGAACTTCCACCATCACTGTATAATCAACCATAGAATAAATTGAGACAACTCTGACATTGAAAGTGTGCATCAATTGGTTATTTAGTTTTATCTTTCTTTCTTTCTTTCTTTCTCTCTTTTTTTTTTTTCATTTCATCTTTCATTAACACTCTTTCCCAAGTGGACACTGGAAGGAAAAAAAAAAGGTTAATTTACTAGATACATAGTTACATTTCCAGTGGATTTTGAACTATTTGCATAAATCTACTTAAGATTCATTACAGATTTTCTGCCTTGAATAATACAATCATCTTGAGATGCACAAAACCAGTCCTCCCCTTCTAACATCCATTAATCCCTTAGCAAGGTGACTTACTTTAGTAGTATAAAATTATTCAAAGTAGAGAGCTTACTTGAAATTGGAAAAATCTATGAAACCTAGTGTTAATGAAATAAAACCTTTTGAGTAAGAGTTAGTAGCATTTTTAAAGACCATATCATTAAGGGATTGTTTCTTTAGTATCATAAGAGTTTCTTTTTTTTTTTTTTTAATTTTTTTTTTCAACGTTTATTTATTTTGGGGACAGAGAGAGACAGAGCATGAACAGGGGAAGGGCAGAGAGAGAGGGAGACACAGAATCGGAAACAGGCTCCCGGCTCTGAGCCATCAGCCCAGAGCCCGACGCGGGGCTCGAACTCACGGACCGCAAGATCGTGACCTGGCTGAAGTCGGACGCTTAACCGACTGCGCCACCCAGGCGCCCCTCATAAGAGTTTCTAATATGAAGAATTTCTTAAGCAACTAAGCCTTTAGAACAAGTGACCCCTTCTCCCATTCCTGTTTTCCTCTAATTTTGGTGTCTTTAACAGTTAATCTCTTCCCCTTCTCCTTGGTATTTAAAAATCTTTTAAAAAGTGTAAACAAAAAATTCTATTGCAATAGGATTTTGTCTATAGAATTAATCAATTTTTAAATATTCTGTCTTTGGTAAAAATGAATTTGCAAGTATTTCGATAACCAAATAAAGAACAAAGATATTATGTAAACTTAGGGAAATGTTTGATCTTCATTAAAAAAAAAAAGGTTTTTTTGAAAGGAAAGGGCAAAAGGATTGGATGACACCAAGTCTGAAAATAGGGTCATTCAAGGTTAGAAAGATCACCAGCCAGATATTTCCTTGGAAAATATAAATATAACGACTGGATTAAGTAAGGTATTGATATTATTCTTATAAACAAGGAAAATAAAGAGAGTGAAAAAAACACAGATATTGGAAATATAGGAATGTATTATTTATTCAGTGAGGTTTTTTTCTTAAAGCTTATTTATTTCATTTTGAGAGCAAGAGGCAGGGGAGGGCCAGAGAGAGAGAGAGGGAAAGAGAATCCCAAGCAGGGTCTACACTGTCAGCCTGGAGTCTAATGTGGGGCTCAAAGTCACTAACCATGAGATTGTGACCTGAGCCAAATTGAAGAGTCAGAGCCTTAACAGACTGAGCCCCTTCAGGGCCCTAAATCAGTGAATTTTATACGACAGTAATACACATATACTAAGTTCATTCTGAATAAACAAAAAGATTGGGAGTAAAATTCAAATTACTAGAGATTATTTGTTATCTGGATGTCTTTGGTAACAAATTTTTCTTGCCAATAATTGGATTACCTTCAATGCCAGCTTTCCATTGGCAATGAATATAGAATTTTACTTTAGTATTAGTAGCTACTCTCGGGAATATATGTGTCAAGGACAACATCATATTAAGAATGTAAAAAACAGTGGGCTTCATCATAAAGAGTGGAAAAAAATCACCCACTTCTATTCACTTAATTGGGGCCTCTGTAGGTTCTCAGGATTTTAAAGGGTATTTCTTTTTAGGAAACACAATTTTAACAGTTGAAAAACCTGCTGCTATTTCAATCTCCATAATTCTTTTTAAAAAGTGACAGTAGAGAATAATTTTAAAATATAATAAAAAGGCTTCTGTTTCAGTTCATTTGAATGCTTTGATTTTTAGATACAATAAAATTGTTACATAGTTGATACAAAACTCTGAAATCTTGCATAAACCAAAAAGGTAAAATAGTTTATTTTATCATGCACTGTTTCAGTATCTCACACCTTCCCATAAGGTAAGGTTGTGGTTTCTCTCAAAGGTGGTCATTCATTGAAGTACTAATCCATTTGTTATTTGAATTGGAAGTTTAAAATACACCTCAGCTAATGTCACCAACATTGCTGTGACTTCTGGACAAAATAGTCACCATAGAAAGGCATCATCGTAGTTCTAATATCTCTCTCAGACAGTACACACAATCTTGTACATTCAGGCGATCATTCTTGCCATAAATAACACAGGATAATAATCCATGCAGAAGAAAATGGAAGACAAAGTTAAAATAAATACTCTTCATCTACCATTGTTCCAATGTGGTACCATTTAACTTCTGCACAGACACTAATGTCTATCATTGACATTTCAGAAAAGAACTGAAAACATTGTATACCATTTTATGATGTAAGGAATTATGGTACCCAAACAATGCTTTAGTCTTAAGAGGGGAAGGCTGATGACTGTGACATAAAACAAAGCTCATCATAAAACCTGATTTTACCCTTCTGTTACAGGATGCATGTGAAAATTCACTAACAAGAAATTTAGCTTCTTTTTCTAAGATTCTCAGATTTGGTGAGGCTCATTCTGTGGCCATAATATGGAATAGAATCCAACATGAAGGCAATTATAAGTGATGGTATAAGGGCAAAACTAAATATGCAGTAAGTGGCCAAAAAATCGCCAATCACCTCTTTCAAGTCACATTCAATACTGATGACTTCTTATTCTATTTTAATACAGGACTTTGTAATTGAAATACCTGAATCATAACTATCTCATGTTTAGTATTTATATCCTTAGGAATCCTTTTTAAATGTGCCTCATTCTACCTATGGGGTAGTATGAAATATCTTAAGAACATTGGGGATCATTAAAGATTACAAATGGAAAACACAGGAGTTGTGTCTACCCATTCACAATGCTAGTGAACATGTTAAAACTCTTCAAAAACTGGATTTTTATTGGAAGTTTGTGTATGTGTGTATGGGTGCACACATGCACTTTCAGCTATTTTTGAAGAGGGCAGATCTACACGTTGAGGGCTGTCAGGTTTTCTACCCAATAGAGTTGTTGAAAAGTGCATTTTCATAGTTCAATTTGCTACCCCTGCCCAAAATAATGTGACACTTAAAGAGTGATGTGATAAATTAATTGATTGCTCCACATCACCAGGCACAAAGATGGTCTCTGTTATGTGTATGGATGCAAAGTGAGGTTCTGGCAACTGACAGGATTGTAAAACTATGCATCAGGTTTTTTTTCCAGCAATATTACTACAGAAAACAAATATTCCTGAGCCTTTCACATGGCAAAAAAATTATGCTATTTATTCCATTTTTGAATGAGGATTATCTGAGGTATTTAGATATGGAAAACTATAAAATTTATCATGGATAGGAAATGAGGACGCAACACTGTCTTACTCGGTGCAGATTAAGATGCTCGGCTTATTTGTTTCAATGAAAATTCTACTTGTTTTTAAAAATTATTCTCCGTGACTATTTACATTCAAAATAACGGGCTAGTGATTTAGCTACAAAAGAATAATCTCTCAGAAACTTTGGCAAATACTGGGACTAATTTTTTGAACAAGAAACTCAAATTGTTTGTAATTTATCAACAGAGAGATAATATTACCTTCTATTTATAATTACATTAAATTGGGAGGGGGGAAGAAGCCTAAAACCCCTTAAACTGACAGGCTGCTGAGCTCTAACTGGCAGAGTGAGTACAGAGAGATTCAATGTGAAAAGTGGAAGATAATGTGCTCACACACTAATGGGCACTGAACTAGACATAGGCTCATTTTTCACATCATGTCATCTCTAAGGTTTGAATAAAAAGTAATGGCCAGAATGAGCCTGGCTCTATCTCAGACATTATCATTTGCCTCCTCAGTTTTATTTGTGTTGACTTGTACAGTCTAAAAAGATGACAGTCTCTGGGCCTCTGGATCACTCAGAGTGATAATACACAGCACATTACAGTGTTGGTGACAGGTTCTGTTCTCCTGGATGGCATATGAAAGGAACACATCTCTTTCCGTCATTTCAAATGCTAGAAACTGACAGAATAAAGAATCTTGCAGAGGGGACATCACAAACCCTGTCTGTTATGATTTTATGAGATAAACTGGAGTTTCTAGGGTATCTTGTTCAGGAAATTAGTGTCAGTCAAACTTTAGTGCTTTTTTTTTTTAAGAGATAAATAGCAGACTCTCAAAAGTAGCCTTGCCCTATTGCATATAGCAAAACCACCAAAACCATATGTTCGATCCGGAGAAAAACTGGTTCTCCTCTCTTTAAAAAAACATAGCTCCTGGGTTGCTAGTTAAAGTGCAATAAACTATCTGTGGCTTCAATGAGAAATAAATGTCAACGTAGCGACAAGATCTTTAAAGAAATCACTAGCCTGGTTGTATGAAAGAATAAATCAGTACTTTTAAATATTTTGGAAGGTTCATTTTTTGCTGAATTGCTAACTTAATGTCCTGTTGAACTATAAACATGCCAAGACTATAATGTTTTTTTCTTGGTACATTTATTCAAGGTTTTATCTTCTTTCTCTTTATTTCAGTAACTATTACTGAATTGATTTACAGTAATTTGAATTTAACTGAAGACACCACAAAAATATCACTAAGGTAGATAATAATATGCAGAATTGTATTAATTTATCCTAAACTGAATAGCATATGGATTCCCTACTCTTGCGTTTTTTAAAACATTACAGTGTCATAAAAATTTACAGGTACTTGAATCATAATCTGCCAATTGTCGTAGCTTTTTCCCATGTAATTTCAAGTACTTCTATTATAATAAACGTTCCTTGCATGACTTAAGTTTAAGTGATTATTTAAGTTAGACTCGCTCGTTGTACTTTTTTGTCCATTTCCATGTTTGAAACTTTTTACTGTCAAGATGAATAGAAAGGAATGTCAAAGAATGTTTCACACATACATTTACAAATGGTCTTTTATTCAAAATTTTTATCATAAACTCATTAAAAAAATTATTTCAAACTAGAATTTGACCACATATCTGTATTTTAGGTATAGGATAAGCCTGATGATTCAGTTGACTTGATATAATGCCATAGGAGTGTTTTGAAAATTAAAGATTGTAAGTATAACACTCATATTGTGGTTAAATAAATGATGTATGTAAAGAAAAAGCAATGCCAATTTCATGTATTTTTATTCTCTTTCAGTGAATGTCTAATTAATTAATTAGTACTTAGGCTGCATTATTATTTTCAAATGTATATTTAGGTTCTGTTCTTAAAACGGAAAAAAAAATGAAGTATGAAAGCTTTAGTTAGAAAAAGTATGAAGATGCCTTTCAATCTGTTCGCATGAAACATTCAAAAGGTGTAGTTCATCAGCCCACAGATGGATATTGAGAATTTTCTGGTGCTTAGAAGATATATTTGAAATTCCCTGAATTTCAGACCTAGGGAATGAGCTGACTTCTTTGAGCACCCAGGGGTGTTTGATCAGATTCTCCCTCTCACCTTCGTACAATTTTTCTTCGTACAATTCCATATTGAGATTCAGACATCTGGCATCTGCTTGTCATATCTGACAACATAGTCACTCGCTCTATGGAAGACATAGAGAGAGAAATAAGAGTAACGACACAGAGATTAAAAAGGGTTTAATAACAGTTTGTAGTAAGATTATCTCTATTTCTTCATAATTTTTAGAGTTGCTTATTTTTTTCCAACAATCAAGCCATTTTTACAAGACCCAGCACCAGTCTGCAAATTGTTCTCCAATCTGGAGATCTTCATTTCCTCTCTTCTCTTCTTTATAGTAAATTTAGGACTTGAACATAGTCTATATTCCCATACCTACATCATATCATACAGCCTGATGGCCTGTTTTATAGCCTACTCTCTTTCCTGTGTTCTAATGTGATTTGTCTCTGAGTGTCCTATTCTGGGAGGTAAACAAACACCCTAATTATTATTTATTGTGCCTCAAATCATTTCCTCAAAACAGTTATTTATAAACAGTGAACACATACCGGGAGCTGAAGATGAAAGGATGGCCAAAGGACTACTTTCTTTCATGGAGCTAGCTAGCCCCACCAGGTGAGTTTTATTAGCATCAACTTTGGCTCCTGTAGATAGACCTCCGCTTTGTAAGTATGCAAGAGGATTTAGAATCTGAAAGTTAATTTAATTAAATCATTGCTGCTAACTTAGTAAACAGTGATATTTTTAAAAATTATTTATTTATTTATTTTAATGGGGAGCAAGGGTGGAGAGAGAGGGAGAGAGAATCCTAAGCAGGCTCCGCACCAGCAACTCAAAGCTCCAGGCTGGGCGCCAACGCACCAACCTTGAGATCATGACCTGACCTGAGCCAAAATCAAGAATGGGAGACTTAGCCAACTGAGCCACCCAGGTGCCCCATAAACGGCAATATTTTAAATAATAACAATGAGTAACAGCCTACTTGCTTCTTGAATTGATACATCTGATAAAACTCATTATTAATGAAAACTAGAAATAAATATAAAACTCATTATACACACACATATAATGAATGTATTTAACAAATATATGTATGGGAAAAAATTGCATTGAAGCCCTTCAAAATCATATACTGAGTGGGTATAATATACCCAAAGGTATATATATTAGAATCCCTTTTTTTTGTGCATTGTTTCTAAGGATATATATGCCCCCACAGAAAAGAGAATGAACTGTAGCTCCTAATAGAAGTCTGCAAATCCACAACGTTCTATATCAAGTGGCGTCGCAACTAACCATCTACTAGCACAGGGACGTGGAAAACACAGTCACTTGCTGAGGCTGACTGTAAAAGTCACTTTTGCTCTTGGAAATGGGAATCGCTGCCCAATCCCATTAGGCTTCCACCTATGTCCTTAGACTTACTTCTGCCTTTCTTTGTTCAGGTCTTATCCCTCAGTGTGGGTGTTGAACTCGCCTCCCAGAACAAGTAAGCCTCCTGCTTGTAGTCGGCCCATGGAGTCACCAGGTTAAGGGTGTATCTACTCCATTCCTGATAAATGCCAGTTTTATCTGCCCATTTCTTTTGTGTGTCTCTCAGTTAGATAGCAGGGTTAGGACATATCAAATCTTGTATTCTCCATGTCCCTTTTATTTTGGAAAGCTTTTGAGAGCTTAACATTTCCCTGTTTCTTGTTGTTCAGACCAAACCATTCCTTTCTGAATCCGTTTACTCGTGGCCTCTTGCCTCCTACAGCAAATCCAGGCTTCCTCTTGTCATCTTCAAGGAACCCGCCCCTATCTCGCCTTTCTGTCCTTGTACGCACTGCCCTAGCTGTCACTTTTATCTCTAGTCCATTTTAACCATGTAAACAGAATAGAATCATTATAACAGTTAAGAGAAAGTCAAGTGATTTCAAAGACAACCTAGGATTAAAAAGAATGGAATCCAAATTTCTCCATTCTAAAGAAGCTAGTAAATACTTGCTAAGACGTTAACTTCTTACAACATAACAAACTTCCAATTTCCCAGACACACTTATATCCAAACATTAATGAGGATAAAATATACATGACTTATATATGTGTATATGTATGTACTGAGTATTAGCTCAACCAATTGGTCTTAGCTTCTAGAGAATTTTCATTTAAAGCGGGTATGAATTTAAAAGGACCACTGAAGTAAAATGTTCCAAATCCCTCACTTTTCCTCTCATCTCCTGATAGGATGGTTGAATTCCTTTTTATACACAACTTACAAATAGTTGTCTGGCTTCAGCATAAAGCCCTTCAAGCATTTTTCTCTTAAAAAACCCACTTTGTTTTTAAATAGTTCTATTTAAAGAAAATTTTTCCTTAACTTGAATTGAAATCTGTCCCTTGGTAACATACAATTGTTGGATTTTATTCTCGCCTCTGGAATCATGTAAATCAAGGCTAAATAAGTTTTCACATGCAGTTTTCAAATATTTTAAAATATTTATTGTGTCTCATCTAAATTATCTAGGTTAAATAATCTCACTTCTTAAACTAAGCATTGTATCATTTCTTTGGGTCCTTGATGATCCTACTTTGGGTTCTCTCCTCCTATTTACTAAAATTCCTCTCAAACTAGAATGCCCCAAACTAATTAATAAAGTTAAACTAAAACTCAAGTGTGAGTTTTTTACATAGTTTTTTTCCTAGGCAAGACTTCCTTATTGTGTTCCTATAAAGTTGGACTTTTTAAATCTCTAGAACGAGGTGACCTTACATTAATCAGTACCACATTGTAACTAGATTGGTTTATCTATTTATTTTTTACCTATCAAGATTTTGTTAGATATTGACAGTGGGTGAACATTTTCTGCATCTCCTTCAAATTTATGCAATCCACAAATACAGTTGGTATGCTATCTCAGCGCTCATCAAAGTCTGTAATAAAATAGTCTAGCAAAATTTTAAATTGAATTCTCTATAAGCCTAGACATTTATTTTGATCAAGAGGACAATTCACCTAACATCCCACAAAATTTCAAAGCTCCTATTTTTAACTATGGTTCCAGTGTAACTTTGCTATAATACCATAATCAGATATTTAGAAATAGCAAGTTTGTACATTTTCACAATTTCTGCCCCTCCACAATTTTAAACTTTAAAACGATTGTAAAAGTTGACAAAATTTGATGCATTATCTGCGTCTGTCTCCAAAGAAGTTATGTTCAGGGGTTTCTAATGAATTCTGTGCAGTAGACAATATTCTTAAATCTTCTTCTGTATGGCCTTTCTGAGGTAGAGTCTACCAGTCCAATAAGGCCTAAGCACCAAAATAGACTTGTAAGAGGAAAATATAGTAATAGTTCCATTACTGATTTGAAAGCAAGAGTTTCTAGAATCATAATACATCAGAATGAATAGTAGCAAATATGTGTTTTTGTCTTATTTCAAGAGTATCATTCTTACTTTTAGGAAATATTCATATTGCCATGTTGAGCACTATCCATACCATACTGAATTACAGGACTTTGCCCCCCGCCCTGATGTAAGTGTAACTTAGGTGAGAAACTGTAGTTCCGAGTAAACAAACCCAGGCATTCCACTGAGATTCACCTGCGCCTCTGGTTAAGTAACTTCATCTTCTGTCAAGTTTCCCTAACTATAAAGTAAACTGATGATATGTCACCTCTTTCAAGGGAATTTTTGAGAGTTAATGAATGCACAGTGAGCAATTTAAGGATCAAACACACTGGGCAAAAGACTAAATTTTTATTATAGTGGATACTCGCAGCCTTATGTAATCCGCCAGTCTAAACCATTTGCTGCTTTGGCACATGCTTCCTGAAAATAGCAGACCAGTTTGTGAGCTGGCACACTGGCAACACAGCAGATGGACATGCAATGAAATAACTAGCAAAGAGACCTTGTTTCAACATCAAATATGTTTCCTTAGGGCCAGATTCCTGGGCAAAAATGTTTTAGTGATGTTGCTGCAAGTAAGGTACGTGGTAAGTGTCACTAACTTTTTCCATCTCTTTGGGAAGTTATCTCTGGCATTCACTCAATGCCTGAAAAATTCATATTTAAAGTCACGATGGCCTGGACGTTTGAAAAATTCATATTTGAGAGTCACAATGGCTTGGATATTTTAGTTAAGAGTTTTGAAACACCAGTGAAGAATGAGGTTTAAATAATACTTGTTTTTTCATGAGAAGAAGCTACAGTTATCTGGCCCCTCGAGCAAACCAGGAAGATTTATTGCACACTCTGTCATGATATTCTTTACTTAAAGTTTGTAATCTTCCAGTGTCTCAAAGTGATGTCATTGCACTCTTTACTAAATCAGAATACCCCAGATATTTTTGACTGGCTCCTTTGGAAAGTAATACATCCACATGGTGAGTTAAAAAGAGTGGAAACTCATCATAATTAATGTGAATCTCAAATAATTTTCAGCTATTGTCAAATAAGAGTCCTTTGTACTTTAGCATTAATATTGCACTTGTAATCAGAGAAATGTATGTCGAATACATGTCTGCAGAGGCAAATGCATACCTAAAATTGATAGTACAGTCCACACTTTAAGGATATAAATCATTAAAGGGTTTCATAGGTTGATATGACTTTATTTTGTTCTCTAATAAGTTTTAATATAATATTTGTTAAGGATACAAATTTCATTGTGATTCCCAGATATATCATAAGCCCATCAGTGTTGCGAAGCTTTTGGGGAAATAAATTAAGAACAAAAATAGAAACAGTACATACTTTTAACAAAAAGGCAATCAAACAATGAAATGTGCATGATTTTTCCTTTAGTAGAAAAACCTCTAATGCCTCTCTGAATATGTAACCACTTAATAGTTTCTTTTATTTGTTCAGAAATCTCTCATGTGTGCATTTTTAAATTTAATTTTTCTTTATGTTTATATATTTAAAATAATATATTTTGGAAGTCTGCATAAAATGCACATCTCTTTTTAATAACTTCATATTAATTATTATATAAAAGAACTAAATTTTATTTAAAAAGCCCCTCATTAGTGACCTTTTAAATATCTGATAAGGGTCTCATTACTGATCTTTTTTCTGAAATTTCTTGGATATTGTCATATATTTATTCCCCCCTATGAACCCTAGTGTCATTTTGTCAAGTGCCCCCAAGTGAAAAGTCTGATGGAATTTTAATTGGTATTGAATAGAATTTATGAATTTATTTTGGGAGAATTATAATAATATAGCTTCTTATCAAAGAACATTGTTTTTCCCACTACACCTTCAGGAATATTGCTATTTATCATTTGTATGATGTCTGGCATATAATAGATCATAGATTTATTATATTTTTCCTATAGATTCAGTACATTTCTGATTAGGCATACTCAAAGATGATAATTAATATTATTAAGGTGAATATAAGTGATAATTTATTTCTTTATATTTTAATCTGCCATTGTTTATATGTAAGAAAGTTGCTTTCTGTATTCATCGACTAGCTATTCACTTTGCTATATTCTTTTACTGCTTGTTGATTAGTTTATTCTCTTTGAGTTTTCTTGCTTGTGTAGTCATACCATCTGCATAAAGTGTTAAATTGTCATTCTCCTTGCAAATTTGTATGCCACTTATTCCTTCTCTTCTCTAATTGCACTGGCTAGGCTTTCCAGAATATTGTTCAATAATACTGATAAACTAAGCATGTGTTTCATTTCTATCACTTAAATAAAATGTGTTTAGTGGTAAGCTGTTAAAATGTATGTTGGCTTTAGTTTTTAATAGCTCTATCTCTATATTATTATGTCAAAAAGTAACCCATCTATTTCTAGGATAGTAAAGGTTTTTATTTGATCACTTATGCATGTTTATTTTAGGGGACAGATTGTATAGTGACTGTGTCTCTTCACTCTTTGTACACATTTCCCACTCTATTGGCTTTGAAATGGGTCACATGACTTGGTTTGACTAGTGATACATAAATGCAGAAATTTTAAATGAGTTCCTATTGTTTTTCCCAACCCTACCTCTTTACCTATATCATTAGACTAGCATGCTCTAGACGGGTTATTCCTTTCATAACAGGCTGGGTTGTTAGAGAACCCTGTCAGCCCAACCCAGCTCAATATAGCCTAGCAGAACACTATGTAGAGTCCAGCCATATGGTAATAATGTAAGACGAGGAAAACTAATGTAAGCGAGAAGCAGGTGACTAAATATTTGTTTTTTGTAGATACAAATTCCATATTTCTAAATGCTTTTGATTGTGTGATAATTAATATAATTTAGCATGTTTTATGAAAGGAAATGACCTTTATATGTCTAAGATGAAACCTATCTACCCACAAAATGTTATTTTATACATATACTTAATTTGATTTGATATTGTCTTTTGGGATTTGGTATCATTTTAGTAAGTGAAATTTGTCTATAGTTATTTTGGCTGTCTGGCTTTGGTATCTTTGTCAAATTTTACTTTTAGTGATTGATAGATTTTTAAAAAGTTTTTTTTTTCTGAAAGGTATGTTTGGATAAGCTGAAATGGTATTTGCATTTCTTTACTCACTTTTTATTTGAAAGAGTTTACCAATAAAACAATGCAGACTTGTTTATTTTTTTTAGGTAGCTCTTTGATAGTATTTCAATATCATCTTTGTTTATTGACCTATTAAGAGTTTATGTATATTTTACTAAAAACAAATTTCACTTAGATTTTCAAGTTTATTTGAATAACATTTTGCAAAATATTCCCTTATAATTCTGTCCATTTTTGTTCCTGTATTTAGTTCCTTATATTCATTTTAAATTTTATCATTTGCTTGGACTACTTAAATAGATCTCTGTTTTGACATTTATGCAGTGGCATGGATATAGATACATTTAAAATAGAAATTATAGTAAATCAATCTCCTGATTAATCATTGCCAAATATCACCTTGCAAACACTTTTATTCTTTAAAAAAATTTTTTAAATGTTTATTTATTTTTGATGTGGGGGAGACAGAGAGAGACAGAGAGACAGAATGAGCAGGGGAGAGGCAGAGAAAGAGACAGAGACACAATCTGAAGCAGATTCCAAACTCTGAGCTGTTAGCACAGAGCCCGATGCAGGGCTTGAATTCACGAACCTCAAGATCATGACCTCAAGATCAAGAACCTCATGATGCTTTGAAAACATCTTGTCCCTGCCTGAGGTCTTTGAATTTGCTTTTTTTTTAGTCTAGGACATTCTTGCTCTACAACAAAAGTTCTAACCCTTAGCAGTACATTGAAATCAACTGGAGTGTCATGAAAGAATACTGATACCTGAGACCCACTGTCAGAGATTCTGATTTAATTGATGTGTATGCCGCCTAGGCATTGCAATTTTTAAACCTTCCAGATGCTTTTAAGGTGTAGAAAAGTTGAAGACTCACCTCCCAAGGTCAGTAATTTTCAATCACAGATGTACATTTCAACCGCCTTGGGGGGATTTAATATATAATTTACCTGTGCTCTAACCCAGATCAATAAAGTTAGGATTTTGAAAATGGGAAGTGGGAACAGTTGAATATTTTTCAAAAGTTCTTCAGTTGATTCCAGTGTGCAACTGGAATCGGTAATGTACAACTCTACATTGTGAGTCCTCAACCTTAATATAGGTTATGTTTATTACCTACTTTTGTAACTTACCACAATCAAAAATATATTTTATCTATTTATTTTTGACCTGTATTTTTTTCTGTTAATGTGTATCCACTATGTATTATTAACTCTTGTGACCCAAGTGCCTAGAAAAATATCCATAATTGAATTAACAAGTTGTACACTTTCTTTGTTTCATTTAGTAAATTTGATATAATTTGTTATTAATATTGTAACTCTCACTTTATCTTTTTTTAGAATTTGAATAATATATTTTTCCCTCCCTGGGGCACCTGGGTGGCTCAGTCAGTTAAGCGTCCGAACCGGTCATGATCTCGGGTTTCATGAGTTCAAGCCCTGCATTGGGCTCTGTGCTGACAACTCAGAGCTTGGATCCTGCTTCACATTCTGTGTCTCCCCCTCTCTCTGCCTCTCCCCTGCTTGTGCTCTCTTTCTGTCTCTCAAAAAATGAATAAATGTGGAAAAAAACCCTAAAAAAAATATATATATACATATATATATAGTTTTATATATATTTAGTTTATATATATATATATATATATAGTTTTATATATATTTAGTTTTTTTCCCCCTCCCTGTACTTTATACCATGGTATCATTTTTTTTTTAGATGTCTCCTATACATAGCACATAGTTGGCTACAGTTCCAACCTTTTTGGAATTAGAAAAGGGTATAAGTTCCTAGCTATTTATTTTCTGCCTTTTTTTTAATGTGAATTGTCTTGTTGTCTTTAGATTTACATCTAGTAATTTCTAAAAGTTACCTATTTGTAATAGTTTTGAATTGGGTGCTGGCAAACAAGAGATCATTCATTTGTGTAGTGAATGACTTTCATACAAATTTAAGCCCTATAAATTACAAAAAGTTAAGAAAGACCTTCAAATTTAAGAATAGCTATCAGTGTTCCATCCAGGTTCTAGTTGCTAGGATGTATCAAGTTCAAGGATAATTTGGACTGAATAATGGGATAAAACATATTGGATAAAGATAAAAATTATTATGCTTTTCAATGCAAAGATGATAAATGAAGACATGATTTAAAATTAAAGAAATCAAGCTTTCATTTCATTCTTGTATGACCAAGAATGAAATTAGATCAGTTGGATAGAAAACTATGGTCTATCTCAGGAATAGGATCGTGAATCTGTGCCCACACTGCTGGACTATTACCACTGGAACTTCCACAAAACAAACAAACAAACAAAAAAAAACCAGTAAGCTTCAAAATACTATACCTTGAGAAAAAGGATAAACAAGAAAAATATTCATCCCTCAATGTAAGAGATGGGAAACAAGCTTATCTTTCATTACCTGGCTTATTGTTGAGTATATTTATTCTCATAAATTTGTAAACATTGGCATGTACTTTCAGTATGTTTCACATTCAAATGTGCTTTATCCACCTAATCTGAGAATATTTCAACCAACAATTAAAGGTAAATTTTTCTCTCACACCAATGACAAATCTGTTGTGCAAGACAGAGCAAATACAAAGGCATTCTAGAACACTCTAGTGCTAATTTGAATGTGATCTGTGGATTGATGCTCCTTCATGAACTGATTGCCACTTCTCAGTGACAAGATAAGTACAGAAACTGAGAGTGTTAGAAACGGGTATAGCAATTTGACAGGATAATTAATGTAATTTGATCTAGTATTTTTAAAAACCTAGCATTTATATTTTTATGTCTGTGTTAATTTATTCTAATAATTACTTTTTAAAGTTTATTTTTTTTATTTTGAGAGAGTGCACAGGAGGGGTAGAGAGAGAGAGAACTCCAAGTAGGTCCTGCACTGTCAGCGCAGAGCCCGATGCAGGGCTTGAACTCACAAACCCTGCGTGACCTGAGCCTAACCCACTGAGCCATCCAGGTGCCCCCTCTAAAAATTACTTTTTATTTTATTTGTAGAAGTATAAATCTATGATTATTTGAAAGACAAAAGTGGTTTTTCACTACTGATCCTTTGAGGGGCAAATGTGACCAATGCCAGATAGCAAGTAATTCAATAGATAAAATCTATAGGGAAATGCAAAGTAACAAGACACATGAGGAGATAAAAAAGACATTGTAACTAGGAGATTATACAAATAAAAATAGCAAGATTACACTTCAGATAACATAATTTATATGTTGAAGTGAGTAAGTTGAAAAACAGCAGAATAGAAAACCAAAAAATAGAACATGACAGTATCAAATAAAGGGTAAGTTGAGTGAAAAGGAATTAAATTTAACTGTAAGAAATGAAAACAAAATTAAATAAAATCTTAGTGGAAAAGTTAACAATCAGATTAGATGTAGTTGAACAGAGAATTAGTAAAATAAAAGAATTTGAAAAAAAAATGTTAAATATAGCCAGGAGAGTAAAAGAGATGAAAAGGAGGTTAAGGTAAAGGCTAAAGCAAACCAAACAAACAAAAAAGATAAAGGCTAGACATAATGAACAGCCTCTATGTAACTGTGCAGTGCTCTGAACAGGAAAGAATAGAACAATAGTCAAAGAGATAATGGCTGAATATTTCCCAGCATTATTAACCCATGACTTCTCAGAAGTGGGATACATTGGGATGTCTGGCTGGATCAGTGGGTTGACCACGTGACTCTTGATCTTAGAATTGTAACTTCGAGCCCCATGTTGGGTGTCAAGATTACTTAAAAATAAAATCTTAAAAAAAAAAGTGGATACACAAAATTTAGCAAGATAATTAAAAATAGTATAGCACAGTTCACTAAAAAAAGGGAGAGGACTATCTTAAATGCCACCAGAGATTATAAATACGATTTCCTGTAAAAGAATGACATTTAGGATTACAGGTAATTTTTCAAGAAAAGCATAGAAGCCATAAATTCATGTGGTAGGGGGAGATATCTTTAAAGAGTGGAGAGAAAATATTTGCTAAGCATCAGTTTTATATATACTTAGTCTATTACTTAGAGAGATAAAGGAAAAGAGACTTTTTTTTTAATGAAATGGAAGGAAGACTGAATGATCAAAAAAAAGAAATTAAGAGAATTAAAGGGGGGCTCCTGAGTGGCTCAGTCAGTCAAGGGTCCAACTTCAGCTCAGGTCATGATCTTGTGGGTGGCTCAGTCAGGTGGCGCCTGACCAGGTCATGATCTCGGGTTTCATGAGTCCAAGCCCTGCACTGGGCTCTGTGCTGACAGCTCAGAGCCTGGAGCCTGCTTCAGATTCTGTGTCTCCCTCTCTCTCTGCCCCTCCCTTGCTCATGCTCTGTCTCTTTCTCTCTCTCTCTCTCTCTCTCTCTCTCTCTCTCTCAAAAATAAACATTACTATTTTTTTAAATGGGAATTAAAGGAATGAGATATATAAGGCAAAAGTGAACAATAAAAATTGATGTGTGGGGGCAAATCTGAGTAGTATCTGAGTGTACAAAATAAATAGTTGTCTTACAATTATATTTACAATAATAATAATATTATTGCAACAATAGTGGCTTTTTTGTTTTTTGTTTTTGTTTTGTTTTTGTGTGTGTGTGAGAATGAGAAAAATAATTACTATCGTTTGACTTGGCTGTATATATAGACTAGAAGTTTAGTGATTTATAGCCAAAGGAGAGAAATAAAGTGGTTAATTTCCATAGCAGCACAAGAAGAATGGAATATAGAAAACTCGGTCAATTTATGGAATTTATGGAAATAAAAGTCATGATTATATAGGGGATAAGAAAGTAAATGAAGGTAAGTAGAAAAAAATGCAGAAGTAAAAATCAGTAAATATAATAAATATAAATGAACTGAACACTGTACTTAAAAGATTAAGTTCTATTTAAACAATAACCCAACTTAATCTAAGTGAGCTGGATATACCTCCAATATAATATAAAATAAATATAGTTGTAAGGCTGTATGTAGATCTAAAATGGATATTTAAAAATAAAAAAAGGAAGAACATGCCCCAAAGTATCACACCTTTGAACTTTTGTTTTATTTAACATAGCTTCAAATATATACAGACACTAATTGGCATAATAGGATAAATGGACAAATCCACCATTTTAGCATACATATTTGAGTTATTGATAAGTTAAGCAGAGAATAATATTAGTATGAATATAAATTACTTGACCAAATATATGTTTTTATGTATATATATAATATCTACCCTTATCATTTATAGAATTAGAATTTTTTTCAGGCACGCATTATACACTTATGAGAACTGAACAGTTACAGGTATGAGGCCACAAAAGAAATCTTAATGACAACAACAGCAAAGTTCTGGGGGAGTATCATTGCATAGAATGTGCTCTCTAACCTGGAAAGAACCAAGGTAAAGGTAAATAACAAAGAATCAACCCCCAAAATCTAGTTAATAACTTATTTCTAAATAAGTGGTGGGTCATATGAGAAATTCCAATAAAAACTAGAAATATTTACAATTATACAGTACTGAATATATTAAATGTATGGAATGTTACTGAAGTGAAACCTAAAGAAAAATCTAGAGTGTTTTATATTCATATAAGAAAAAAGTGAAAACCTAGAGCATTCCTAAAAATTAAAACTTATCAAACCAACTGAAGATAAAACAATGCCTTTTTATGTCTATGTCTACAAATCTAAACCTTGCCCTCCCCTCAAAAAATCAACACTTTTTAGTTGATTTTGTTGGTATGTTGTATATTACATTTAAGCAACATAAAGACCAATATTTTAAAATTCTTCTAGAGAAAAGTAGTGCTTTCCAAACCATTTTATAAGGGTGATATAAATTCTCTATCAAACAATGCAAGATATATGGGAGAACCTATAATTAAAACCAATCCTATTTATGAATAATGATGAATATATCATTTTTAAAAAATCACCCAACTGATATCTTCAAGGTTGATTTAACACAAAAACCTATCCAGTTAGCTATTACATTAAAAGATAAAGTAGAAAAAGAAGAGTTAAAAAATTTCAGTTAAAAAAGCCAATAGTAAAATGGACTATATAACACTAGAAATGTAAAAAATATTTTCCTTGAAAGGTTATTTACCAGAAACTTTCAAAAAATTATTATTCAAAGTGAATAATAGCTTAATAATCTCCCAAATAATCCCCCCAAAAAGGAAAGAAAAACTATTCTTACCTTAAAACATTCACGAAGATAAATTAGATAGACTAACCATTTAAGATATAGAACATATTTACAAACGCAAACATGAAAAACCCATAAATGAGAGAAAAATACAAGCCACAAGTAGAAATATGTGTAACATATGCAACATTCAAAGGATTAGTGTTATAAAGACTCCATGCATACAATAAGAGAGAGAAAGACCTTTTGAAAATAAGTGGCAAACCTTGAGTAGGAAGTTCACATAAGTTGAAAACCAAAATGGCCAGTTAACATATAATAAGACATTTAATTTGGCTATTAATCAAGAAAACGTTCATTAAAACACAATTAGCTATTATTTCAGACCAATTAGGTTAGCAACACTTAAAAGAATTAGGAAAGAGAGGGAGAAATGATTTCTCTCATATAATTTTTAAGAAAAGAAAAAAATAGAAAAAAAATACTATTGGAGGTGGTGAGTGACAGCCTTTCTGTCACTAAGAGATTTTGTGGGACACGCTCTCTAAAGACCCTAATCCCCTTCCACAGCACTTGGCTTCCAATCTCTTTTGTTCTTTGTCACATGAATGAGGGTTCTCTTTCTAGTTGCTTCACAGATACCTGGTCCCTGTTCTGTTGGAACAATATGACAAACTGTTCTCATGCTAAAAAATAACAGATGACAATGACAGTGTGGCTTTAAATTCATGATTCTAGAATAATTTCTGAAGGTAATAGCTATTATTTACATTCAAGAGTTAATTGATCAGAGGCACCTGGGTGGCTCCGTTGCTTGAGCGTCAGACTCTTAATTTGAGCTCCGGGCATGATCTTACGGTCTTGGGATGGAACCCCATATTGGGCTCTGTGCTGACGGCATGGAGGCTGCTTTAAATTCTTTTTCCCTCAGTCCCTGTCCCCCACTTGGTCTCTCTCTCTAAAATAAATAAAGATGAAAAAAAATTTAATGATTTAATTGATCAATCAGGCATTTACCAATTGAAGGAGCTCATTTACAGGGTATATGAAAATAAACGGAAATAAATAAAATGACCATCAATTTCTCCAAACGATTTCCCCATTCCCTTTCAAATAGCCCCAGTTTATCTAAAGATTACATTTTAATAAGGTACATTCTTTTCTTTAAAAAAAATCAAACTTGGAAGACAATTTACATACAATAAAATACACTCATTTTAAGTATAAAGTTTAGTAAATTTTGACAAATATATTCTCTTGTGTATCAAGATATAGAACATTTTAATAACCCCAAAAGTTTCCTCAAGACTCTAGGCAATCAACTGCTCCCCAGAACCTCCTCCATCTTCCACTCCAGAAGGCCCCTGATCTATTTTCTTTTACTTGAGTAGATTTGCCTTTTCTAGACTTTTATATGCATACAGAACCATATTGTGTGTATCCTTTGTGATTGACTTTAGTCATTTAGCATAATTTTTTTGAGATAAATATATATGACTTTTTAGGCCAAGTAAATTGTCATTATGTGGCTATGCCATACCTTGTATATTCTTTTCTCTGTTCATATACATTTGGGTTATTTCTAGATTCTCACTATTAATAAAATTGCTATGACCATTCCTGTAAATATTTATGTAGACATATTTTTTCTTTTAATTTAAGTTTGAAATAATGACCCAAAAATATTAATAGGTAAACAATGAAAAGCCTCCCTCAAGCTCAACCCAATATGTAACCACGTTAGTGAGTTCATTATTGTCCCAGATAATTGTTGTGCATACAGAAGCCAGTAGAACTATATGTCTTTTTTATCCTTCTCCTTTCCCGCCAAAGGCAGCATATTATACATATATTTCTGTAATTTGCTTCTTTATTTTTTATTTATTTTATTTTTTTCAGTCAACACAAAGTTGGTTTTTGGTGTACAGTTATTTTAATTTTAATAATTCAATTTTAACATGTGATTTGTGTAACCATAATCACAGAAAGAACATAAAATAGCTCACTTGTTTATAAAATCTCCTAGTGCTATCCTTTTGTAATCGAATCCTTCACCAACTCCTAACCCCTGAAAATCACTGAGGCTTTCTCCATCACTATAGTCTTTTTGAGAACATACAGGAACCACATACCATACTTTTTGAGATTGCCTTCTGTTACTCAGAGTAATGTATTTGAGATTCATAGTTATATATCAAGAGCTAGTTGTACCTATCAATAGTTAGCTTCATAAGTTGTTTGTAATATTTTCTTTCACTTTGACTTTAATTGTAAGGTTTCTTTCCATGTACTTGAAAACATTTTAGGGGCGCCTTGGTGGCTCAAGTCAGTTAAATGTCTGACTCTTGATTTTGGCTCAGGTGGAGATCTCATGGTTTGTGAGATCAAACCGTGCAGCAGGCTCCACACTGAGAGCCCAGGACCTGCTTGGGATTCTCTCTTTCTCCCTCTCTCTCTCTCCCCCTCCCCCATTAACATGCTTGCTCTTTCTCTCTCAAAATAAACATTTAAAAAGTATATTTTAGTGAACTTTGCATTGTAAGATGAGCTTTTTGATTAAAAAAAAAATAAAAGTAGTACTCAGCATTCTCATAAAACCCATACTCACTTTTCCCTATTGTAATATCTTGTATTAGTATAATATATTTACCACTATTAAGGAACCAATACTTGTATATTATTACTAATTTAAAGGCCTTACATTATTCATATTTTCTTCATTTTACCTAATGTCAATGCATGATACTACTGATGTCTACTTAACCTCCTCTTGGATCATGATACTACATGATTTACTGATGTTAACTTAGCCTCCTCTTGGCTGTGACAGTTTCTTATATTCCCCTTATTTTTGAGGGTCTTGACAGTGTTGAAGACACTGGTCAGACATTTTTTAGCATGTCTCTCAATTGGGATTTTTCTGAGGTTTTTCTCATGATTAGCAAAAGGTTATGGGTCTTTGTCGAGAAGATCACAAGAATAATATGCCATACTCATTACATAATATCACAGATGCATACTATCAACATGAATTTTTACTGTTGATGGTAATCTTGATCACCTGACTAATCTATTCTTCTTTATTGCTAAATAGCCTTGCATTGTACGGATACAGCACAGTTTGTTTAGCCATTCACCTGTTGAAAGATTTTAAGGTTGTTTATGGCTTCAGAGATTATACGTAGTGTTACTATAAATATTTTTGTAAAGGTTTTGGTGAGAAGTTTTCCTTTCTCTAGGGTAAATATCCAGTAGTAGGATGGTTGGGTCATAAGGTTAGAGTAGATTTACCTCTGTAAGAGTTAAACTGTTTTCCAAGTGTACATTTGGTATTGCCACCAGCAATGAATGAGGGTTCGTATCATTACCAACATTTGCTTTTTGCAGTATTTTTTTAAAGAATATTTTAGCCATCCACCTAGGTGTGTAGTGCTAACTCCTCTTGGTTTTAATTCGCATTTTCCAGGTGGCAAATGATGTTGGAAACTTTTCATGTGCTTTCCTGCCATCTGTAAATCTTCGTCGGTGAAGTGTCTATTTTAGTCATTTGTCCATTTTTTAAAGTTGGTTGTTTATTTTGCTACTGTTTTAGAGTCTGTTACATATTCTGAATATAAGTCCTTTGTCATATATGTGGCTTCTGAAAAAAAACATTGTTTTTTTGTTTTTCTTTTAGAGATCATTCTTTCAGTGTCAGTGCCATGTCTAGGAACTCTTTAGCAAGCCATGTTCTCAAAATATTTTATTATAATGTCTTCTAAAAGTTAGTTTTACATTTACATTTAAATTTGAGATTCATTTTGAGTTAATTTTTTGTATAAGATGTGAGATTTAACTTCAAGGTTGATTTTGTTTTTTGGCCTATGGGTATTGAATCTCTCTGAAACTATTGAAAAGACTGTCTTTCTTCTATTGAGTTGATTCTACATCTTTGTCAAATGTCAGTTGCTTATATCTGTGTGGTATTATTTCTAGGCTCTTTATTCTTAATTCTGTCCCACTGATTTGTGTGTTGATCTTTCTGCCAATACCACACAATATTGTTTACTATAACTATATAGTAAGTTTTGAAATCTGGTGGAGTGATTTCTGTCTCTTAATTCCTCTGTTTCAAAATTCTTTTAGCCATTTTAATTCCTTTTCCACATAGGAGTTATTTATTTATTCATTATTTTTTAACAAGAAAAAAATTAATGGGTGTACATGTGGGGGAATCCACACAGATGTGAAATTCTGAAGACAATGGCCATATAGATGTTAGAGTAATCTTGTTTATATCTGTGAAATATCTTGCTGGGATTTTGATAAGAATTGCGTTAAGCTTTTATGTTAATATTTGGATCATCGAAAGTTTTACTTAGTTAAGTTTTTGACTTCATGAATACATCATGTCTCTCCATTTATTTAGATCTTCTTTGATTTAGTTTATGAGTGTTTTGTAGATTTAGCATACAGATCTCATAAGTATTTTGTTAGATTTGTAGGTATGTGTGTCATGATTATGGGGCTATAGTACATATTATTTTTTAAAAAACTGTTTCCAGGTATTCATTATTAGTATATAGAAATATAACTGCTTTTTCTATTATTGTTAACCTTGTACTTTGTGACTTTGATGAACTCTTTGATTACTTCTATATTTTTTTTTGTAGATTCCTTGAGATTTTCCATGTAGACAATGATGCCCATACAGATGGGAGAGTTTTATTTCTTCCTTTCCAGTTTGTAGGTATTTTATTTCTTCTTCTTGCCATATTATTGACTAGATCTAATAAAATGCTGAATAGGAGCTATGTGAGTGAATATCCTTGCTCTGCTCTCTATCTTGAAAGAAACACATCTAGTCTTTCACTGTTAATTATGATGTTAGCTCTAGGTTTGTTTTTTTTCCTAGATTTTTATCATATTGAGGAAGTTTTCTTCTATTTTTTGCTAAGGGTTTTATCATAAATTGGTATTGAATTTTGTCAAATGCTTTTTCTGCACCGATTGATATAATTGTGTGGATTATAATTAATTAAATTGATTAATTTTTAAATATTGAATATTGTCTTCCTGGGACAAACTCCATTAAGCCATGATGTGTTGCCATTTTAATTGTTGGATTTGATTTGGTAATACTCTATTGAGGAACTTTTGTCTATCTTCATGAGGAATATTTGTACGTAGTTTTCTTTGTAATGTCTTCATCTGATTTTTAATTCAGGGTAATACTGGCCTCATAAAATTGGATGAGAATTGTTTTCTCCTCTTTTATTTTCTGGAAGATATTGTATACAATTTGATTTATTTGTTCTTTAAATGTTTGTTAGAATTCATCAGTGAAACATGTGGGTCTGAAAATTTCTTTTTTTGGCATGTTTTCTAACTGAAAATTTAATTCCATTTCTTTGATAAGGTAGGACTATTTAGGGGACCTATTTTATCTTGGTTGAGTTTGGTAGTTTGTGCTTTTCAAGGAATTTTTCTATTTTATCTAAGTTTTGAGCTTATGGTCATAGAGTTGTTCATAATATTTCTTTATTATTTGAATATCTGCTGGGTCTTTAGTGATTTATTATTATTATTATTATTTTAGAAAGACAGCATGAGGAGGGGAGAGAGGCAGAGGGAGAGAAAAAGAGAATCTCGAGCAGGCTCCACACTCAGCACAGAGACCAATGTGGGACTCGATTCCATGACTCTTGGGATCATGACCTGAGCCAAAATCAAGTCAGATGCTCAACTGACTGAGCCACCCAGAGACAATTTAGTGATATATTTTTATTTTGATGAAGGCATACTTAAGAATACAATTGTTGACTAAACTTGTATGCATTTAAATTTATTAAAAAAACTGCTAAACAGTTTTCAGCGTAGTTATGCCATTTACATTCCCATCAAAACTTATAGAATTTCTGCCTGTTTTGTTCCTTTAAACTAAAGGACAGTGTTTTTGTTTTTATCTTTAATTTTAGCCAAATAGTTTCCAAACTGTACTATTGTGCATTCCAACAAGCAATGTATCAATTTCACATCTTTGTCAATATTTGGCATTGTCAGTCTTTTAAATTTTAGCCTCTATTATAGATGTATGGTGGCATCTCATCATATTTTCAGTTTGAATTTTTCTGGAGATTATTAATGCTGAGAATCTTTTCATTTGATTTTTGGCCATTCAATATGTGTGTGTGTGTGTGTGTGTGTGTGTGTGTGTGTGTGTTTGCATGTGTGTGTGATGTCTACTAAGTGTCTATCATCTTCAAATTATTGGTTTGTTTTGTATTGTTGAGTTGTAAGGTTTTCTTTTACATATCTAGATAGTGCCTCAGCATCTTCATTGCAGATATTTTCTGTCAAACCGCCTTTTGATTTTCACATTGTCTTTTAAAGAACAACTGCTATTAACCTTGAAAAACCCAATTTTTCATATTCTTTTGTCTACTTTTAGTGTCAAAGAAATCTTTAAGTATCCTTTTGCTTGTGAAAATATTCTCCACCATCCCACACATTCCACTGAAGATAAAAATATTAATACAGTTTTATTTTGCCTGACTTTTGTCCTCATACATCTCTGACCAATACTCATCTTGCTATAATCTGGAATAATAATTTTAGACTGTTATTAAAGTAAATACTACTACCAATATTTATTTATATTTAGCCTCATATTTAATTGAGGTTGCTCATTGGTGTTTTGTGAAACAGACTTCTTCATCCTAGATTCTTTTTTCTTGTTTTTTCTTTTTTCTTTCTTCTTTTCTTTCCTTTCTCCTGAAGAGCATTTTCTACTAATGTGTATAATAGGTTGACTCTCTTAGTTGTTGTATGACTAAACCTCTCTATTTTGTCTTAGCTTTTGTATGGTCATGAAGCTAGAAAAAAGCATTATGGATTTAAAGTAATTTCCCCTTTCATTGAGACATTTAAAGCCAAACTTATTCTTATTCTTTTCAGAATGAACTGTGAGAACATTGTGGTCTGAAAAAAAAAAACATCTGATGTTTCTTAGTGAAATATTTTATTGTATTAGTTTTGGGGGAAAAATCCTGGGCAATCTTCTTCTCTCTTTTTCCCTCTTTTATTAATCCTATTGTTTCATTTTGGATGTACTGTTAGATGTATATTGGAACTTTTCAATATATCCTCCACTATTTCTTTGCTTAGATTTCATATTTTATATATCTTTACATCTTTCTATGTTGTTCAGGCAGATTTTCTTTTTTTTAACATTTATGTATTTTTGAGAGACAGAGAGAGACAAAGCACAAGTGGGGGAGGGGCAGAGAGAGAGTGAGACACAGAATCTGAAACAGGATCCAGGCTCTGAGCTGTCAGCACAGAGCCCCAAGTGAGGCTTGAACTCAAGAACCATGCGATCATGACCCGAGCCAAATATGGATGCTTAACTGACTGAGCCACCCAGCCACCCAAGTGTGAGCATATTTTCTTAGCTCCTTATTGATATGCATTCTGCTATCTAAACCCCATATCATGGTAAAATTGTTATTGCAATAGGCATTTTGTTTCATTTCCAAAATTTCTCAGTTTTTTCATAATCACCTGTTCTTATTCCATGTGTATGCTCTTTAACTATTAAATAAACATCATCTATTTTCAGATTTCTTTATTGTTTGTGTTTCCTTGACTACTACTTTCATTTAATATCAGAGTGTTATCCAAGATTGGATGTGTGGTGATATTTCTGGCACATAGAAATTTTATGCCTGAGGGGAACTGTATAAACACTGCAGAAGATGTTGTTTTGGGACCCTCTATGGCAGTAGGGACTGATTGCCTTCTCTAGGTAGCTGAGGCACTTTTCATTGTTTCGCATAAGGTGGCCCCAGAATTTTTTTAATACGGTGCATTTATGGGGCACTTGGGTAGCTCAGTTGGTTAAGCGACCAACTCTTGATGTGGACGCAGGTCGTGATCACTGTCCTGAGACTGAGCCCCGCATTGGGTTCTGTGCTGAGCGTGGATCCTCCTTGGGATTCTCTCTCCCTCTCTCTGCCCCTCTTCTGCTCACATACACACTGGCTCTCTCTGAAAAATAAATAAATAAACAAAAGAAAATTACAGAGCATTTTAACCCCTAAAACACTTAGCTCCAAGGGCACCAGCCAACATTCTTCACCATTTTCCCAGTGAAGCAGTCAAAATTGCTTCTAAGAAGAGCCTCAAATTATGACCACGGCCTTGGCTTTCTACTTTGGCTTGGCTTTTGCTGATTATTCTGTAACAGTGCATCAGAGAATCAGTCCAGAGATAATGCTGCTTCTTGATATTCAGAAATTATTAGTTTATTCACTCATTTTTCTATAATATTGGAGTTTGTTGTGTATTGGAGGTAGAAGTTGCCTTGAATTTCTATAAAAGAAAATGTAATCTGTTAATTTCTTACAAGTAAAAGCCCACCATGTAAGGGTAATTTTCTCCTTAGCAATATATTGTTGATACGTTTATTGCAGTAGAATTTTAAGTGGGTTGTATTTTTATCTGTCTATTTCCCATAATAAACTATGAACACTTTGGAGTCAGTAACTATATATTAGAAACTGTTAGTATTCTAAATGATATTGATTCTCCCCTTCTTCCCTACTAACAGAATTTGAATTTATTTTGGAGTGGATGTGTGCCAGCTAAAAGTACAATTCTTACTTTGCAACTAGAAGTAGACATTGGACACAGTTCTGACCACTGGGATAAAAACACAATTCACTGGGTTTGGTTTCCAGAAAGGTTCTTTGTTAGAGGCTGACTCAGCTGGCATGTGTACCCTTTTGCTTTGCCCTTCTTCTTGTCTGGAATGTGGACATGATGTCGACAGCTCTATCATCCTTAGTGCCTTCACAGTAATAGAAGAGTTTACTATTATCATGGCCATGAAATTAAATCACTATCCTATAGTATGATTGCGTCGACCAGGTCATATACTCACAACTGAAATAAGGTAAGATGTCTAAAAATGCATCATTATAAGATGATTTACATAAACCTAAGTTCCTGGGAAAATAACTGTTTATGGAAGTGCAACTCTCTTAATTGGCATACTCTAACCAACATGTATCTCTGGACCTGGAACTAATTTCTCCCAAACTACATGGCTGCTCTACATTGGGGAAGCAGTAAAGTTGATGTTGAGAAGTCATGCACAACATAGAATCTATCTTCCTTATTTTCAGTTACCAATCACACACGTAAATCCTTTCCCTTACAACTTTAAAAATGTCGTGCTTACAGATTAGAAACTCACTCTATAGGAAGATAATCTAACCTTCCTTTCACGTAACCTATTCCACATCTTCCTTCAAGGATACCCTTAGGCATCATTTTTCCCACAACACTTTCCCTGGGCTCTTCTTTCTCCATATGCCAGGTTATCTGCCCTCCTATGTGCTTCTACCTCAACTTTAATCCCCTCTTGCTTTTTATTTGTCTCACCTGATGGCAATTATCTATTATTTGTCTGATTGCCCCAACCAAAAGGCCCATCTTTTTGTTTCTAGACCATGTCTTGTTCATCTTTCTATATTTAGTTCTTAATTCAATATTTGGATTATATTAGATATTCAATCATTATTTGTTGAACTGTAAGCGACTCTACAGAGCCTACCTTAGCTTACATTTTATTTTAGCCCTTAGATTATTGGAATATCAGG
Source organism: Prionailurus bengalensis (assembly GCF_016509475.1). Classification (NCBI taxonomy): domain Eukaryota; kingdom Metazoa; phylum Chordata; class Mammalia; order Carnivora; family Felidae; genus Prionailurus; species Prionailurus bengalensis. Next base: position 146,255,498 of record NC_057345.1, read on the forward strand.
AAAGGTAGTGGGGACTAACTATAGCCGTTTAAATTTAACTTTAAAAAGTTCTCTGTCTTTATAACATTAAATAATTAGGATGTCACTATAAATATGCCAATTGCTACAAGCTTAGAATGACCATATACTATCCCAAGAAATCTAAAATATAGCTATATTCTGAGAAACAGTAATAGACAGTTTTATGTTTAAAAATAATCAACTATCAAAATAACTCTCTGCTCAACTGTGCTTGTGTGCGCCTCTCTCTGTCTCCCTCTCACACAACCTGCACACACAATGAAATGTCAGCATTTATTTCCTTAGAGTGATTAGTTAGATTGTGATGATGCTACACAAATATAATTATGAGATACAATAGCAGCATAGCGTGCCTAACTCCACTTATTTTAAGTGTTTTCTCATTCTACCATTTCTCTTTTTAAAAAGGAGCTCCCATAATTATTTTATTTAAAAAAAAGAAGAACAGCGGTAATTAAGGCCTGGCAATATATCATTCTTAAGATTTTTAAGTAAGAGGACAAACACACTCAAAACTCAAAATATTATTTTTCTGAAAAGAAGGGCATTTTATTTTCTAATTAGAAGTCATGAATTTAAATGAATGTGGAAACATTCCATTTAGAAAGATACGAGCATAATGATGAACTAACTTCTATTTAGGAAAAAAAAAACCCAACAACAACAAACGTAGCTACAGACACAGCATATACCCAGTTGCTTTTTAAACAGCAACAGCCACAAATCTATGTTTCAAATTCTGTCTCTCCATCTCTCTGTCTGGCTACAAATAATGTTCAGGTTAAATGAAAATGTTCCCAATTGAAGTGTACCGTTATCTATTTCACCCTTTATCAGCGTCACATGTACAGTTCTAAGGTAAACATGGAATTGTACACTTGGAAATTTTGATTTTGAATCTTGACAGCACATTTCCAAAGGTATCACATCTTAATCAAATTTAAAAATAAAACATCCCAGCGCTGAGCTTGGTTGCAAACCTAAAATTATATAACATACATGTTTTTATGCTTTGTCAATTACATTTGAAATAGGGGACTGTTTGTTTCAGCCCTTCTAAAAATGAGACGGGGATGGGAAAACAACCTATTTCCTTATTAGGTTCAGAAGTCAAAGGACTCAGCCAGGAGCCGCAGGCTTCAAGAGCATAGAAGATTAAGACATATATTGGATTCATGATGGAGGGCAGAAAGTTCATTTTCAAAATAAAACAGAATTTTATTCATATTCCTTTTAAAATTCAGATTGCCATTTGCCAGCTGACCTGTGACACGACAGCAGTGTATTACATTTTCAATGAGCAGTCTGTCTGGGGCTGCCAGTGGGAGAAACCGCTTCCTGGTTTCTAGGTTTGTATTTTTCTAACTAAGATATTGTTGTCAGAATTTTAGATGGTACGAACAGGGGCAAGGTAACATATTTATTTTTAATAAGGAGGAGATGTAGAATAGTATAGTCATCAGCATTATGCATGGAATAATCCTGTAAAAAACAAAAAAAAGTCACAACAGCTCAGGTAAAATGTGTATAGGGGACCGTCAAAGATGGAGATGGCAGCATCTCAATGAGAAATAAGGGCAGGCCAAAAAAAATGCATCTTTATTTAAAAAATAAATATATGTGAATGCCTTTTTAAACAAGTTTTGGTGGAGTGCAAGTCAAGCCAAGGTTTTCTATAGTCGGGGACTAGATTTATCCAGCTCACCATCTGTCAAAATTATATTATAGATGACACATATGCATAGATACAAGACCACTGATTTTCATATATATTAAAACCTGAAAGTACTGGAGGATATGAAAACCTACAAACTGTTAAGCCAAAGGCTTACATCTAGAACTTTTTTTTTTCCCCGCTCATTGTTTTAATTCTATTTTATTCCTGACCTGCATTCAGGAGAAATGGACATACAGCCAATGGAAACCATAAAAATTAAATTTCATTTAGAAAATACCGAAATAGAAACTTTTCGAAAAAAAGAAAATAAGAGAAAGGATGTACCCTTCCTTTGTTTTTGGAGATGCCCTTGTGGGTGAATAGATCCAGTACCTGTTTAAAAATGTAGGAAAGTGGCTTTAAGATGAGAATGAGACCAATTTTTAATGTCTAATAGAAAAAGGTGATGTTTGTAAAAATATAAAACTGGCAATAGTGATAAGACACGTGACGCTTGAGTTCACTTGAACCAGGACACTGCTGTCTGTATTTCACCCTTGAAAGTAGCTTTCTGATTAAGAGTTGCTGGTGTGTTATTTTTGATAACCGCTCAAAAGGGAAACAGAGGGAGACCGACACAGCAGTTGTAACTATTTAAGTTGGTACCATACTTTTCAAGTGGAATCAGATGGAGGAAAAGAGTATCCTTCACCTCATATTTACTTTGAACAAATCATGTTTATAGATTTTTCTCACATTTAGTAAGAGTAATATGTTTACCAAGTATGAAGGGTTGGCTTTAATCCATTTGTTGCAATTAAATAAATGATTGGTTTGTAAAGAGAGTTCTGAAAGCTGTCTTTTTTCCCTACAGATGATACTGTGAAATCATAATCCTGCCATGATACATTTTTGAAAACAAAACAAAACAAAACTCCTGTTGAACTATATTATCTCTTCCTATCGATAATAACACAAACTTTTCATGTTGTACAAATTAGGGTCAATACTCATTTTTTATTAAATAAATATTTTAGTTAAAAACCTCAATAATTTGTTATGCTTTTAAAAAAAATCACAGCAGAAGTTAATTGAATGACAATGGATTTCACCTTAAGAATAGCTGTTCCAAAAGCAGATCTCTTCTATTATAATTTAAACTTCAGACTAGGAAAAGAAAAGAAAACTGGATATCCATCTTAAGCTCTCCCCGAGTTTGTTTGCGTGCTTTATCACTACAGTTTAATTTCTACAAATCTCCAAATTATGATCCACAAGGTATCAAAACCCATCCAATTTCTTTTTCTTTTTAGTGTTTTTAGCATTTTATTTTATTTTTTGAGAGACAGAAAGAGACAGAACGCAAGCAAGGGAAGGGCAGAAAGAGAGGGAGACACTGAATCCAAAGCAGGCTTCAGGCTCTGAGCTGTCAGCAAAGAGCCAGATGCGGGGCTCAAACTCACAAACCTGAGATCATGACCTGAGCTCAAATCGGACGCTCCACAAATTGAGCCACAGAGGTGCCCCCAGACCCACCCAACTTATTAATGGATGATCTACAAATAAAAAGTCTTTTTTCTTGTAGTTTACAAATTTAAATTAGATAAACACACTGTCTTTCCATGCAGTATTTCAATGGCATTGATTTTAAACATTTGGCTTTTTTGTGCAGTTTTTTAATCAATGGGAAAACTGGAGAGATTATGCTATTAGAAGCTTTCCTTTTTTTTTTTTAATTGCTAAGACACATATTTCAAGTGCATACAATTTCCATAATATTCAAAAAAAAAAGGGAAATCTTTTCATTTTCCTAAAAGAAGAAAGGAGGAAAGGATAGCAGGAAGAGAGAGAGAGAGAGAGAGAGAGAGAGAGAGAGAGAGAGAGAGAGAATCCTTAAATATATTCTAAATGCAATGGAACTACTTTGGGATAATTTGATTTCCATGTGCCATATGTCAAATCATACACTCCTCTTCCTCCAAATGCACACCTCAAATACTACCAAAAGCTTGCAAATCCTGAAATTCTAGCTTTGTCTATGCCATATATTACCCTAGTCTCTCTAGACGTAGTGCTTAGAACAAATTTCATTATATAGCATGGAGAATCATTGTCAAAAGTGATGAAATTAGTGTCTTTTGAGATATAATGTGCTTGGCACATGTCACTGGGAATGTTTTCCAGTGGCTCACACAATACCAAACAAAATTTTGAGTTTCTTCCTATTGCCTAGCAATAAATTGATATATTTTAAATTATATTACAAAAAAAAGTTTCATGCCAGCGACTTAATCAGTTGAACCCCAAACAGAAAATAGGTCCCAAATTTAGCAATACAATGGGATTGAGATTGCTTCTTCGCTGAGCTAATTCTCCCAGAATCCACCGTTCATCTCATCACTCCTTATAAAATACAGAATCCTTAATTGGTCTCTGCTTCTCCAACATGTTTTTAATGAAAACGCAGCACATAACTCTTAGTTTGTTGGCTGCCAGAGCCCAATTTACAAAAGTGGGAGTGCGAGATAAGAAAAGTACATCTGCAGAGCAGGCTGCGCAATGAATCACACGATGCCAGAGTTGAGTAGAATATAATTGAGTCCAACATCTCTGAGCACTTTCACCATAATTAATGATAATCTGTAACAGAGGAATCTGAGATTCCAGTTCAGAGAACTGTTTAATTAGGCCAAGTAATGAAAGCAGAAGCAGTACAAGAATATGGCCTGTCTCATGATTAATGATTCATGCTACTGAACACAAAAGTGCCGCACCGTTAACTCTAACGGATGCTGCATCTCTCTGGCATTTACAAAATAGTGAAATGCATGCATTTTTGTATTTTAAAGATGTAACTGGCAGTATCCTTTCCTGAGCTATTTACATGATAAATATGGTTCCGAAGGTAACTGTCTTCTTCACAGGTTCTTTGCTCTGGGGTAGTTTAAGATAAATATGGTATCTGCCTTTACATCAGTATTAAGGTAAGTGCTGTTCCAACACAAGATAATTAACACTTTCACTTTCCAAGTGAGCAAAACATTATTTTCAATATACTCTTACTTGTTTTAAAAACATACATCTTATTGACCAAAACATGCATTTTACTATATATAGTAAGGAGAGTTCTGAAATATATATGTGTGTGTGTATATATATATATATGTGTGTGTGTGTGTGTGTGTGTGTGTGTATTAACTCTCTCATTAACAATACGGTATAGAAAAAATAGGTTAAAGATCAAATCTAAGGTATAGAAAAAATAAAGCAGGTTTGACAGTTATTATTTTGGGGGGGCAAAGTGTAAAATATGCTCTCACAGTATAGTAACTTGACATTGGGATGGCCCTGCAAGGGTGGGGGGCAAGACAAAAGAAAGAATGGTTTGTGTGAGGCCTGAAATTACAAGCCGGCAAATTAGATGGGCTTTATGTCAGTCACTATTTACCATTTTTCAATAAAATAGCAAATAGTACTTACCAAAGGCATTGTAAAATTGCACTCTACATACATAAGGACTGTGATAAGACAGCCTCCCTGACAAAACATGTGTACTCTATCCTCAACGAAATTCTGTGTCTTTATGTGTCGGCTACACAAGCATCTGTGATTCAGCACCCACTGAGAATCAGACTAATTCAGAAGATACCTGATCTGTGATAGGGATTCAAAGAAAAGAATTCTGGATTCTCTTTACCTTTCACCTTGCCTTCCAATACATGAGGACATACAGTCACAACAATGCAACTCATGCTTGAAAGCCAGATATTTCCTATTGGCCCAAAGGATATGTGATCTCATAAGCAATGTAATTTCAGGGTTGCCCAGAAGTTTGGATCCCTGTAAGCTACAAACACCGAGTAGAGATGTGAAATTTCAATGATTGTCTTCCAGTAGGCTAAAATAAAATCCCCCATGTTTATATGTTTTTCACTCCATATAAAAAAAAAAAAACTATCTAGGAATATTTTGTGGAAAATTAATGGACATATCTGCTGTAAATGGAACAATATTATAAGAGGTATTAAAGAACCATACTTTATTCCAAAGTTTTGGACATATGTATTAAAATCTTTGCCTAAATCATAATGCACAACCTTAAAAAAAAAGCCAAATAAAATTCTATTAGTTTCCTATGCAAATATCTGAGTGGACTTTATTTATACATGGAAGGATTGATTTTGTACTATAATCATAAATGACATATGCATCATACACAAAAAATAATAATTTTCTTTTGAACAAAATAACATATTTTAATAAAATGCCTGGAAAAAGAACATATTCTTTAGCTAGTTTGATAAATTTTACATATTCAAATTATTTGCAAATCACATGATTATTGGCTGCATGAATCATAGAAGATAAAAAGAGGAAAAATGGGCCTCATGATGTATGAGGTTCTCAAAGGAAGAAACCACCTTACCAATATATTTTACAATGCGTAAAAGTAGATAACATTTTTAAAACAATTTCTATATGCCATGAACTGGGCTTCACGATTTAATACATTACCTTAGGTATTCTTTACAACAAACAACCTAATGAAATAGTTACTATAATTATCCAAATGTTACACATAAGAAGATGAGAAGTTACAAGATGATTCAACTAAGATTAGTTCATCAGCATATAACAGAAAAAATAACATATCAGTGCCTTAACAAAATTACACATGCATTTCTCATATAAAAAAAAAAGATCAGGGCTGCCATGGTGACTCTGAAATGTCATCAGGAAGTCAGGATTCTCTTTTCTCCCTTTTGCCTTATTCAGCAGATTACGGTGGGATCAAAGACATTTTGGGACGGTGGGAGTTCCAGCCATTACATTTATATTTCAATCAGTAGGAAAAGTGAGGAAAGAAAAAGGGATTTGCCTCATCTTCTTAATGAGCCTTCCAATAAGTATTAAACAACTTTTCTCCTTCAATCACATGTGCCAGGGGGTGCCTGGGTGGCTCAGTCCGTTAAGCATCCGACTTCAGATCATCTCGCAGTTCATGAGTTTGAGCCCGCGTCCGGCTCTGTGCTGACAGCTCAGAGCCTGAAGCCTGCTTTGGATCTGTTTTCCCTCTCTCTGTTCCTCCCCTGCTCATGCTCTGTCTCTCTTACTCTCTCAAAAATAAATAAACATTAAAAAAATGGTTTTTTTAATCATATATGCCAGAACCTTTCCATATGGCCTTATCTGACTATAATATAAGCTGGGCAACATAGACTTTAATCTTGGTAGCAATTTGTTAATCTCAAAATTAGGTTTGCATCATTAGGAAGACTGGAAAAAATAGACGTGATTGTCAGCTGGCATTCTCTGGCAGAGAGAGATTTACTGACTTATTTCCTGATCTCGCAGCTGTTAAACAGTAGAGCCTAAATTTGAAGACAGGTGTATCTGAATCAAATGCTATTTGATTTTCTTAGCTATTATCATGTATACATGGTGACACACACATAGTAGCTTCTCAATAAATACTGGCCATTTTTACTAATTTTAACTAAATGATACATGACAGAAAATTATTTTATTTTAGCTTATATTAGGAACCTGAGTATTTTAACAAAAGTAAAATATGATCTGTTTGGCCCTCCAAATTACCATTTAAAGGTAACATATATAGATATGAGAAAGAAAAGAGGTAGATATGAGGCGTGGCCAATTATTTGGCATTAGCTGAGAGCAGTATATTTCCATTTTAAAACCAAAATCTGCATGAAAATCTTTTTAATAAAGGGACTAACAAACATTCTGCAAGTTTTGAGACTATGCTTTTACTTATACATGCGGAGACAATGACCACTTAATAATAACACACACTTAGTGATAAAAATGTTGATATGTAATTAGGTGTGAAATATATCACAATTTCAGAGAATTTAAATGTGAAAAATATGCCTCTAAGAATAAACACTAGTGTACTCATCAAAGTGAAGAACCCAATAGATTGATTAGAATAGGTCCAGTTTATTATTAAAATAGATGCAGATTCAGAGAAAATAAGTAAATTGTGTAACAGAGTTAAGGAAAGGAAACAGCATTCAGAGAAAAATGCTAGAAAATATGAGTGATTAAGAGCATGAAGACTAGAATGAGAAAATCCACTATATAATTCTTAAGATTTATAAAAAGAGACAGTGGGAAATTAGGAAGAAGATATTGAAAGAAATAATGGTTGCAAATTTTCCAATCTGTAAACAAGCAAAAGGATGAATCTTAAAAAAGATGAACTTAAAAAATGAAGAAAAGATAAACTACCTAAAAGTAAATATTAATTTGGATCATAATGAAATGCTCCTTGCAGCAACAAATACCAAGGGTCAGTGAAACCGTATCATTAAAATCATCAGTGAAAACACTCTTAACTTAGATCTCTATACCTAAACAGTCAAGTGACAATGTCATGCAAATGAATACTGAAAGATTTTATCAGTTACATATAATTGATGAAAAATGAAGATACTAAGATATACTTCAGACAGAAGGAAATTGAAACTAAAGGAAAAATCATATTCAAAACACAATAAAGAAGAAAGAAGTCAACAAATAAATTGGTTAATATAAAAAGTATGACATTTCATACAAATTAATTCTGTTTTCTATTTAGGGTAGAGAAAACTGAGTAAGAGTGCCACTCTCACTTAATGAAAAGAAAAAGCCAGTTAACCTTCAAAATCACAACTTTTGTTGAACTTCTAGAATACTGAGATCTCAAAGCCATCACATTATCTGAAATCCAACGAAAAAGAGATACCTTCACAAAGAGATTGGACAAGAACAGTGGCTCACCTGTGGGTGCAAGAATCACATGAGGCTTTGCTTTAAGTGGGAAAAAGAATTCACCTAAAATTTCTAATGAATGGACAAAGGATGAATGTGGGAGAGCATGAGATTATAGTTATAGAATCCCTGGTTGCTACGGACACAAGTAGAGTCCACATTCACTGGTGGGCTCTTCTCCAAAGACCTTCCAGGGTGCACAAGAGAAAGATGAGGACAGAGCAGCAGGTGGGAAAAAAACTACCTTAAGAATTTCAGGTCTGTAGGAAGGGAGAGGCTGATCCTGCAGGGAAAAGCACAAAGTCCTTCTCAGTCTTCTTTCCTCTAGGAGACAAAGCCATTAAGCTGGTGAGGAACTAGCTGCAAACCTGGTCAGTTGCAAGGCTGAGTTGAAGACCTATGGTGGCCGCAGGAAAAATAAAATGAAAAAAATCTCTCTTTCTTGGAAAAACAGGATGAAATTGTCCTGAGTGTCAACTATTAGATGTCTTCTGTCTCTGTGCCACTGTGGCACAGGTCTACCTAGGACTGGTACCGAATCGGGCCGGCAGAGACCCTTGTCCGACTCCCAAACAGGAGGTTAGGTAGCACTGATTTTACAAGCTGCATTGGTCTCCTGATAGAGGGGTAGGACCATGGAGAGAGACCCTCTCTGAGATTCAAGTTACAGAGAGAAGATCTCAGAGTTCCGACCAAGAATAGAGCAGCAATACTGCGAAAGAACTTCCAGCAAACAATCCACACTCTAATAAACACATGATTATACCAGAGAAAGAGGAAGAGGTTCTGTGGCTGGTCTAGGAATTTAAATTGACAAAAGACAGATCCACAGGAGAAAACAACCTGTTTTAATTATGTACATATGGGAGTTTCACAAAAATATGAGACTCGAAAGGCACCCACACTATTCATACTTCTGTTACATTCTGAACTAAGGAAAAAGGGGATTGGGCCTTCTGTGGTTGTGACGTTCCATTCACTAGAAGCTGAGAGAAGGAAATATTTGGAAACAAGGGTTGCTCTGCGATGCAGATGATTTCTTAAGTAAAAGTTATCTCTACTGTAAGTAGCTCTCTTCCCAGTACAGACCCCCTTATTTATGTAAATTTCTTCATATTGCAGATTTGCCCCACAAATGATGTTTATACTGCATTATACTGAATTACAAACAGATTTTAAGAAAGTTTTTTAGACACCACGACTACAATGCCATACAGAAGAAACATGGATCTACACCAAAAAATGAAAGATTTCCTGATAATTGGGAAAACTGAGGTATTTTACCTTATTGCTTATTTATCTAAAACAAAAGAGACGGTCTATTGTAAATACATTAGCAATGTATTTTATTTTATACAGAACTGTAAAAAGTACTCAATCACTTTAAAAGTGGGTCTAAAAAGAATGGAGAAAATAATTAAACAGAAAAAAAATAAGAAGTTGATAAATCTGACCATAATATTAAATTAGATGTAAATAATATAAAAAAACATATGAAAAGAAAGAGATTGTTAGATTATTAGATGAAGGGGAGGTCAAGATATAAAAAATATGCTGTGTTGAAGAAGGACACTTTGAATACAGAAATATAGAGAGATTAACAATGAAAGGATAAAAAAGATTTATTACATAAACATTTATTTAACACAACTTGGAGTGATTATTTTAAGAACAGATAAAGCATGCTTCAAAATAAGATTTATTATCTGGGATAAAGAGAGATATTCCACGATGATAAAAGGGGTCAATTCAGCAAGAAGGCATAACAATCCTAAGTGTGAATATACTGCCTGACAAAGAATCAAAACATACAAGCGAAAATTGATAGAAAGGAAGGGTGAAATTGACAGAAAATTCCAAAATTATGATTGAAGATACCAATACTTCTTTCTCAATAATAAATAGAAAAGTAGACAGAAAATCAGAAAGGACATAGAAGGCCCCCCAGAAAACAGTATAAATCAAATTGGCGTAATTGTCAATTATAGAGAAACAGCAGGATACATGTTCTTTTCAGGAGCATGCGCAATATTCACCAAAGTAGCGATATGCTAAGCAATAAAATAAACTTCAAAGAAATCAATATAAATTGAAATATCAAGTCTATTTTTTTAATGAAAATGGAATTAAAGTAGAAGTCAATAACAGAAAGACATTGGGAAATCCTATACTATTTGGAAATCAAGCAACATATTTCTGTAATTAAAAACAACAACAACAACATGGTCCAGAGAGCAGTCACCAGAGAAAGTAGAAATATTTTTAATTGAATGAAAATTAGAACAAATTTCAAAATTTAAGGGGGCTGCTGGAACAGTGCTTAGAATGAAAATTCATTAAATTGAACATAATAACTATAATATATATAACTTATGTTCTGTATTATATAATAGAATGTATTATAATTTATTGTATAATAATTACTATACAATAATCATATACAAAACAAAATTATATAATTAGTATAACTGAAAGTCATACTATGAATTATAAAAAATTTCAATCGGCAATCTAACATTCCACCTTAAGAAACTAGAAACAAATACTAAACACAAAGCAAAGGAGAAGGAAATAATTAAGATACGATCATATATGAATAAAATTGAAAAGAAAAATGCAACATAAAATATCAAATCAAAAGCTGGTTCTTTGAATAGATGAACAAAATTGACAAACTAGACAACATTGACTTAGCACAAAGGCATTGACAGAGAGCAAGAGAGAGAGACAAATAGAAGAGTTGTCAAATTAACCGGGACTGGTAAATTAACTGGGACATCCTTACAAGTCTAACAGACAATAAAAAGATAATAAGGGCACCTTATGAACAACTTTAAGCTTATAAATTCAACAATTTTGAGGGAATGGATAAAATCCTAAAAATCTCAAATAATCAAATCTTACCCTAGAAGAAATCCATAACCTGCACTGTTCTGTTATTTGTGTATTTGAATTTGTAGTGAAAAGTCTTCCAACAAAGGAAAAGTCAGGACAGCATGGCTTCACTGTTCATTTCTACCAAACATTTAAGGAAGAAATAATACCGATCTCTTGAAAAATAGAAAAGAAGTGAATATTTTCTACTTATTTTATGAGGCCAGCATAATTTTGCTATCAAAACCAAGGAAAAGATAAGAAGAAAAAAAAATTGCTGACCAGTATTTCCTAAGAACATATATACAAAGTCCCTTGACAGTCTATGAGTAAATGAATCTAGTAATATATAAAAAGAAAAATACATCATGATAAATGGGATTTATCCTGAAAATCCAAAACTGTTTAACATCAATAAAACAATCAATTGTAAGTTGCAATATCCATAGCATATAAGGGAACATCTTTGCCTATACAAAGTGCATCTACAAAACAACTACAGATAACATTATATTTGATGGTGAAAATACTGTGTGTGTTTTTTTTTCCCTAAGCCATGAAATAAATAAAGGATATCATTTCTTACCACTCCTATTGAACATCATACTGGGGATTCCCACAGTGCAATACATTAGAAAAATGAATGAAATTCATATAGATTGAAGAGCAAGAAATAAAACTGTCTTAATCTTTAGATTGATAGGATTGTCTTTGTAGAAAATTCCAGAGAATCTACAAAAAACAAAAAAAGTAATTAATAAGTGAGTTAAGCAAGGTCACAGGATACAATGACAATATGCAGAAATCAATTGCATTGCAATCTACAAATAGTAAAAAATAGAAAATTCAAGTAAAATTGGAAAAAGTACCATTTGGGGCGCCTGGGTGGCTCAGTCGGTTAAGCAGCTGACTTCGGCTCAGGTCATGATCTCACAGTCAAAGTTCGAGCCCCGCATCGGGCTCTGTGCTGACAGCTCAGAGCCTGGAGCCTGTTTCAGATTCTGTGTCTCCCTCTCTCTGACCCTCCCCTGTTCATGCTGTCTCTCCCTGTCTCAAAAATAAATAAAATGTTAAAAAAAAAGAAAGAAAAAGTACCATTTAAAATAGCACCAAAAACATGAAACACTTAGATATAAATCTAAAATGTATGTGCAAGATCTGTAGGCTAAAACACTAACTAAAAGAACATTAAATAAATGGAGAAACATCATGGTTATAAATTTTAAAAAACTCAATATTGTTATGTTGTTGATTCTGAAATTGATAGCAATATGCTACTCTCTAATAGACTAAAAGCTTTTTGAAGGCAAGGGTAATGTCTAACTGAATTCTATCACTTTGTGCATATAAAGTCTTCAGGAAACTTCTTGAGTTAATTTAGGAATGCAGGAACATATTCAGTGTTAAGAAGACGTTTATAATATTAAGTCACTAATCTAGTGAATCTCATGATTATGTACCCTTTTTTTATAGAAATTTATTTTTAATGTGATGAAATCATAAATGTGAGGAAAGATACAGCATGTAGATTTAGTAATTTTCCTTACATTTATGATTAAAATGTAATTACCTAATCAGTGAAAAACAGCATAGTGAACAAGATATAGAACACAAATTATAAACAACTGTAGAATTCAATTAGTATTTCTAAGATTTTAGATTGTTTTTCAGCAATGTAGCATAATTGACATCTATGGAGTAAGAGTAATTTTCATGTCAAGCTGGTATGAATTTTTCTGTATCTATTTCAAAATATGATATTTCTTTTATGTTTATATTTTTAAAATGGAGAGATAGAATCAATCAATAAACACTATAATGATGGATATTCCTAAGGGCTATGAAGAGAAGAAAGTCAGGGCAAGAAGAGAGTAAACTAATGCAGGTATATTTAAGATAATTATTCTGAGAAGATTTCCCTGAGGACATCACATTTGTGAATAGATTTCATGCACAAGAGGACATTCATGAAGAAAGCAACAGAAGTTAGGATGCGAAAGTAGACAGGGGCTGACCCAGAAGGAACTTGCAGACCATGGTATGATGAGAAGCCAATTCAGGTTTTGAGCATTAGCACGGTACACTGTGAGCTCTTCAAAATACATGCAACAAGTTCCAAGCACCTCCACTGCTGACATTCTTGTCCAAGGCCATCATGAAACCTTGCCTAAATTCTTTTTTTTTTAATATATGAAGTTTATTGTCAAATTGGTTTCCATACAACACCCAGTGCTCATCCCAAAAGGTACCCTCCTCAATACCCATCACCCACCCCCCCCTCCCTCCCACCCCCATCAACCCTCAGTTTGTTCTTAGTTTTTAAGAGTCTCTTATGCTTTTGCTCTCTCCCACTCTAACCTCTTTTTTTTTTCCTTCCCCTCCCCAATGGGTTTCTGTTAAATTTCTCAGGATCCACTTAAGAGTGAAACCATATGGTATCTGTCTTTCTCTGTATGGCTTATTTCACTTAGCATAACACTCTCCAGTTCCATCCACGTTGCTACAAGGGATACAGGAGTGCTGATGCATAGGGGCACTTGTACCCCAATGTTTATAGCAGCACTCTCAACAATAGCCAAACTATGGAAAGAGCCTAAATGTCCATCAACTGATGAATGGATAAAGAAATTGTGGCTTATATACACAATGGAGTACTACGTGGCAATGAGAAAGAATGAAATATGGTCCTTTGCCTAAATTCTTGAAAAGAGCCTCCCATCTAATTTCTTTACCTGTACCTTTGTTCCTGTAAGGTGGATTCACAACACAAAAACCAGTGATCCTTACAAAATGTTAAATGAGATAGTATCACTGTGCTTAAAGCCATCCAGTGACTTCTCAAGTCTCTCAGAGTAAAACCACAAGTCTTTCAGTGGGTCACAAGGTCCTGCATGAGTGATCCCCACCTAGCCCCCACTTCATCTCCCGTAGGGATCCTGCTGGCTTTCAGTCCCAAATGCATCTTGCCTCAGGCCTTTGTGTATGCTTTTCTCTCAGCCTCAGCATCGTCTGTATGATGGTCCCTGAGAAATACATGGCTTACACTCACAGGTCCTCCGTGTCTGCTTGGATGCCATTGACCTCTGGGTCCTTCTGTGACTGTGCTCTATAAATAACAACTCCCCCCCACCCCCCATGCAGCTTTCTTTCATCCTTTCCCTTTACTTACTTTTCTTCACAACATAATCCGACAAATTATTTTCTTTCTTCTAAACACATCTACTTTAGAAATGCTTATTAAACTCTGAGCATATGTGAGTTCCTGTGCTTTTTCTTGCAATTAGGAGAAAAGATTAAGAGTATTGCCCTGCTTCTAGCACAGTGCCTTATATAGAGTATGATCTGAATTTAGCACTTTGTTATGAAAGTCTCGTTTAAGAGGGGGAAAAAAAGATGTTAAAGAAAGTTCTAAACTAAAAAGGAAAACTAAAATAAAAGTTGTTTTTTTTTTTCTCATGGAAATGATTTGTCTTTTTTTTAAAGAAATTTACCTCAAAATTACTTTAGAAAATGAGCAACTCGTGCAGCTGAATTTTCTAAAAACAAGATTTCAGATATCAAATGAGGCACTGTCATATAGAAGGGCCATTTGATTTCATATTTTATTCTGGGAGAATTAACATGTACCAAGACTTCAATGGATAGATTAGGTCACTAGTGTCTTTTTAACGTTGTCAACAATACAAATGCAATAACAAACAGTTTCTCTTTCTTCCTCATATCGGCCTGAGCATTTTCTAATGCAAAGGTCATATTCAATATACTCATTTATTTTTCCAACTTGAGGAAGAATTTTTTTTTACATGGTCTTGACAGTATAGGTAGTAATATATTTCTTTCACTTGTGAGTGGTATCTGTTGAGTTCTACTATGTATATAAAAATGTATCTTTTCATAAATCCATTTCCCACCCATTGACTCCCTGTCTATAGCAATCAGCATCAATATCTCATTCATTGATTAGTATCACTTCTCTCTCTATATATATATTTTTTTCTCATTAAAATTTAGCAGTTTTCTTTCTCTAGAACATGCACATGTTTATGATTTTGAATATTCAGATTTTCTTTTCACTGTGAAAGAAAAATGTTCATTATATTCCTATATGGTTATAGTTTTCAATAAGAAACTCTTGGTTTTTGACTATTTATTTTCTTACCTGTCATCTTATTGGACTCTCTTAATCAGTGTAAAGTTTGTTAAGTTGATTTACTTTGCTTTGCTATAATAAGAATTGTATTATAATAAATAGTAAAGCTTCTTTCCCATATTCTAGCTCTTTTCTTTTCCTTTGATTCATTGGTTAGATATATTAAACAAATATGCAAATATAACGATTATGAATTTCACAAGCATTTCATTTACGTTTTGCCATTGTAGGAAATGTTGTCTGATATAAGCAAATAATAATACTGAGCTATTGTGCTAGAAAATCCATGGCTAAAAAATCGAGTACCCAGACCTTAAATCTAACTAGTCATAGCTTTATAGAATATCATTTTTGTATAATTAGAAAAGCTTTTCAAATATTCCTGATCATTTTCTTAGCATATGTTGAGGAGTTAGTATTTTTTTTTTCCTTTTGAACTACTGATTTGCAAAATCATATGGTTACCAGAATGTTGTGTTGTTTTTACATTTTTAAAAAATAGAACACTTGGTGATTTTACCATTTTTTGACACTATTTGATGACTTTTTCCTGATATTATGATATTTTGAATCACACTGCAAGTTCATAGTTTAAGTCTTAGAAAACTCTGAATTCATACCCCATTGCCATCTTAGTTTAGCTTGTAAGCTTAGGCAATTAGTCCAAACCGGCTCAGGCTTAGTACTTTTTGTGTAATGTGGAGATAATAAAGTAACCCTACTGTTTCACGTGGTTGAGAGTGTTAAATGGTATAATGTATGTAAAGTACTTCTCATAAAAGTTAGAATGTTCAATAAACATATAGTTAGAAGTGTTACTTGTCAGTCCTGTCTTTCTCTTTTTTTCTGACCAGGTTTTTTATATCAAGGCCACGAAAGCATCTTAATTAATTTATATTCCATAGTGTTTTAACTTGGCTAAGGAATATGTTTGATTTAAATGACATACAGAATATGTATTCCTTAAGATTCAGTCATAAATCACCTCATGAAAACATCTAAAATTGGTATAATTTCTGAACATAATTATTTGCAAATTCATATATTTTTCAATTTCTTCTAAAGCGATTCAAGTACTCATTCTCTCATATTAGTTTTGATCATTTATATTTTCTCAGCTTTATTAATTCCTTACAGCTTGCAACATTTATTATCACGTAGATATAAGATAATTGTTTAAAATCACTTTCAAATATAGTTATAATCTTTTTTTACATGCCTAAGTCACATGCTTGTGAATATTCTTGTTATTTTTTTTTCTTAATGTTATTTATCCAGGTACCGTATCTACATGTTGGGTACATTTATGTTTTTAATTATTTTCTGTTTTTTTAAATCTAATTTGATAGTTTTAATTTTCATAACTGATTTCTCCTTCCTAATTTTTAAGAGTTATTTTTAACCTAGCTCTATGAATTGGATGTTTTATCAATTATTTTCAAGTTGTGCTTTTTAAAAATAAAAGCATTTTGTTCATGAATCTTCTCTGAGATACACCTTTGGAAGAATGGTCATAACTTTTTGTAGAAACATGCTCATTATAGTTATTATCCAATTACATCTTAGTTGCAATTTTAGATTCTTTCTGTTCAAAGTTTTAAGTGGAATTGGTCATTTTAATTAAGTGATTAGTTTTTTCTTTGTTGTGAAAAGCCTGGTTTATAATTTCCAAACTTTTGTATAATTATAAAAGAATGTGAGTGATGTAATAACTTTATAAGGTTGCATGTGAAAAAGAAAAGCAGAAACCATACTCCTTGTAAAATGGAATCAGTAGTGTATAGAAAAATGAAAGTGCGTCATCTCCTTGTAACCATGAGTCATCTTTCTTTGTAGGTTGGGTTCTCTGCCATTGGATGTTAATACAGACTTGAGTACATAGGATGCTTTTTAGGGCTCAACACCTATGGGAAGGAAGGAAGGTAGGGGGCAGCACTGAGAGACATTGAACTGCCACACAAACTTGAAACATCTTAGGCAACTTCATGTGCCTATGTGACCCATGTCAGTTCTGTGTTGTTCTGTGTTGTGTCAAAATGGCTACCCTGACATCATCTCCTGGATCAGCTGTGGGATATGAGTCAATCTAAGATGTGTGCTTTTAGGGAATGCTGCTCTTTGCAGCTGAGGTAGATCCTGAAGGAGCTGACAGCTAGAGGCTGTTTGTGGGAAGAGGCTACAAGTCCTTCTTCCAAAGGGACGTGGGACATGAAGCTAGCTCAGTGTGTATAACACATTTTTCCTTTAATATCAACTTGGAATATTTTATTAAAACACTTTATATGCATTTTTATTTACATCTTATTTTTCATCTAAATGATCTTGGGATTTTATATATAGTATTATAAATAACATATATACATATATAATATATATACATGTATATATATACATGTATAATATATACATGTATATATATATACATATAACATATAAATAACATAAATACATATATACATATAGTATTATAAATAACATATATAACATTATAAATAACATATATCTATGTATATATGTGTGTGCATGTGTATAAAAAGAGAGTACACATTTACTCTGCCAATTCTTTATATACTTATTTAAAGTTTTTTTTAATAGCAGGATTTTATGATTATTCAATCTTAATTTATCTATCAGTTGACTGTTTTAAATAGTGAAAATAAATTTGAAAAGGCATAGGGTATGTCTTCTGGGTTATTACTCCATTAAGTATTTTATAATATTCACACATGAACAATATGCCTTTCAAAATAAACTTTTCTTTGCTGCCTTCTGTCATTTAATATTGCATAGGTGTTCTTATTTCTGCTTAAACACTTTAAGTCTTTACTTGTCTTTAAATGTAAAAAGTCTCAAGACGTGGGGTGCCTGGGTGTCTAAGTTGGTTGAACAACTGACTCTTGATTTCCGCTCAGGTCATGATCTTGTGGGTCATGGGATCGAGGCCACCTCAGGCTCTGCACTCGCAATGGACTCTCTCTCTCCCTGTCCCTTGCCAGTCCCCTGCTCACACGCATACTTTCTCAAAAATAAATAAATAAATAAATAAATAAATAAATAAATAAACAAACTTTAAAAATTCTCAAGACTTGTCTGAAAATGATCAATTATTTTTGTTGCACTATGATGATAATAGAAGTAGGGAAGAATTATGATAAGATTTCCATTTTTGCAATCATCACCCTGATTTTAATCTGGAGATTATATTATGAGGAGAATAAATAGATATAAGGGAAAACAAATTAAAATTGACTCTCAGTGTTATGAAAAGGACTTCAATGGATAAAAATAACAGAAGAAGAGAAATAATATGGATATGGTGAAATCAAGTTTAGTTATAAATTGAGTTTGGGGAGCCATGAGCAATCATAGTTAAGGCATATAAATGTCTGTTGGGTTTAGAACTCAGGCAGTTGTGTTGTAAATAAGGTAAGAATAATCATTAGTAATTCAAGATGTATAGGATCTAGAGGTTGAATAGCATAAGAAAAAAAGAGAGATCAGGATAGAGGCTTGAAACATACCAAGATATCCGAAGAATATGGAAGAGAGGGTGGTGCCAGCAGAGGAGAACACAAAAGAGTTGTCAAAGCCCTGGGAAGACTGTGAGAACATTTTGATATCGAAAGTGACCACTAAAGATTGCTTTGGTTGCTGCTTGTGAATTTTGATACGTGGTGTTTTTAATACCATTTAATCACTTATATTCTACCTTCTTTGTCATTTCGTCTTTGACCCTTTGGTTACTCAGTAAACAGTGTGATTTTTAAGTTCCAAATATTATATTGATTTCTAACTAAATACCATCGTGGCGGTTAAGCATGCTCTGCATGACTTTGATCTTTCGAAATACGTTTAATATTGTTTTATGGCCCAGCATATGGTCCATATTAGTCAGTATTATATTCATATTTGAGAAAAACATAGTATTCTGCTGTTATTGGCTGCTTTATTGTATAAACATCCATAAGGTCAACTTAATAAAGATGTTGTTCAATTTATTATTATTATTTTTTAATCTACTTATTCAGTCAATTACTTGGAGATTGATGTTAAGGTCTCCAACTGTAACTGTGGATTTTTCTAGCTTTTCTTTTATATTTGCCAATGTGTTGATATATGTATTTGAGAACACTGCTATTATGTGTTACTGACCTAACTATAGTTATAATTATTATTATTACTATTGTCAAGGTTGCTATTGTTGTTTGTAGGTGTTATTACATACTTACACCTAATAACGATGTAATGTGATGGCATTAAGAAGTTTGAAAGATATTAGTGACCTGTCTAAAAAATAATACAGTATTTGAAGTAACAAAAATCCTTTTTTTTAAAAAAAAATTAATTTTTATTTATTATTAAGAGACAGAGACATAGCATGAGCATGGGAGGGGCAGAGAGAGAGGGAGACACAGAATCTGAAGCAGGCTCCAGGCTCTGAGCTGTCAGCACAGAGCCAGTCACAGGGCTCAAACCCACAGACCCGTGAGATCATGACCTGAGCCGAAGTTGGACACTTAACTGACTGAGTCACCCAGGCACCCCAACAAAAATCCTTTTTAAAAAGAGGGGCATTATTCACAGTAAGTATGGGTGTTTACCTAAAGTTCTCATTAGTGTATTTTCAAGTTTTTTGGGACTTGAGTTTTGTTAACTCTTAACAATTTGCCATTTAAGCTTACAATTAGAAAATTAAGCTAAAGTGGCTGGAATAGTCAGAATTTCAAGAATAAATACAATAACATACATTGAATGTTAAAAGAAAAGGGAATTCAAAGTTCAGCTAATGAAACCCTAGCGATGTACCTAGGAGTTTTAGCTTTTCTCATCAGACCCTAGGATTTTCTTTCTGAAGTCTTCTAAGACATTGACCACTTACCTATGTTCAAGGTTCAAAAATTATTATAGCTCCTTTTTTATGCTCATTTTAATTTTGTGGATTTATCCATCACCACCACCACCACCACCACTTTTTTGGGAAATATTTTTCTCATTTTTGTAAGGATTTTGGTGAAACGGAAGCTAATAAATGTGTTCAATTTGCCATCACTAACTGCCAGATCAACATATATGATTTTGCATGTACTTTCCTATTGTTATTACTACTACTTGTGCTGCTGCCTCTGCTGCTGTTTACTATTGTTACCTCTAGTCCTCATTGGTGGAGACTTTTATCATAGTTCCTGGCACCTGGTGGACCCAAAGTCCTAAACAGGAGTATAATTACCAAATCCCGTGGGGTCACAAAAAAAAGGAGCGAGTTCTGCAATGGGAGTAAAAAAAAAATGTCTTTATACACTAGCCAGTATATATGAAGTATTCTTACAGCAAAGAAGCATACTAAGAATATAGGATATATTCTTATACATCTATATTCTACAGAATATAGGATCTATATCTATGTATCTATATTCTATAGAATACAGAACATACAGATTTCTGTACAGACATAGAGCAGCATGAATGAAGAGAGAGTTTACATTTTAGTCTCCTTTATGTGACCAGATATTGTGGACCCTTGAAAATTAGATTTCCGTGTTTAAAACTAAGGTGGCATGTTGCAGGATTCTTTTTTCTTTTTTTAAGGGAATTTCACTGTAATTTTTTTTTCATTTTATTTATTTGGGAGAAAAAGGGAGAAGGAGGGAGTATGAGCTGGGGATAGGGGCAGAGAGAGAGAGAGAGAGAGAGAGAATCCGATGCAGGCTCCACACTGAGCCTAATGTGGGACTTGATCCAATGACCTTGGGACCATGACCTGAGCCAAAGTCAAGAGTTGGTGCTCAACCCACTGAGCCACTCAGGCACCCAGTGTTGCAGGATTCTTAAAACCCTCAGTTGTCTTGAATAATTTATTCTGTAGAGTATGTTCATAAAATTTGAGTTAAAGATGGTACATCACACTGTCTAGGACAATAGTGTCTATAGCTAGATTGTTTGGTTTCAAAACATGGTTGTACCGTTCACTGGTTCTGTGACCTTGGTAAATATTACTTAAAGATGTTTCTTCTCAATTTGCAATTGGAGCTAGAATAGTACCTAATTCATAGGGTTTTGGTAAAGCTCCAATTACTTAACGCATGTAAGTCACTCAGAAGAGTATCCAGGACTTAGTAAACACTGCATTATTGTGAATATTTGTTATTCTTTCAAGGATTATATTACCATTATTATTATTGGTGGGGGTCAGAATCATAGAATGATTTGTATTTAAAGTACACCTCTAGATGGACTAAAGTAATGGCCGCTCATTTTTAAATGAAAGGATGTCATCATCATAAGCTTAATTACTCCACCATTTAAAATCTCTGAGGCTTTATCTATGTGTGCTTATTTGCCAAGCCATGAAACAAAGTTCAAAGAGCTATGGATCTTAAATATAATAACAATAATCATCTGGCAAATGAATGGTTGCCTTCTGGGATCATGATTTCAGTGCACGGATAGAAGTTAATAAAGTAGTCACAAAGGATTCTGTCCACTTCTGTACTGAAGAGGGTCATATTTAAGGCTCCATTTAATTTACAAAATGTCAAAGAACATCAAAAGAAGAAATTTATTGCATTAATCTTTCAAAGAGAATGTAAACCTCATATTAGCCAGAGTTATTAATCAAAATTAGCTATTGATTTTGCTGTGTCAGTAAATCCAAATTTACGAAGACTTGGTTATCAACACTTAGATTATGTAAATAGAAGTTTGGAATTTTTTCTCTCTGAGGATATTTTTTAACTATTAGCATTTCTGTTAATAGGAATTGTGGACTTCTACAAGGGTTGCATAAATTGAAGTCATTTTATAAATGATAAAATTAAATAAACTAGTAAACTTTACTATTCATGTTAAAAATAACAGTGATATTAACAGATTTTTGGTTTAATAACATAAATTTGTCAGAAATACATGGTATTGATTATAATGAAGACTTACTAGAGAAGGGAAATAAATCACATCAATATTTATTGAAAAATACAGGTAAGAATTCTAACTTTAAGGAAACAGACATAGCTATAGAAATGAATCAAGGCATGGAAGTATGAGCAATAGGATTGGTCTAAAGATTAAAAATGGAGATTGAATATGATGTTAGCTGTGAGTTTGTCCTATATTGAATTTATTATGTTGAGATATGTTTCCTCTATACCCAGTTTCTTGAGAGTTTTTTTATAATAAATGGACATTGAATTTTATCAAGTATTTTTTCTGTATCTATTGAAATAGCCATATGATTTTTATCTTGCTTTTTATTAATGTGGTATATCACCTTGATTGACTTGTGGGTGTTGAAACATCTTTGCATTCTTGGAATAAATCCCACTTGATTATGATCTTTTTAATGTATTGTTGAATCTGGTTTCCTAATGTTTTGTTGATGATTTTGCATCAATGTTAATCAAGGATATTAGGCTGGGATTTTTTTTTTTTGGTAATGTCTTTGGGTTTCCTATAAAATATTTCTAAGTGGAAAAATATTAAAATTCATTATCACTTATATTAATCTACTTATCCATGCCTAATGCAGAATCTTTTTCAAATATATTGTTGTTGAATTTTGTCTTTTGTCTCTTTTGGGCCACAATTCATTTCTTTATTCAAAGTGAAACCAAGCCCAATTTGATGTATTTTTATCATTTATGATGATTTGTTTTTATTTTAACTTTAAATTATTCAGCAAGCTCATGCCTACAAGTAAAGGAGTCAAAACTACAACACACATTTCTTTAAACATTTGCTCAATGTTTTTATAAAGTAAATTGTCCGAGAGAATGGATAAAATGTTAAAGGTATAGAAAATATTAACAGCATGCATATTTTTGAGTTCTTTGCATCTCAACTAAAAAATTGAGCACTGAATGTAAACAATTACATTGGCACTTCCAAAAATTAAAAAAAAAAGAAAATGTGAGACCAATACTCCACTGCTCCAACCCCAAGTAAGAACATGAAAAAAAAAAACACATTCTAGACTAATTAGTATCTCTCTATATATGAGATGACCCTGGAGAAGTCCATGTCAACATGAACATAGATTCAAATAGTCCTTATACCTAAGAAAGTCATTTGTATCCATTCCTGAGCCATCAAATTTTGTGTTGCTTCTTCCCTGTCTTAACACAGGCTGAGCCCAGGGTAATGTGCCAGTGTTACATAATATGTGTTTTTATGGCTTGAAAACTTAGGTCTAAATGATAAAAATAAGATCTTGTTTTTCTTTTATAATCTTTCCCCTCCCGCCTTTTTATTTCCTTCTTTCCTCCTTCCTTCCTTCTTTCCTTCCTTCCGTTTCTTTCTTTCTTTCTTTCTTTCTTTCTTTCTTTCTTTCTTTCTTTCTTTCTTTCTTTCTTTCTTCTTTCTCTCTCTCCCTCCCTCCCTCTTTCTTTCTCTTTCTCTTTTCTTTTCTTTTCTTTTCTTTTTTTTCTTTTCTTCTTTCTTGATTAAATAGTTGTGCTTAGCCAGGAGTGTATTTGGGATTCTCAAATTAATGAAGACTGAATTATTCCTAGCTTTGTTTTAAGGTAGGAAACACAAGACTTTTTTACTTTCTTCTTATTTTCACACATCAATTCAAACTTGTTTTTTACTGCTTTCCTTTTCTTTGAGAATAACCCTGGTTAAGCTAAAATTGGGAGTATCCTTCGTTCTGTAAAGAAACAATAAAGGATCAGAAGGCAGGAAATCAGTCACACCAGTAGGAAGATTATGGATCAGCTACAGAAAATAAAATGTACTACTTTTTCTCTGTCCTGGACCTATTCTTGTTTTGTTTTTGTTTTTGTTTTTAGTTGATTATTTTTTTTTTAATTTACATCCAAGTTAGCATATCGTGCAGCAATAGTTTCAGGAGTAGATTCCTTAGTGCCCCTTACCCATTTAGCCCATCCCCCCCTCCCACAACCCCTCCAGTAACCCTCTTTTGTTCTCTATATTTAAGAGTCTCTTATTTTTTGTTCCCCTCCTGTTTTTATATTATTTTGCTTCCCCTCCCTTGGATCCATTCTTAGTTCTTATGCAGCATCTTATATGCAAATCTAGTTGCTTTTAGGGACTGATTATTTTTTGGTCAGTCTCAAAGATGGCAGCAACTTTCTCTTTGGAGTCTTACTATGTATTCAATGCAGATGATTGCAGAACTCAGTGGTAGGATCTTATTGTCCCAGCATGAGCTGAGATAATAATCATCATTTTTCATTAATCTGCTCTACCTTCATGGGTCATTAAAATAAAGCATTCTTGATATTCAGACTATTCATTCAAAAGCTGTTTGACTGTCTTTAAGTGGTCAAAAAAAATCTGGCAAAAATAACATTGTTGTTTCCTTTATGTATTTGCTGGCCCAGGGCCCTGCTAGTTTGTGGTTCTAGCAATATAAAAGCAATGGTTGGGTTGAAACACTGCAATCCTGAATCCCTGACCCTAACTGGTTTTCTGTTCATTGCTTGTCTCGGAGATGATATATAAGAGCAATGACAGGCCTGAGGCACTATGACAGGACAGTTCAGGACCACAGCATTCACAGCTACAACTTACAGACTTGGTAAAAAGCTCTGTAATTCTGATTGTCTACTTCTTGGTGACGTTCATGAATCCAATTCCCTGCCAAAACTGTACAAAAATAACTTCTTCATACTCTCCAATCTAAAAAGCATTGTATTTCTTTATGCCTGCAAGAAGGCCTTTGGATTTTTATACTTTTTTTATATATAACTAAAGATGCTATGATAAACAATACAGGCACAATTATGTATATATATATATATATATATATATATATATATATATATATATAAAATATATTTTTTCAATAATATGTTTAATTTAACCCAACATATAAAGAATATTATCATTTCAACATGTAATAGACATAAAAATTACTAACAAAAATCTTTTGTATTCCTTTCTTCATACTAAGTTTTTGAAATCTGGTTGGTATTTTACATTTACAGCATATCCCAGTTTGGTCAGCCATATTTTTTTTTTCAATATATGAAATTTATTGTCAAATTGGTTTCCATACAACACCCAGTGCTCATCCCAAAAGGTGCCCTCCTCAATACCCATCCTCCACCCTCCCCTCCCTCCCACCCCCCATCAACCCTCAGTTTGTTCTCAGTTTTTAACAGTCTCCTATGCTTTGGCTCTCTCCCACTCTAACCTCTTTTTTTTTCCTTCCCCTCCCCCATGGGTTCCTGTTATGTTTCTCAGGATCCACATAAGAGTGAAACCATATGGTATCTGTCTTTCTCTGTATGGCTTATTTCACTTAGCATCACACTCTCCAGTTCCATCCATGTTGCTACAAAAGGCCATATTTCATTCTTTCTCATTGCCACGTAGTATTCCATTGTGTATATAAACCACAATTTCTTTATCCATTCATCAGTTGATGGACATTTAGGCTCTTTCCATAATTTGGCTATTGTTGAGAGTGCTGCTATGAATATTGGAGTACAAGTGCCCCTATGCATCAGTACTCCTGTATCCCTTGGATAAATTCCTAGCAGTGCTATTGCTGGGTCATAGGGTAGGTCTATTTTTAATTTTCTGAGGAACCTCCACACTGCTTTCCAGAGCGGCTGCACCAATTTGCATTCCCACCAACAGTGCAAGAGGGTTCCCGTTTCTCCACATCCTCTCCAGCATCTATAGTCTCCTGATTTGTTCATTTTGGCCACTCTGACTGGCGTGAGGTGATACCTGAGTGTGGTTTTGATTTGTATTTCCCTGATAAGGAGCGACGCTGAACATCTTTTCATGTGCCTGCTGGCCATCCGGATGTCTTCTTTAGAGAAGTGTCTATTCATGTTTTCTGCCCATTTCTTCACTGGGTTATTTGTTTTTCAGGTGTGGAGTTTGGTGAGCTCTTTATAGATTTTGGATACTAGCCCTTTGTCCGATATGTCATTTGCGAATATCTTTTCCCATTCTGTTGGTTGCCTTTTAGTTTTGTTGGTTGTTTCCTTTGCTGTGCAGAAGCTTTTTATCTTCATAAGGTCCCAGTAATTCACTTTTGCTTTTAATTCCCTTGCTTTGGGGATGTGTCGAGTAAGAGATTGCTACGGCTGAGGTCAGAGAGGTCTTTTCCTGCTTTCTCCTCTAGGGTTTTGATGGTTTCCTGTCTCACATTCAGGTCCTTTATCCATTTTGAGTTTATTTTTGTGAATGGTGTGAGAAAGTGGTCTAGTTTCAACCTTCTGCATGTTGCTGTCCAGTTCTCCCAGCACCATTTGTTAAAGACTGTCTTTTTTCCATTGGATGCTCTTTCCTGCTTTGTCAAAGATAAGTTGGCCATACGTTTGTGGGTCTAGTTCTGGGGTTTCTATTCTATTCCATTGGTCTATGTGTCTGTTTTTGTGCCAATACCATGCTGTCTTGATGATGACAGCTTTGTAGTAGAGGCTAAAGTCTGGGATTGTGATGCCTCCTGCTTTGGTCTTCTTCTTCAGAATTACTTTGGCTATTCGGGGCCTTTTGTGGTTCCATATGAATTTTAGGATTGCTTGTTCTAGTTTCGAGAAGAATGCTGGTGCAATTTTGATTGGGATTGCATTGAATGTGTAGATAGCTTTGGGTAGTATTGACATTTTGACAATATTTATTCTTCCAATCCATGAGCAGGGAATGTCTTTCCATTTCTTTAAATCTTCTTCAATTTCCTTCATAAGCTTTCTATAGTTTTCAGCATACAGATCCTTTACATCTTTGGTTAGATTTATTCCTAGGTATTTTATGCTTCTTGGTGCAATTGTGAATGGGATCAGTTTCTTTATTTGTCTTTCTGTTGCTTCATTGTTAGTGTATAAGAATGCAACTGATTTCTGTACATTGATTTTGTATCCTGCAACTTTGCTGAATTCATGTATCAGTTCTAGCAGACTTTTGGTGGAGTCTATCAGATTTTCCATGTATAATATCATGTCATCTGCAAAAAGCGAAAGCTTGACTTCATCTTTGCCAATTTTGATGCCTTTGATTTCCTTTTGTTGACTGATTGTTGATGCTAGAACTTCCAACACTATATTAAACAACAGCGGTGAAAGTGGGCATCCCTGTCGTGTTCCTGATCTCAGGGAAAAAGCTCTCAGTTTTTCCCCATTGAGGATGATGTTAGCTGTGGGCTTTTCATAAATGGCTTTTATGATCTTTAAGTATGTTCCTTCTATCCCGACTTTCTCAAGGGTTTTTATTAAGAAAGGGTGCTGGATTTTGTCAAAGGCCTTTTCTGCATCGATTGACAGGATCATATGGTTCTTCTCTTTTTTTTTTATTAATGTGATGTATCACGTTGATTGATTTGCGAATGTTGAACCAGCCTTGCATCCCAGGAATGAATCCCACTTGATCATGGTGAATAATTCTTTTTATATGCTATTGAATTCTATTTGATAGTATCTTATTGAGAATTTTTGCATCCATATTCATCAGGGATATTGGCCTGTAGTTCTCTTTTTTTACTGGGTCTCTGTCTGGTTTAGGAATCAAAGTAATACTGGCTTCATAGAATGAGTCTGGAAGTTTTCCTTCCCTTTCTATTTCTTGGAATAGCTTGAGAAGGATAGGTATTATCTCTGCTTTAAACGTCTGGTAGAACTCCCCTGGGAAGCCATCTGGTCCTAGACTCTTATTTGTTGGGAGATTTTTGATAACCAATTCAATTTCTTCGCTGGTTATGGGTCTGTTCAAGCTTTCTATTTCCTCCTGATTGAGTTTTGGAAGAGTGTGGGTGTTTAGGAATTTGTCCATTTCTTCCAGGTTGTCCAATTTGTTGCCATATAATTTTTCATAGTATTCCCTGATAATTGTTTGTATCTCTGAGGGATTGGTTGTAATAATCCCATTTTCATTCATGATTTTATCTATTTGGGTCATCTCCCTTTTCTTTTTGAGAAGCCTGGCTAGAGGTTTGTCAATTTTGTTCATTTTTTCAAAAAACCAACTCTTGGATTCGTTGATCTGTTCTACAGTTTTTTTAGATTCTATATTGTTTATTTCTGCTCTGATCTTTATTATTTCTCTTCTTCTGCTGGGTTTAGGCTGCCTTTGCTGTTCTGCTTCTATTTCCTTTGGGTGTGCTGTTAGATTTTGTATTTCGGATTTTTCTTGTTTCTTGAGATAGGCCTGGATTGCAATGTATTTTCCTCTCAGGACTGCCTTCGCTGCGTCCCAAAGCGTTTGGATTGTTGTATTTTCATTTTCGTTTGTTTCCATATATTTTTTAATTTCTTCTCTAATTGCCTGGTTGACCCACTCATTCTTTAGTAAGGTGTTCTTTAACCTCCATGCTTTTGGAGGTTTTCCAGACTTTTTCCTGTGGTTGATTTCAAGCTTCGTAGCATTGTGGTCTGAAAGTATGCATGGTATAATTTCAATTCTTGTGAACTTATGAAGGGCTGTTTTGTGACCCAGCATATGATCTATCTTGGAGAATGTTCCATGTGCACTCGAGAAGAAAGTATATTCTGTTGCTTTGGGATGCAGAGTTCTAAATATATCTGTCAAGTCTATCTGATCCAATGTATCATTCAGGGCCCTTGTTTCTTTATTGACCGTGTGTCTAGATGATCTATCCATTTCTGTTAGTGGAGTGTTAAAATCCCCTGCAATTACCACATTCTTATCTATAAGGTTGCTTATGTTTATGAATAATTGTTTTATATATTTGGGGGCTCTCATATTCGGTGCATAGACATTTATAATTGTTAGCTCTTCCTGATCGATAGACCCTGTAATTATTATATAATGCCCTTCTTCATCTCTTGTCACAACCTTTAATTTAAAGTCTAGTTTGTCTGATATAAGTATGGCTACTCCAGCTTTCTTTTGGCTTCCAGTCGCATGATAAATAGTTCTCCATCCCCTCACTCTCAATCTAAAGGTGTCCTCAGGTCTAAAATGAGTCTCTTGTAGACAGCAAATAGATGGGTCTTGTTTTTTTATCCATTCTGATACCCTATGTCTTTTGGTTGGCGCATTTAATCCATTTACATTCAGTGTTATTATAGAAAGATACGGGTTTAGAGTCATTGTGATGTCTGTATGTTTTATGCTTGTAGTGATGTCTCTGGGACTTTGTCTCACAGGGTCCCCCTTAGGATCTCTTGTAGGGCTGGTTTAGTGGTGACAAATTCCTTCAGTTTTTGTTTGTTTGGGAAGACCTTAATCTCTCCTTCTATTCTAAATGACAGACTTGCTGGATAAAGGATTCTTGGCTGCATATTTTTTCTGTCTAGCACCCTGAAAATCTCGTGCCAATTCTTTCTGGCCTGCCAAGTTTCAAAAGAGAGATCAGTCACGAGTCTTATAGGTCTCCCTTTATATGTGAGGGCACGTTTATCCCTTGCTGCTTTCAGAATTTTCTCTTTATCCTTGTATTTTGCCAGTTTCACTATGATATGTCATGCAGAAGATCGATTCAAGTTACGTCTGAAGGGAGTTCTCTGTGCCTCTTGGATTTCAATGCTTTTTTCCTTCCCCAGTTCAGGGAAGTTCTCAGCTATGATTTCTTCAAGTACCCCTTCAGCACCTTTCCCTCTCTCTTCCTCCTCTGGGATACCAATTATGCGTATATTATTTCTTTTTAGTGTATCACTTAGTTCTCTAATTTTCCCCTCATACTCTTGGATTTTTTTATCTCTCTTTCTCTCAGCTTCCTCTTTTTCCATAACTTTATCTTCTAGTTCACCTATTCTCTCCTCTGCCTCTTCAATCCGAGCCGTCGTGGTTTCCATTTTGTTTTGCATTTCATTTAAAGTGTTTTTCAGCTCCTCCTGACTGTTCCTTAGTCCCTTGATCTCTGTAGCAAGAGATTCTCTGCTGTCCTCTATACTGTTTTCAAGCCCAGCGATTAATTTTATGACTATTATTCTAAATTCACTTTCTGTTATATTATTTAAATCCTTTTTGATCAGTTCATTAGCTGTTGTTATTTCCTGGAGATTCTTCTGAGGGGAATTCTTCTGCTTGGTCATTTTGGATAGTCCCTGGAGTGGTGAAGACCTGCAGGACACTTCCCCTGTGCTGTGGTGTATAACTGGAGTTGGTGGGCTGGGCCACAGTCAGACCTGATGTCTGCCCCCAGCCCACCACTGGGGCCACAGTCAGACTGGTGTGTGCCTTCTCTTCCCCTCTCCCAGGGGCGGGATTCACTGTGGGGTGGCATGGCCCATCTGGGCTACTTGCACACTGCCAGGCTTGTGATGCTGGGGATCTGGCGTATTAGCTGTGGTGGGTAGGCAAGGTGCACGGGGGCAGGAGGGGCAGGCTTAGCTCGCTTCTCCTTAGGTGATCCACTTCAGGAGGGGCCCTGTGGCAGCGGGAGGGAGTCAGATCTGCTGCCGGAGGTTTGGCTCCACAGAAGCACAGAGTTGGGTGTTTGCGGGGAGCAAGCAAGTTCCCTGGCAGGAAATGGTTCCCTTTGGGATTTTGGCTGGGGAATGGGTGAGGGAGATGGCACTGGCGAGCGCCTTTGTTCCCTGCCAAGCTGAGCTCTGCCAACCAGTGGCTCAGCAACTCTCCCTCCCTTTGTCCTCCAGCCTTCCCGCTTTCCGAGCAGAGCTGTTAACTTATGACCTCCCAGACGCTAAGTCGCGCTTGCTGTCAGAACACAGTCCGTCAGGCCCCTCTGCTTTTGCAAGCCAGACTCGGGGGCTCTGCTTGGCCGGCGAGCTGCCCCTCCGCCCCGGCTCCCTCCCGCCAGTCCGTGGAGTGCGCACCGCCTCGCCGCCCTTCCTACCCTCTTCCGTGGGCCTCTCGTCTGCGCTTGGCTCCGGAGACTCCGTTCTGCTAATCCTCTGGCGGTTTTCTGGGTTATTTATTCAGGTGTAGGTGGAATCTAAGTGATCAGCAGGACACGCGGTGAGCCCAGCGTCCTCCTATGCCGCCATCTTCCGGTTTCTCCTCCATATATTATATATTTAATATATTATTAATTTATTATTAATATATTAAATATATTATAAATATATTATTAAATATATTATATATTATATATTATATATAATTGTACCTATATTATATATAATGTATATATACATATATACATGTATTTTATATATATATATATATATATATATAAATACACAAACACCAAACAATATTCTGAAAATTTAATTTATATTCTTTGATGGGCCCTTGGGTGGCTCAGCGGGTTGGATGTCCGACTTTGGCAAAGGTCTTGATCCCTGGTTCATGGGTTTGAGCCCCGTGTGGGGCTCTGCTCTGTCAGCATGGAGTCTGAAGCCTGCTTCAGATTCTGTGTATCCCTCCCCACACTCATTCTCTCTCTCTCTCAAAAATGAATAAACATTAAAAAAATTAATTTAAATTTTCTTTGAAATCAGTGATGCGGTGGGGAAGAGAGGTGGACATAGTTGCTCATTCAGACAGTGATGATTTTTTTTAAGTATTCTCATTGCCATTTTTTAGAAATCCCAGCATATGGTGCAGATAAAAAGCAGAGTAACATTGTCAGTTATATCACTTTTAAATTCTTACCACAATGAACCCCATTAATGACCCCTTTATACAGAGTTGTCGTCTCCTACTACCCTGTCTTACCTTAGGTAACAATATTAAAGACCCCAGTCTAGTGGCTTAAACAATAGAAATTTATTTCTCACAGTTCTGGAGACTGGGAAGTCCAAGATCAGAGTGCCAGTATTGTTGCGTTCTTGGTAAGAACCCTCTTCCCGACTTGCAGACATCTACCTTCTCGCTGTATTCCCACGTGGCAGAGAAAGGAAACTCTGGCATCTCTGCCTCTTCTGAGGATACTAACCCTATCATGGGGCCTCCACCCTCAGGTCCTCATCTAAACCCAATTGTCTCCAAAAGGCTTCATCTCCTGCTACTATCACATTTGGAGATAGGGTTTTAACATATGAACTTGGGGGGACACAAACGTAACACATCCCCACTTGGTACCCATTATGCTGACTCTCCATCCCATGTACTTCTATATATTCAATGTAACAATCATAATAAATAGCATGTGAAAATCTGGCTATAAATAATATATGGTCTGAGGTTAAGTTAGGATTTAACATTTTGTAAAACTGTTTTGTCTTAGCGCAGACTTTTTGTTTTGTTTTGTTTTGTTTTGTTTTTACTAATTCCGGATGTTTTTAAAGAATTGCATGCTCATTGATTTAGAGAATCATTGAAGTTTGCTGATAATTTGGGCAATGTATAGATTAAAGTCTGTCCTCTCACAGAGCAGATGCAAAGTTGAAAGAATTTTTTGTTTTGTTTTGTTTTGTTTTTATATTTTGAGAGAGAGACAGAGAGCAAGCTGCAGAGGGGCAGAGAGAGAGAGAGAGAGAGAGAGAGGGAAACACAGAATCTGAAGCAGGCTCCAGGCTCCAAGCTGTTAGGACAGGGCCTGATGTGGGGATCAATCCCATGAACTGTGAAACCACGATCTGAGTCGACGTTGGATGCTTAAACGACTGAGCCACCCAGGTTCCCCAAAAGAATATTTAAACTGCAGGAAGAACATATGTTATTCAAACCCATGAGAAATAAAATATTTACAATAAACATGACATATTTTACCGACCCATTAAAAGGATGTCTTCTAGACAATTCATTATTAGCCTTATCATCATTTCTTCTAATACTTGACATGACAAGACTGCATTATTTTAAATTCCGTTGTAATTCAAATTTGAGCTACTGTTGTTCTCCTCCTCCTCCTCTCCTCATCATCCTCCTCCTTTTACTTCTTCACACATAATGAAGACATATGAAGCAAACTTCTAGATATATTCCCTATAAAAATTAGAAAAAAATCAAGGTTATTAAAATTTAACACCGTTTTGGTCTCCATGCATGAAAAATTGAAATTGAAATAAAGGTGAACCCACTAGAAATTAACACACGGAAGGATTACTGTTTGTAGATGATATGTTTATAGACATTCAGAACCTAAGAAATGTACTATGAAATGCAAAACTAACGAGCATTTGCAAAATGATCTAAGATAGTCGGGGTTTTCCCGGCAAAAGTAATACCATAGTCAAAGGAACGAGATTTAGTGTGGTTCTGGAGAATCCATGTAGTTTGGTAAGGCTATAACAAAAGGTTTCTGAGTGAATATGATGAAGACAGAAAGCTGGAAATATTGTCAGGACATATCTTGAAGGCTTTCCATTCCACAGTAAGTAATTTGGATTATTATTACAGAGTAGTGGCTTGATCACAATTCCATTTTAGAAGTTTCTTGTTTAAAAAAGAAGGGCAATGCACAGTAGAAATTAAATAGCTCTGGTTAAACAGAAGGGAGGGAACACATTTAAAAAACTGGCATAGGGAGTCCTGGGTGGCTCCGTCAGTTAAGTGTTTGACTCTTGATTTTGGCTCAGGTCATGATTTCATGCTTCATGAACACAGAGCCTGCTTGGGATTCTCTCTCTCCCTCTCACTCTGCCCCTCCCTCAACTCACACTCTCTGTCTCTTTCTCAAAATAAATAAATAAACTTTAAAAAATAAAAGAAAACTGGCATGAAAGATTAGCTAATAGAAATGAAAATAGAAACTAATATAACACTAATATTCATGACAGAATTTATAAATAGTGAATAATAAATTTAATAAAAAGACAGCTATGTACAAATAAAACTATAAATCACACTGAATAATATAAACATCTTATAAGCTGTTCCAATGACAATGTTCTTATAAGAAAGTTAATGTGAAAATATCAGCATTTATAAATTTAAAGAAATATAATTTATGCAAATGTAATTAGATTACCAACAGACATTTTAAATAGACTACAATGAGAATTGGTTTATTTATTTATTTATTTATTTATTTTTAATACGAAATTTATTGCCAAATTGGTTTCCATACAACACCCAGTGCTCATCCCAACAGGTGCCCTCCTCAATACCCATCACCCACCCTCCCTTCCCTCCCACTCCCCATCAACCCTCAGTTTGTTCTCAGTTTTTAAGAGTCACTTATGGTTTGGCTCCCTCCCTCTCTAACTTTTTTTTTTCCTTCCCCTCCTCCATGGTCATCTGTTAAGTTTCTCAGGATCCACATAAGAGTGAAAACATATGTTATCTGTCTTTCTCTGTATGGCTTATTTCACTTAGCCATAACACTCTCCAGTTCCATCCACGTTGCCATATTTCATTCTTTCTCATTGTCACATAGTATTCCATTGTGTATATTGTTTTTAAAATGTAAAAAATTAAAAATAAAAAAGGAGGAATGGGGACAGGTACTTGCTTGACAGGATAATAGAATGTGTATTAACAA
This sequence comes from Prionailurus bengalensis, assembly GCF_016509475.1. Taxonomy (NCBI): domain Eukaryota; kingdom Metazoa; phylum Chordata; class Mammalia; order Carnivora; family Felidae; genus Prionailurus; species Prionailurus bengalensis. Next base: position 146,290,241 of record NC_057345.1, read on the forward strand.
AAATGTATTGCATTGGCATAAGCATATATGGTGGAGAGTTCTAGTTGTCCACAAAAATCCTTTCTTCCTTCCTCCTGTGGTAATAAATTTATATAGGCGGACACATGGCTTCCAACCCAAGTTACATTTCACAGCTTCCCTTGCAAATCAATTTAGCTATGTGGCTATAAGTTCTCACCAATGAAACATTAGCAAAATTCAGTGCTCCATCTCTCCATAAGGTACATAATATAGCCAAGCATGCTTTCCCATATTCAGAATTCTTGTTTTCACCCTTGGACAGGGCAGCAATCTAGTTTATATGTGGACAAAGGAATGATGTGATCCTGAGTAACCAGAACCATCTCCCATACTGAACCAGATTATTCATATGGAAATTGTTATTATATGTGTTGTCAAAGCAAGCTCTTCGTATGGAAATGTTTATGTTAAATGAAGGCAAACTTCTTTTTTTTTTGCTACAATTTTTTGGGGTGTATTGTTTCAGCAGCCTAGGTTTACCATAACCAGACAAATTGATCAGTCAGAAGAACCCAGAGTTTCCAGAAATATATTACTGTCTCAGCTCAGGCTTCTATAACAAAATTCTATAGACTAACAGAAGTGTATTTCTCATAATTATGAAGGTTGGGAAATACACGATCAAGGTGCCAGCAGATGTATTTCTTGATGAGAACTTGCTTCCTAGCTTGTAGACAACAACCTTCTCATTGTGTGCTCAGATGACCTTTCTTCCATGGGTGTAGGTGGAGAGAATGAGAGATTTCTCTCTTCTTCCTCTTATAAGGGCCTTAATCTTGTAATGTGCATCCTACCTTCATGACTTAATCTGAACCTAGTTACCCACCAAAGGCCCCTTTCCAAGTAACATCAAACTGGGAGTTAGAGCTTCTAAATATGAATTTTGAGGGACACAAATATCCAGTCCATAACAACATCTGGGACCTAAAAATAAAAATAAGTCTGTACTCAATGAGGAGGAAAAAAAGATGGTTTGATCAGTAAGTGATGCCAGTATAAAAGGCTATCCAAGTGGCAGAAAATAAATATGGACCACTACTTTATACCCAAAACTGAAAAACAAGACAATAAAAATCATAGATGATTAGGAGAAAAATGGAGTCTGGGGAGAAACTGTGTTTGATCTGACTTAATAATAGCAAAGACAGTTTTGAATATTATCAAAGTAGATACATGTCAAAAGTGCATAAAGTAGTAAAAAAATGATATTTTGGCATTTTTTTCTTTTGTCTGAGATTTAAAAAAAATTGAAATATAATTGACTACTATAAGTATTCTACAACATGGCATAAATTAAAGATCAAAGATATACATATACAGAGACTTGGCTTGAAAAACTAAAGAGTACACTATGTGTATTAGTGAGGATAAACAATGATCAACAGTGACTCTATAAGAAGAAAAATAGAAAGAGAACAAAAATCATTCAAAGCAGTCTTCAAAGACAATCCCAAGGACTTTAGAGAAATGTTTCTAGACTTTTGTTTGTTTGTGTGTTTGTTTTGTTTTGTTTCATTTTGGTTTTGAGTAGCTATATTTTGTACTGAGAAAGATAACAAAATAGCATGCATGTGATTTAAAACCAACCAAGCACTGATAAAAATATATATCACTGCAGTTGTGATTTCACATCAAACCTAAACAGTAAGAACTGGGCACGTATTTATTTTTCACATCATGTGCTAAGCCTGGCAGAGGAGAACACCCTTTCCACCAGAGCTTCAAAGGAAAAATGAGAGTGCTGGTAGAGCGGACTCAGCCAGCAGGCTCACCCTGCCCCTGCAGAGCATAAGAAGGGAAGAGGCTGTGATGTGCATCTCTGGCATGTCTCCTCTGCCCTCTCCTGGGCCACTAGGGTGGACCCTGATCAGCATCTCCTTAGTAGCAGTGAGCGGAGGGAGAAGGGTGGAGAAACTCCTGGAGCTGTATAGACAAAATGGATCCTCCTTCCTCTCCGCCCCCCCCCCCCTCCCCGCAGCAACTCCTTTCCTTTCCTTTTTCCTTTTGTAAATGTCGATCCAAAACTAGCAGCACTCCTTTCCTGCCCCGCAAGTCCCCAGACAGGAGTCTGCGGGCACCAAATCCTGAGCTGAGTAACAGCACAGGCCGAGGACTCCCCTTTAGCTCTGAGATGCAGCGGTTGTTTGTTTCAGTAAGTTGACATTAAATCCACCAAAAAAAGAGCAGCGCCACTCAAAAACCAGGGGGCTGAACCAGCTGGGCCTAAATCTTTAGGATGGACAAGAGTCAGGCTTCTGAGTCACAAAAAGTCTTGAGACAACTGGCCAGGCAATTTTTGCTGGATGGAGCCCCCCACAATGAGGGTCCCCATTCTGTTTGTCCCATACTCTAATGATCCCAGCCCAATATGGCATTTCACCATCACCCCATCAGTACTACATTGATAGAGCAAATTTCAGTCTTTATCATCCTACATTGAGAATATATTCAAAATTCAACCATTTTTTCTTCTCTTTCTACCTCACTCTGGGATATGATAACATATGTGCCGTAGTGTTTTGCAAATATTAAGTTGGGTATTTGAGCTAGGATTAGGAGAAAAGGATGGGGATTAAAGTGTAGAAGGAAGTAAAGTCAATACAAAGACATTTTATTGAATTGCTTATTGCTGCAGATAAATGGTGGCTTGATCATACAATATGATCTAAGGAAGCCATGAAATGCATTTCAGAACATCTTTCTGGGGAAATCCTGTCCTGATAGGTCAAAGGTATGAATTCCCTACACTTAATACTACACAAGGTATGAATTCCCTACACTTAATAGTTGCACATGTGTGAGCAACAAGTGAGTTCTCAAGATATACTCTTCCATAGGACAGAAAATGGAAACCACATGGTCCAAGCCTGAGCTAAGAAGCTGATAAGTAGCTTCTGTATGAAATTGGTTGGTTGACTTCCTCTAAAAACCAAGCTGGTTTTTACACAGGTCACTGGAATAAGAAGGCATCGAGGTTGAGATCCTCTGGAGTGATACACAAAGGGTGTCTGGTACATCCACTTAGGAACTCCATGAAGTCCAATCTATCACTGTCCCCAAAGTGGTGGTCTACTGCAATATCTTAAAATAATTTAAGGAAAAATAGTTTGTAAGATAAATTGCAGTTCTTGCTATTGTAGCCTTTACTAAGGTAATAATATGCATGTAGAATCCACTTTATCTGACCCATTCTAGATTTTTTTCACCTTCAGCCAGGATTTAGGCAGTTTTCTTGACTGATTGCTGGATCTAATCCAGATTTTATCCAGCAACTTTTGAATCTTCTCTTGCCCTGTCTTTCTCAAGTCATGTTTGTTTGTTTCCATTATATAATGAGGTGTATGTGTATATATATATCATATATATATCACATATATGATATATATTATATATCATATGATATATATATCATATATATGATATATATGATATATGATATATATAATATATTATATATATTATATATATGATATATTATATATATAATATATATATATGTATATATATATAAATTCTGGACTAGTTAAATGAATCACTAGAAGTGATGGTGAGAGAGACCAAACTTACCCCTATCCTTTGTGTCCTGGGCTTCTCTATTCTAACTATTGGGAATACAACAAAGTATGTAAGCTCTTGGCTTAATGCATATGTCACCTCCTGGAACAAAGTACCTAATCTCAGCAGTGTTGGCACCAAGTTGACCCTTTAGTTGAGCTTTTAACAGGTGATTTTACTATTTTGTCAGGCTGGGTGTTTCTGGGAAATGAGATAGACAATATGAGAGTTCTTGGATCATGGTTCTGTGAGAAGTGCTATAGTAATGGTGGAAGAACCCTAATTCTTTGTATACAGGTGTCAGTCAGTCCTGGTCAGGACACATTATTGCCTCTTCTAGGTGGAAAAGATTAAATATAATCAATGTCTACACAATAGTTTGATAGTTTCTGTTGAGGTATATTGGCATATTGAGAGCTCAGCATCACTGCCTATTATTGGCAATGAGAGTAACTAGCTAACCCTTTTTGAGAAAGAGCTCGTACATAGTCTCTATCCTTGATACCATGGCCACTGTATCCTTTAACTTGTTATACCGGTATATTAACCTATTATGCCAGTATATACCAGTATATTATTCAAGTGTCACAACAACCAAGTTACTAAATGCCTCACTTAAAGCCTGCTGTACATTCCAATCAAGCATGGGTTATTTGGATACTTCCCCAGGCAAGGGTTATCACCATTTTACTTCTCTTTATCTGTGAGCTGGGCAATGATGGCAGAAATGCAGAAGAGATAAGAAAGAGTGAAATGCAAAAGAAAAATAGGTTCTTCTCAAGGCACCTGGGTGGTTCAGTTGGTTAAGCGTCCCACTTTAGCTCAGGTCACGATCTCACAGTTTGTGCGTTCGAGCCCTGCGGCAGGCTCTGTGCTGACAGCCCTGAGACTGCTTCAGACTCTGCGTCTCCCTCTCTCTCCATTCTTTCCCCCTCGCACTCTCTCTCTCAAAAATAAATAAAGGTTAGAAATTTAAAAAAAGAAAAAGAAAAATAGTTTTTCAAAACCAAAGAGGTATGATATATCCCCTTGTTTATTTACATATATATCTATATATGTAATATATATGTGCACATATATATATAGCAAATATAACATGAGAAAGAATTATGTATACTGACTTGTAAAATTGTTTATATTATATTAAGTGAAAATAGAAGATTTCAAAGTGATGTGTATTGTATGATTCTGTATGGGTGAAAAAAACACAATATATATTTGTATAAAGAAGGGGGTTGAAGAATACTCAAGATGCAAATTTTTATATTGATTCCTCTTGGTTGTGGGACTGGAGAAATGCAGGGGAGTTAGGGAGAAGAAGATGGTAATTTTGTCTTATACATCTTACCCTGAAATCATTTACTATTGGTTATTCATTTACTATGATAAAGCCAAAAAAGAAAAAGTTAAATATAAATGTATGAGATGTAATGTGGAAAGCAAGTATAGCAAAATATTGGTTTTATTAGATTGAGTAAATGTTTCGGTTGCCTTCTCCAAATTTAAGAGAATGTTCAAAATAAAAGACTTTTATAACTTTAAAATACAAAACAATAATGGCAAACTAATCAGCTGTTAATGTTGGTCACAGGTCATGATGTATTTTACACATTTATATTATCTAAGTTTTAATTCTCACTGAAAGATTAGCAGCATCTTTTGAGCTAAAGATCTAAATGGAAATCATTCAGACACACAGTTCACTATGGGATTTGGAAGGACCTTTGCAATAATTTTTAAAGCTATGTTCTTATTCTGTAATCTATTTTGTGAGCTCTGTTGAGAACAACCGCCCCTGTAGCCACTCAAGAGAAGCAGAGTTCAGGTAATCTCATCGTTTGTTCTGCCCCAAAGTGCTTAACCCTCTCTCCTTTCTGTGCACACATTCCAATCAGCACAAAGGCACCTTTCATTACTTCCTAAAACACCACAACATCAGAATCTTTCGGATTTTTAGATGACCCTAAGATCATCATAAAGGGACTTTGAGACATCTGACAAAGCTGTCTCACAAAAATACTAATTGGATGGAGACACTGGGCTTCTAAACTTAAGCTCTATGTGTATTTAAGGTTGATCGAGATTAAAGTGGAAAGAAAAGAGAAAGAAACTAATCTGTTTTCATTCACTCATTTCTAGAACTCCTAGAGAGAAATTATTTAAACATGAGCTTCTGAAGTTCTGGTGGCCTTCTTTTTTTTTTATGTTTTTTTTTTCCTTTTTTTTTCAATGTTTATTTATTTTTGGGACAGAAAGAGACAGAGCATGAACGGGGGAGGGGCAGAGAGAGAGGGAGACACAGAATCGGAAACAGGCTCCAGGCTCTGAGCCATCAGCCCAGAGCCTGACGCGGGGCTCGAACTCCGGGACCGCGAGATCGTGACCTGGCTGAAGTCGGACGCTCAACCGACTGCGCCACCCAGGCGCCCCTCTGGTGGCCTTCTTGATTTGCTCCCTGTCTTAGCATTTTCTGATGATAGTGCAGTAAAAAAAATAACATCTCTCAGATACCTTGCTGGATGCTCTAAGGGCACAGGAAGGTGAAAATTAGAGAAAATATTAATGTATACACACTCAAACACACACACACACACACACACACACACACACACACACATACAGAACACAGGAGGAGGGAACAAAAGGAATGAAGGAGGAAAGGAAGGGGAAAAAGTGGGAAAGAAGGAAGGAAGGAGGACAGAAGAGAGAAAGAGAGAGAGAGAGTGAGAGAGCACAAGAGAACAAGGAGACAGAAATCAGTCTCGTGAAGGAAGAATAGAAAAGGAGGAGAAAACACAGTCACCAGAGTAGATGTCATACTTGTCTCAAATAACTATGTGAAAAAAAAAATACATAACTGTATAAAAAAAAAATTATCAGCTGAAGCAATGTACCAGATTGACAGTACTGGCTAAAATAGTTAGATGGCATATCTTTGAATAATACAGACAGAGGTGAAAGGAAATGAGTGAAAAGAGGAGATTCAGTTCTGGGAGGATACAAAAAAAGTGCGTGATTAAGGCCCTCGATTTAGTTTTAGTATTGACAACCGGGAAAGGTGCAGTATTCCCATCTAGTAGGCACTCAAAACATGCTACTGCCTACCTTCTCATTAGGTGTCACATCTCCTACAGAATTCTTTGTGAGATTATTTACCTCCTAAACCCTTAGAAGACACAACAGGCTATCTGAGAGATATATTCCTGCATTATTACCACAAAAAAAATTAAAGTAGGGAGCAAATCCTGAATAGAGTAATCTCAGAATTCATTAAGACATATTTTTCTCGGTACCTATCCCTTATGTAATTACTGGTTCAATATCACTGTATTCAAATTACGTACTAAATATAATGTTTTAGATAGCAGTGAGAAAAGAAGAGAAAGGGAGAGATTGAGAAAGAATGTGTGCACTCACAAGTCTTTTAAATCAAATTATTTCTCCAAAATAATTTTAAAAGGAAATTATTAAATTATATTACATAAAATATTTAATTTATATCTACCTATGAAAATTAGAAAACTTATTTAACTGATTTTGAGTTATATTGCTATGGATATTTATGGTTTTTGTCATAGAATTACATTTTCCATTAAGATCTTCATCAGGATTATATGCTGACAATTGGTTTACTCAGAAATATTCTATGAGGCAAATATTTTTACTATAAACTTTACATATTCATATCAAACATTTCTCTATGAATGCTTAAATAGGCAACTTTTATATAAAGTTTGCTCATATTTAGTCACCCATATCTCAGTTTTCTACATAAGTTACAAAGGCATACATTTTAGTTTCAAATGACTTTTACCTCTCCACTTTTTTAATAGAATCAACAACACAGCATTGTGCCATAACATAAAGTGTAATTCTAAGGCTAGTACTATGTTATATTTCACAGTCAGAGACAGGAAAACTTAACCATTACCTGCATTTATGTAATATAATATAAAATCTTTGTTGAAATCTATCTCACCAACTCCACTATTTCAAGTATTCATAACAAGCTAATGCTTTCACACACGTTTGCTATTTCTCCCTTGTGTCTATAGTTTCCATTGTCTTCCTCTGCTTCCAATTCCTCATTCTTTACAAATTAATTAATTTTGCCTATTATGCATGAAATTGATTTTTTTTCAATATTAGAAAAGGTAGGCCCCAAGTATCAGAACGGATACCATGATAAGGACCTCTAAAAATCCTCTCTTCCATAAAAACCGTGAGAACGCTTGGCAAAAACGAGCTTTTGCAGACCTCTGGAAATTAATCAGACTTGCAAAAATCCAGGGACCATTTCCAGGAACCTTGTGGACAGGTATGGAGGAAAAGGTTTTTGCTGATCCAATGGCTGCATACCAGATATCAGGGAATGTGCTGATTTGCTCGGGCAATGAAACGTCATCTGGGAGAGTAGCTGCAGTTGAAGGCAGCACCCAGTTAAGTTTATGATAAGCCACTGTCCCATCTTTTCTCCAGGTCCCATCTGTCTTCTGCACAGGCAAAATAGACAAGTTGAATGGGGTTGTAGCAGGAATTACAAGCCTTGAATCTTTTAAGTCCTTGATGGTGGAACTAATCTCTGCAATCACTGTGGATATTGATACTGCCTTTGGTTCACTACTTTCCTGGGTAGAGGTGTTTCTAACAGCTTCCACATGGCCTTTCACACCATAATATCCCTTATTCCATAGGTCAGGAAACCAAGGTGGGGATTCTGCCAGCTGCTAAGTATGCCTGCTCCAATTAAACATTCTGGAATTGGAAAAATAACCACAGGTTGAACCAACCCATTGTGAAACAGACTTGACCTCCATAAGTTCCCCCGCCTCCCTCCCAATTCTGACTGGAGGGCCACAGGGACATTTTGGTCCTCCTGGAATTAGTGTTAGTTCAGAGCCAGTGTCCAATCATCTCTGAAAAGTCTGATTATTTTTTCCCCACAGTATAGTTACCCTGGTAAAAGGCAGTAGTGCCCTTTGAGGAAGGCTGGGAGAAAGACTAACCATGTAAATTTTGAACAGTAAACAGTAGTCCTTCGTTAAAGGGACCCAGGATCCCCTTCGTTCAGAGGGTTCTGGATCTGTAAACTGGCTCAAATCTAGGAACTGACTGAGAGGCTGTGATTCTCTGTTTGTATGGTTCAGGTTAGAATGCAAAGCTATAGCAATCAATACAGTGTTGTACTAGCATAAAGATCAATATATAGATCAATGAAACTGAATTGAGAGTCCAGAAAGAAACCCATGATAATGGTCAATTTACTTTCAACACGGTAACAAGACAGTTCAATGGTAGAGAATCATCTTCCCAACAAATGATGCTAAGACACCTTGATATCCATATAAGAAAGAATGAAGTCAGACAAATATTTCATATTTAATTTTGTTATATACAAAATTAACTTAAAAAGGGTCAAGCACCTAAATGTAACAGCTAATCTATAAAATTTTTAGAAGAAAAATTAGACGTAAATCTTAGTGATCTTCGATTAGGCAATGATTTGTTAGATGTCTCACTGAAAGTACAAGTCATAACAAGAAACAGACCAGTGGAATTGACGTATTTACATTATATATTTGGGACTTGCATTCTGAATATATAAACTCTTACATCTTAACAATAAAAGAAAAATAACTCTTTCGGTTTGGCAAACAGTTCTCTTACCTTCATGCATATTCATTTTCTTTGCTTTAATATACCAAATTAAATATACCAATTAAAAAATGAGCAAAGGATATAAATGGATACTTCTCCAATGAAGATATACATACAGTCAGTAGGCACATGAAGAGATGCTCAATATTATTAGTCATTAGGGAAATTAAAAATGCAAAGCCACAATGAGATTCTATTCCACACCCACTGGGCTAGCTAAAATGAAAAAGATGGGCATTAGCAAGTGTAACCAGGATGTGGAGAAACTGAAACCCTTACACATTGCTGTTGGGAATGTAAAATGTTATAGCCACTTTAGAAAATAGTGTAGCAGTTCGTCAAGAAGTTAAACATTCAGTTACCATATATCTCAGCAATTTTACTCCTTGGTATATACCTAAGATATTTAAATATATGTCCACACAAATACTTGTACACCAATGTTCAAGACAACGTGATTAGTAATAACCACAAAATGGAAATAGCCCAAATGTCCATCTATTAATTAATGAATATCAAAATATGGCATATTCATACAATGGATATCATGCAGCAAAACAAGGAATGAATTACTATTATATGCTATAATTTGCAAGAACCTTGAAAATCTGCAAAGTGAAAGATAAAAAAAAAGACACATATAACACGATTTCATTTATCTAAAATTCAGAATAGACAACTCTATAGAAACAGAAAGGAGATTATTGGTTGCCAGAGAATAGAGATAGGGAGGAATTGAACATGATGCTGAGGGGTATGAGGTTTCTTTTTGGGGTGATGGAAATGTTTTAGAATTAGACAGTGGTGATTTTTGCACATTTGAGGATATATTGAATTATATACTTCAAAAAGTGATTGTTGGGGGCACCTGGGTGGCTCAGTCGGTTGAGTGTCCGACTTCGGCTCAGGTCATGATCTCATGGTTTGTGGGCTCGAGCTCCACATCGGGCTCTGTGCTGGCAGCTCAGAACCTGGAGTCTGCTTCAGATTCTGTGCCTCGTTCTCTTTCTGCCCTCCCCTGCTCTTGCTCTGTCTCTCTCTCTCCCTGTTAAAAGTAAATAAACATTAAAAAAATTGTAAGTGATTTTTGTAGTATAAAAAATATATCTCAAAAAAAAATCTATAATAAGCCTCTTAAGTTAAATTCCACTAATGGTTCCCTTACCTTAAGGCAAGGTAAAACCTTTATCATTTCCCATATAATTTAGTTTAATTATGTAACATTTATGATTATTGGTAGGAAAAAATATTAATATGTGCTTTCTCTTTCGGTTTGGCAAACAGTTCTCTTACCTTCATGCACATTCATTTTCTTTGCTTTAATATACCAAATACTGACTCTGAGCTACACGGTAACTCTTGAAACTTTAGAAAGCTTTAGCTCAGGTAATGGATAATTACGATGTTGTGGTGTATTAATCATTCCTGGCAATATATCCTTTATAAAATGGACACTGTTTGGAATAACTGCTAGAATTTTAGGACATGCTTCTTGGTATTCCTTATTTCTGGCCTCTGTACTACATAACAAAAAAAGTCTTTAGTATTGTGCAGTTTAACTATAGCGCCCTCTTTTCCTGCAGTGTCTGATACAAATTACCCCCAATTGAAACAAGTTAATATAAAATTTTACCTCTGATTTCCTTTAGTATTATTGGATTCAACATACCACTTTTCTGATACATCCTTTATTAAACACAATGAGGTCTGAAATAAATATTTGGTTTCTCATGTTTTTAAAGTTTGTATAAATGCCATTATTCTATATTCTTCACCAAACACTATGTTTGGGAGATTGATTCATGCTGCTGTATACAGCTCCTGTTCAATTATGATTATGATTATGGTTATTATTTATTTATTTGAGTACGGTTGATACACAATGTTATATTAGTTTCAGATGTTCTACTGAAATTAGTGTTTTTTTGTGTTTGGTCAAGTGTTCTTTATTTTTAACATCTTCTTTATTTTTATCTCACTTTCAAAATCAAGATTTGAGAATAAAAACTTTCCACCAGATGACTTTCTTTTTTTTAGAGAGAGAGAGAAAGGGAGAGAACAACCATGAGCAGGGAAGTGGCAGAGAGAGAGAGAGAATCTTAAGCAGGCTCCACGCTCAGCATGGAATCTGACTTGGGGCTTAATCTCAAGACCACAAGATCATGACCTGAGCTGAAATCAAGAGTCAGATGCTTAACTGACTAAGCCTCCCAAGTGTACCTACCACCAGATGAAATTTTACTTAAAAAGTGTTCACATGTAACAGTCATGTTGGTGTCTATGCTGATTTCCTCTATTTGTTAACATTTTCACATATTGGTGTCTTCCTATGTTAGAAAATAGACTTAGGAATCAGCCACATCTCAGTTCAAGATCTGCTTTATTCTTTTGACTACATCCTATTCACCTTATTGGTGATGAAGAAATTCCCATCCTAGGGTTATGAGAGTGGCTGAGAATATGGCACCCAATACTGTATGGGTGAGATCTATAGAAGTTTTTTGGTCACATATACTCCCAGTGTATATGTGTGTGTGTGTGTGTGTGTGTGTGTGTGTGTGTGTGTGTATGATATACATATATATACACACCCATATATGATTAACTACTGCACTGGAGACATTCTCATTAAAACCTGGATTAAGACTGAAATGGGCTTTATATTGCCCAGCTTTGCTGTGGAAACAACTTCCAAATTTCAGTGGCTTCAAATTGCAAAAGTTTATTTCTTGTTTCACAGGAGTTGGTGTTTGGCTTGGATCTGCTCTGCTTGGGTCTCTCATTCACGTACTTTCTTTGTTATGAAGTAACAGCCCAATCTGAGACATGCGGTTCACACAGAGGAAAAGAAAAGAGAAAATGAGCTATTGAAACCACAAGAAGGCTCTTAAATATTGTGCTGTGAATTGGCATGCAGTCATTTCCACACTTATTCCATTAGCGAAAGTGAGTTATATAACCAAGCATGATCATAGCGTCATCATAGAAAGTACATTCATAGAAAGTACACTCTTTTACACAAATAAGTCCATATCATGAACAAGGATATACACTCTTCTTATAGGGTTATAATTGTGAAAACTAACTCAGTCTACCATGTTCCACATGCTTGATTACAAATATTTATGTCTCTTCTTTCTTTGCACAAAGTATATTTGCTTGCTAACAAAGGATCGGTTTTCAGGTGTGCCAAGGAACACTTAAAAATTCTCATCAAATCACAACACCAGACTCAAAATTTCAAGATCATCTCTGCTTCAGGTCTTAATATGGTTTTTCTTGATAGAGAAATCTATGAAATAAAGAATAAGTGTTTTACTCCAACATATATGACATATGCTACTGGAACAGCACAGTATAACTTCAAAAGTCCCATTGGGAGAGGGAAGGGAAGGATGACTAAAAAGTTTGGGGCCAACATACTGAACTCCCATGGGATGGAGAAAGGAAAGGACTGCTTTTCTGAAGAGGTGGAAATATTCCTTGATTAAATCCCTGGATTTCCGTTGCAGACATTTTTTCCATAGTCTACCATGCTTCATTGCATTTGGCTTAGGGTTTGGAGGGTCTATTTTTGTATTACTTAGCCACATCTGTGTCAGCTTTTAGTAAATATTTTCTTGTGGGAGTTAAGCAATTTTTCACTGTGTTTTATGCCTATAGAAACTTGGGGACTCAAAGTTTATCTTATGTCTCAAAAGTCTTAGACTCATTTAATGCTATCTAGAAGTTCTTTTGTCAGTAAAACTTCCTAAAACATGTAGTTAGGTTTTTGCTTCCAGTCAGCATCATGCACCAATAGCCATCCTCACACAAGTTTGCTGTTGTTTTTTTTAAGTTATATTATTTTCTTTTTTTTTTAATTTACATCCAAGTTAGTTAGCATATAGTGCAATAATGATTTCAGAAGTAGAATCCAGTGATTCATATGCTTCGTATAATGTCCACTGCTCATCCCAAGTGTCTTTCTTAATGCCTCTTGCCCATTTAGCCCATTCCCCCACCACAACCCCTCCAGCAACCCTCAGTGGTTCTCTATATTTAAGAAGCTCTACTGTTTTGTCTCCCTCCCTGTTTTATTATTTTTGTTTCCCTTCCCTTATATTCATCTGTTTTGTATTTTGAATTCCACACATGAATGAAGTCATATGATATTTGTCTTTAACTAAGTAATTTTGCTTAGCATAATTCCATCTGCATTGTTGCAAATGGCAAGATTTCATTCTTTTTGATTGTCGAGTAATATGCCATTGTGTGTGTGTGTGTGTGTGTGTGTGTGTACACCACATCTTCTTTATCCATTCATTAGTCAATAGACATTTAGGCTCTTTCAATACCATGGCTATTGTCGATAGCACTGCTATAAACGTTGGGGTGCATGTGCCCCTTCGAAACAGCATATCTGCATCCCTTGGATAAATATCTAGTAGTGCAATTGCTGGGTCGTAGGGTAGTTCTATTTTTAGTTTTTTGAGGAACTTCCATACTATTTTCCAGAGTGGCTGCACCAGTTTGCATTCCCACCAACAATGCAAAAGAGATCCTATTTCTTCACATCCTCGCCAACATCTGTCACTGCCTGAGTTGTCAATGTTAGCCATTCTGACAGTTAGGAGATGGTATCTCATTGTGGTCTTGATTTGTATTTTCTGGATGCTGAGTGATGTTCAGCATCTTCTCATGTGTCTGTTAGTCATCTGGATGTCTTCTTTGGAAAAGGGTCTATTCATGTACTTTGCCCATTTCTTCACTGGATTATTTGTTTTTTGGGTGTTGAGTTTGATTAGTTCTTTATAGATTTGGATGCTAACCTATTAGCTGATATGTCATTTGCAAATATCTTCTCCCATTCTGTCAGTTGCCTCTTAGTTTTGCTGATTGTTTCCTTCGCTGTGCAGAAGCTTATCTTGATGGGGTCCCAATAGTTCATTTTTGCTTTTGTTTCTCTTGCCTCTGGAGACATGTTGAAAAAGAAGTTGCTGTGGCTGACGTCAAAGAGGTTTTTGCCTCCTTTCTCCTCGAGGATTTTGATGGCTTCCTGTCTTACGTTTAGGTCTTTCATCCATTTGGAGTATATTTTTGTGTGTGGCATAAAAAAATGGTCCAAATTCACTCTTCTGCATGTTGCTGTCCAGTTTTCCCAACACCATTTGCTAAAGATATTGCCCTTATTCCATTGGATATTCTTTCCTACTTTGTCAAAGATCAGTTGGCCATACATTTCTGGGTTCTCCATTCTGTTCCATTGATCTGAGTGTCTGTTTTTGTGCCAGTACCATACTGCCTTGATGATTTCAGCTTTGTAATACATCTTAAAGTCCAGAATTGTGATACATCCAGCCTTGGGTTTCTTTTCAAGGATTGCTTTGGCTATTCGGGGTCTTTTCTGGTTCCATACAAATTTTAGGATTGCTCTAGTTCTGTGAAGAATGCTGGTGTTATTTTGATAGGAATTACATTGAACATGTTGATTGCTTTGGGTAGTATCAACATTTTAACTGTATTTGTTCTTCCAATCCATGAGCATGGAATATTTTTTCCATTTCTTTTGTGTCTTCTTCAATTTCATAAGCTTCCTATAGTTTTCACTGTATAGATTTTTCACCTCTTTGGTTAGGTTTATTCCTAGGTATTTTATGGGTTTTGGTGCAATTGCAAATGGGATTGATTCCTTGATTTCTCTTTTTGCTGATTCATTACTGGTGTATAGAAATGCAACCAATTTCTGAGCATTGATTTTATATCCTGCGACCTTGCTTAATTCATGGATCAGTTCTCGCAGTTTTTTGGCGGAATTTTTTTGGGTTTTCCACGTAGAGTATCATGTCATCTGTGAAGAGTGAGTGTTTGACTTCCTCCTTGATGATTTGGATGCCTTTCATTTCTCTGTGTTGTCTGATTGCTGAGGCTAGGACTTCCAACACTATGTTGAATAGCAGTGGTGAGAGTGGACATTCTTGTTGTGGTCCTGACCTTAATGGAAAGCTCTCAGTTTTTACCTTTTGAGGATGATATTAGTGGTGTGTCTTTGCTACATGGCTTGTACAATCCTTCTATCCTTACTTTCTTGAGGGTTTTTATCAAGAAAAGGTGCTGTGTTTTGTCAAGTGCTTTTTCTGCATCTATTGAGAGGATGGTTTGGTTCTTATTCTTTCTTTTATTAATGTGATGTATCACATTGATTGATTTGCAGATGTTGAAACAACACTGCATCCCAGGTTTAAGTCCCACTTGATTATGGTGAATAATTCTTTAAATGTTGGATACGGTTGGTTAGTATCTTGTTGAGAATTTTTGCATCATGTTCGTCGGGGAAATTGGTCTATAGTTCTCCTTTTTAGTGGGGTCTTTGTCTGATTTTGGAATCAAGGTAATGCTGACCTAATAGAATGAGTTTGGATGCTTTCCTTCCATTTCTATTTTTTTTTTTTTGGAAACTCTTCAAAAGGAATGGTGTTAATTCTTCTTTCAATGCTTGGTGGAATTGCCCTGGAAAGCCATCTGTCTTGGACTCTTATTTTTTGGGAGATTTTTGATTACTAATTCAATTTCTTTACTAGTTATAGTTCTGTTCCAAATTTTCTATTTATTCCTTCTTTACTTTTGGTAGTTTTATATGTTTCTAGGAATTTGTCCATTTCTTCTAGATTGCCCAATTTATTGACATGTAATTGCTCATGATAGTCTCTTATTTTTGCTTGTATTTCTGAAGTGTTCGCAATGGTCTCTCCTCTTTCATTCTTGATTTTATTTATCGGGGTTCTTTCCTTTTCTTTTTTAGCAGTCTGGCTAGGTGGTTAGCAATTTTATTAATTCTTTCAAAAAACCAGCTCCTGGTTTCATTGATCTATTCATTGATCTGATAAATATATATCAGATATAAATCACTGATTTAAAAAAAATTTTTTTTTAATTTTTTTTTTAACATTTATTTATTTTTGAGACAGAGAGAGACAGAGCATGAACGGGGGAGGGGCAGAGAGAGAGGGAGACACAGAATCGGAAACAAGCTCCAGGCTCTGAGCCATCAGCCCAGAGCCCGACACGGGGCTCGAACTCACAGACCGCGAGATCGTGACCTGGCTGAAGTCGGACGCTTAACCGACTGCGCCACCCAGGCGCCCCTAAAAAATTTTTTAATGGTTATTTATTTTTGACAAAGCGAGAGAGAGAGACAGAGCATAAGTGGGGGAGGGGCAGAGAGAGAGGGAAACATAGAATCCAAAGCAGGCTCCAGGCTTTGAGCTGTCAGCACAGAGCCTGATGTGGGGCTTGAACCCATGAACCATGAGATCATGACCTGAGCCAAAGTCAGACGCTTAACTGACTGAGCCTCCTAGGTGACCCCCCCTTTTTTTGTCTTTTCTCCCCTCACAGAAAATTCCTTAAAATTTTTTTCAGGGCTGGTTTAATGATCACGAGCTCCTTTAGTTTTTGTTTGTCTAGGAAACTCTTAATCTCTCCTTCTATTTTGAATGACAGCCTTGCTGGATAAAGAATTCTTGACTGCATATTTTTCCATTCAGAAGATTGAATATATCCTGTAACTCCTTTCTAGCCTGCCAAGTTTCTATGGATTGGTCTGCCATGAACTTGACCTGTCTTCCCTTATAGGTTAAGGACTTTTTTTCCCTTGCTGATTTCATGATTCATTCCTTGTCTGTGTATTTTGTGAATTTGACTATGATATGCCTTGTGGGTGGTCAGTTTTTATTGAATCTAATGGAGTTCTCTTTGCTTCTAGGACTTTGATGTCTGTGTCTTTCTCCAGATTAGGAAATTTTTCCACTATAATTGGCTTACGTAAACATTCTTGCTTTTTTTCTCTCTCTTCTCTTTCTGGGACTCCTATCCTTCAGATGTTATTCCTTTTTAACAAGTCACTAAGTTCTCTAATTCTTGAATTGTGCTCTTTTGCCTTAGTTTCCCTCTTTTTTTCTGTTTCATTAATCTCCATAATTTTGTCTTCTATATCCCTGATTTGCTGCTCTGATTCATCCATCATTCCCTCTCTGGCATCCATTAGAGATTGCATCTCGGTTATATCATTTTTAATTTTTTCCTGACTAGATTTTGCTTCTTTTATCTCCACAGAAAGGGATTCTATGCTTTTTTCAACCCCAGCTAGTATTCTTATTATTGTGATCCTAAATTCTAATTCAGACATCTTGCTTATATCAGTGTTGATTAAGCCCCTGGCTGTCATTTCTTCCTGTTCTCTCTTTTGGTGATAATTCCTTCTTCTTGTCATTTTGGAGAAAGAAAAATAATCAATAAAATTAAATTAAAAGTTAAAATTAAAAAATTAAAAACAACAGTAAAAATAAAATAAAAGAAGCTAGATCCTAGGTGTGTTTTGGTCTGGTTGTTGGAGGAAGTTTGCTACAATAAAGAAAAAAAGGGAAAGAAAAGTAAAAAGAAAAAAAGTATGAAAAAGTTTAAAAAAATTTTTAAATGTATACAATAAAATAGAATAAAATGAAATGAAGAGAGATAAATAGAATAAAAATTTACAAAAAATAAAAAAAGTAAAATAATTTTTAAAAATTTAAAGGAAAATAAAATAAATTTTTCTCTTTCTGTATGAAAGAAAAAGAAAATAAAGGAGAAAAGGAGAAAAAACAAACAAACAAAAACCGAATAGATGAACCAGCAAACAGAATGAAACCCAAATGAAGTTACATCCAGTTTCCCCTAGAACTCAAACTATGAGGAATTCTATAGTCCATACACTAAGCAGGCAGAGAGTCTTGTTGTAGTCCTCTAGGGCATGCGCTTAGAGGGTGCAGCTGGGTGGGGCTTGGTATAACGGCTCCATTCTCCACTAGATGCTGCTGCTTCGCTTACTCAAGTGGAATGGTTTGCCATGGGTGTGTACGTATTCATATGCAAGAAAGGTGAAAATGGCATCATTCAGCTTCCTGGTTTCTGGCTCAGGAACTCTGCGCTCTCATTGACCCTCAATCAAGCACACTCCTTTTTCTCAGTCTTCAGTCCATTCCCGGCTTCTACACTGTGCATGTCTAAGCTGTCAGCTTGCCAGCAGCATATTCCTCCTAAATTTTATCTTAGATGGGGTTGTGTTTCCACATCCCTCACTTATGAGACCTCTGCGGCTTGGACCTGCTATGCTACTCTGGGGGAGGTTCTCACTGAGCAATGGCCCGGTGCTGGCTTGCCCCAAAGAACGTTCATGTGATCATGCTGCAGCAGATGTTCAGAGATTATGGCAAATCACAACACATAGTGCCAGGTTTCACCACACTCTGGCATTTTTGTTCCAATACCAGCAAATGTGGAGTGTTTTTGAGATCTGCTGGGATCTTTGCATGTGGGGAGGCCAAATGCCCTCCAAGCAGGGGATCCACTTCTCTGTGTGTGGCCCACAGATCCCTTGGACCTCATTGTCTGCTCCTGGGGATTCACTCTTCCTTCCTACCAGAGCACCACCAGGTATTGAGCTCCAGAATTGCCAACTTTGCTGTCCCCTGTTTATAAAATCCAAATGGTATTGAAACCCTCTCCCTTCTCCCCATCAATGATGTTGGGGAACAGATTTCTCGTTCAGTTCCTTGTGAGTGTTTCCACTTTCTCTTTCTCTCCAGCTACTTTCTGGGGGGAGTGGTTTTCCTGTGCTCTCCCAATGTGCTGCAATCTCCCACCCCCTTCCTCTATACTCTCTGCAAAAATAGCTTCCTACCCTCCATGGCTTCTCTGTCCCTCAGCTCACCTCTGTGCACCACGTACCTGCCAAATTCTGTGGCTCAAGTTATGCAGATTGTTGTGTTAATCCTCAAATCAATTTGCTAGGTGTGCAAAAATGGTTTGGTGTCGATCTATCTGCATTTCAGGGATGAAAGAAGCCAAAAACTTCCAAGCTCTTCTGCTATCCACGTCCCCTTACACTACTTTTTTAAAGTTTATTTCTCTCCAGTCTTAACTATTGATATTTTGAGCTTATCAATGATTTTTTTCGTTCTCTATATACAAGATCTATTGTATTACTTGACAAGTGTTAGACACTCGGTGAGTATTTATTAAATAAATAAATGATGGACAGTTAACAAATAATAAATGTGAATTCTTAATACTTTTAAGAAAATCGTTTAATACTATTAGTAATTGAAGAATTGCAAATTAATAAAACAATAAGATATTCTTTTCCAAAGATATTTTATCTATTGTGGACTAGAGTAATAGAGAAATAGATATCCATGGTGCATAAATTGATGCAGACTTTCTGGAAGGCAATACAGAAATGAATATTAATATTCTAAAGATGTTTTATCCTTTTGGGGCACAATGGTAGCTCAGTTGGTTAAATGTATGAATTAATTTCAGCTCAGGTCATGATTTCACAGTTCATGGGATAGAGTCCCATGTCCAGCTCTGGACTGACAGCTCAAAGCCTGTTTGGGATTCTCTCTCTCCCTCTCTTTCTCTGCCTCTCCTTCACTCTCTCTGTCTCTCTCAAAATAAATAAATAAACTTAAGAAAAGACAAAAGATGTTTTATGCTTTTGTATCCTGGCAATTCAGATTTAGGACATGTGGGAAAAATATATAACCAAGGATAGAAATTATAGTGTTATCTACCTTAGTCAACAATGAGGACATAATTATATAAATTATGGCAGAATTGTTTAATGGATTAATATGAAATCATTAAAACTGTTTATCTAACTACATGTCTCTTCCCCAGGGTATATTCTATAACCATAGTCTACATTTATAGCTAGTCATGTGTCTGCACATACTTTAATGTATATGCATATGGGTATAAAAATAATTGTGTGTATGTGTATATAAATAGGAAGAAAGAAGCATTCATTTGTGTGGTGGGATTCCATCTTCATAAAAAATGTATGTATGCATGTAAGAATTCATATATACAAAAAAAATTCTGAAAAGATAAATATAAAAATATATGCAGTTGTTATTAGATCCTAAATGATTTGCATTTTCCTTTAGATTGTTATTATATTTTAATTTTTATAAAAATTATCTCAAGTTAAAAATTCAGTAGAAGTAAAACTGACAGGAAAATATTTAATAACCATGGCAGTCAAAGCCTCCATGATTTATTAATTTATACATATAAAATTCAGGTATGTAAATATGACTAATATACCAAAAAGCTTATTTTATACAATGATAATTTATAAATAGTATAATCCCTGTTAATACTAAAGAAGTAGCATGCAAAAGATTGTTAAATTAAAATTTATATTTTTATGAATAACTGGATAATTTGAACAACAAAAACAAATAAAAAATAAAATAAACTCAGATGAAAGATTAGAATGTTTTCTATCAAGAAGTCAATATCTTTTTTTTTTTTTGAGACAGAGAGCTTGAGTGGGGAAGGGAGAGAGAAAAAATCTTAATGAGGCTTCACGCCAAACGCAGAGCCCCATGAAAGGCTCAGTCTCCCAATTGTGAGATCATGATCTGAAACAAAATCAAGAATCAGATACTTGACTGACTGAGCCACCCAAGTGCCCCAAGAAGTTAATATCATTTTAAGTGATGATTTTCTTTGCCTTTATTTCTATTAGTGCTTTTCCATTATTACAAAAGAGTCAGGTTAGGGGTTGGGTAGACTTAAGTAACACTGAACATGTCTTTTGCTTAACTATTTTTATTTTTTTAATGTTTATTCATTTTGAGAGAGAGTGTGTGCAAGTGGGGGAGGGAAGAGGGCTTTCTACTGTCAGCACAGAGCCAGATGCGGGGCTCGATCTCATAAACCGTGAGATCATGACCTGAACTAAAATCAAGAGTCGGTCGTTTAACCAACTGAGCCACCCAGGCACCCCATGAATGTGTCTTATTTACCTTTTAAATCAGCATGTACTGCAATGGAGCCTCTGTTCCTCAGGACTCAAGTGCTACATTGCAAATTTGGACCAGGGCCAGTGCAATAGACTAAGTGAACAATGTGAAAATCCATACAATTACTTTAAAAGAAAAGTTTCAATGAGGAAGTATGTCTTTGCATTTCCTTTCTTGTTCATTCCCTTCAAAGAGATCACATTTATTTTCTGTTTTCAGGCTTTAGTTCACTATTCTTCGCTCAGGCAAAGTATCCTATATTAGTCAGGATTCTCCAGAAAAATAGAAACAACAGAATGTGTATGTATATGTATATGTATATAAAGAGAGATATATTATAAGATACTGGCTCACATGATCATGGACTCTGAGAAGTCCCAAAATCTGCAATCACAAAGCTAGAGACCCAGAATAGCCAATAGTGTATTTCTAGTCCTAAAGCCGTCAGGCTCCAGATCCAAGAAGAGCTGCTGTTTCTGTTAGGGTCCTGAGGCATGTAGAGATCAATGTCCAGCTCAATCAATCAAACAGAAGGAGCTCCCTCTTACTCTTAGGAGGGTCAGCCTTTTTATTTTATACAGGCTTTCAACTGTTTGGATGAGGGCCACTCATATTACACAGGGTAATCTGCTTTATTCAGTCTATGGAGTCTCATGTTCATCTCATCCCAAAATACCCTCACAGACATACCCCAAATAAAGATCAACTAAACAGCTTGGTAGTCCTTGCTCCAGTCAACTTGACACATAAAATGAACCATCATATCTTCTAATTTCCACCTTTGCCTTGAAACAGTCATATCTTTCAAGGATATAAATCCATTTATTTGTTAAATTTTTTTTAATGTTTATTTGTTTTTGAGAAAGAGACACAGCAATAGTGGGGAAGGGACAAAGAGAGAGGGATGCACAACAGGCTCCAGGCTCTGAGCTGTCAGCACAGAGCCCAACGAGGGGCTTAAACTCACAACCCACAAGATCATGACCTTGAGCCAAAGTCTGATGCTTAACTGACTGAGCCACGCAGGCACCCAAGGATGTAAATTCATTTCAACATATTTATTCAATTATTTGCTGATATCACTGTCTGAACTTGAAGACCCAGTGTGAAATCCAGAAGAAATCTGAATGAATCTCTACTCTGGAAAACAAATCATTTCAATTGCACTTTTACTGATGGAAATGACTTTAACGAATGATCATGGAAAAGGAGATTAAAGAAAGAAGGGTTAATGTGTGCCAAGTCACAGAAGAGAGAAAGTACAAGCAAGGTTTGTAAAGAATGGAACTTAGACCAAGTAAACTGAGATACCAGATGCTGTAAAGTTAGAGGGATTACAACCAGGAAGAGAGATTTGGGCTATATTCTAGAGGATCTTAGTGTTGAAGTTAAGATGTTTAGTATTATATTACTACTATTGTTTTTTAGTATTATTATTGTTATTAGCAGTCAAGTGCTACTGACAGCTTTGATCAGCAGACTAGATTAAGCAATTTGTAAATAGTTATGAATTATTATGTGTAGAAATATTTGATAAGGAAATATGGAAAGGAGGGAGACTAATGAGGAGCCTTTTCTAATAGGCCAGGTAGAAGATAATAAGTGCATTAAAAAGCCCTAGTAGTTAGTAAGGATGGATATTAGTGAGATAAAATTAATAAATCATGGCAGTATATATATATATATATATATATATTCTTTACTAATATTTTTTAGAGTGAGGCAGCGTGATCAGGGGATAGGGGCAGAAGGAGAGAGAAAGAGAATCTTATGTAGGCTTCATGCTCAGCACGGAGCCCAACGCGGGGTTCAATCCCACGACCCTGAGATCATGACCTGGGCCAAAATCATGAGTCAGCCACTCAACCGACTAAGCCACCCAGGCACCCCTTTTTTTAATTAATTTTTTTCATGGCAGTATATTTTAAATAGAATGTGTGAGAGGGAGGGAAGATTCAGCTATAATGCTTAAATTCCTGTGAGAAGAGAACTATTATCCAAATAGTGGCAGGAAAATCAGCACACTTACCTTCTGGCTTGTGATGGGACAGAATATTTAATCTGGGCCATATTAAGTTTGTTGTGCTGGTGGTATATACATAGACATGAAATTCAGCACTTAAACATGACCTTGACTATCCTATGACTTTGGTAACAAATCTGTGTGTGTGTATGTGTGTGTGTGTGTGTGTGTGTGTGTATACAAATTGCAGTGTTATACATCAATTACATCCCTCATTTCCCTCATTGCAAACTGCACGTCTGAGTTCTTTTTCCTCAGTTTTCTTTTCTCTGCTTTCCAAAATCTCAGAAGACATTGGCAAAGTAGCCCATGTCAGTAGCTAATAATATACTTGCCTTACTCCACTAAGAATGGTTACTTTTCAACACAGGGTGTCTGCTTTCACAGTTGTCATGCTCCCAAAGCTGGATCCCTCAGGACTGAATTTAGATAACTGGAATTTGTCAACAAAGGAAAGTATTTGGGGGGAAAAGAATATCAGAGTCATCTCTCAATACCCATTGTACTATGTAGGGTAAGTCACTGCTTGACTTACCTGGGTGTGATTCTTGCCATTGTAAGGTTGACACTAAACTACACACAAAAAAAATACATGTTTTACAGACTGTTTTGTTAAAAGCCTGATTACTGTTTTTGTAATAAATCAACTTCTTTATCTCAGAAATTTAAGAGAATTTTATTGGTTCCTATTTTTATGTGAATCAGTTCATTATTTACATCCTAATGTTAGTGTGGAAAGGCAGAATTGAAAAAAAAGCACATACAGCATTAATTCAATTTCTGCTAAAATTATCTACACATGTATATTTGGAAAGATGCCCCCAAAATATTAAAATTGGCTGCCTGTGAGTGCTAAGATTAAACGTGATTTCAAATTTATTCTTTATTCTTTTTATATTGTTCAAATTATCCCTAATAAACATGTATTGCTTGTACAATCTGAAAAAAATAAATTTAGAGAAAGCAAAAGGGCTATTCATCGCACAATACATTTGTGGAATAGAATTCACTTGGCCTTAAAGGCATAAAAAAAATCCCCACCCCAAAGACAGCCTTGAAGGAAATGTATCAGTGCCAACACAGCAACCCCCAGACTTCTTTGTAGATTGGCGCCATTGTACGGTAACATTACCCTCACAACGACCTGCTCAGTCTCTCGTGGCAACTATTGAATTCTGACTGAGGCCACTCCTGTTCATTCTCTTGCCTACTAGCGTAAGTCACTTGGTCGGGCACAGCTTAATTCTTGACTGTGGATTTCGTGAACTCCTCTTATAAAATGGTACAATTACTGCAGGTCATGAACATCAAATGCCACTAACACTTCCAGCTGTGACCACGGAATAGCCTCCCAACAGAAGTACGGCAACATGGTAATAATAACATCCCAGCTGTAGCCACAATCACCGAAATCACTGACAGTGTCAATAATGTATAAAACCCCATGGAAACTCAACTGTACTTGCCAAAAGGCATTCATCAATTTCACTGCCTTTTATCTACCATTTAAAATGGTCTGGTTTTAGTGTTAGGGTTTTAAAATAAATGACTAGGGTAAATAGGCCCCGGCTGAATTGCTCACTATCTGCTTTGAATTGCTTCTCTAAATGTTGGGGACGTGAAGTTCAGCCTTAACCACTCAAGTACATTCTGTAACCACTACATGTTAGGTGATGGGATGTGAGCAGAGAGTTGAGTATCTAGAGAGGCAAAATATACTAAGCCCCTTTACAGCTTAAGTTCATTTAAAACATTGCAAAGGACATAGTGAGAATACAAGAGAGGGAGCTGCTTTGATTTCTCAGAAGCAGCATTTAGGAAGATCTAAGGGAGTAAAAATGTGGAAACCCAAAGAGAAAGGTCTAATTAACAGATGCTTAGAATAATAAACTGTAACTATACTACACTTCACTATCGTGTGTTCCTGTATTTGCTCAAATACGTCGTAGAGGCAATAGAACCATTGCTTGAAATGTTTGAGCAAAAAATTTTACTGTCACTGAAGGTTAGCAAAAAATCCAAAGAAAGGGCTGTTTGTATAAAAGAACTGTTGAATATCATATATCTTCAGTATACTATTCATTATTAGTACTAGAACTTGAATCGTATAATTTAGCTCATCATAGCTTTCTCAAATCTATTACCTCCATTGATTCTTTGCAATTCTGTCAAATTTTGTTAACTCCACATAGTACATATAATAGTACAAATCTCATAGGGGCTAGAATGATATGCCCAATATCACACAGCTAGTCAGAAAACAAACTGAACACAAAAGCACTGATACTCTGTCACGCCCACTGCTCTCATATGTGATATTCTCTTTCTTTGACTGTGTCCTTCTCCTTATAGATTAATACCTATCGAGCTTCAGAAAACTTGTGGTTCACAATCTCAGATTTTAGAATGTGAGAGCCTCCAAATATTTTTCTCTCTTCTGAGTAGAACAATGAACTTTTGTTGGCTAGCAAGACAAATCTCCTGAGTAAAAAGAGCCAGACAAAGGCTCTTCCAGAGTGGCAACAAATATAAAATAAAGAACATATAGAAAGAAACAATAGTGACTATATGGACAGGGACAACTTTTTCACACATTTATTCATTTATTTATTAATTCTTTCAGTAAAAATTTACTGAACAAGTTAAATGCCAAAAACTGTATTGATGTTGAGGGTTTGATCAAGAATAAGATTTTGTCTATGATCTTTTGGAAGATCTTTTTAGAAAAGGAGATAGAAATATAAATTAATAAATTGATAGGTAAATATGTAAATTAAGAAATTACAAATTTGACAAATGCTATGAAGGAAACTGAGTTTAGCAATACAAATTATTTTTAAAAAAAGTAAAGAGTATACTTTTGATAGGATAATCAAAGAATGTATCTGTGAGAATCTGTGAGAAGGTGGCCTTTAAGATATTTACTTAATAAATATAGTCTTTACAATGAAGAAAATAAATTGTCAATTTAGATAAGATACAAAGTTATGAGAAGGCTATTGTGGAAACAAAAATCATTTTTTAAAAAATTTATTTTGAGAAAGAGTGTGTGTGCACGTGAGGAAGGGGAGGGGCACAGAGAGAGAGAGAGAGAGAGAGAGAGAGAGAGAGAGAGAGAGAAAGAATCTCAAGTAGTCCCTGCTTGAGCCTCTAAGCAGGGCTTGAACTCACAGAACAGTAAGATCATGAGCTGAGCCATAATCAAGAATTGGATGCTTAACCAACTGAGCCACCCAGGTGCCCCGGATGCAGAAATCATTTGATCAAAATGTTCTCCTGGGACATTACAAAGGTGTGTGTTCTGTTAAACGTGAAATTGCCTAAATGTGAAAAAGTGGAGAACATGAAATCAGTGTCTGTTGTGCACTCTCCCCACCCCCACCCCCGCTTTAGCCCTCTAAGATACTAAGTGTCCACTGCCAATGAATCTGATTATGAGAAAAATAGGTAGATCCCATTATGGCTTCAGAAACAATTAGAAGTTATTTTATTCTCAATCTCAAAGACCAAAACAGTAGCTTAAATTTTTAATACATAACCAATTTGAAAACATCTGGAGAGCTATACCTTTCTGAGTTTATAGACAGGTTGTTTTCTTTTGTTTTTTTCAAAGACAAATAGGAAAATCTTACGAGGTGTCTCTTCTACAAACCTAATACTCTCCATACCATTGGTAGAATTCTTTTGCCTGTTACTCACTCTTTCTATATTATTCAGACTCAGAGATACATTAGCAATTTAATACCATTGTATTGCCTTGGATAAAAAAAAAGAGGAAGAAAGAAAGAAAGAAAGAAAGAAAGAAAGAAAGAAAAAGAAAGACCCACAATCAAAAGCTTTATAACCTTTCTATGGTACTTTTCTCCTTCACATACTACTTCATCTGTCCCAGTACAGTCTTTCAAACATGGTACTTTGGTGTATCCTGTCTTAGAAGCTGTCAAGTTGAATATGCAATGTATTCCAGTAGAAGAGAGAATTATGCTTTATTCTTTTGCAAGGATACTTGTTCCTGAATTGTTTAAAACAGAACATAAAATTCTTATTGAGTTCATTATACTAGAGCTCAACAATTTTCTAACATACATGAATAACCTAATATTTGATAGAATTTAATTATAAAAACTTCTTTGATAAAGTTTTAACAAACATGTTCTGTAATTGCCCCAAATCTAAAGCAGAAATGAGCTAAGCTAATTAATTGCATTACCTACTTTCCATAATATTTTCATGCTGTTTTTAAGTAAACTGTATTTGTTTTAAATTTACAGAAAATTTCATACCACACAGCACTGAGCCTTAGACACTGTCTAATCAATGAAGCAAATTCCAATAGATTCCAATAAATTCCAATTTATTTACTCTGAAATAAATCAGAAAAAGTGTTTGTTGTAGTATTACAAATACTACAGATTGTGTTGCAAAGTTGAAATTTTACACCATGGATTTTTTCATGTAAAAAAATGAATGCTCATCTATCAGGGAATAAAAGGTATAGTCTTCATGCTCTGAAATTCTTTCTATAATTTCATGACATAAAATGGGTCTGTTTGAAGCGATGACACCAGTTGAAGAGAACAATGAATCATTCAACGAAGCATTTTTAAACTACTTTGAACACCAGGTTGATACAAGTTCTTGTCCACAAAATTCAATCAAATGAAAAATGTGATGTAATTGTTTTAATAATATGGCTACATTTTAATTAACGAAGAATACAATAATTAACTAAACATGTCTCGCCTTTACTTATTTGTAATAAACAGTACAAGTATTTACTTTTGAGATAAGGTATGCCAGTAGTCAAGAGCAAAGAAGTGTGGTGTGCGGGAAAGCAAGGCTGGCAGTAGGAAACTTCGTTTTCAGCCACACCCACTGATTACTTCCGCAATATTGTACATTTCCTTAACCTCTCTAGACCTCACTTTCTGTGCCTAGATAGGAGTTGGAAGATACCTAAATTTATTCCAGCAATGTGATTCTCAGAGGAAGAGTCGAGAGTCCTTTAATAATAATAAGCAAGGAAATAACTACTGTATTTGTGTTATTTTCACTTTGATTTGATGTGATTTCTGTTTAGGTTTCATAGTGTCTCAATTTGTCACTATGGCGTACTGGCTAGGGATACTGGTTGGGGAGACAGATCCTCTGGGTTTGAATTTTTGCACTTTCACTAAATGATCACTCAATGTGATCTTGTATAAATGTCTTAACTTCTCTGCATCGCACTCTTGTGATCAGTAGAGACGATGGTTATACCGAATGCATAGACTGTCATGCCGACTGCGTGAGTGTGCACATGTGAAAATGCCTACGTGGTTTTTGACACATAATAATTATTCAACAAATCTGAGATATTTATGCTATCGTCTCCAACATTTTATACTTTGTACCTTTTATCTTATTTGGGAATAAAAATGGAGTCTTGGGTCTCTGCCTCATTAAAAGCACCGCTCTGTAGAAATGAACCTGGGCAGATGAGAGGAGAGTTTCACATAAAGGGACTTTTAGGCTATTTTTCAAAGTAAGCCTTTCAACACGAAGAATTTTAAAAGTTGGTTGTCTATGCTTCCCTTTGTAATTAATTTTATAAAATATAACCATTACTGTTGTTTTCTTTGATCCATATGATAGACTGCCTTAATTTTGAAAATATACCCAGAAATGAACTTACACATACCATGCAAAGTACATATAAAATGTAACATGAAAACATTCCCTAGAAATAAAAATGTTACATATTTATCTAAATTTGAGTCAATTATTCTTTCAGGTTTTATGGTCGCTAATGAAAAAGAAGCTTAGAAATGGGCTTCAAATGGTTTTCTCTGGTCACATGCCATATTTCCCCCAAGCACCACATGATTAAATCCTTTAAATAATGCGTACTTTTGGGTGCCTAAAATACATGCTTAAAAGTGGCAACTTTGCCGGAACACCTTAAATATGTCTTCTTTTATTCTCACTTTCCTTTCTGCCCTGGATCTGGCTGCCCGCGCACATGAAAGAAATTACAAAAGCTTCTCAGTCACCGCGACTCGGTTCCTTTTGCACGACAGCATTTGTCATTGCCAAAACAGCAGAGTTTAATTAAGTGTTGTGAGCAGCCTAGTGAGAAACACACTTTAAATTAAACCTCTGTACATGCCGCTATTGGTTCTTTACCTCCTGAACAATCAGCGGGGTGTTAGGCATAAATTCTGTCTCTCAAGGGAAACGCAGCTCCACGCACCTCTAGTGATTCATAAATGATCCGGCTTTCTCAGAACCATATCTTATTAAAGCACATTTAATTATTTCTAAGTTTTAAACACCGATAGATGAAGGCGATAATTAATGTGCCTACCACTAAACATTTTATTTACTCTTGATATATTAATGGTATTATCAAGAAAATATGCTACAGTTTCAGGTTTAACAAAATTACATGGCAAATTATCTTTTGATGCATCAAGCAATCGTTAATATAATGGAATAAATTATTTTAACACCTCAGTAGTAATGGATGGGTAAAAGAATATAAGCATTTTAATTTTCAGAATGTTTTGCAATTACACATTTCAGGGGACACTTAAATCAACGATGCAAGTGTTTGGAATTTTAGAAACAGAAACAAAAGAATAATTTAGAAGAGAGACTTGTGGGTTTCCTACAAGGGATGTATCAGTGAAGCTGGCCTTCTCCGAACAGCAAAGTTCTGGTACAATGCTCATGTGAAAAACAAAATTATTGCTTTGCTTAGAATAAAATTTCTATCTGTTCAGTCCAACGTAAACTTTCAAATTTCATTTTTTGCTGAAAACAAAAAGGAGAGTGACATATATTTTTAAATCCATTAGGTTAAATACAGTCTCCTATGCAATCATGGTGATGTTTTTTTTTCTCGACTGAACAGAGTCTATCAGAGCAAGTGAACAGTCAGGATAGATGACCACATTCATAAAATATTCTTGCCTTGTTCCACAACACCATGGGGCAATTTCACACTCTGAAGGACATTCTCAGGATAGGACTGCTCTACAAAGATGCAAAAAAGATGAAAAGATGATCTATTATTTAGTAGAATTCGGCACAGATATCTATCTGTTCTCCATTAATCTGAGTCTTATATCTTATCTTTTATGTTTGGCAAATGTCAATAAAGTTGATGCTACTAAAAGCTTTCCATTGATTAGAAAGTTCTTGCCTGGAATTTTTGAAGACAAGGAAAGAATGTATCATTGTTTTTCATATAATTTTTTAACTACAGTTTTGGTAGAAGATGACTCTCTAAAATCTCTATTGAGATGGGTATATTAACTTTCTTTTTTCCCTAAGCTTATTACAAGTAAGTGAAGTGCATTTCAGTGATTATTTAAACATGTGGGAGGAAATACAAGGCAGAAGCACTCACTTGAAAACAGGCTGGACTCTGAAATATTTCAGGATTAAAGTGTTGTTTTATCTTGTAGTGGTATTGATCGGCTTAATTTAATGTATACATTAGTGGTTCATTGAAATTAGTGAGTTTGCATATTGTCTTTCATTACTTTCATGAGAATTTCAAAGAGATATACATGTTTATGATTTTAGGAATGTTATACTGAGTTATCATTGCAGGTGCTATGTGTTCTTGTAAGACAGCTAAGGATTACTGATATTAATAAATTCTAATAGATAAACTGATATGTATTTTTCTCCATAGTCCTCCTCGGGCTATACACGCAGTTTCCTCAAATAGGCTATTTATCTTTCCATCACTTTATTTTCTTTGCATTCTCCCATTTCCCCAACTTTTTCCATTTTTTTTTTCAAGAATCCCCATTCTTGCTGCAATTGAGATAGCAGTGTAAAAGGAACAAGTCAAAATATAAAAATTTGGGTTGGAACATACAGGAGTAATTTAGGGGAAGTACGAGTCAATTTGTTTAATGCGTGGCCTCTCTATTCAAAACTATTTTCATCTCACATCCCTAAATTATTTTATTTTCTAGTTTTATACAACTAAGTGTTTCACCAATGATAGATAAATTTGTTTTAATAACCATCCTCTTTAAAAATGAAAACCCCCTGGGGAAGGTTTAGTGACTAACACTCCCTACATTAATATGAATAAGTTTTATTAGGATGCTTCCTCCTAACCTCCCAGCTAGTATCTGCTGCACTGAGAGAAAAGGGATCTGGGTGGTGAAAAAGACATAGTCATCAATCCTAAATGTTAATAACAGTTTAACGAATAATTTATGGAGGAGGAAAGACAAAGTATTTCCAAGAGCAGAAGGGCTTCGAAGCTAGCTTTTTCTGGATTCAAATTTCAGCCCTATCATAGGTTCATTGAGTAACAGTGGACAAGTTAATTAGCTGTGTTCTCCTAGGTAAAAAAGGGATGATAATGATAACAGTGCATTGTTCATAAGGTTAATTTGAAAAGTAAATGAGTGAATGGGTACAAAGTCTTTAGCACACAGAAAACTTTCAAACATAGTAACTAATTTCACTGGGCCTTTTTGGTAAAAAAAGTATTACGCTATTATTTATTAACATTCTTAAATCAGATGGATTAAAGTAAAAAAACAGCTTTAAAAACAACAACAACAACAACAACAACAACAACAAACCCCAGCTTATCACTTGGGTCCTTCTCCAACCTCGATCTCAGCGATGAGTTATAAATATTCCAAGGCAAAGCTCCACACAGTTCACAAAGCTCTGCCCTAGTCATTCTGTAACCTCTTCCATATTTATTCTCAAGCCTTATTTGTTGTCTCTCCCTTTTTTTACTCCCTATTTCTGTCTCTTGCCTCAACTTTTGTTTTATCTTTTCATGACATGTACCTTAAGGGATCTCTCAGTTCAAGAGTAGAGTCAGAGAAGCTGCAGAAAGGCCAAAGAGATTAAATGGGTTCAGTTGTTTTTCTTATTGTTGTTTAGAGGGTTAGCTATACACGGCTGGGCTTCAGAATGCACATTCTCATCTATTTCCTCCAAATATAACATTTTTTCCTCCAAATGCTTTTGGGAGATATATTTGGTATTTAACAAATCTCTCCTCTGCATATCTTCAAATTTGGAGAATTTGAGATAATGGACTTCACTAATATTTACAGAAATTCCAATGAAAAGCAACAAAATACACATTCCTTTCAAGTGCACATGTAACATTTTCCAATATGGACCATATTTTAGGCCATAAAAGAAGTTTTAACAAATTTAAGATGACTGGAATCATATCAAACATCTTTTCCTTTCCAACCACAATGGTATGAAACCACATTTTAAAAAATGTATATTTATTTAGTTTTGAGGGAGAGAGAGAGCAGGGGAGGGGGAGAGAGTGAGAGAAAGAGAGAGAAAGAGAGAAAGAGAGAAAGAGAGAGAATACTAACAAGTCTCAATGCTGTCAACACAGACTCTGACCCAGGGCTTGATCTCACAACTGTGAGATCAGGATCTGAGCCAATATCAAGAGTAGAATACTTAACAAACTGAGCCAACCAGGTGCCCCTGAAACTACATATTAATTATGAAAGGAAACGGGAAGTTTCCAATCGATCAAAGAGAAAATCAAAAGAGGAATCAGAAAAAAAAAATCTTGAAACAAATGAAAAAGGAAGCAAAACATATCAAAATTTATGGGATGCAGTAAAAGCAGTTCTAAGAGGGAAGTTCATAGCAATAAATCTCTACCTCAAGAAATGTTAAAAGTCTCAAATAAATTTGTCTTTACATCTCAAGGAATTAGAAAAAGAACAAACAAAATGCAAAGTTAGTAGAAGGAAATTACAAAGATTAAAACAAAAAATAAATGAAATAGAAAATAAAAGACAATAGAAAATTTCAATGAAACTGAGAGCTTGTTCTTTGAAAATATAAATAATTGACAAATCTTTATCTAGACTAACCAAGGGGGGGAAAAAAAAGAAAAGACTCAAATAATCAGGAATGAAAGAGAAGTTACAACTAATACCATATAAATACAAAGGATCATAAGACATTATTGTGAACAATTATATGTCAACAAATTGGACAACCTAGAAGAAACATATACATTTCTGGAAATATACAACATGCCAATACTGAATCATGATGAAATAGAAAAATCTGAACAGACTTATTACTAGTAAGGAGGTTGAGTCAGTAGTCAAAGACATCCCAACAAGCAAAATCCAGGAACACATGCTTCACTGGTAAATTCTATCAAATATTTGAAGATTTAAAAACTATCCTTCTCAAAGTCTTTTAAAAAATACAAGAGGGGGGCGCCTGGGTGGCGCAGTCAGTTAAGCGTCCGACTTCAGCCAGGTCACAATCTCGCGGTCCGTGAGTTCGAGCCCCGCGTCGGGCTCTGGGCTGATGGCTCAGAGCCTGGAGCCTGTTTCCGATTCTGTGTCTCCCTCTCTCTCTGCCCCTCCCCCATTCATGCTCTGTCTCTCTCGGTCTCAAAAATAAATAAACGTTTAAAAAAAAAATACAAGAGGAGGGAACACTTCCAACGCATTTTACAAGGCCAGATTACCCTGCTACCAAAACCAGACACAGATGCCACAAGAAAAGAAAATTACAGTCAATATCTCTGATAAAAATAGATATAAAAATTCTCAACAAAATGTCAGCAAAGTGAATTCAACAATACATTAAATGGATCATACACCATGATCAAACTGGATTTATTCTAGAAATACAAGTCTGGTTCAGCTTCTGATACACCACACTAACAAAATGAAGGATAAAAAGCATATGATCATCTCAAAAGATGTGGGTAACACATTTGACAAACTCAATATCCATTTATGGTAAGGACTCTCAACAAAATGGGCCTAAAGGGAACATACCTTAAGATAATAAAGGCGTTATATGACAAACCTACAGCTAACTTCTTACTCAATGGTGAAAAGCTCTAAGTTCAGGAACAAGACTTGCTACTTTTATTCAACATAGTATTGGAAATCTTAGCAAGAGTGATTAGGCAAGGAAAAGAAAAAGCATGCAAATTGGAAAAGAAGTAAAAGTGGCACTAGTCACTATTTGTAGATGACATGATACGTAAATAGAAAAGTCTAACAACTTCATCAAAAACTCTTAGAGCTAATAAAAGAATTCAGTAAAGTTGCAGGATACAAAATCAGTGTGCAAAAATCTGTTGAGTTTCTATACAGTAATAATAAACTATCAGAAAGAGAATTTAGAGGGGTTTAGAATTGAAAAACATTGGGCTCAAAAGGAACATTTTAAAGCCCCAGGATGTGATATCAGTAATAATATATCTGTCCACAAAGGTTGCCTAAAATCTTCTGGGCCAAGCTTGGGATCCTATCCATGCTTTGAAAATGTACAACAGATCATAGCAACTAGCATGCTATTGAAATTTTAGTAAACAATGTATTTATTTCATAAAAGTGCTTTAATTTAAAATACAAGACCCCAAATCACAATATTAGAAAATGATTTAAGGTTATAAAATACAACAAAAAGAACAATAAAGTATAATGGGTATAATGAGGAAACCAAGTAATAAGCTCTTAGAAGTTGAAATTTTTAATCAGGATTAGATCTAATAAATCAGAAACTATAATATTCTACATCACAATTCTTCTATAGTTTCAACTCTCTAGTCAATTATTATGAGATCTTGTAACAAAATGCACTATTTTATTATTTTTATTTTTAAGTAAAAAGATATTTACAGGCAATGAGAGAAGCTAATCAATACAGAAGCAAAAAAAAGGAAAGTAAATATTAATGGCTATAACTTGACTTTATTACATGATGATTGAGTTTGAGCAACTGAAAACAAAGTAAAACTAAACTTTATTTTCTGTAGAAGAAATGTCCTAAAGGAGCTTTTAAAAAATGGGCATTTTCTGCTGTGAAAATCACATTAGTTTTCTAAAAGCTTAACAATTCATATTCCGGTACTATGGAAAGTTCCCAACTGTGTACACACTTCCAAAGACTGGCTCTGAAATAGTGGTCAAGGCAACTTTTATTAATTGATCTAAATATATATAAAGAAGTATCCAACAATCCTGGGGCACCTGAATGGCTCAGTTTGTTGCACATCTGACTTAATTTAGGCTCAGGTCGTGATCCCAGGTTTCTAGGGTCAAGCTCCATGTTGAGCTCTGCTCCGAGCATGGAGCCTGCTTAAGATTCTTTCTCTCTCAATCTGCCCATCTCTCCTGCTCATGTTCTCTCTATATATATGAAAGAAAGAAGGAAAGAAAGGAAGAAAGAAAGAAAGAAAGAAAAAGAAAGGGAGGGAGGGAGGGAGGGAGGGAGGGAGGGAGGGAGGGAGGAAGGAAGGAAGGGAAGAAAGATCAAATACTCATATTGAATTTTATAGCTGATGCAATCTCTGACTTGGAAATAATGAGCAAATTTCTGAAGTATCTCCATTGGCCTAACTCTAAAGAGAAGACAAAAGCACTCATCTACTAAACCTTCTGGATAGGGTGACTAGTGAGACGAGAAGACATCAGGGCAAAAATTCTAGGTATTCTAATATCTGTCATATGCTCTTCTAATGAGCCAAACTACATGCAACATAAGTAATTTAAGCTCTTTTAGCTATGCCTTATTTTATTCTAAGGAAATTCACTAACATATTGAAAAGAATTTTGAAATTTATATTTCTTATTTATAGTATCGAAGCGGCTATTGTGTCAGAATATAGCAAAGCTAAGAAGATGTTTCAGAATATACCTCATTAGTCACTATTATTCTTTCTGATCATTGAGGGAAAAAATGATAAGAATAGTTTATGTTCTATCATCAAAAAGAACATTTGATTTCTGTAAAATGGGGATGTTAACATTGACTTACATTTTTCATGTATACAGTGAATTAATTAATGATCACTGAAAGCAAGAAGTGTCATGTGTACTAATTAATTATAATAAATGATTACAACTAATATAAATGCAAGGAAAATATTGAACAAATTGTTTTTTATAGTATTAAGTTTGGGAACACAAATTTATAGCTGTAGTTTCCTACTAAAACAAACAAAAAATTATAGTCATCTCTCTGGGCCATATGAGCTGTTGTCACATGAGTTACTTAGTTGCTACAGTGCTATACATTTAATATTTATTTTTATGATTTCTCTATAAAAATTCTTTCTAACACTCTTCAAATACTGAATGATTTTTAATATTTAAAATAAATTTATTTTAGCAAATAGAAAAACGTTCACCTATTTAAGAAGTTATATATATGTTTTTCATTAAATATGTTACGCATTAGACTTTCATTACATTTTGGTGACCTGTTACTCAATAATTACCATTATTGGGTTTATATCTCTGAAGTAGAGGGCTAAATGAGACATGTCTTTTATGTTAAAAAACATGCAACAAGAAGCATATAAAAATAATTTTAATAAAATACGAAAATGCTCTAAAGAAGTATGATAGGATGATTACATGAATAGTTTCAATTCTTCACCCTTCTCTGAATCTACAGGACTTGAGATTTCTCCTGATGAATGTGCCTTAACTTTCTTGTCTCATGCAACTTACTTGGCCAATTGGATGAGTTAAAGTGGCAGGGTGCCATTTTTGAACCTAAGTCTCAAGAGGTTGGGATGTTTTCACTAGCCTGTACTTGTATCTCTACTGTTGTCATGAAAACATGCCCAGGCTTGTAGTCTACTGGATAAGTAACACCTGCATAACTAAATTGTATTTATCTTTCATCTGATGCCAGCCTACATTAGCTATCAGCTGACATTTAGATATGCAAGTAAATCCAGCCAAGATCAGCAGAGCCATCTAGATGCCTTGCTTCACTGTCACTGCCTCTGAGGCATTGTGTTTGTCTTTTATGGCTATTATTATGACCAGGGGTTACTGATACAATGATCAGAGAATAATGAACTATCTCTAGGTTAGTTAGTGAGGAAGATGAGTAGATCACCAGACAGACCAAGAAAAGGGCAATATATATCAAGCACAATGTGTAGCATATATAAGGCCATGGCTATATATATGGCTTACAGAGAGACAAGAAGTTAGTTTCTTTATGTAGGAGGTAGTTGGAGGTGGAGGCTAGATTTAGAGAACTAAAACAAATCGTAGAATTTTGGGTTGTCACTCAACTGTGGAGTGATAATGAAAAAGTTTAAGAATGAGGATGCACAACCAGGTTTCATTTTAAAAGATCAAATTATTATTAGATGAAATATAATTTAAAGTAGGTGAAGCTAGAGTCATCCATATATTCATTATATATTGATGAGGATGTCTTGAAGCAATAGTGGTAGAGATAGAGAGCAGCAAAGAGATATGAGATACTTTAAGAGATACAATTGGCTGGAATTCTTACCTATTAAATAAAAACTGGGAAGAAAGAAAAATGTCAAGGATGACTTTTGGCTATTTATCTTAAGTGTCTGAGGCAGAAAATATGGAAGGCTGAGTTCTAGAGGAAGAAGAATCCTATAAGTTTACGAGGTCCAGAAAAGGAAGTTGATGTGTTTGTTGGGACACGATGAGGAAGCCTGGGATATTCGGGTTTATATGTCATTGGTTCTACAGATCTGGAGAAAATGAAGGAGGTTTACAATTTGTATTAGAGTAAGATTAGTTTACAGGTGTAATGGTAGAAGTCATGTACTTTTATGAGATTACCCAGTGAACAGGAGTGAATGGAAATAAGTAGTATAATGGAAAAATAATGTAAGTAACTATGTACTCAACAAAAATCACTAAGACTTTTGAAATGACTGTACACATTGCCCCACTGCAAGATATCAGGAGCCAAAAAAAAAAAGCAGATATTAATATTGTACTTGTAGAAATTGTACTCTGATAACTGCATTATCCTATTAATCACCATAGTTTCCTTAATATTGAACAAAATTCAAATTTTCTCAATTCCAGTGCTTAACTATTTGCTTTCAAAAATATCTTCTGGGCGTCTAGATGGTTCAGTCCCTTAAGCGTCTGACTTTGATTCAGGTCACGATCTTGTGATTTGTGAGTTCAGCCTCCACATCAAGCAGGCTCTCTGCTGTCAGTGCAGAGCCTGCTTCAGATCCTCTGTCACCCTCCTTCAGCCCCTCCTGCATGTGCTCTCTCTCTCTCTTTTTCTCAAAATAAGTAAACATTAAAAAAAAGTCACTTCTGTCAGGGCATCTGTGTGGCTCAGTCAGTAGAACATGTGACTCTTGATTTCAGGGTTGTCTAAGTCAATGAAGAAATTTCATTGAATCACCCACAACTCTGGGGAAGAACAAGCACTAATGTAGGATCCAGCAGAGTTAACATTTTCAACAGTTTATACAACCAAATAAAGATTATGACAATGACAACAGTTTTCAGAACAAGGGCCCAGAGTCTTTAAGAACAGGGTTGGAATCCCTATCATTTACCAATAGGAGGCACAGCAAATAGAAAGGACCAAACAGAGATCAATAAGGGTATTTCCACAATAACATGTCTAAAGGGAACTGACGACAACGCCTAAATTGAGACAGAAAACTTCAGATTGGCAGAATGAGATCTCAGGGCCATGATGGGTGACTATGTCTAAAGCACGTTGTGAAAAGTAGTAATTAGACATCTAGATGAAACAGCTTGACTGTCCTTATTCAAGGAGGGGCGACTATTGGCAGTGCGTGTTTGCTTTGAAGTTCACTACTACAGACACATGTGCAGGATGCAGGAGTGATTGAGAGGACAGTGCTACATAGAGTAGGACCCACTGAAATGGAACTGAAGCAGAAAAATTCCATCATATTTAATTAAACCACAAATAGAAACTTGCTTTAAAGCAACCAGGAAAATCCAACACACATGCAGCTATATTGGCTTTGTCTGTCTGCCCTCCTCCTTATTCCTGGAAACTTCCTAGTTCTCCCTTCAAGTTTTCTCTGGAATGCTACTTCTGCTGATATTTGCCGGTTCACGTCCTCATTTAAGTCAGGTCTGTGGCAAAATTACATACCCTGCAAGACATTTTCTGTATGTTACCTAAAATGACACCTCTTTCCCCTTGTTGTTTTTTTTTTTCTACTATGCTTTACTATTCATTAGAACCTAATTTTAGATGTGTGTGGGTATGTATATACACCCACACTTACTTGTTTATGTATTTATTACTGACTATTTTATCCACTTGAATACCAGCTTCATGACAGCAGGGACATTATCTTCTTTGTTCCCTACTGTCTCCTCCACTTAGAAGAGTATCGGACACGTAGCGGTTGCTCATAAACTTGTTGAACTAGCAAATGAGTGAATGTATCTGTGCTTTAATATTGACCAGATGATATTGCAAATTAATCAAAATATATGAGTTATCAAGAAGTAGTCACAGGATCTACTGTGAATGTACCCAAGGATAAAATTTTAGTTAAAGGGCGCCTGGGTGGCTCAGTCGGTTGAGCGACCGACTTCAGCTCAGATCATGGTCTTACAGTTCGTGAGTTCAAGCCCCATGTCAGGCTCTGTGCTAACAAACAGCTCAGAGCCTGGAAACCTGTTTCAGATTCTGTGTCTCCCTCTCTCTCTCCCCCTCCCCTGCTCATGCTCTGCCTCTCCCTGTCTCTCAAAAATAAATAAATGTTAAAAAGAATTTTAAAAAATTTTTAGTTAAAAATTTAGTTAAAATTGGTTCCAGCAAATCTGGGTATGGGAAGACCTCTCAGGGTTATATATGATAATATTCTATGAGAAGTTAAATTACAGGCAACATACACATATATTTTAAAAAACTTTTTGAGCATAATTATTTCATATTTAAATAATTTCTAGCCACTCCTGGGCTTGAGAGCTTGATCAGAAATGTACTGCTAAACTTGGACTTCCTGCTGGGAATACAGCAAGTGCTCTCTTTGAGAGTGAGGGGGCTGAGAATCTCACACCAACGAGAATGAGTGTCTTGAAATTAATTAGCGTTTGGAAATTGATCTAATAGGTAATCTTCTATATCTAACTTGTGATTTATTCAAATTTAAAATTTTTAACACATACTCTCTGAAACACAGATGACTTCTGCAGTTATGTACTGCTAGGCCTGGCAACTGAAGACCTTCTAGTTTTCTCCCTCAGAAATTGGTACATTTTGGGGGCATCTGGGTGTCTCAGTTAAGCATCCAACTCTCGATCTGGGCTCAGGTCATGGTCTCATGCTCTGTGAGTTCAAGCCCCACGTCGGGCTCTGTGCTGACAGTGGGGAAGCTGCTTGGAATCCTCTCTCTCTCTCTGCCCCTACCCAACTCATGCTCTCTCTCTCTCACTCTCTCTTGAAATAAGTAAACTTAAAAAAATTAGAAATTGATACATTTTGTATGTTAACCATACAAGTCCTGTGGAAAGTTTTGTATTTCAGAATTTACTAAGTTTAAAGGTACATAGTTTATAAATTCCCCAGTTATGTCAATAAACCCAGATAAGGTATGCATGCTGTAAGTATAATCTTAGACAAATCTGGTCTATTGAAAAATGGCTACTTAATTCTCTACAAAGGCTATTTTTCCAGAACCTGTTTTATTTGCTTTTTAAAATCATCTGAGGGGCGCCTGGGTGGCTCAGTCGGTTGAGCGTCCGACTTCGGCTCAGGTCACCATCTCACGGTCCATGAGTTTGAGCCCTGCGTCGGGCTCTGGGCTGATGGCTCAGAGCCTGGACCCTGCTTCCGATTCTGTGTCTCCCTCTCTCTCTGACCCTCCCCCGTTCATGCTCTGTCTCTCTCTGTCCCAAAAATAAATAAACGTTTAAAAAAAATAAAAAAATAAAATCATCTGAAAATAGCCACAGGTTTTCAAGATAATTTTTTGTTGCTTTTTGTCATTGTTTGCCTATTTGTTTTCCAAATTTGGTTTCTTGCTTGCTTATTCTGTGAGAAATGAGTTTACATCAAGTAATGTCCATCAAGCTACAGGCTTCAAAATATGAACATGATCTCTCACATAGGAATGTGTAGATCTTGAACAGGATGTTGCTGGCATTTCCCATTGAAATAAAATTTTGGCAGTGAGTGTCTCTAAGAGAGACCTTCCCATTAATTTGTTTCAGTTTTCAAAGAAAGTGATGGGTGAGGAAAAGAAACAAGTAACTCAAACTCATAAATGTCCAATATATCTGTCTCAAAGGAAGGACAGAAATGTATTATATTTTTAGACCTACTGCTCAGAAATGCAGCCAGGCTTGAATTGATGAAATATCTCTATAAAAATCACTGTCAATCTCTATTTACCACCAAGTAGCATATTTTCACAAACAATTTGTTAACTAGCTTTAGGGTCAGCCAAATCATACCATTTTAATATATTTTTTAAATAAGAATAAATATTTAAAATGCCATCTCTTCCTTGCTGTAACATATCCAAGAAGTATGTCTCTGTAGGAACTATCATTAAGTTGAGACAGTGAGCAACCCCATTATATCAAGGGGAGGATGAATTTTCTTCATCCAAGTAACCAAACATAGTCAATATATTAAAAGTTAACCAATTCAGATACAGGGAAAAATCGCATTTGTTTTCATTTAGACAAAGCAAAAACAAGTATTTTTCAACAGAGTCAATGGGATAAAATTTTCATTATTCAGATGGTTTATTTGATAACAGAGACAAATATTTGTAATTCTGTTTCTTCAACCACAAAGCGTATACACTGTGTTTAAGTTCTTGCATTGAGAATGAGACTTGTTGAACTAAGGCTTAATTTCTTGAGACTGAAATTGCTATCGTTATTATTATTATTATTATTATTATTATCATGCTGCCATTTTTTCAAAAAGATTTCTCAGAGAAAGAAATCATCAGGATAATCACATCTGTTTTAGTTATCATATAACAAATCACACCGAACCTTAATGGCTTAAAAATAATAATCATTTACTTATCATGACTGAAGTTTGGGGTAAATCTGCTGGGTGATTTTTCTGTCCTTGCTTGGTGTTACTCATGTAGAAGCAGTCACCTGGAGGTTTGACCAGAGATAGATATTCCAAGATGGCCTCACTCACGTTTCTAGTGGTAACTTGGTCTGTCAGTTACAATGCCTAGAATCCTCACCATATAGCTGCTCTGGCAGAATAACCTAGGTTTCATATTAAGTGGCAGTGGTGTTCCAACAGCACAAATATGGAAACTTTAAGACCTTTAGAGGCTTATGCTCAAAAGTAACATAAAAGCATTTCTGCCTCATTCCTTGATCAAGGCTGTTTCAAAGACCAGCCTAGATTTAAGGGCTTGGGAAATAGATTCACTTCAATGGGAGGAATGGAAAACAATTGTGGCCATGTTAGATCTTCCTCATTTCCATTCTTTCTTTTTTTTTAACGTTTATTTTTATTTTTGAGACAGAGAGAGACAGAGCATGAATGGGGGAGGGTCAGGGAGAGGGAGACACAGAATCTGAAACAGGCTCCAGGCTCTGAGCTGTCAGCACAGAGCCCGACGCGGGGCTCGAACTCACAGACCCCAAGATCATGACCTGAGCCGAAGTCGGCTGCTTAACCGACTGAGCCACCCAGGAGCCCCGCATTTCCATTCTTTCAATACAAAGTGTTTAAAATTTTTTATTTTGGAAATTTTAAATCCACACCACAGAAAGTAGGACAGAGAATATTATTTCTTTTTCATTCAGGCACTTTTGTACTTTAAGGTCATTCAGGAATAAATAAAGATAGTGTTTAAAGAGTTTATTTATTGGGAGCTGAATATATGAGAGAAAATCAAAATTACAAGATTTATAATTAATTGGGTGTGAGTTGATAATTTTGGGGTGGCCTCAGTGACAAAATATAATTTTGTGAAAGTGTTCATCACAGAAAACTGGATTTCAATGACTTTATGAGTATTTCTTACAGGTTAATACTATGCTTTATGATTATATTTCAAAAGTCCTCTGATTTTAATGTGTA
Source organism: Prionailurus bengalensis (assembly GCF_016509475.1). Taxonomy (NCBI): domain Eukaryota; kingdom Metazoa; phylum Chordata; class Mammalia; order Carnivora; family Felidae; genus Prionailurus; species Prionailurus bengalensis. The sequence goes on from NC_057345.1 coordinate 146,333,186, forward strand.
TGTGAAGGATCTTGCAAGATGATACAGGTTATTAAGCCTAAAACTTTGCAATTTTATATCAAGAGACTGATACACTTAGTGCCTGGACAGTTTTTTTGAGAAACATGATTTAAATACTGTGCTCATCAGAAGACACCCCCAAGAAACGTAAGTAATAAAAATAGAAGTTAAGACAAACACATTTTGAATGGTATGTGGTATATTATTGAAAATATTTTTCATACAAATCTATTAACGGTCATTATAAAAAGTCAGTCATACAAATTTAAATGTTGAATCGATTTCTTGTAAGAGGTTGAGCTGAAAGAAAAAATTCTGACTAAATGAATTTTCTTGTTTCCAGAATATACTACTAATATTTAAATACCCCTAAGTGCTTTTTTTAGGTAAAGTATAAATACATGTTTGTAAAATCTAGTTACAAATAATAAGAACCTGAAATTAGCTCAAGTTGTAAAACTTAGTTTCCTATTTATGTGGGTCACTTATAGAAAAGCGCCACTTGATTCTGTTTATTTTTTTATTTGTGATTATCTGCTGATAAACGAGTTATTATTTATAGATGTTAAAGAGACAAAATGATGAATTTTGAAGATATGAATTATCAGATATGAAAAAAATTCTCCAAGTTTAAGCAGATGTTATATCCATAAATCCTCCCGATGAGCATAGGAATCAAAGCAGACCTAATTCCAGCCATGTTTGGGACATGCCATATGGACTGAGACAACTAAGTCCAGAAACACAAGTTAGGGAATGGAAAAAAAAAAAAAAGAAGAAGAAGCTTTAAGTTGGAAATCCTATAACGTCAGTTGTTTTCATCCCCTCTGGGTTTCAAAAACATTATTTTAACATGTTAATTATCCCAGTGTTTGTGTCTATGCTTAAATGGCAAACAGTGATATTTCTTCCCACTTTTTAGTTTCATTATAATTAATAATCACTCGAAAGATCTACATTGTCATTCTGATTGTTTTGGGAAAATAAAATGAAATGCCATCATTACTCAAAAGTTGCCAATAATTATCTTTTCTAGTATTGCTTAATTTATACATTGTACATGTAAGTTGTTTTTCAAAAAGGCTTTATTTTCTCTGAAACAGAAATACTCATCTGTGTAACCCAAAGTGATAGACAGGGCTTTCACGCACACCAACATATTCAAACACAGCCTTCAATAGGTCATCATTCCCAGATCTTGCATTTCAGTGTGAGACATTGAACATGGCAGTCAAGTTCTTGGCAGACTTGGGGTTAAAAAATACACACAGCCGTTTACGTGAACCTTAAACAAACTTGCAGGGGCATTCTTCTTTCAGTCGACTGACATTTTTCTTTATGTTTCGTCAGTTATATCTGAGTGATCAGACAGCCACTACACGTGGTACACCCACCAGGATTATTATCTAGACCAAAGGCCCAAAGCTCATTGTAGCAGGCATGTAATTCTTTACAATGTATGCCACGTTAACTGTGTTGGGTTATCTATTCAACAGCTGACTGAGCTGGGCTCTCAAGCTCTTCTCAACAACCATGTAAGAAGCGATGACAATTGTACTACTTCATAACAGCTGCATGGAGCTCTGACACACACTTCACAGCAACCAGTCATCTATATAAACCAATTTCAGGAGCAAAATTGCATGGTGCCTCCACTCTGTTATAAACACAATGATATCCACTCAAAGCTGATAAATGCACTGCATTTCTTCAGAGCCTAAAAGAATAAGGAAGTTCTTTGCATCTGAGATTTCTTTCCCACAAATTAAGCCTCTCTTTATCCTGGCCATTAATTTAGAACTCTAGAAAGAACCACACAATTTAGAGCTTGAATATCTGTAACATAAAGAAACTTCAGTATTAACATTTTGGTTCTTTGACTAGATGCTCTTTCAATTCTTTATTTAAGTGTGTGTGCCAGACTTTTCCTAACTGACGATCTGAAGCAGAAAGCAAAATGAAGAAGTAATTAGGTTTAAAATACTTACCAATGGTGTAGCAATTTGCCAATTAATTACAGTATCTTTTCAGAGGATTAAACACAATATAATCCTTATTATTGAATAAAATATCTACAAGCCACCTAGAAACTACTGTTAAAAGACTTAAATGTTAACTCTATGTTTGGGGTGAATAATGAACTTTGGTGGATCAATTAATAATTCCAACAGATTCAAGTAAGATATAGAGGCAGCTAATATTTTAAAATACATATTTATACAACAAACACAAATTTTTGAATAGGGCCTGAAGGACATGAGAAAAAAATTATGCATGATTCCAGAAAAAAAGACAGAAATGAACTTTTTTGTGTTTGTAACAGTAGCAAATATCTATATTTATATACCTATGCATTTAATATCACTTCAGAGATTAGAAAATATGTGCATTTATGTATTTCACTTATTTCAGTAAGTCAGAAGAATGGAATATTTTAACTAAAAAATAATGAACAAACTTTATTTCATAGGAAGTCTTCTTCAATAAATCGTAATTTATTAATATGCTATAGCTTCATTACAGAGGAGATTTCAATTTATGCCTAGTGGAATTTACTTCTCAAAAAAATTGGAATAACCATGCTATTTTACTATTTGAACTATATGGCCTTGTGGAATAGTAGTTGCCATTGCTAATCTGTTAACATACACAACAGGTTGATATAATTTCTGACATCATTTAATAACACTTAAGGGTTATGACACTATCCTATAGTGATAAATGTTAGGTTTAGAAAGGGAGTCCCATGCCAAGTTTCATTTAAAGGGCTTCTCTGCTTTGCGAAAAGAAGTATGAAAACAGATTATCCAATACATAAGATATAACAAGGCTACATAATTTTCCATATCACATACCAAAGATCTGATTGTGTATCAGTTGTTGTTTGTCTGTAATCATTGAATCCCTTTGACTACTTGCTTTGATGACACCCTTTGAGTCATTGCCAATAGGAGGAAATTAAGGCATTTGGAGGTTAAATGACTTTCTTAAAATGAAATGGGTAATTAGGTAACAGAGCAAGGGGAAAGAACCTGGTTATTGACAATAAATTCAGGATTCTATCCACAGCACCAAACTGCCCTTAAAGGGGCTCTTGATGAAAAACTGAGACCTAAAGACACAGAGACATTTCCTCAAAATGATTCAAGTAAAAAGTTGAACAAAATTAGTTATTTTGAGTCCCAAGCAGCCAATGTGTTTTTCACTATGACAAGTATTTCCCCTCCAAGAACTAAAAATAATTAACTGGAAGAAATACAATATTTTTTTTAAAACAGAATCTAAGGGCTGTGAAGATAGCTGGACATCTCAAGGAATTCAACTGAAGAACTATAAAATCAAGGATGGAGATTGCCCTCTCTGCTTTCTCTCTTTCTCTGGAGATGGGTGGTTTTGTCTTAGGGTACATAAAACCCAACATATTAACGTTCAGATCATCTAAGATATCGGAGAAGGAGTATAGGTGGGAAAAGAGATGGTAAAGCTAGATGACTTGAAGCTCAAAATAGGAGGGAGGATTTTACACAGGTGAAAAGTCAACAATCTAGATGATTCCCTCCCGAAAAGGGACAATGAGGAGAATGATGTATTTATTTTGCTTTAAATGGCTACCTGGCTGTACAACTGTATTCACCTCCATGTGTTACATATCCAAAAGAAAAAAAAAAAAAGCTGCATCTACACGTATAGACTGTTGGGGCAGTGTAGTGCTTAAAATGTGAAGCATTCTTATCAAGTTTAAGGAGGTAGAAGGAATGTTTCTTGAGAAGATTGAGAATGAGAGGGATTTTTGTATAGATAGACTAAAACAAGAGATTGAGGAGTTAGAGATGAAAGATTTGGGAGAATGTCGCAGACTCTAAGTCTAGAGTTGTCTCTTGTCCAGCAAGAGAGCGAATGCAGAATTGAATACGAGAGAGACTAATTTCCGGGAGGAGGCAAGGGGCCCAAACAGAGGTTTCATCTCCATGCTCTTTAAGTGCTCAAGATATTACCCACGTGATGAACGTGAAGAAAACAAGATCTTACATATGTAAACATGGAGAAAAAAATCAGACAGTAGTCATTAACTTGTGTGTGGAAGAAGCAAAGGGTCACGGGTCGGGGGCAAGTGGAGTTTGTGATATTGGCATCAGATGGAAAGTATTTTCCTGCAGGGGATTTAACAAGTTGCTTATGATCCCAATACAATTTCTCACTATCTAACCTCAGGTGCTTTTGCCCCATGGTGGCGGCTTTCCACTCTAAGCTTTTTTCTAACCCACTTATGTAAGTAGAACCTATTTCCTCACAGGAGAAATGTAGACAGTGGGTGGAAAAGTTAGGAAGAAGCAACACAAATACGTATGTGAAAGATTATTACTGATGGGGGGGGGGGCAGCATTTTGGCTAGTGGCCACAGAAGCCAGGGCTATAAGGCATGATTAAATTGATTGTCCTTGTGATTATGGCCTTTTGTAGGCTGAAGCTAAGCAACTGTCAGTTGATGAAGTAAGCAGACTGTTCAGCATTAAAATAGTACTTTATTCAGATGACGTTCTGCTTGTTGTTAAATAGAATTTCCCAACTTTTTCCCCAACGTGGTTTTGCATAGACCAGAGAATTGTGGATGAGCTTGGAGGAAGTGGTATTTTGCAAATGATTTTTTTTTATTTTTAATTAATTAATTTATTTATTTATTCATTCAAGAATAATTAACATACAGTGCTATATTAATTTCAGGTTTACAATATAATGATTCAACAATTCCATACACTACTCAGGGCTCATCATGATAAGTGTACTTTTAATCCCCTTCACCTGTTTCACCCGTCCTCCCACCCACTTCCCCTCTGGAACCACCAGTTTGTTCTCTGTATTTAAGAGTTTATTTTGTCTCTTTTTTTCTTTATTCATTTGTTTTGCTTCATAAATTCCACATATGAATGAAAGCATATGGTACTTGTCTTTCTCTGACTGACTTATTTCACTTAACATTATACCCTCCAGATCTATCCATATTATTGCAAATGGCAAGATTTCTTTCTTTTTTATGGTTGAGTGATATTCCATTGTATATGCACCACATCTTCTTTATCCATTCATCTATCAATGGACAATTGCGTTGTTTCCATAATTTAGCTATGGGAAACAATACTGCAATAAACATAGGGATGAATATATCTTTCTGAATTGATGTTTTTGTATTCTTTGAGTAAATACTCAGTAGCAGAATGACTGACTGGATCATATGGTAATTCTATTTTTAATTTTTTGAGGAACCTTCATACTGTTTTCCACTGTGATTGTACCATTTTGCCTTCCCACCAACAGTGCACGAGAGTTCCTACTTCTCTACATCTTCAGCAAAACCTGTTGTTTCTTGTGGTTTTGACAAGGAAAACAAAAGCAAATTAAACTATTGGGATTATACCAAGATGAAAATGTTTGCACAGAGAAGGAAACCATCAACAAAACAAAAAGACAGCCCTTCAAATTGTAGAAGATATTTACAAATGATATATCTGATATGGGTTTATTAGGCAGAATATATATAAAAAAAAGTGTATACAAGTCAACACCAAAAAGACAAATAACCTACTTTAAAAAATGTGCAGGTGATTCTTTATATATCTCTGGCTGGTGATCATCTCTCAAGTATCCCTGTCACTCGCTGCATTTATTTTGTGGCTGCTGTTTTTCAATTGTTTATTGTATCAAATAGGTATTATGTTTACAAATACATTGGGATACAAGTACAACATTGAAAAGATTCGAAAGGACTTGAAAAGCTGTGTTTCTCTCACAGACTTGCCCTCAGCTGAAAATAGCACCTTGCTCAACATCACCCCTTCTCCTGAGGACAGCTTGCATCTAATGACTAGTCCAGCCCAGTCCAGCCCCTCCCCCTTGAATCAAGCAATCTGATGAGCTATCTCAGCTCCAGAGTTTCCTGTGGGATCAGGGAAAGCCTCCGCCATTTCTGTGACTAGACTACAATTTCTGCCTCGCCCAATTCCAGTTTCTTCACTCCCTTATCGATATTGACACCCAAGAACACTTTCTGCTCTTTCTTGTCTCAGGGTCTGTTTCTAGGACAACTCAGTTAAAGATATTAAAGCTACCCAGTTATCACACTTTCCTTTCAGAAACAACCATTATTAGTGAGTGTTTAGGAATGATATGAAAAGAAAAGAAGAAAAAGTTTCTTTAATCTTTCCTGAGCTGATCCAAACAGTATTGCATGAATCTCAAAGGAGAAAGATAGTTTCATAAATGTGTGACTATAATATTAGGATATATTCCTACTAGTAGAATTATGAGGTCAATGGGTATGTCCATTTAAAATTTTAAATGTAGGGGTGCCTAGGTGGCTCAGTCCGTTAAGCGTCTGACTCTTGGTTTTGGCTCAGGATATGACCTCACTACTTCGTGGGTTCAAGCCCTGCATCAGGTTCTGGTCTGGCAGTGCAGAGCCTGCTTGGGATTTTTCTCCCCCTCCCTCTCTGGTCCTCACCCACTTGAGCTGCCTCTGTCTCTATCAAAATAAATAAATAAACTTAAAAAAAAATAAAATTAGGGGTGCCTAGGTGGCTCAGTCGGTTAAGCATCTGACTTCAGCTCAGGTCATGATCTCTTGGTTTGTGAGTTCGAGCCCCACGTCAGGCTCTGTGCTGAGAGCTCAGAGCCTGGAGCCTGCTTCGAATTCTGTTTCTCCCTCTCTCTACCCCTCCCTTGATCATTCTCTGTCTCTCTCTGTCTCAAAAATAAATGAAAACATTTTTTAAAATTTTAAAAATAAATAAAAAATAAATAAAATTAAAATAAAAGAAATTTTAAACGTAGTGCTCTTTAAAGAGATTGTAACTTCTCACAACAGACCTTTTGAGTTTGGTCAAACTACAGATGAAGAATGGTTCTTGAAAATTTATTCCAGGTTTACCTTATTGTAAGTAAGTTACCTTATTGTAAGTTTACCTAATTGATATGTGATCATTTGCATTTTTTTCATTAACTGGGTACAAGATATTTTATTGTGCTGTTGATCTTATTGTTACTGATACACCATCTTTTTATATTAAGAAAATGAAAATGTGTGTGTGTGTGTGTTTAAGTTACCATGTTTTTGTTTGCTTTTATTTATTATGTATCTTGCCATGCAAAATATTTTATTTGTTCATATATTTCTAGTTATTAATTTCTTATGCCTTCTGAGTTTTTTTCATAAATAGAAAATACTATGAGATTATTTTAAAAACTAGCATGTCTTCTTACAGTTTTTTTATAGATTTTTGTTTGTTTGGAAAATGTAATCCATCTTGTGGTATATATTGAGGTAGTGATCTAACTGTAGTATTAAAATTAATTTGCTAACACTATTCAGGATTTTTATAATATCAATGTTTATCTTATGTGATTGTTTTATTAACTCTTTTGTGTATGATTTATGCCAGGTATATCAATGTTATGTGAGAATATGAATGTTTTCTATACATCCTCAAATAGCTGACTCATTTGAGTTTTGACTTTTTTGTGGTTTGGTATAATTTCTCTGTGAAACTAATTTGACCTGGTACTCATTTGCGAGTAATATGTGACCGTAATGTCTATTTCGTATATGGTTGCTACCTACATTTTCTTTTTTTTTCTGAGTTCCCACTTAAATATTGCTTATTTATATTAAGTTCCTCTATCTTTTTTCCTTGGGTGTTATCTCTAATTTTAGGTAAATGGTTTTTTTTGTCAGTTTTGATTAGATTAGCTAAATGTTCATATATCATTGGTTCTTTTGAAAAGGAAAAGCTATTAGATTCGTTATTATTTACCTATATTATAATAATAATCTCTGCTTTTTTATTGATTCCTATGATTCTTAAGGTTTATTTTTATTTCATTCTTTTAACGTCTTTATTTTAGCCTTACTTTACTTTTTGTTCTTACTTGTATATTAACATGTAAATACTTATAGCATAAATTTTCCTTTGAGTGTTGCTTCAATTGACTACAGAGTCCTGATGTGTGAGTTTATGTTATCACTATTTTTAGACTTTTTAAAATTATTGGTTTGCTTTCTTCATTGTCTCAAAAGGTGTTTAGGAGATGTTTTTTTATTTCCATGTGTCATGCTAGAGATTGATATTGCTGCTGCTTAGACTAATTAATATTACTAGGCTATGTCTGGCTGGGTATTGATTGGTCTGCATATTTTTTAGGATAAGATATGCCATTTTAATCTATTTTATGCGATTTTATAGATTCAGATTTTCTGGAATTTTTCATAGCATTTTACTTTTTTCTGTTTCTGTTTCTATTTCTCATCCTCATGAACATCAAATATGTTAGCCATTTTTTTTTCTGACTATAGATACACTTTTTCTGATCTTTTAAGACCCTGTTCATTTGCACTTTATTTAAAAATTCTTTTAACTCCTGTCTACTGTGCCTTTCCTATTTTTGGTGGAGGTTTTTGTTTTGTTTTGTTTTCTAAATGAAAACTTTCTTTGAACTACTTTCTCTATGGATTTCATTTCATCACACTTTCTTTTTGTTTTCTTTCTCTACTCTCCTAATTACTACCAGCTCATGGTCAGCTTTAGTTTTAAATCATATCTTTTCTAAGCTTTTGTACATCTGCTCTGGGCTCTTAGTTTATAAAGACAAATAGTTCATTAAACTCAGGGCAAAGTTTTTGTTTTAATTTTTGTCTGCTCTGTGACAATGTTTTCCTAACTTGTATCTTTCATCTTCCATTGTCTCTAGTTCTTTCTCATACTTTCCCTTCCATTATCTTTTTACAGATATTGTGCTAGTTCCCAATTGATTATTATTCTATAAACCTGTATTCATTCCATTATTATTATTATTAATTTGAATGAATCCTTCTGGACATGTTCCAGGATAGTAGGAAGTTTCCTTTTGACCCACGCTTCTTCCTTTTACTTTTTCTTAGCTGCTATGCTGACAGTTTAAACTTCTTCCTAATACAGGGTTTCTCTTTCTTACTTTGCCTCACTGTCACAATGCTTTTGAAAATATGGTTCTTCATAGGATTCATTCTTGATATTCATGCTTCTTTTTAATGCTGGCATAGGTGCTGACTACCACTGCCAGCACACATACCCATCCCATTATTCCAGGCTTCAAGTTGGTTGGCTCTTTAGTGTGAACCTCTCTTTTTAGACGACTCTGTTCTGCCACTTTGAGATTTGCAGCCATAGGTATCTTCTGTCACCATCTTCATGCATCTCTGTTTGATTTTCCTTTTTTTAGCTGTGCTTCTTCGAAAGTTATTGGTTGAGGTTATAGTCATCTCTTAGTTTTGTCAAGAAAGAATACATGCTTTTGTTTCTTGTTTTCTTCATTGTTTTGAAGTTATTTCTGAGAAGAAAGGGGATTTTATTTTTCTTCTCTTTTAAAAGAGGGAGTCACCTCGATTTGATTTTTTTTTAATTTTTTAAGTATGTATTTATTTATTTATTATTTGGGGTGCCTGGGTGGCTCAGTCGGTTAAGCGTCCAACTTCGGCTCAGGTCACCATCTTGTGGACCGTGAGTTCGAGCCCCGCATCGGACTCTGGGCTGATGGCTCGGAGCCTGGAGCCTGCTTCTGATTCTGTGTCTCCCTCTCTCTCTGCCCCTCCCCCGTTCATGCTCTGTCTCTCTGTCTCAAAAATAAATAAACATTAAGAAAAAAATTTAAATATTTATTTATTATTTTAAAAGAGTGGTGTAGAGGCATAGAGAGAGGGAGAAAGGACCCCAAGCAGTCTCCGCATTGTCAGCACAGAGCCCAACATGGGGTTCAAACTCACAAACCGTGAGATCATGATGGGATCCAAAACCAAGAGTTGGACCCTTAACCAACTGAGCCACCCAGGGGCCCCTCCCCACTTTTTTTTTTTAAGTATTTGATTTTGAAATGCACTATTGGGTTTTGTTTTGATTTTTACATCTTTAACTTTATTATTAAATTTTTTTTCTAAGATTTTACATCCAGAGAGTAATGGCCAATACAGTGCACTGCATGGCTGGCCTGGCATCAAAATGACTACAGTTTATGTATCAGGTAGGCAGTCGTTACCAAGATAAAATAAATGTGGCTTTTTTAACTCTAGAATTTTTACATTAAAATACATGGTATTTAGACCCTCCTAAATATTGTCAGGTATTCATTGTTATTATATAACTTAAATAATTTTCAAGACCATTCAACTTAGGTAGAAATTGAAACTTAACATATTATGAAGACTATAAATTCTACAATGTATCATATATATCAAAACACAAGTATTTGCCAATGTCCTTTGACTTTTTAAAACCCTAATTTATTTCACAGTGAATATTTAGATGCTGAAAGGAAAAGTTATCTGAATTGTTTGTTAGGGTGGTGTACTGAAGAGAATCCTCAAAAGATTCTTCCTGTTCCATGATGATAAATGGTTAATGTTTATTTGTTCCAAATAAATTTGCAGATGGAAATGACTCATCTTTAATGCACCACTTTTATTCTCCTCTAACTATTGATTCTATGGGTCACCTCTGGAGTTGAGGCATGTATACCACACATTTTGGGGGCATGTGTGGGAAAAGGGTGTTATATAGACTTTGTTATAGCTATGATTTTCATTAGCTGCCTGATGGGAGGGAAATGTCCTAACTCTCTATTTCCTCATCTAGATTGAGATACTTTCTAAGGTCCCCGAAAACTCTAAATTGATGTCTCAATGACTCAGAGTAAATCCAATTATTTCCACTAAAAAAGAAATATTCCAATTTGGATTAGAACCATATGGTTGGATATTAAGAGTTTTGGCCCATATATAACTCATAATCCATTCCTCTCCTACCAATGTGTGCTAATTTACATTTCAAAACAGAGTGATATTTTAAAGTCCTAAGATATTGCAAAAATAGGACTCAACTAAACCAAACTCTTTCTAAATTGAAAAAAGATGGGTAATTTAAAAAAAGAAACACTAAAGTTTGGATGCGACCAAAGCAATATATTTTTTCTTTCTTAGAGTAATATATTCTCTCACCCCAAAAATCATTACCATGTATCAAAATGCTAGAAACTATAATTCTGATGTGCTGTAGTATTGCCACACTGAATAATATTTTACCCGGTTATAATATTGATGGGATTTTTGCCTCAGTATCAATTTTAGTGGAGACATTGTCTTTCTCTTGAAAAATAAACGAATCTTGGATGGCAAGGGGTTTTTTTGTATATAAGTAGAAAATCTTCCTAGAAAGTAAAGTTTTGAAGAAAAACATTAGAAGAACAGTACATTTATAATTAATGTCTTAACATGATCTCTGATGCTTTTACTCTTCAGCTTACATTTTTTTTTCTAAGTATCAGCCAGAATAAACACTGGCTTTGTTATAGGGCAGGCTGATATAAAGAGCCATATGTGCTCCAATGACACAGCACAGGGAGACAGACAAAGGCCTTCGCTATGAATCCTTCTCTCTTTTTAAATTTAGATTGCTCCCTGAATATACCTCTTCCCCTTTTCTAGTTAATTTTAATTAGTTCTGCTTGCCAGCCTGTACCCACCAAATAAAACATCCCAATCAAATATCCAGTGTGCAAATGAGAAAGGTTCAGTCTGATACTCACAGACTTGTGTTCCTTTCCATCTCTATGGCTCTAGTACCTAATTAAAGTCTTTAAGATCTTTACTACCACAAGATGAGTCAGATGTAGGAAAGGAGGAAGATCAGAAAGTCAGTTGATTATTATTACCAAATTGGTTGTAATGGCACAAAAACCTCATCGATATGCTTCTCTGCAAACGTCAGGTCTTCCCAGGACTTTGGCACCTCGTACCCATTAGATCAACTTCTGGTTTATTTGAGCCTGAACACTCCTTTTTCAAGGTCATGAGATTGAAATGTACAATGAATTTAGTGTTCCAGTCTTTCCACTATAACATATTTAGTTAATGAACACAAACTCTTGGGAAAGAAAGTGAGGGCAAAGTACATAAACTTCCCTAATAAATGATTAAATTGTCCTCTGGGCATATTTTTCATGTGAATAATAAGGTTACAGTTAATAGGTTATCTAGCACATTAACAAAGGTACAAGCAAATATCGTCCAGTAAGAGTGGACTTGAAAGATGCTTTAATTTGGAAGAAATTGTTGTGACTTCTTCAGCCTTGCACAACTCTGGTCGCCAAGTTTATGGCTGAGTGAAAAGTATTCACTTTCCTCCTTGTGCTTAAATGTTCTTGAAAAACTGTAATTAGCTTTGGTCTTTTCTAATATACAGAAAACCTGTATGTCTCACACTTCTGCATGACACAATCGTTACAATAGGTGCCAGTGAAATTCTTGAAACACGATTTGAACACAGTTTTTACCTCACTTCACATTGAGTCTATTATCCTCTAAGTGCTTGTGAGCTGATGCTGTTTAGTGTTTCAGTGAATAAAGAGAAATAGAAGCTTTTCTCCTTATAAAGTCCATGAGGAATTATGGTTGCTAAAATGCTGATGTATAACCAGGAAATATTATGGGTGATCTGGTAAAGGGCAAAAGTATTTCTATAGGAAGCTGAGTAAAAATAACAGGATGCATAGCAATTAATTTTATTCTATATTTTCAAATTTTATTCTATATATGTATTCTTGATTTTGGTAATAGCTTTGTCTGCTGCTATTCTCACATTAAGCTGCATGATAACCAAAATTTGGTAAAGCTATAGTTGGTATCGTTGCAAATATGGCCACAACTTTTAGAAATATTGAAATATTCTTACAGGCAAGTAGAGGCTGAGTAAAGAGACAGAAAATGGGCAAGTGTTCCATTTCTGGGTGTGTTGAGAATGTCAACTCTGCCCTACATGTGTTGCCATTTTAACACCATTGGTAGGTACAAAATTGTCACTGATATTTAGGATGCTGGAAAATCTCCCACTAATACTAAATGAATAAAGTTCATATTTTTGACCTGAATAGACCTTCATCAAAGGTCTATTAAACACAATTGATTTCATTTATAGTCAATTCTCTGTCCAATCAAAATACAGGTATTTTGTACAAGACTTTTAACTTTGAAATTAAAGTTATGTTCTTCAAGCACAAGCTCTGGAGTTTTCATTCTTAATGAGTCATAGAAGATACTAGCAAAGAAAAATGTTGTAGAACTTTAGGAAACAATAACATATTATCATAACTAAGGTAAACATTTTCCTGGATGTATCCAAGTTTTCATGTGTAATCTAAGGTACAACTTTAGAAATATTTTATTAGATACTTGGAGAGATGTGTGCAAAGATAAGAGCTTAATTTATGCAGTGGCTTCCCGTTTGATCTCTTCATAATAGCCTTCTAAAATCCAAGATAAATAGATGAATTTGAACCTCTCCTTCCTTAAATTTCCCCTATATATGTATAATATTGGTTATTTCTTTCCATTGTGAAGACTGAAAAACTCATATCCTATTTTTCTCTTAATGCAATATGATCTTTCATGACTTCATGGCTTTATTGACAAGTATTCCCCCACTTGAAATGTATTCATTCTCTAGGCCAGTATGCAAAATCTTTCTTCAAGAAGAAGTCAACCCAAATGTTACCACTTAGGAGAATTTTCCCTACACAGAATGTTTTTATTTATTATTTTATGTCTATCCCAATTATAGCACCTTACCCTGCTTTCCTACTTATTATTATAATTGTGGATATTCTCTCTCCCTTTCTATGGCTGTAGTCGATCAGACCTGCATATGAATCCCAGCATCCCCATATTTTAGCTTTGTGGTTTCAGGCAAGTGACTTAATATTTAAGTGCCTTAATTTTTTTTCATATTTAAAATAGGAATAACAATACTAACTCAACATATTTTTCAGAGATTAGATGAGATCAAATAAGTAAAGTCTTCAGCATTATCTGAGATGTAATGCAATTTAACTCAACTATGGCCAGCCTCATGCCAGGGTCTGGGTTGTGCTTACCCTTATGTCTCAAATGCCTAGACCAATAACTTGCATATATATGTATGAGTCATTCAACTTCTCAGAAGCCTCAATATCTCTTAGAGAATATATGAAAAATTCTAACCCATGATCAAGAACCACATCATAACCCAGACAAGAGGAAACATGAAAATGCTGAGCTATAAGATAGATTTTCCTGAAGAAAAGACAAAAACCTAAACTACACATGCCCATATCCTCAAATGCTTCACTCTACTCTAGAATCTAACCAAATCAATCAATGAGAATAATACTAAACTATAGTACGAGAAACCTGTTAATTACAGCTGGCTCTGTCATTACACTGGGATATAGAATTCCCAGTTCCTCTCAAAAATTGTTGTTCTCATCTTTAAAATGGGTATTATCATATATGCATTGACTTAAAGTATTGTTGATTGGATCATATGAGATGACAATTACAAATGTATTTGGCAAACTGTAAAAGAAAATGATATTTGAAGACAAATTCACCCGGTCTTATACTTGGTTTTTCAAAGTTTACTGCAAGTAGAATGTTTCTACATTTGCAAATACAGATAATGGTTTTTGCTTTGCAAAAAAAAAAAAAAAAAAAAAAAAGGAGCATTAATGTTAATCTACATGCATTTCATGGTACATAGTAGTTGCTCAAATGTGCTAAGGCATTATTCATTATGTTATTATAAAGAATATACTGGAAATATCTAAATAATTATAACGGCTTTCATATTTTAAAAATGTTTTCAATAATGTATGTTTTACCATGGATTTAGTCCTTAAGTAAATCTAATTGACCATCTTAACTTTTGAAATTTTACTTTTCTCATTTCTTCTGCCAACAGCAAATGATGTAAATCCCTAAACTCATCATTAGTGACTCAACCAAGATCCTTCACTCTGCCCATTCAAAGGAGATAGTGTTTAGGTTATCTTTATTTTACCTAAAATGTACCACCTTCCCAAATATCTTGGCTGCTGTTAGTAACTAAGCCTAATAGGGGGTTCTCTGCATGCAAAGTCTTAGTACCATAATGGAAGCGAACATTTCATATTTTAATTTGCTCAGGTAGGCCATACCCTGCCAAGAGTACTTTATAACTACTTAATATTTCCCAGTCATTTGAATGTAAATAAGCTTGTCAAGAGAATTTGGGTAACTTTTTTATTTTATTTTATTTTTTTAAGCTGCCATGTTTGGCAGGCACGTTTTCCCAAGATCATCCAGCTTTAATTTTAAATTTCAAAAGCCTCACATTTAATCCCTTGAGCTGGCCTGGTACCTTGCACCATCTGTTCCCATGGTTTTGTTATAACAGCGAGCACCTGCAGAGTTTTGCAACATTTCAAGCTGATTGTGGATAAAAATCAAAATAATTATAATTTTCATAAAGTAGACTTCCATTCAGACACTACAATCCCATCTAACATGGATTTTGGAAAACCAATCTTGCTCATAATGTGTTTCGTATGGATAAGGGTAATTTATTTCTATTTTGTTTTTGTAGAAAATCAATCCTTTAAAGCACATGTACATTCAATGTGGAATTCTTACATTCCATCCACATCCAGAAAGCTCTTACGTAATCCTAGTTTGTTCCCAGATCAGGGCTTATTGCTATATTTTGATCAGACAAGGTCATCAGCCAACGGGTATGATAAAGTTGGTCTTCTTTTTAATTGGTCATACTTCTTGGGAGGTTTTTTGTCTGTTTATTTTAATAATAATAAAGACAAGACAACATTTTGGCCTCAGATGTTTTCCATTGCAAATAGAATGCAAAACATCCATGTGTTATCCATTAAAAACAAAAAGGGGAAAGATGCAGTGAGTGTTCCTTCTCCTTACATCTTTGGGATTGAGAAGTAATTCATGTAAGTACAGGATTCTGCATTAGAAAACCTGAACTTCTGGCAAAATCAGTGTTTTTTAGTAGCTAATATCTCATCAATGTGTTGACTATGCACAAGTTACTATGGAGGATGAAGAATTTATAAGATAGATACCCAATACCCAAGTATTGACCTTGGCTCTTCGCCTTGGTATTTAAAAAGACATCTTAAATAGTGGTCAATAATGCCCAGTCTTGGGGTGCCTGGGTGGCTCAGTCAGTTAAGCATTCCACTTTGGTTCCGGTCATGATATCACGGTTGGTGGGTTTGAGCCCCGCATCGGGCTCTGTGCTGACAGCTCAGAACCTGGAGCCTGCTACAGATTCTCTGTATCCCTCACTCTGTGCCTCTCTCCTGCTCACACTCTGCCTCTCTATCTAAAAATAAATAAACATTAAAGAAAAATTTAAAAATAAATAATGCCCAGTCTTTCATTTTCTATTTTAAAAGTATTATTCTTTTATTCACATTAATTACTAAGATTCTTTAAAACCTTAATTTGAGTTTTGAGTCCATTGACCATTGATAAGGAGCTAAGTATAAGTTTGTCCTATTTATCTAGATATAAAGAGGAAGAAACAATTCTATAGTATAAGTATTACTTCATTAAGATATGACCAGATACATGATAGAGTGTTGTAAGAATATTAAGAGTTGTTTCTCTGTAACATTGGAGTCTGATAAGTACCATTTTAGACAGCCCTCAAAGAATATTAACAAGTAAGAGAGTATACCTCTTGGCAACCATCGCCAAATCACTTTTGGCATTGTGGAAGAACTGTATAGCCACCAAACGTGAATTACTATTCTTAGAGAAACAGTAGGAATGAACGTGGCACTCGGTCGGGAAGCTTGGATAAAGTCAAGGTCTTATAAAGATGGTTATATTGATGGTTAATTGGTGATTACTAGAGTGGAGGCAACTAGCAGCAGGAAATTGACATGCTTGGGCATCAGACAAGATGCTGCACAGCAGGTTAGGCTTGAGTTAGTCATAGCGAGACTGTAGCAGGGTAAATGAGAGAAACATTGGTGAAACTTGGAAATGCTTTGGGCAGAAGTATTTTATAGGGAGCCGAAGATCCAACCTCAGATAATATGAACAAATAACTTACAAAATTTGAATACTAATTTTAATGCCACCTCACTTGCTCACAAAGGTGGTGAGATTGGTGAAATTTGTGTTACAGTAATGAGCATTTTTTTTTATTTGAATTAGATGTTTTACATGAAAAGCTGTCACAGACCAGCTTAGTTCAATTACTCTGCATACAACCTCAAAACAGGAATAATACCTTTGTTTCATTGGTTAAGGGGCATCATTAGACTAAGAAGTTATCTTCTAAGTCGATGACTCTTACCTTCTTCATATGAAAAATAAAAAGGTGTTGTTAGTATCTGATAGCTGCATTCTTATTAAAGGACAAAAAAAACACATAAATAATATTGTTTTAAACAACTTTTTAAGGATGTAAACTAATGAATGTGTCATATACAAATGTCAATTCTAAAGTATTTGTCAATAAATAGTAAATTGGAATAATTCTTCTGATTCCCAGGACCAGTGTACTAGAAATATTAGTAAATTGAGAGTCAGTGACTCAAATTCTTGTTCTAATTTCTCATTTTTAGCTGAGAGAACTTGAGATATTAAAAGGGTTAGAAAAGTCACTTAAACTCTTTGATTTCTTCATCTTTGAAAACCATAGTATAAACTTTATGTGGGCAGGGAGTTTATTTGTTTTATTTATTATATTCCGAGAAAAAATGTGTGATAAATGAGGATTTAGAAAGATGATTTCTTCAATAAAGAAGAATGTCCTCCTTCCAATGTCCTCGCAATAAAATGTGATCGTATATGATATTATAGTACCCTACACTATGCTATGCTATGCATGCTACACTTAAGAGATGTTTGAAATGACAAAATGACAGTTGTCTTCTGTTTTAGAAAAAAAATTTTGCTTACTGCAGTGAGCTCATGGCTTTGATATTTTGTTCCCAGACTGACTGGGCTCCAAACCATAAACTTAATTTTTTTTTACTCTAATAGAACCCTGGTTATACATAGCTTTGTTGTAACGTAGATAGCAGGGTATTACTCACATTGCCAACATTTTAGTCATTTTACAGATCAAGTAATTTTTTGATACTATTTTTGGAGTTCAAATCTACAGTTGTGGCCTGATTTGGTAACTGGCTGGAACTGGCTGTGAACCTTCTCAGAAGTGACACATTTTCATATGTCAAGACTAGTGACATTCATTTCTGACGATTCCTCTCACATTTTCCTGAAATGTTTTGGTAACAGATAATTCTATAGTATCTAATAGAGTATAATCGTGTAAGGGAAGATCAATACAATGTGTTAATAAACACATGTGAGAAGCTTATTTAAAAAATATCAGGTAGAATGATCAAATTATTAATTTTATAAATTCTAATATCTTTAAAATTAACAAAAAGCTTTTGATTTCATTTTTGCCATCATGATCATAAAAAATAGTTATCAAACTTTTAAAATAAGTTCATATTTCCCCATACCTCTCCATAACCTGGTGTCTCTGTCCCTCTCCAAAAGAAATATTTCTTCTTTAAAAAAAAATTATTACATTTATTTATTTTTGAGAGTCAGAGAGAGACAGAGCACAAGTGGGGGAGGGGCAGAGAGAGAGGGAGACACAGAATCTGAAGCAGGCTCCAGGCTCTGAGCTGTCAGCACAGAGCCTGACTCAGGGCTCGAACCCACAAACTAGGAGATCATGATCTGATTGGAAGTCGATCGCTCAACCAACTGAGCCACCCAGGTGCCCCATGAAATAATTCTTCTGAAGCTGTTCCCAACTATTCTTGGCCAATGTGCATACTTATTTTTTTAAAGGAAAATAGGGAGAAATGAAAAATATTTTCTCCTTCCTTTTAATAATACTATGTTCCCAGGGCTCTTGATATTCCTTATTCTCCCACCTCTTCTTCTCCTTTTCTTTCTTTCTTTTTTTTTTTTTTTTGGTTTCATTCTTCATTACACTTCTTATTCTACAAGCTCTATCCTTAGAACTTTGTTGTTCACCTTAATAAGACTTGCCTTCGAAGAATCTGTTTTCATTGTGCCAACTATTACTACCTTCATGCCTTCAAATTACGATGGCCATTGGTCAGATTGCCATTACTCCGTATATTTACCCTAAGTTTCCTGATTTAAATTTCTATGTACTAGGATATTTATAGTTTGTTTCTTGGGATTGTTTGCATGTATGTTTGCCTGGATGTATTTTCTTTTTCTTTTATCACTTATCAAGTTTGACCCTATGGGAACTATCGAAGAGCTTTTTTCCTAAGGTAGAAGGGGTTGGTGTTATTTTCTCACTGCTGAGCAGAGACTAATGATACTTCCTCAGCGATTAACTGATCAGTCATCTTAGAATGTGAAGTCTGCATGGATTTAGGACACAATATTCACTCATGGAAGAAGTTATTGAGAAGACTAAATGTTTCCATAAAAATTATCCCTGCATCTTTCCTGAAAAATAGCAACTATAACTTCAGTCTCACTGAAGTGAAATGAGATCACCATGTGAATTGTCAAGCTCGGCATGCTCAAGCCCAGTCCATACTGGTAGAAATTCTGATCCAATTGTATTATTTCACCTAAATCTCCCAAATGAACACCTTGTGACCGGGCATTATTTACTCTTGTCTTTTATATCTCAGGCTGTCGAGTAGATAACCTTGAATACAGTTGACATTCAATAAAGTTATTATGATGATTCTTTAATGAATGAATGTTTTAAAGTGAGACAAAACCTGCAAAAAATGGCTTAATAAAGGGTGGCTATTTGTATAGAAAGCCATTGAAATTGTAAATAGGATAGCTGTAGATAATCCCTTTTTATTTATTATTATTATTATTATTATTGATGTTTATTTTATTTTTGAGAGAGACAGTACATGAACAGGGAGGGACAGAAAGAAAGGGAGACACAGAATCCGAAGCAGGCTCCAGGCTTTGAGCTGTCAGCACAGGGCCCAATGCGAGACTCAAACTCACAAACCGTGAGATCATGACTTGAGCTGAAGTCAGATGCTTAACCCACTGAGCCACCCGGGCGCCCTGAGAAAATCCCCTTTTAAATAGTTATTTTCACAAAATATAATTTATTAGTTAAGTGAAATCATGCCTCCACTATTACTGAAGTCTTTCCCTTGCACTTTTTCTTCCATCTTAAGTGAAAACTAAAGGTGATTTTTAAGCCTCTACAGTTCTCAAAGCTTATTCCTTCTTTGTTAAATCTGATTTCTTAGCTTCCTCTTGAGTTGCCCCATGTCTTTTCCATTCATTACATTGCCGTACACATGAAGTAAGTAAGCTCTTCTTTAAAGTTTTATGAAATAAAAATTACAGTTGAATCTTAATGTTAGAAATTTTTCCACTACCATTCTGGGGCTAGAGGATTTTTTGTTTGTTTATTTGTTTGATAGTGATAATAGATTATGAAGTATATTTAAAGCACCAATTTTCATTTTGTAACCCTAAAATGAATCTAAAGGCACATTTCAGTTAATTAAATATTTTTCATTTTAAATTTATACTTTTTTCACATGTTCTTTGAGGTTATATTTAGGTCAAGGTTAGCAAAGAAACTGATATAGATAATAAAAATCTATAGGTTATTTATTAAACTTTTTTGAATCATTTTCAAATAAAACTGCTTTTTCAAAGGGAAGGTCTGAGTCCAAAACTGACAAAAAATATTCTCTTTTCAAATAAGCAATCTTCTATTTTATTATCTTTAATACATATTTCAAGTGGCTTACGCCACTTAGTTTATAAAATGATGATACTAATAGTCAACTGAATCTTAATTTTATGTATGTATCAACCTATAAATATGAATAATATTATATTTATGAATATAATATATGAATAATATATGTATGTATATTATAATATAAATATGAATAGTATATGTTAACCATATTAAATCATTCTGGAATCTTGCAATCTTTCTGGCCCTCTCTTTCTACATCTGCAACATGGGAGAATAACAGTATTAATTAATAGCTCTGTTATAAAATTAGATCATCTAATATATGTTAAAAGCTTAGAATAGTGTCTGGTACTTTCTAAAGTCTGAATAAATGTAATTATTTTACTAATACCTCTAGTTACTTAAGTGGCATCTCCTATGCAACAACTAGCTCTCTTTGATCATTTTTATAATTTCATTTTGTTCACAAAGACAAATGGACTTAACATAAAAATAAGAATTAATAAGCATCAATAATGATAAGTTTAGTGATTTTGAAACTTTACATTCTAAAGGAAGGGTAAAGAAAAGATGTCACATTAATTGAGCCTTTACAAGTTGCCAAGCACTGTGTTAGTCACTTTCTTACTGATCTTTGTCATTGGACCTATCTCTATACTGGAGTCAAAGCAACTGAGGCTTGGGGAGCCTAGGTGGCTCGGTTGGCTAGGCATCCAATTCTTGATCTTGGCTCAGGTCATGATCTCCCAGTCTGTGAATTCGAGCCCCACATCTGGCTCTGTGCTAATGGTGCGGAGCCTGCTTGGGATTCTGTCTCTCCTTCTCTCTGCCCTTGCGGTGATTGTGTGTATTCTCTGTCTCTCTGTCTCTCTGTCTCTGTCTCTCTCTCTCTCTCTCAAAAATAAATAAATAAACATTTAAAAAAAAAAAACAAACAGGCAAAGCAACCGAGGCTTCTAGAACTTAAGTAGCATAGAGATGGAAATGATAGCAAGGCTTCAAATATTTCCCCAACTCTACAGCCCGGAATTTTTTGTGAGACATAACCAAAAAATGTCATTCTCCAGCTTCACATCTTCCAATGCTTCCCGCTACATAACATCCAAACATCTTATTGGTAAATGCTGCATTTGGCCCAGCTGCTGCCTGTCTCCCTGCCTTC
The DNA here is from genome assembly GCF_016509475.1 of Prionailurus bengalensis. Classification (NCBI taxonomy): domain Eukaryota; kingdom Metazoa; phylum Chordata; class Mammalia; order Carnivora; family Felidae; genus Prionailurus; species Prionailurus bengalensis. The sequence goes on from NC_057345.1 coordinate 146,354,957, forward strand.
ATTTCTGCCTTCTCCTCATCACTCTGATCGTTTCGGAATCCCTGTTTTGTTTTTGTTTTTGTTTTTGCTTTCCATAGCAGGAAATGGGAATTAATGATCTAGAATAATCCGCCCCCTATCTTTGAATGACTGGTGCCTGCTCATTATATATCTCCACACCATATCACTCACACAAAAAGGTTTTCCTTGACCATCTAGTCTAAACGAGGCCCATCAGATCTGTTTTCCCCAGTCACTCTCTCTTGCACATTATCTCACTTTATTTTCTCCAAAGCATTTATCACTGGGAATGCTTTATTTATTTATTTTTTGAAACATGTTTGTTTTCTGATAGAATGTAAGCTTAGTGCGAATAAGAGCCAGATCTCTCCATTTCCTGGTGACCAATAAATATTTATCAGGTGAATAAACGCATGGATGCTCTGTACTTTTAATTATAGCATGCTTGATCACATGGCAATTCTTAGCTATCAATTTGGCTTCATTTAATTATGGCAGCATATTGAGACTTTGATCACATAGTTTAAGTCCAGACAAGTTTTATATTCTTTCATTCCACCTGTGTCAATAGCTTAAGAAACAGAATTCAGTAGTAAAATCAACGAATAGTAAGAATTCAAAGTTAAGATACTGAAAATAAAAACCTCAAAGTTAATTTTTATAAAGATACACTCCTATTAAGCACACAATCAATATCTCTCTAAAAGTTACACATTTTATTACACATTGAATATGTACAAGAAACCCAAGTTTTATGAAAATAAATGTTCTTTCCTTAGGTTTGAATCATTCGTACTCTGTGAGAAAACTGGCATAAATAAAATATTTGAATTACTCTTGATCACAATGTTAAAAATATAAGGAAACTCTGGTTGTTAAACACAATATAAAATCTGATATTTTGAATTTGCACAACTGAGGCATCAATGATTAGCGTGTAAAGCAATTTTTAAAAGTTAAGTTACAAAAGAGACATGATTATTCATTTTAGTGACTGTTAGAGTTGCCCCATCCATCAAAGCTGCTAAATAATAATTTTAAATGTATCTTCTAAAATTAAGGACTTTGGAAGATCACCATCCACATGTCAAGAATTAATCAAACTGATTTCTAATCAGGGTCGAAATGTTATTTCTCACATAGCACACTCCCAGTATTAAGCATTGTATTTTAAAATATATGCTTTTGCTACTCTGGTACAGATTCTGGTTTAACAATTCATGCGGTAGGTATTTGAAAGTAAGTTGTAAATTTCATTATTATGGAGTCATTAGATAAATATTTTATCTATGAGTATAGAATTTAGGTAACATTTCATCTGTGTCAATGCAGCATGACTCTTTTTATATTGAAAGTCTTATGATGACTTAATACCGAAGTGTGGTTTCAGGGTGAAGTATGTTACAAGTGCTTCTGCTTTATTAGAATTCCTTTTAGGATTTGTTGAGAGGGAGACATTCAGAGTGTCGTAAAAAAAATAAAACTGATGCTTTGTTGTTGGGCTATAAACACTGTACTTTGGTTGGTTATAATGCTACCAAAATCCACACAGTACTTAATTTATCTAACCTTCTGATAGTGAATGAACAAAGGTAAAAATAACAGGCTAGTTATAAACTAGTACTATGGTGATGACATTGTGAATTATTTAAAAAGGGCATATTCAATGTGACCATAGAGCCATCAATCATAATAGACATTGATGAGAAAAAGAGGTTTCAGTCACTTCCTATCTGCTAGGAGAACAATTCTATCTCACAGGTAGCTATGAAGTGCTGGGTGACCTGATGTCACTTGCATTGTTGCTCTACCCTTTGAACGGAGCGAGTAGATTCTCTCAATATTAGAATCGAATGAGTAAATAAATTCGCAGTTCACTGCCACTCTCCTTCCGAGTGCACACTTCAATTTGTCTAACAATAGAGAGGACAGAAAAGCAGAAATCTCTTAAAGCGCGGATGAATTTTTTATGGAATGTTCAAATCCAGCTGCAAAGGATGGGGTTTTAAATGGTAGCAGACACTCTTTTAGAGGGAGCCCCAAGAGACGAAATCTTTTGGAAATGTTTTGTACTGAATTCATTCCTTTCCACGTACACATCCGTAGCTTTTTTTTTCCTTCTGAAGCCCTGCTTTTACTAAATTGTTCCCCCTTCCAATTCACACTGATCATCGAGATGCCAAGGAGAAACACTTCTTTATCTTTAATGTCCAGAAGGCAGTAGAGTTTCAATTTCGAGTGGATAAAACAGTTTTAAAGTGCATGTGCGTGATACTATTTTATTTGTCTGCTTCATTCAATAGGGAAGTCAGTTTTGCAGAAGAAAGAGGTGGCTGCTTGAAGAATTTTTTAATTACTAATAAGTTAAATCTCTTTATTCTGTTCCAGTAACCAGAATGATTTCATTCACTGCAGTTCCTCATCTCAGTTTTCTGCTTGAAAGTTAACATTGCGTGCGTTAATTTATATTATTTAAATTTTTGAGTATCGGTTTCCCCAGATACAGAATCCTACAAAATCCCCTGGCATTTACAAACCACGGAACTACAAAAATGTGCATTTTTTTTCTTTTCTGTATGGCTATATGGTAAACTCCACTGCTTTACTCTAGCACATTAACATTTTATGACATAAACACATGAATGGTATGGATTTTTTCTCTTCAAAGATTCTCTTAAAAAATTAGCAAATAGAGTTCAATAAGCTTTTCTCGTCTACCTCTATCGTTCCTTGCCTTCCTCCAGCCACAAGTCATCACCCCTCCCTATTGGAATAGAAATATGAGAAATGTTTGCATTGCTTTCTGCATCTACAGCATAGTCTCTTGAAGCTTTTACACTACTCATTTTTATTCCCTTTTCCTCTGTAATATACTCTGGAAGTATATTCATCTCCGCGTAACCTCCCAAACTACTTTAAAAGTGTGTACCACCACTTAATTGTTAATAACAGGTAAATCACAGGTAAAAGATAACTAATTAATTTTCTAGCTCAGTTTTATTTTACTGTTACTGTTTTGAGAAAATATAACAAAACCCCATTAGTGTTAAGGTAAGCCCATGAAACAACATAATATAATGCAAGAAAGACATTTAATAGTGTAGAAGAATGTTAAATTACTAATTAACTCCAAGTTACTGTATAAGAAAGCATAGTAATTTACAGGATTATTGCAATATGCAGCTTGGATTGCCACCAGGGTCAGCTAGGGAGCATTTCTTTCTATCCTCCCCGCCCCCCCTTAGTGTGGTGGTTACTGTAAAAATCTTCTCACATTAAAATGCACCGTCCTACCCACAGTTCATTGCTGCTAATTAGCAGCAGTTGAGACTTTGCTAGCAGTCATTTTTTTTTTTCTATGTTAAGCTGCCAAATGTTACCAACTGCTCAAGATTCTCCATGCACAAAGTGTCCAGCTGCCCGGCTTGCACCACAATGCTGTGTCTTTCAGCTGTTTCCTGTCAACTTTAACACCTGTGCAAAGAAAACACTAATCAAATTATCTGTACCAGCTTTTGTTATCAGAAGAAAGGTTATCAAAAGTGTTCTGCATACTTTGGCCCATGCTCATCATCTCCTTCTAGAAAATGGCAATGAACACACACACACACACACACACACACACACACACACACACACCTCTTTTCATCTAAGCACCCAGTTGAGACCAGTGGGTCTCTGAAACTGAAATCACTACCATGGTTGCCATGTCAAAGTCAAGTGTTTTCAGTCTATTTAAACTTTTATTTAAGCAATAAGGCTCAGGAAAGTCATCTTTTAGTTTTACCTAAATATATAAGAAGAATGCCATAACTTTGATTAATAATTGATTAAATAAACCATTCCTACATCAAAGGCAGGAAGAAGAGCTATTCGCTGAAAGGCTAGACTATCAAATGGGACTTTGTTGTCTTCAACATTGCTTTAGAACTGCAGCATCACAGAGCAAGGAGAACATTAATTTTTGAGGTCTTAAATAATCATGCAAAATAAAACCGGCTCCCTTTTCTCCTTAATTAAACACTCGTAGTGCTAAAAACACTATAAATTTAGAAATAATCATACAGCCTAATCATTTCCTGTCTGTTTCATTGGCTTTATGACTAATTTATATTTAACCTTCTTGGGAACCTATGATCACAATGTACTTTTTTAAAAAATTCAAAGCAACTGTCACTGGTGTCTAATACCTGTGCAAAGGGGAATAGAGACTTAAAAATGTTTTAAAACTGAAGGATGACATATAATGGACTGCACTGCTTACATGATTTAGTAACAAAGTAGCCGCTGCATTCTTGCAGAGGCCTTGATAAATGCCTAGCTCATTAGTTCCTATTTTCTGTTTACCATGATGAGTTTGATGTTAAAAATGATTAAGTGTATAAATGTGCGTGCATTTACATTTATATTAGCTTTACAATAAATTTAGTCAGGCAATCAGAATTGAAAGGGGACTGATTTGGGTCCACGTGTTATATCTGATACTACTATTTTCTTTAATCTTAGTTGAAATGTTATATTATAACTAACTTCATTCTGACTTCATTTGCTCTTGAAAAAAGCAAAAAAAAAAAAAAAAGAAAAAGGCAAAGAATTATAAAATTTACCTATGACAAGAGTATAAAATTTATTGTGCTGACAGGAATGAATCCACTCAGACGATGATCAAAACTATAGCCCTAGGGCAACACAGAACGAGTGTCAACCACATTTTGCTGTTAAGTTTCACAAAAATCCCCTCCAGGAATTTCAATCACAATATTCTGAGTCTATATTTATGTAAGAGCTACAAAAAATAACAGAGGGGGCAAATAAAAACTATAGGTGCTTGAATTTCAAAACCATAATTTTGTGATTTAAAAACAAAATATACTTTTAATTTTTCCTTTTTGTACAAAAGGAACAACAGATATTATTCAGAATTCAAGACTATCTTACCAGAGATTTATATGTAAAATTCCTGCTAGTATAATACATCTTTCTTTTCCCTGAACTATTCAAAATTTATTCAGGCAAAATTATCAAGTAAGTATGTAGGTAGGAGGGTATCACCGTGATTACCAATCAAGTATTTGTTTTCTTTTCTTCTTCCTTTACTGTATGCATGTCTGCACTTGGAGAGGGACAATCAGTGGAGGAATCTGAAAGATTGTACTTTAATTCATAGCAACCCAGATGATTTTACAGTATTGGTAAGAAAATGTACAAAAACATTATTTAAAACCAATCATTGATTCTACTTGTTCAAGTTTCTGCTTTTTCATAAGCCTTTTAAAGACCTCCAGGTTATGAAGCCAGGCTTTGAAAAAGTTGGTTAACCTTTTTGAACCTCAGTAGTTCAGTCTGTGCATTCGGGATGCGTTAATTAGTACCCTGTTTTAACTAGGAGAGTAAGAAGGGGTGGTAAATATCTGGTGAACTTCTTGATGCAGAACTTCTTGATGCAGAAGTGGTCAAATTCCACTACGCAGCACTGGCCATGCTTTCTCTGATTTCTTCTTTACCAAATGTTGCATAAGGAAGATTGAATAGAATAAACTCTCTCAAGATATGGTTTAACTGATTGAGGACGATGAGACCATATTCCCCAAGAGACATATTTTTGTATGACTGACCGATGGGTTGGTTGAATTATCCTGTGGAGATGCGTTGGGTTGAAGGAGGAGTTAGCTGTTCAGAATTCATGTTCTTATAGCACAATTGGAACCTCACCGTAGACTCCTACTGATAGCATCATTCTTTCTCACATGCATACGTGCCTCCAAATTTGACTTTTTAAAAGTCTCATGTGCTACTCAGAAGTCATTTTTCTCTGAGGCTCTGTTAAAATGTGACATATTATTATTTTATGGGCTTTGAAGGGGAATAGAAAATAATTAAAAATTCTGCTAAAAATGTAAGTATGTGAGGCATGAAGAGCCTAGAGGCAGATGATAATCTCTGGTTGGATTACTTGCAATAAGAAGTGAATGTGTTGTCTCTAGGGAAAACAGTTCACTGGATCAGCTTTGATTCTATTCTCAGACTCTCATTTCCTCACCTAATCAACCTCATGTAATCCAGTATAGTATTAGCTATGGTACATTTTTGACCAGGACCAATCACCAAGTGGTTAGTAAGTATGTATAAAGGAGAAATAATATAATCCTGACTTCATTTGTAAAAGTAAACAGCAATGCCGGACAGTATTAAAAAGATGCTTGATGACTAACAATGAGCAGGAGGATCGGGGTGATTAAAACTTGTGAAGCTGCTAATAGATGCTAACCATCTACTCCTTTAACCGACAGTGTGGATTTCCTACTCTGTGCCTGAGATCAGGCTGGGTATTGGCGGGAAAAATTAACTAACAAAATAGGCAATATTTCTATCTTCTTACGCTTACGTGACAGCACAAGAAGAGAAGGAGTAAATAACAATAAACATATTGAAATAAATAACTCAACTAAGATGAACATTTTAGCCCCCATTCTGTGGATGAGAAAACAGAAGCAGAGTGAAGTCATTTGTCCACACTCCAACAGATGGTGTATGGAAAAGTGGGCATCTAACCTTTATCTAGAAGATTCTTTTTACTGCATTATGCGGTATCTCCAGAAAGATGCATCCCGGGTAAAGAGGTGAAAGAGGTGGCTTTGTGTTGGAATCTGACCATAATTTCTTGAACAAGATATCTCTGGCTGTACTTTTGAAGGAGGCAAAGCATTTAGGTAGAATTCACATTGGCTATAATCAAAGGTATAGCTGAGACATACCCTGGGTTATCTTTGAAGAGAGGAGATTAATTTGGCGACGATGGAAAGTAGAGGGATGAAAGAAGGCAGGTAGGGCCCTTGTTGGAAGAACCTGTATGCCTAATGAAAGAATCCTGACTATCTGGCCTGCCATCCACAGACACACTGAATTGTTCAAATCAAAGAGAAGCCTGATAGTTGTGTTATACAAAGAGTAATCTGGTTACTGTGAATGCACGTAGGCTGGAGGAGTGAGAGATTACATGTCAGGGTGTCTGGTGAAAAGACTATTGCAAGAGTGTGAAAATGAATTAGGTTGATTGTAATGGAATAAAAAAAAATGCCAAAAAGATGATACATAACAAAACTAGGGAAAAAATGGCGAACAGAAAGAATTTGGGGTGGAAGGAGCAACTGAGAAGTAAAGTAAAAGATGGCTTGAACATAACGCTGGAGAGATGTGGAGCTCCTTGTAGAAATTAGAAAGTCAGGGTGGGGTCATTGATCAAAGGACATAACAGGTTTTGAAAATGTGGAAACTAAAAAGATCGAGTCAGACTCCAAGCCAGCAGCCTACATCCTTTACTTGTATTCCCTGACATCAACTGTACCTAGGTTTTCCCAGGCCACCTTGAAGTTCTTCCCAAAAAGAAAGGCCCTTTTGTGAGTCTAACTCCCTGACAATCAGGAGACATTCATCTGATTCTTGATAGTTTTTGTCTTCATCCAGAAAGTCAACTTTGATCAAACCCAGCCCATTTGAATCATTTTTTTAAATTACATATTCATTTTAAGAGGGGAGGGAGGGGGGAGAACGTGAGCTGGGGAGAGGCAGAGAAAGAGAATCCTGAGCGGGCTCCATGCCATCAGCACAGAAGAGCCTGACTCAGGACTCCATCTCACGAACTGCTAGATCATGACCTGAGCTGAAATCAAGAGTCGGATGCTTAACCGACCAAGCCACTCAGGCGCCCCTAATCGATTTTAATTAGTATATCAAAATCTCAGGAGAGATGTCAGTAGCCATAATTTGCTACTTGTGCTCTTATTTTATTGCACAAAACATAGAAAACAACACAGGAAATAAAGAAAATACATTTTACAATATCAATACCAAAACACATGAAGTGTGCTTCTTTGTATACCTTTTAAAATTCTGTAACCATAGCCATATTTTTACCTAGTTATAACCAGTGTAGTAGAATATTGCATTTGTTTTTGATTAGGAAGAGGTCCTTTAGGAGGGAGTGGGATGGGAAAAGGGAAGCCATCTTGACTTCCGGCCTCAAGAGGAGGCCAATGGCTGGGAATTGAAATGCGGCCTCATCACAGAGTTTCACTGTTCAATCAATAGTAGAGAAAATCTCAAAGGACCTGTTTCTAATGGACACTGCCTCCTTTCCAGGGCAAAAGTGACAGGCCAAATGGGGGAGAAAAGGGGCGGAAGAAGGTTTTTCTAACTCTACTCGCTGAGAAAATTGTAGACTATTAGGAAGTATTTCAAATAACTATAAAGATATCCTTCTTTTCTCATGGTATACCACACAGAAGTCGGTATTATTTTTCAAGTCCCTATTTCAAGTCCCTATAAATCTTCCCCCAAAGTCCTAATTTGTACTATCCTCATCTCAAAAGTAAATGTTATTGAACATAGTTGAACGTTTTATTGTTAGTATATAATCTTTTCAGAACCTCACTGTTCTGTATTGTTATTTAGCTCTTTGTTCAATCTTTTTAAATTTAAACTCAAGTTAGTTAACATACAGTGTAGTCTTGGCTTCAGGAGTAGAACCCAGTGATTCATCTCTTACCTATGACACCCAGTGCTCATCCCAACAAGAGCCCTCTTTCATGCCTGTCACCCATTTAACCCATCCTCCCACTCACCACTCCTCCAGCAACCCTCAGTTTGTTCTCTATATTTAAGAGTCTCTTATATTTTGCCTCCCTCTCTGTTTTTATCTCCTTTATGTTCAATTTTTCAGAGTAAATTTATTTTCATTTCCTTTGTGGACATTTTACTGTCTGTTTTAATTTTCTGTTGCCATTGCTTCTAAAGCCTACCAAGTTGCTTCAAGGCTACTTCAGTGAGATACGGTTACATTCTCACCACTGCCCTAAATTAGGCCTAAATGGAAAGATGGACAGTATATTCAGTTAGAGTTCCCAGGAAGTGGGGGTCCTGGTGGGAAAGCCAACAAGTTGAAAACTCAGGCAGAAGTTAATGCTGCAAACCTAAAGCAGAATTTCTTCTCTGAGTAATGTCAGATTTTCCTTTCAAAACTTCTAGCTATTAGGATGAGAGCTGTCCACATTACAGAAGACAATATTCTTTCTGGAAAGTCAACTGATTGCTTCACAACTACATGGAGATTAGTATTTGATTAAATAATAGGGTTCTATAGCTTAGTCCTCTTGACACCCAAAACTATCACAAGTGGATTTAACAAACTGTTTTTATGAGAGTTTTGTTTGTTTGTTTTTAACATTTATTCATTTTTGAGAGACAGAGCTCAAGCAGGGGAGGGGCAGAGAGAGAGGGAGACACAGAATCCAAGGCAGGCTCCAGGCTCTGAGCTGTCAACACAGAGCCCCACATGGGGCCCGAACCCACGAACTGTGAGATCATGACCTGAGATGAAGTCACTCAACCAACTGGGCCACCCAGGTGCCCCAAGAGTTTGGGAGTTTTCAAAGAGTAATTCATTGGAAGAATATTCACTGGGTGACTTTATGCACCAAAACTAGCATGGGTTCTAATTTATAGATATGAAGAGGGCTAAGATAAAAGCCTTGCCTTCATGGAACTTACAATATTCTTAGAAGACAGATATATGAATAAATTAATATGATGCAGTTTGATGAATGTAATACTTAATGCACAAGATCTGTAAAATGTGAGCACAGAGGAGGAGGGAATGTTTCCTGAGCAGGGACAGCTTTCTGGAGAGATTGACATCTGAACAAAAGCTTGAAGCGTTCTCTAATTTACTGAGCAATACTCATTGAAACCTGTTATGCCAAGTACATGCAGTTCTGGGGGCTGAGATTTGATAGAAAAGATCTCAACTTTTATAAAGCTGAAGACCTGTGAAGAGATTGGCAAAATAGTCAAACAAGTAACAAATAATTAAGATCTCCAGAAGTGATTACGGCTATTTAAATTTTATCAAGGTTGGGGTGCCTGGATGACTCAGTTCAATTCTTGATTTCAGCTCATGGTTCATGTGATTAAGCTCCACGTGGGGCTCTGCTGTGGCAGCATGGAGCCTCCTTGGGATTCTCTCTCTCCCTCTCTCTCTCTACCCCACCTCCATCATGCTCTCTCTCTCTCTCTCTCTCTCTCTCTCTCTCTTTATCTCAAATGAATAAAATAAAATAAAGTTTATCAAGGTTATGTGATATAGTCTCCTGTTTGCTGTTTTTGTATTTGAGCTGAGACATAAAAGACAAGAAAAAATAGAGACCTAAAACAAAAGGCATTTATAATTTTTTTAATGTTTGTTAATTTTTTGAGAGAAAGATAGGCAGAGACAGAACACAATTGGGGGAGGGAAGAAAGAGAGGAAGACACAGAATCCAAAGCAGGCTCCAGGCTCTGAGCTGTCAGCACAGAACCCGATGTGGGGCTCGAACTCATGAACTGTGAGATCACGATCTGAGCCCAAGTCAACCAACTCAGCCACCTAGGCACCCCTAAAAAAAGGCATTTCTAAGCATAGAAGATATCAAGTACAAAAGCCACCACAGAGCATTATAAAGGAAATGTATCAATTTAAAATTTGGATGTTGAAAACTTGATCTACTTGAATTGTCGCTCTATATTTGCATTAAACGTAAATATCAAATAATACATTTCAGTTAGTTTAAGTGCATTTTCTTGGTCTTAAATAGTAACTGTGCCTCACCTCTTGTCTCTCATCTTCTTTCCAGTATTCTTAAAATGTTGCACCTTTGTGTGAATTTTCTGTACTTGGATTACAGGTACAGAGCTCATCAGTGACAGGGATTCTTTTTATCCGGTGCACAGATTAAGTATTCATTGAACTAAGTATTCATTGAACACTAGCTACACATTGTTGAGTGAATGAAGGACAGATGTGGTAGGCTGATAACAGCGCCCCAGAATATATCTCTCTTCTAATTCCTGAGACCTTTGACTGTTGCCTTATATGGTAACTTCTTGCAGATGAGATCAAGTTAAGGATCTTGAGATAAGGCGACACTCTTGGATCATCTGGTTGGATCCTAAATGCCATCACACATGTCCTTAGAAAACGCATACAGAACGACATAACGGGCAGAAGAGGAGGAAGCAGGTACCAAACACTAGGAGTCCAGGAACAGAATCTCTACTAGAGACTGAGGAGGGTGTGTTCCCTTACAACACCTTGATTTGGGCCTTAATGTGGTCTCAGGTCCGTGAGAGAACAACTCGCTATTGTTTTTAGACACCCAATTTGTCACTTGTTACAGCAGTTACAGTGAATTTCTGCATATTAAACAAAAGTGGATATGTGGTTTTCTCAGCGCCTACTGGCTGGAGGCTTCCTCGGAAGCAGAAGCGAATAAAATGTTGCCCGGCTGGTGCTGATCGCCTGAATTCCTGACATGCTCTCTGCGATGCCAACGGGTTCTGGGAGGATGTGTACACATAAAAATGCTGCTGACATTTTGAACATTCTGATTTGGACTTATTAGGCATTTTACTCCAGGAATGTTTATGGCAATCTAAATATATCTCCGTGTTTACCCTATGCTAGAGACTTTTAGACTTTTAAGCAAAGAAAAATATCAGGAATCATTCCCTATTATTGATGTCAGAAGCATGGTACCCCTACTGACCTTAATCTTTTAAACTTGTGGGGCACTCGGGAAGCTCTGTCAGTTAAAGGTACGACTCTTGATTTCAGCTCAGGTCATGATCCCAGGGTCATGGGATGGAGCCCCACATAGGGCTCCACCCTGAGCATGGAACTTGCTTAAGGTTCTCTCTCTCTCTCTCTCTCTGCACCTCTCCCCAGCTCTCATGTTCTCTCTCTCTCTCAAAACACACACACACACACACACACACACACACACAACAAATTTGTGACACATTTCAAATCACATTAAAGTAAGTGTATATTATGTAGGATCTTAAAACATGTAGGAGGAGTATGGTTATTTCTTGGGGGTCCATAGTATTACACATGTACTTAAGACTATACATAAATATGAAGTTGCTGATTAACCTTGGTATTATTGAACATGCCACACATGTTCAAACATGTAACTAAAAATGGGTTGACATATTCTGAGGATTGAAAAATTGCTCATGCCCTCAAGGTTTTGTCTTATATATCATCTTTTAGTTTTAGCGTCCACATATCAGCCAAACGAGGGCACCATTTGAACTGATGTAGTAGAATTGCTTGAACTACTTAACTAAATAAATTTACGACAGTAAATTCAACACAAATTTATCCTAAAGACGCATCAGTTGTTTTATTATTTTCCACTGAAAGTGGTAGTTACTTCACTGGCATGTTAATGAAGCCCCAGAAATTATGATTGTGTTTTCATGCAGGTACCTACGTAGAATAATTATAGAATTATTCTGCTTTTACATTTCGGCCTTTCTCATATGTGTCTGCTTTAAGAAACACAAATAATAATATAACATCTTAATTTAATAAAATGAACATGCGGGAGAGATACATTATAAATCATAGGCCTTTAAAACAATCAAGAGGCCTTGTTGATCATCTGATTGAACAACTTCCTAAGATTAAGACCCAGAAATGTAGGTGAGTTGACTAAAGGCACATTGCAAGCTGTTGGACAAGACAGGAATAGAATGCAGGTCTTGTGACTCTTGATCCAAGACTCTTTACAAGGCCCAAGAGTGGTTATTTCCATTGTCTTAAGATTATAGTATAAAGTGTGAATTCTTTATGTAACCAAAGGAAGAAAGGTAAAATAGGAAAACAGAATGAAAGTGATGGGAACCAACAGTAGATCATCCAAATTAAACATAGATAACTTTAGGATTATTGGTAAAATACATTCTCTGAATATATGAACATATTTAGCTAGGAAATCAATTTTAAAATATGAAAAATCTAGGGACACCTGGGTGGCTCAATCGGTTAAGTATCCAACTCTTTGTTTCAGTTCAGGTCACAATCTCAAGGTTCTTGAGACGGAGCCCTGAGTGGGGCTCTACCCTGACATCTCAGAGCCTGCTTAGGATTCTGTCTGTCTCCCTCTCTCTCTGTCCCTCCCCCACTCACACACAACCTCTGTCTCAAAATAAATAAATAAACATTTAAAAATATATTTTATCTTTCAATGTAGGTTCATAATTTACAATATTAGATTTTAAAGCACCAAAAAACTAGTGTAAGTTTAGCTTTTCTAAACAATACTGGCCCTTATCACTGAGAAGTATGTACAAAAGTTTATTTAATCCTTTATATTTACTCTAAAATATTAGAGTATACTCTGCAATAGTTTCATTTGCCTTAATTATCCATTAAAGATCTATGATCCAGGGGCACCTGGGTGGCTCAGCCGGTTAAGCATGCAGCTCTTGATTTCAGTTTAGGTCGAGATCTCATGATTCTTGAGTTTGAGCCCCACCTTGGGCTCCATGTTGACATCTGACAGCACCACAGCACTGTGCTTGGTTGGGATTTTCTGTCTCCCTCTTTCTGCCTCTCCCCCGCTCATGCAAGCTCATACTTTCTCTCTCTCTAATATTTAAATAAATATTTAAAACATCTATGACCTATTATGTATACATATATATTGAAAGGAAACATATTTCAAGATAAAAGACCTGGTTTTAACCTTTACTTTGGAAAATCACAACTCTTCAACTCCATTTTCCCATCTGTAAAATGGATTTTTGAGAACATTCAACTAACTATTTTGCAATTATGGTAAGAATTCATGTAGGGGAGTGCTCTGTAATCTGTCCAATGTTCCATGCATGATGTTTGTGTGCCTTACATGTGATAATAATCTCTACTTACTTGACTGTCAGGATCTAGTGGGGCTAAGAGAAAATGCATGTCTATTAAAAAGCAAGAATGCAAGAAAGAAAGGAAAAAAAGGAAGGAAAAAAATATGCTCCCTCAATGAAAAGTAAATTTAAAGTGAAAGATGACTATATTTATTCAAACCACAACTATTGTTTCTCATTATCAGGGAAGCTAATATATCCAAGAGTTACATGTGGACTAAATGCTCAAATAAATGACTGGGGTAGCTAGCTGAAAACTTGAGCTAACGAGAGGTGGGATGACCTTTAAAATGACTGAGATTCCAAAAAAAGCACGGACTCTTCCGTTTCTGCAATCTGTGTTTTGTTCTATACAAAACAAAACAATTCATATAGTTAGGGGAAAATTGCAGACGTAACTGGGAACAGGACTGGGAGCCAGGGGACCCTGGTTCTACCTCTTGGTTCTTACTCGCTCCATGTTTGACCTTGAACAAATCACTTAATCCCCCTGGGCTGCAGCCCCATCACTTCCAACATGAAGGGGGTCTAAGGTCCCTTCCAGCTTTAACACTTGGTGACACAATGATTCCAATTCCTAGCTTCTCTCGCACCATATTTGACGCTTTGTTGACATACTGTCAGAACACTTCACACATTTTCAGAAAGCCGTAACAAAACGTTATCAGGTCATTAACACGGATTGTTAAGAGAAACTTTAAAATATCTTTCACTGGATGTTTGTTATAGCAGCTGTGTTTATGCTGTCAAATTTCGCAGTGAAGATATAGATAAAGATATATGTCTAAGGATATAGATATATATCTAAAAAATGTCAACCTTGTCAGTTCACATACTACGAAGTAGACTTGTAACACAGCTACGCATGACAAAAATAGCTATCTACTCTTCTACAGTAAGCATGAAGTACTTAATTAAAAACTAAAAATGAAAAAATAAATATTTCTAGCCTTAGGAAGGTTGTACACGTTTATTTCATAGCCCTCTGTTTCTTTTTCCACTCCTTCCATAAATGGTGTGTGCACACACACGCACACACACGCACACACCATGGCATGTGTGTGTTGTGTATATGTTTGTGCGCACGCGTGTGTGTGTATTTCAGTCACTTCTAATGTTTATGGAGCACTGACTTTGCCCTAGGAATCGGTCCGAGGACCTTACTTATACTACTCAGTATCCCTGACAGTCCTGTGTGCGTTCTCTTTACTCCCACATACTGATGGAGCTGTGGTCCTGAAAGTCTCTTTTCTGGTGGTTTTACTCTTTTTTTTTTCTTTTTATAATTAGGAAAACAATCTGTGCCTGAATTGGAAAATTATTATAGTCAGAAGTTTACCTGGTCCCGGGCACATGTTCTCTAGACCACTTACAAATTCCTTTTTTTTCCCCCCTTTCTTGGGCAAAATTAAATTTTTCCTTTGCCCTTTCCAGCTTCAATCTGTATCTTCTCTACCTTCCCACTGGACGTAACTTTACTCATTTGAACCTACTCGACAATATTTCAGAGATTGTGTGTGGGTGTGCTATTGTTAATCTTAATGCTTTCCAAATTGGGGCTGACGGGCAGTTTTGCCGTTCTTTCTACATATTTAGCTCTAAACCTAAACACATCATTGGAATCTATCATTTTTAGAGAGCTCCTACTATACCCACATGGAGGAGAATTAGAATATTGATTTTTTAATTATTTATGTTTTGCAGAAAGCAATACAGGCCAGTGATGAAGTGTTTCCTTGATAGCATATGCTAGAATCTCTGTAAGCTAGTTAGCCCATATCGTGGGTCTGGGCACAACAGAACTTGAACCACAGAGTGATAACAATCTGCCATTTTCTTACAAATCTTGAGAAAGGGTACACCTTATTTTCACAGACGAATTACTTGATAGCATTTGTGTGAAGAAAGGAAGATGTATTATTTAGCAGCTCTTGAAATCATAGCAAATGGGCTTAGGTTTATTAATTGATTTTATCTATTTTACTTTGAAAAAGTAAATAAAGTAAAGTAGAATAAATGAGCCGTAGAGTTCCAGCCTGCTGAATATTTTAAGCCAAACTGGAAATTAATGAGATGATTAGGGGAAAAATGGCGAAAAGAGGAAAAGAGGTTTTAAATACTTAATCTGGATGAACACACTCGTAAACATCTTTTTTTTTTTATTCTATTGAATGAAAATAAGAGTATTTTGTTCTAATGTACACTCCTCCCCCTGAGCACTGCCACCTAGTAGGGGCTCTTTGAGTGACAGCCTCAGTCCCCAGAGTGGACCTTTCTCTGACACCTTTCTCAGCAGGCCTCTGCCCACCAGTGGGCCTTCAGGACTTGCTCCTGCTGGGGAGGCCACACACACGGTTTCCCTCTCTTATCCCACTGTGGCCATGCTGTGCTGGTGTGCAGGAAAGTAAGCTAGAATAGCAGAGAAACATCTCATGTGAAGTACTAGGCCACAATCGAGTGGCAGAGATGTCATTGTCAATCAATACCATATTCTCTTCTTGTAGCAGGCCTAACACAGCTAACGTGGGCCATCACCCTGCGCTGATACAAGTCAATAAGGTCCAGAGATTTCAATCTATGCCATTTGTAAATGATCCCAAGAATAGGCAGAAGGCTCGCATAGTTACCTATCCCTTCACATTCAAAAGGATTTTCACATTCAAAAGCTCCCCTATGGACAAGTGATAATGCATACTGGAAAGATTATAGCAGCCGCGTTTCTTTAAAAAAAATGTATATTATTACTAATAATGTCAATCATTATTCTATCTTAAAAATGCAACTGAAATTAAAATACATGCAAACTTCTGCCTAACAGTAGTGCCATCGGTGTGTTTTATTAGGACTTGTTCTAACCTTCCCTCACGCTGCAAGTGTCTCCACAAAACAATACATTTTGCCAGCTAATGTGGACCTGATGTGGCTGTTCCAGTCAGAAGGTCAAACATACTGAACTTGTTGCTGGAGCCAAGTTCATAGGAAATAGGAAGAACACAGAAAGCAAAACATTACGGTGAGCTATAAATACTCATAAATACTGTAAAATTTATAGTTCATTATGCCCCTGTTTTGTCCTTTCTGCCAAAGTCAAAAAACACAGGCACCTCCATTTTAAAAGAAATTTCCTGTACATTAGGAAACAAACCACACAGTGGTCCAACACACTGCCAGTTCTCAGCAGGTTAAATAGGTGCTGATTGCAGAATTGAACTGGGTACATCCTACTCAGTGTTACATATGAACATTGAACTTTGAATGCAGTGTGTGTGTGTGTGGGGGGGGTGTATTTTTAAATCACTCTCCAAAATAACTATTGCCAGAAGCTATCTCACCATTCAAATAAATGAGAGAAATTGTCAGTAAGACTTTCCAGTTTTCTAATCTCATAAACCATGTAAAAGTATCCACTAAAAGGAAGTAAAACATTTATGACAATGGTACTAAGCAAAGATACTTTATCCAGCTCTGGAATCATCAGGTAAAATCAATTTTTGAAAGGTTCTAACCTAAAACTCTTACTCTGAGCGTGGTATTTTAGTATTACTTCAGTTATAAACTTCTATTTCTTTCAGTATAGAGCTATTTCATAAATTTATTTTTAGTTGAATGTCGTTTCAGGAGTGCACAGTCTCTATAAAAATAAGCCTCTTATGTGAAATTGGATATGTTTTAATTGCATAGCATATTGAAGAAACATAATAGGCATATCATGTAGAGCTTTGGTACTCAATGTGTGGTCCAGAGACTAGCAATATTGGCTCCTCCTGTGAGCCTGTTAAAAACAAAGAATTTCAGGACCCCCTCAAGAAACACCGAATTAGAATTTGCATCTTAACATGGTTCACTTGTGATTCTTGTAGATACTAAATTTTGAGAGACATGGATAAAAAACAATAGCTTTATTAGCAAGGATATATACCAATATTTCTTTAGCAGAAAAAAGCAAAACTATGACTTAAGTCCAGATGATCACATTGGAACGCTTTAATTTCTAACCACAAAGGATATTACTCAGAATTAAAATGTGTTTTAAATGGTTTCCCACAGGATTGAAACCTTCTTCCAGGATATAAACACGTATTTTCTCAAGAAAGGTGAGTTCTGTCTTAACAACTATGTAAATTAAATTCAGACACAAATGATCAGACTCTTGGTAAGTCTTATTAACTAAAAAATGTGTAGATTTCATCTCCAGTGATACTCAGTTTTATCAGTTTATCTAACAGCTTTGTTTTGCTTCCGTCTCGGCTTAATACTTGCAATATAGCCACATTAAAAAATAAAACACTGGGGCACCTGGGTGGCTCAGGCGGTTGAGGGGCCGATTTTGGCTCAGTTCATGATCTCAGGGTCCATGAGTTCGAGCCCCACATTGGGCTCTGTCCTGACAGCTCAGAACCTGGAGCCTGCTTCCAATTCTGTGTCTCCCTCTCTCTGCCCCTCCACCACTCATGCTCTGTCTCTATCTGTCTCTCAAAAATAAATAAATGTTAAAAAAAATGTTTTTCAAATAAAAAAATAAAATTCTATTCTCCAATAAAACATTTTATTTCATTTCTTAAAGAAACGTGGCCCATAGACATGAAGGATCTGTCTTTCTTCAACAGAAGTTGCCTCTCTAGGTCAGGGCATAAATCCACTCCCCTGGTAATGTGGAGGACTGCCTATGAGGTTCCCGGAGTTTATACCTGGCCTCCGACAACAAAGACCATTAATCTCCAGGTCTCCCAATCTGGTTCTTTTGAAGAGCTATAAACACACCTACTGTGTTAGCCTTTCCAGAGATACTTTAAAAGAACTAATATCTACAGTGTTCTAGCCAGATCAAACAGATCCAAATCCAAACTGTATCTGCCATCTAGAGTGTACTCTCCTGCCACTCATGAATATCCCACTTGAAAGCTCCAATGTCTCCTTCAAAAACCCTAATTTTAAAAGCATGGACAATCCACTTAGGAATATATCACACATCATATTTATCTATCAAAGCTACTTAATCTTTTGGGGAGTGTATTTTGTACACTACTTTGGAAATCTGACAAATCTGAGAAAAATTTTTTTTCAGATAAAGGCACATGTATACTTTTAATATTTTTTTACGTTTATTTATTTTTGAGAGAGAGAGAGAGAGAAAGCTTGAGCAGAGGAGGGCAGAGAGACAGGGAGACAGATCTGAACAGGCTC
This sequence comes from Prionailurus bengalensis, assembly GCF_016509475.1. Taxonomy (NCBI): domain Eukaryota; kingdom Metazoa; phylum Chordata; class Mammalia; order Carnivora; family Felidae; genus Prionailurus; species Prionailurus bengalensis. Next base: position 146,373,884 of record NC_057345.1, read on the forward strand.
CACGCTGTCAGCACAGAGCCCGATGCAGTCCTCGAACTCAGGGACTGTGAGATCATGACTGGAGCCGAAGTCAGACCCTCAACAGACTGAGTCACCCAGGCGCCCCTGCACATTGGATATTTTTCCTGAAAACTTTGTATACAATTGCAAGGATTTCACTGGCCTCCAAATGTCTATTCTGAAGACTCCAGTTGAAGAACCCTGGCTGCTTGAGGTCTGTGCAATTCTGTGCAAAGTCCCAGGATGCACTGAAATAGATACTTGCAAAATACTTCTAGCAGGCATACATTCTTTGTTTCTCCTTTGATAAGTATGCTTATCCTCAGAGTGGCTCTGGTGTTTTGGTTTGTTTTGGTTTGGTTTTTCAGAGTATATAAGCTCTGAATGTTAGGAATAGTTTAGGCTTGAAAACTAAACATCCTGGGAGGGATTATGGATTATTTCATTAAAACTCGATTCCCAAATATTAATTAGGAACATGTGAGCTACTTTGCTTTGTTTCTTCAAGTTTCAGGATGGGGATATTAACTGCAAGGTTTTTGATATCTTTATAGAAATAGTAACTGAATAAGTCTCATAAGAGCACCATAGGGGGAAAGAGCCAACAACCTAAAATATAATGTATTGGTAGCTCCTAAGAAGTGTAATCAAAGTATTCTGTGCAGGGGTCAATTACTATCAAGATGGTGGAGGAATGACATGGACTGAAATTATGACAACTTCTCTTCTGAGCATGTTGATTCTAGATTCATTTTCAAATTAACATTGATTTTATTTGGGTTAGCACAAAATGCAGAAGTTTGAGTGTCATGAAAACTGAGCGTGTAACATGAAACACAGCAATCTTTGGTGAGTAAAATGTATTACTTAGATTACAAAGTCTATTCTGACCTAAATTGTTGCCATGTTTCCTGTAGCCATACCTCAGCTTGTAATGAGTCATGAATAAAAGGCAATTTTACACCACTGAAGCCAATAAACCTGAGACAAAATGCATGATGCCCATTTTAAGAAGGAGTTTCTGATATGTTTTAACCAATGGAGGGATAATACCGGTTTGAGGAGGACAAATCCTGTAAAGGATTTATAATTTGGTGACATAAAACAACACACATTTATCCTCGTAACAGTTCTGAAGGCTGGAAGGCTGAAATCAATTTCATTACATTAAAATGAAGGCGTTAGGAGACCTGGGCTCCCTCCAGAGGTTCTGGGAGAATTTGATCTCCTGCCTTCAACTTCTAGAGTTGCATTTCCTGTATTGGCTCTTGGTCCCTTCCTCCATTTTCAAAGCCATCCACAGACCACCTTGCTTCATTGCCTTCCTTTCTTCTGCTGATACTCTTGTCTTCTTCTGCTTCCTTCCTGTAAGGACACTTGTGACAACATTTGGGACCCACATGGATAATATCCCCATGTCAAAATCCTTAATTTAGTCACATTCATAAAGTCCCTTTTGCCATAGCATGTAATACTTTCAGTTTTCATGCATTAGATATCTAATTAATTAGATATCTGGATATCTTTGGAGACCACTACTCAGCCTACCATACTCATGAATCACAATCTGGGTACTCTGGGCAGGGCCAAAAGGAGAATAAATATAAATAATGTATACAACCAACATTCAGTAAAGTTTAGAAACAATTTAAAGAGTTATTTTGGCTAAAAGTCATTTATTTCAAAGTTAGAGAGCCTAAGCACAAGAAATAACAACAATAATCGTAATAGTAATCTGTGTAACCCTTTTGTGGTATAGAGAAAGAAATGTTAATGGAACAAATTGCCCTATGGCCATAAAGATATGGAGAAGTGTTGTCTTCATGATCCCAGATCAGCAATAAAAATAGAAAAACCTAACCAGAATATGTGCTTATTCATACAAATCTTGCATTTGTTGATGTGCTTTCAGTGACCCAAATTACAAAGTCTTTCTGTGTTTTCACCAAATATAAAATATTAAAAGTGTTTCTCTCCTGTGGGATATATCATAAACAAGGCAAATTACTGTATTTCTTCCATCAAAGGAATGGAAGATTTTAGGTAATTGTGTAAATAATCTGAAAAATTTTTTTTTAAAAATTAAAAAGTTTAAAATATGTAAACTTTTCAAGGAAACATACATGTTTGTTAAAGTAAGTAGATAGTTGACTTAATTCTCCAATTCATTTAACTAGTGAAGAACTGGTCTCAAACCAAGAGGTTTTCCAATTAAACAGTTCAATTAATGGAAACCTAGAATTATAATATTCAAAAGCTTAGAGGACTCTTCTATAGTAATCTATTTAATTCTCCTTTAAAATTCTTGACCTGTTAAACATTCTTAACAATAATACTGAAATTATCTCCCTGAATAGGATCAAGAAGGATTTTCTCCCTTTAACATTCAGCAATGTCTGGCATAGCAAACAACAGCCAAGTCTTCACTAAATTGTCATTTTTGATAATTGGCTACCTGATGGATTAAAACACAGTATTTTCCAAAGATTTCTGGACAACCAAATGTCTTAACTATCTTGTACTTCAGTATTAAGTTTTTTTTTCCTTCTCTTACATTAACAACTAATATTTAATATACTGAATTATTGTTTTTCTGAAACTTTAAGGGTACTATTAAAATCTGTAACATTATAATATCTTCAGGTCTCTTCTTGGTTTTATTTTACTTGGTCTCTACACAGATTCAGATTCAGTATTGTTCTATGCCTTGTTGAGATACTAGATATGCCTTGGGGTTACATTCTTGTTTATTGCTTGTTTTAATTTACCTGCTACCTTGGGAAATGTAGTTTGTATTATTGCTTGTACAGTTTTTGGATTGATGTTCTCCAGTTCTAATTCTTTGTTATTAACGTTTCTTATGTAGTTACTCTAGAGGAATTCTTGGCCAGTATACTTTAGCTTCACAAATTGTATTGAAATACAATTTTTTTATTAATACCTATGCATGGAAAACAAGTAAGCATGGTTACCGAGAAAAAGAGGGAGGGATAGGGATGGGAAATCGGTCTAAAAGCTAACCTTTTCTGTAAGTATTTTGTTTTGAAATTAAAATTATGAGGGGCGCCTGGGTGGCTCAGTTGGTTGGGTGACCGACTTCAGCTCAGGTCATGATCTTGCAGTTTCTGAGTTCGAGCCCTGCGTCGGGCTCTATGCTGAATGCTCAGAGCCTGGAGCCTGCTTCGGGTTCTACTTCTCTCTACCCCTCCCCTGCTCACACTCTGTGTCTTTCTGTCTCTCAATAATAAATAAATGTTAAAAAAAATAAATAAAATTAAAATTATGATAAATTTCACATAATTTTTAAAAATTAAAAAAGTAGAAAACTATTCCTAAAATTGGAAAACAAACCAAAAAAAAAAAAAAAAGAAAATCTAACTATACATAAGTTGGTTGCACAATGCTCACAGGGAAAAATTTTTTCAAACAACATTCAACCAAGAGTATTCGACTGTAGACACGTCATTTTGTTGTACTTTGTGGATATTGAGTTTTTTGCACACTGAAGGTTTGAGGCAACCCAGCATCAAGGAAGTCTATCTCCAACAATTTTCCAACAGTATTTGCTCACTTCACATCTCTGTGTCATATTTTGCTAGTTCTCCCAAAGTTTAAACTTTTACATTACTGTTATTTCTTTATGGTGATCTGTAATCAGTGATCTTTGGTGTTAGTCTTAGAACTGCTTTGTGCACCACAAACCACACTCATATCAAATCACAAGCTCCATGGATAAACGTTGGCTGTGTTCGACTGCTCCACCAATTGGCTGTTCCCCTGTCTCTCTCCCTTTCCTTGGATCTCCCAATTCCCTGAGACACAATAATAATATTGAAATTAAGCCACTGAATAACCCTACAATGTCCTCTAAATGTTTAAGTGACAGAAAGAATCACAGAGAGAACCTAGAAATGATTAAGCCTATTTTGAAGAAGGCATGTTGAAAGCCAAGATAGGCTGAAAGCTACGCCACTTGCCCCCAACAGTAACCAAACTTCGAATGCAGAGGAAAAGTTCTTGAAGGAAATTAACAGTGCTACTCTGGTGAACACATGAATGATAAGGAAGCAAAACACCCTTATTGCTGAAATTGAGAAACTTTTAGTGGTTTGGATAGAAGACCAAACTGGCCACCATATTCCCTGAAGCCAAAGCCTCATCCAGAACAAAGCCCCAACTCTTTTCAATTCTTGAAGCGTGAGAGAGGTGAGGAACCTGAAGAAGAAAAGTTGGAAGCTGGAAGATGATGGTTCTTGAGGCTTAAGGAAAGAAGCCCTCTCCAAAACAGAAAAGTGCAAAATTAACAGTAAGAACCAGTCTCTACCACTGTCCTATCCATTCCGTTCCTTCTCTCCCACTCTAGGAAACATCTACACTCGTAAAATTTCATGATTTATACACTTATTTTAATATAACTAAATATAAAATACATAGGCATATATACATACATTTCTTTATTTTTAAATGATAGCATATTATACACATACAACACTATAGCATGTACGTATATATCACACATACACCGTACTGTAGTTCTCCCAAATGCGTTTGTTTTTTTTTTTTTTTCATTGAACATCATATCCTGGGGATCATGTTATATTTCTTTATTCAGTCACATAGTATCTCTTGTTTATTTAACCAATCCCTCAGTGATAGACATGTGTTCTTTTTGATCTTTTGCTGTCAAAAATAGTGAAACATATTTTCATATTTCTATTAGCTTATTACTGATATGTTTTAACATCATTAAAATTTTAACAGCTAGATACATGTTCTTATGGGAAAAAATACAACGTGCAGAGTATCAGTTGAACTTGAATCTAGTCAAACTTCTAAATGTGACTCTAAATTTATAGTAAATACAGGAGAATTAACCACCTAGAATGTGGGAAATTGTCCAGGCAAATCTCTAGGATTTAAAATAAATAAACAGCAAGGGGGAAAATTTTATTTATTAAAATAAATAAATGTCAAGGCAAAAAAATGAGTCATTATATTTTAAATGATTTTAGAGGCTTTTAAATAAATGTTTAAATGTTTATTTATTTTTGAGAGGTGGGGAAGGGCAGAGAGAGAGGGAGATACAGAATCCAAAGGAGGCTCCAGGTTCTGAGAAGTTAGCACAGAGCCCGACACAGGGCTCGAACCCCCAAACGTGAGATCATGATCTGAGGCCAAGTCGAACACGTAACCGACTGGGCCACCCAGATGCCTCTAAATGACATTAGAGGCTTAATTGACCAAGCTAGCATATAAACTTTATTTATATCCTTATTCAAAAACTGTTTGAAAAAATAAAGCTCATTCAAAAAGTAGAGACATTTGAAAATGGGCCACGTAATTGGACGATATTAAAAAATTATATTTTTAATTTTATTTGGTTTAAATAAGCTGTAATTACTAGGCATACATAGTGAAGGATTTGTGGTGAAATACAATTTTTTAAATTAGCTTTAAAATGCTACAACAAAAATATTAGAGCATTATTCATTAATATACAGCCCGGAATATTTGTGGTTGAAATGTTTTTTTTTTTTTTTTATATAGGATGTTCTTTAAAGTATTCCAACAAAACATGAAGGGTATGCAGAACAAAATTGGCAAAATAGGTATAATTGTTACAGTTGGGTTATAAAGAATAATTATAACAATTACTCTTCAAAAAAATTATGAAAGTTTAGGGAAAATATAAGAGGTCCATGAGCTCAGCTCATAATCTCATCAGTCCTCAATTTGCTAAATATTTGACATTGTATTGGATTGGTTTTGATTTTCAGAACCAATGTTATCAAGAAGAGTCCTTGGAAAAATTTTTTTTCAGTTGCTTGTGCTTTTTTTGGTCACAGTTTGATTTCAGATAGAAATATTTAACAAAATTGTATTTGATTTTTTGAAAACTAGCAGATTATTTCATAATCCATACATTTCTGTGTATAACTAGTAATGTACTTGCCTGTCACCCAAGCAGCTACAAACACTTCAGAAAAGGGAAGAGAGTGAGGTGTAGTCCAGAGTACCAGTGAAATTCTGTTTTACAACAAAGCACTACGCGTGCCATAGTCACAAAGTTAGACTCCCCAGGTACCCACCAGCCACTGCTCCTAGTTCCTTCTGAAATGCATGCTATTTTTCTTATTGTTTTTGTTTCTTTAGGTTATTTATAACTACCAAGAGTACTTGTAATAGTGTATGGCCCTATTATGTTAGATATCTATCAAGCCAAATGAATTTATATTTCCTCTGTTAATGGGAACTAATGAACATAGTGGTGGGTAAGCTGTTACCACCTCACCCCCAAATACATATATTTTTGTTGTTTTTGTCTTAACAATGCTGGAAATTGATAAGAAGTCTTTTTTCTCCTTATTTTCATCACCTACAGCTGCATTTATTATTCTGTTGTGTTATATAATATAGATCCCACCAAGATAAAGCCCATGTAGTATCAGTCCAGCCAAAATATTAAGCAAACCTTTAAAAATCAGAGCATGTTGCTTCAATCAAATGTGTTAATATATTGCAATATCAATTCAGCAGATGTGTTTTTTCTCTCCACAAATAATTGTGGGGATTCATAATTAACAGAGTTCTTATTTAAATATTAGTAATTTATCAAAAATTCAATTGAGAAATAGGAAGAGAATTTTGTGATGTATGAATAACACTGGCAATTTGTTATCCTTATTTATTTTTAAAAACAATGCAGTCTCTCTTGAGTTAATATACCATTTCATTTCATATCTTTCCCTTGAGAGTGAAATAGTAGAGATGTATTAAACATTAAAAAAGAATTCAAGATCAAGCCATTTGTTTTTCATGTTCAAATAGCACACCAGTAAAAATAATACACTCTAGACACAGTTCTTAGAGAGCTAAATGCACAAATGATAGTGTTAATCACACACTTCTACTCTTGAAACTATTTCCATATATAAGTAATCAGTAATTCGTTCATAACAATGACACTTTTCTAAAATCAGACAATAATATATTTTGAACGTGATAGGTTTTCCTTATTTTTTTCTTCCGTTGGCATACTCATATGTATGAGGTCAACCAAATTTTGCAGGGTCACTTAGGATAACCCCTTTAGATATAAATGATATGAAGACAGTAATGATTTAGATCTATTTATAACTATGGACTTTGTGATACATAATTGTTCTTACTTCGCACTTTACTTGACATTGTAAACACTACGTCTGTTATAAATCAGTGTCTCAGCTGCACGTTGCAACTTGGAGTAGACCATTGAGCCGTCCTCTTAAATATTATGACATGGAGAAAATCACATTGTGCTTTAACCTATCAACAAAGGAGCAAAGCAATTACAGAGCTAAACAGAGTCCAGGAAGACCCAATAAAGAAAAATCCAAGAAAATTTGGTGAAAATTCTTAAGGGGCCTTCCAATGTTTAATTTAGGCCTGAGGCATGATTAATATTCTGATTCTAATTCAAAAGACTGAACCACAAAGGTACATCTTTTGGGTATTTTTAATAAGCATAGTACAACACTCTGTGAATTAACAGCTGGTCTGACTGGTATTTTACTTCTTCTTTGCTTACTCAAGTGAAGCAGTTAATATTAGTATAATCATCAAACTAACACTAGTCCGGCAGAGGGACAGATTTTTTTTTCCTAGTGTTGTGATGTAGAATACAAATTTTGAAATACACACACACACACACACACACACACACACACACAAATCCATGGCTGTATTAGTATTAATCAAACCATTGGTTTAGATCCAATACACAATAGAAGTGAGTGTTTTTTTAAAAAAATAAAAATTTTAAAGCTCTATTCCATTGGAAAAAATAAAATGGCATATTTATATATTCCACATTTTGAAATGAAAAGCAAAATATCAAATATTAAAATAATTAAATGAAATTGAATAGATGCTTATGAGAATTATTGAGAGTATTGTAATGAAAAAGTGATAACATCATTTGTCAATATTATTGCTAAAAACATCGAATAACTTTAAAATGGAAAATACTTCTTCATAAAACTGTATGAACAATTATAATATATTTTATTTATGCCCAAAACAAAGGTCACATATTCTTAATGAAGAATGATAGTTAGATCATGCAGCATTAATTTTCATAATTTTTGTTGTTTGCAAACACGGTTCCAATCCCTTTTATTATCTAATGTTTTGAGGTGTTCATTCAGATTCAGATTGATCATTATTTGCTAATTTTGTTGAAGAGAAAAATTATAGTATGTTTTAATTTAGTTTTTAATACATTTGCAGAGGAGGCATACTTAAAACAAAATTTGCAACACAATATTTCTTATTGTTTCATGCAGGCCATGTGTAATTTTCATGACAAATCTCTTATAGAAAAACTCATTTTTAGCATTTCTAAATCTAGCTCTTTTAACCGTTTTAGTCAAATATGTTCATTTTCCAACTTACTAAGGTACTTACTAAATGAAGTACAATTTATATATATTTAAAGCTTTCATTAATGACATTTAATTAGCTTATAAAACCTTTACAATTTATTGTTTGCCATTGCATTTATGGTAAAAGGCAATGCAAAATTTTTAATGTAAATATTTAATTTTAATAGTATTATAATATTCATAGTAGGAAATACTAAGTAAAATATACTACAGTGTTTCTAGTTAAAATCATGACTACAAAAGTATTAATACCATACTATTCAAAGATATATATTAAAATGCCTTGTTAAAAAATTCTAGGATCAGCTGTTTTAAAAAGAAATCGAAAGGTAGCCTCATTAAGACCATATTTAAAAACTGACCAATTTAATCACATTACTAGACATTATGCAACTTTTTATTTAGCAAATGAGGGATAGGAAATGTATCTGAATATTATGTATAGTAAGTAACCTTTTTAATGTTTTCAAGGTTTCCCAAAACATTAAGGGCAAAGATTTTTGTCTTTGAGGCATCAGTAGCTGTATTACTCTGATTGCAATTGTCATCCACTCCAAACGTTATCTCTGTGAGAAGAAAACATCCGTGCACCCTCTTCTCCCAATAACAAAAGGAAGCAAACGCCAAGCAATTTTCATGTTAGTTTCAGTTCTGCAATCATAACATAAACTGAACATCAGGTGTTACACACAAAAGTACGAGGCAGGTAGGAACTATGACACACTGGTGAGTTCGGCCTCAATAAAGGCATTCAGATTCAACTTTTAAAAACTCTATGCAACCAAAGAAATATACACCTGCAGCAGGATTCAGCTCCAGAGTCATCGATCTTTAATTCTGGCTAGTAAACAATCTATGTCAAAAGCTACCCAGGTTGGTAACCCTTGCCTGTCAAACAGTAGCTGTTGGACTTGACTGATAAAGCGGTGAATTAAATTACCAACTACTACAAAGGACATTTGTGACTGCCTGTTGCAGAAATCCTGACATCAAACGTGGCTTTACTGAAAATAGATAACTTGTTTATGGGAGACATGTACAAGAAAGATTGATTATGAAGTTTAGACAAAGAGAAAAATAGAGAAGAGCCAATAATAAAAACTAAATCAAGTTTCACTTTCCCTCAAAAATTCTCCAACCAGAACTGTAATACAAGGGTTTCAGCTTCTTGCAATTATGAGGAGACTCTAGTGAAACTAAAGAAATGCAGATTCCAGTGCTACTTCAGTGAGTGCCTTAGAAATCCTTCATAATTTTTAGAACTCAGTTTCCCTAGCTATAAAACACCAACATTCTACTATCTTTTCCAGCTCTAAGTCCTATAAATGCTATTTTCGGGCATAACATTAACTGTGGAAGTGGAAGCTAGAATCTCCCTACAAAAATACTTAAGAAAAATATTAAGGATTAAAAAGAAAAAGGGGGGGGGTTGGGTACAAGGTACCAGAAGGATGTATTTTCTTAGATGATTCTGGCCTCTAAAGACAAAAAAAAAAAAATCTGGAAAAGATCTTCAGACTTGGAAAATTATTTACAGTTTGCAGATTAGAACATTTATATATTATCAGTTATTTTAGTATTAAGTATTCAGACAGTAGGTTATTGCACACTTAAATACAAATTTTATCTAATCTCCAGAGTGAATTTTTATTCCCAAAATACAATCTTCTATTTTACTAGTAAGAACAGAGAATTCTGTTACAGGAAATTTACAGGGAAGTTCACAAAGGTACATTTCTTCTAAACCAGAGATCATATTTCTAATGGCAGAAACAGCAGAAAAGGACTCGTAGAATTTTAGATATAAAAGTGTTTTCAAAGATCTTATTCAAGATTTAGTGTGCTGTTCTTATAAAACTGCTTTCTTATTTTAGTACAGAATCCTCTACAGGTCACAAGTAACCAAGCTAGTGGTACATTTAGAATACCAAGATGATCAGTAAACAAATAAGAATGAACCAACACTTAATTGTATAATACTCCTTATTTGTATAGTAATCAGCTTTCTCTCTATTCTGGCCGAATTGTTTAGTTAGTGCTTGAATTTTTTAAACATATCTATTTATTAAATAAATTTAACTGTAGTAAACTTCCGTGTCAGGATAATTGTAATCTCCTATGTAATATCCATAAAAATAAGAAAGCCTTCTATTGCCTTCCACAAATTATTTGTTAATGAAAAGCATATTTGTGAAAAAAACTCCATTTAGCTTACTGCTATTAATTAAAGACCATGGATTTACATACATGAAATATTTCTCAAGCTAAAGTTAAAGGCTCTTTGCCAACTTTGGTGTTTGGAAAGAAGTGGTCCGACAGTTGATTTGGGAAGTAACTGAATTAGGCGTTAAGAATTGTAGGAGGGAAGACATAATTCTAATTATGGAAACCAAAATCACTGGAGAATGCATGCTGAAAAAGAGACAGTATTCTTCTTAATGTTCTGACTGTTTTTTAATTTTAAACTTTAAAGTTTTAAATTTTTAACTTATTTTAGCATATAAGTAAAAAAAATTGATGAGTAATATGCATAATTTGGAGACAATAGCTAGAGACATCACAAAATGTATGCAAAAATGACGGTGTTGACAAGTGTTGGAGGGAAGGGTGGTGGTTAGGGCAACTGAAAGACCAAATGGAGTTTAGAATTACGGGTCCATAGACTTTGAATCCTTGGCAGGGGCAGGGAGATTGAAACTGCAAAAATCTAAATAAACGCCACACATGCATTTTTTACTTCTAAACTTCTAGCTAGTCTACTGTCCGTGTTGGTCTCGTAAATCTACCATCCTGTTAATTGCTTTCCAACAAGGTCTCCATTGCTTTTGACATGGTGTCTTTGGACTTGAACTTCCTCACTGTATTCCAGACAGAAACCATTTCCTTACGAAGAGTCACGGACTCTCTATTCTTATATCCTGCCTCTACCCCTGGACAGTTCCTCTGAATAATTGCTCCAGAGCGAGAGTGAGGACAGCACCTGGCTTCTCTCAGAGTGACATCCATCCTCTAGCAGTGGGACACTGAATGGGGGGTGGTAGCCTCTGGTCTGAACTTACTGTTCTCAGTGTGAAACTCAATGGCCTATGAGCAAGTTGTGGTGATTACAATGAGGACTCAGAATTCTCAGCCTGTCACACCTGGAGTAGAGCATCTGCCCTTCAAGGAGCAGTGCTGGATGGAGAAAGGATGTCCCAGACCTTTCTGCTGCTCTTGTCTGGATAGAGATTCTGCAACATCAAGCTTGAGAGGGTGGTTAGAAATGCTGGTAGCCTGACACTCCTGGGAGAAACCTCAGTCTTGGACTGAGTGCTGAGGGAAACGGAGATTCATCTTAGTTGCATCCTCCTGGAGTAGAGTTTCTATCTTGTTGGACTGGTAGGGAGGATTGTAATGTGGAGGTTGCTGGTACAGTTTTATAATTTTGAAGATGCCCATTTCTCCTTGCCCCAGCATAGATTTCTATCTCCTTAGCACTTGAGGTAGAGTACTTTGAGATTCTTCCATGTTTAGAGTTGGGGATAAACAAACATTGAAAAGGAAAGGCCAGAAATGCCTCTCTCTCTCTCTAACTGAATAAAGAATCTAAAAAAATAACTCTCTTTTATATGGTTCTTAAAATCTTTCCAATTGAGAGAAATTAAAGACTTAAATAGACGGAAAAGTGTACCAGGTTCATGGACTAGGTGACTTGTTATGTGAAGATACTGATTTTTTTCCCCATTTGATCTCTAGATTCACTGTAATTCCAATTAAAATTTCAAAAAAAAAACATTGTGTAGAATTTATGAAGTTGATTTTAAAATTGATATGGAAATGCAAATAACCCAGAGGAGCTGAAAACAGTTTTGAAAAAGAACGTTGGTAGATGTTTATTATACTGCTGAGGTATCAAGATAATATGTTATTCCATTAGAATGGCTAAAATCAACAACACAATAAAACAATAGGTGTTTGTGAGGATGCGGAGAAAGGGAAACCTTCTTGCATTGCTGGTGAGAATGCAAACTGGTGCAGCCACTGTGGAAAACAGTAGGAAGGCTCTTGAAAAAAGTTAAAAATAGAACTACCCTATGATTTAGCTATTGCTTACTAGGTATTTACCCCAAAGAATACAAAAATACTAATTCAAAGGGATACGTGCACCCTGATATTTATAGCACCATTATCTACAATAGCGAAATTATGTAAATGGCCCAAGTGTCCAACAATTGATGAATGGATAAAGAAGATGTGATACACACACACACACACACACACACACACACTGGAGTATTACTCAGCCATAAAAGAATGAAATTGTGCTGTTTGCAGCAGCATGGATGGAGCTAGAAAGTATTATGCTAAGCAAAATCAGTCAGTCAGAGAAAGACAAATAACATATGATTTCACTCATATGTGGAATTTAAGAAACAAAACAAATGAATAATGGGGAGAGAGAGAGAGAGAGGCAAACCAAGAAACAGACACTTAACTATACAGAACAAACTGATAGTTACCAAAACGCAGGTGGGTGGGGGGATGGGTTCAATGGGTGATGGGGATTAAGGAATGCATTTGTTGTAATGAGCACTGGGCATTGAATGGAAGTGTTGAATCATTATATTGTACACATGAAATTAATATTACATAGTATGCTAACTGGAATTTAAATAAGAACTTAAAAAAAAGATAGTACGTTATTGTTAGAATAGACAAATATGCAGCAGAATGGGTTCCAGAAGAAGACCCACAGGTATGACACTGTTAACAAAAGTACAAGGCAATTCAGTAGAGAAAGGATAGACTTTCAGCAGATATTCTTGGAACAACTGGGTATGCCCGTGGATCTCAATACCTAAGTCACACAACACACAAAAGTACTTTAAATAGAACATAGGCGTAAACATTGAAGTTACAAGGATAGAATTTTTAGAAGAAAACAGTGGAAAATCTGCCAATTTGGATGAGGCAATGATCTCTCAGATAGGCTACAAAAGTAGGAACTATAAAATAAAAAATACTGATAAATTGTAAATCACCACAATTAAAATCTTCTGCTATTGGGGAAAGACACCATTAAATAAGTGCAAAGGGAAGCTGTAGACCAGAAAAAAATATTCACAATATGCAAAGTGACAAATAGTTTGTGTCTAAAATGTAAAAAGAGTGTTTATAAACCGGTTATGAGAATACAATCCAGTTAAAAGTGGTGAAATGATTAGAACAGGTGCTTCACAAAAGATTATATATAAGAATATATAACATATATATATATATATATATAATGCTCAACATCTTTAATTATACAGGAAATTCACATTGAAACCACAATGCAATTCTTTTACAAATGCATGAGAAGAACTAAAATTAAAAAACTGAAAATACCAAGTGTTGGTGAGGATGTGGAGAAACTGAAATGCTCACGCAATATAAACCGATGCAAATATTTTGCAATAGAATCTAGCAGCCTCTTGTAAAGCTAAACTGACACTTACCAAAGTAAGTTTATCCTTGAATTAAAATGGTGGTTAGATAGAATAAAAACAGTTAATCCAGATGACTATATACCAAATTTTAGGCCAGATTTGGTGGATTCATATTAAGAGAATTTGAAATATCTTTCATATTTGGCATGAATAAATTTGAAATTCAATATTGTAACTGGATTGATACTGCTTAGTGAGTCAAAATCACACTGATTTAACACTCCCAACTCTTAGGAATTATTTTAAAAAGCTAATATCTGGTGACATTTAGTCTAAGCCTTTATATACCTATGACTGTCAGTGTTTCTATTAAAATTCAGATAAGATATCATATTCATTTTCCCTTTTATTTGTTGAAGTGTTACCTTTAGATATCTTTTCTCTTTCAGAGTACAAAACATCTGGCTAATGATTCTGAAACTTTTCTGGAGTCATGTACAACTTTAAAATCTGAAGAAGCAATATTCTCATTTTCCTGAAAACTATAACAAACTGCATGCACATGATGTTTAAGATGTAATTCTGGAAAGTGTTCAGTCCCCTAAGGTACCTTCATATATCTCCTAGGAATACATGAACCCTAAAATAATAATCCATGATTCAAATACAACTTGGGAAGGTTAAGAATATGAGAGACAGGCATACACAGTTTGAAAATTTCCCTCAACTTAACATGCACATTTTAATGCCAAAGATCCTACAAAATGTAATAGTAAACAGAAACATTTTACTACATAACAGCAAACATTTCTTGAGAAATTAAAATTTACATCATTTTTGGAAGGAAATATTGGATGGTGACTATAAATACCACATCAAAAATCACTTGACTTGAGTTGAAATTCTGGGTCAGAAAGTGTGGCTGTGAGTAAAATTTTAATATATTGGAGCCTAGGCTCTCTCATCTGGGAAAAGTAATTAATAAACAATCTGATTGCTTTGGTAGGGGTACAGAGGGGGTGAGATAATCCATAACAATTTCTTAGTGCGATGACCAGCACTTGTAGAACACATGTGAACTACTGTTAATGTTCTCACTGGTGGTATGAACATGTGATGTGAAGGTAATCTTGCAAAGATGCTGAGTTTCCATAATTCCAGTGTTCTTTTTTAGTGGATGCTTTTCCCTATTACTTTTACATTTACTTAACAAAGGAATACTATTTTTATTCTGGACCCTGGTGTTTGATATTGCACACATTCTTTTCCTTACGTTATTCTAGAACAAGAGAACTCTGATGATGCACTGCCCATACAAAGCTTCCCTTGTGCAATATTAAGATAGATCATTTGCCAAAAGAGTAACCTCACTAAGAGGCCAAAAGCATGGGGCAACAAAAAAGTCTTTATGTAATGATTCATTCACAGGCATCTTGTGCCTTGAGGCATGATTCAAATTTCCTCATTGGATTAATTCTGTACATCTCTCACGCATATCCACCTCTCTCACAGACCTCCTTTCCTAGTTTCTAGAATCCATTCACGATCTTAGCTTCTCACTAAAGTAACTACAACTCTGACTTGCCCCCAGTTTGTTTTCGACACAGAGTAATAAAAAGGAGCTGAACATTAAAGTCCCTACTTAACAGTGAACATATTGGTAATAAAAGATAAAAGAAAAATGGAACAGAAAATTTGGATATCCGCTAGTTCTTTTGGTTGACTAAAATTGCTCAAGTGGTAAACTTCAACAATTAAACTTCTAAATAGAAGAATAATTAAGGTTAAAAAAATATGCAAAAGTAGAAAAGGAAGACCTGGAAATTGTTCCACCAAAGCTTAATCATAAAGCTTTAATTATATTTGGAACTCGAGGTTAGAATGTTGAAGAATGCCTCCTTTTTAAATTAGTTTGTTTAAATCATGCTCAGCAGTTTAGCAATGTCCTAGGAAATCCTAATGTTACCTACAGCTTTTTTCTTTTCATGTTTTTTTGTTGTTTGTTTTGGTTTGGTTTTTTTTGGTCATCACTTTGCCTTCATTGACTCTTGTGTCCATAAATAATAGACAGGGGTAGGAGTCGTGGTGATCATTGAAAATCAGGCATTCTTCAGAGCCAATATCCATAACTTAAAATACAGCTTCCCAATTTCAAGGGATTATCATGATCATATACAGAAAAATAAAGAACTATATATTGTGTAACTCCTTGTGCTTCAAATCAGAAAAAGTGTGTCATTTACATTGGAATTCTTAAAAACTGAATGATATATATCCATTTCGGTTTTGTTTTTGCTTGTAAGACCAAGACTGGGATAATTACTTCATTGCATCCTAGCCACTTGAGATGAACCTGATCCACCCAAATAAATATTTAAGGAGAGTATATAAGCATATGGCAGGTGTTTGTCCTTGCTTTCTGCAATTTGACTAGAATGGCTCTGTTTACACCGTTGCAAAGAACTCGGTTTTCTTTCATTTGTCTAGTTCTGCTAGTCTTGTCTGTATTTTCCCATTCATTTCATGTCCTTGTTCAAATACCCACCAAATATTATTGATTCTACCTCTTAAATATCTCCAAATACGTGTACTTTGCTCCACTCCATCAGGCCCTTTACATATTTTGTTTGGAGTGTGGCAACATCTTCCGAATCAGTGTCCTTTCTGCATGATTAGTTTTGCACTATCTCTTCTTTAGACCAGCAGAATCTTTCTAAATGCAGAGCTAAACAAGTCACCTCTACTTATCATACTTTAAAGGTGGAATCAATATGGTATTAATTTGTACATTATATGTGCTTTTTATTTTTTGTATCTATGCACTCCAACCTCAAAAAAGAACTGTATACTAAAAGCTTTCCACTGCCTGAATGACAAATTTCAACCACTTGACAATGACAATCAAAGCCTTTATGATGCAGCCTCTGCTGGTCTTATGAAGTACACTACTCTTGACTGTTTAGCCTAAATTTTTTGCAGTTTTTTTTTTTTTTTAGAATGGGATACGATCTTGTTAGTTTCTGCACCTTCAGCACATTCCTTCTCCTGATTAAAAATCCTTTCGTCCTTTCTTTTCTTGAATAACGCCCCATTGCCTTTCAAGATTTTATTTGGATGTCACCTCCTAACCTATTCAAAAATACATGTATAGCTGCAACTGGCAATTTAGATGTCTCTCATGGGAGGCCAAAAACAACTCAAGGGTAAAGACTGTGTCTTAGAAGTCTTTGGGTGCACAGCACCTAGTGCCTACTAAATGCTTACTAAATGCGTGCTGATGAATGAAAGAATGAGTGTATGCATGCGTGTCTCTCTTCCTAAGTTTTCACTTCACTCCTCAAGTCCCCTCACCCCACCATTTATTTTGGTTGAGACCCACCTGTCTTAATACTATCAAACACATTTCAGAGAGTTTGTTAAAGCTGGGGCATGAACTTTGTGTGGTACAGCAGCAAAACCATGAGTTTAGATTTATGATTTAGGTGTTAGGAAACGAGGACAAAATTTCAAGTGGCAGACAACCAGATTTGTGTAAAGGCATCATCAGCAGTGAAACACTGATTGGACAAGGAAGAGAATGGCGTCAGGTGATCGTTATTTCAATAGCCAGGAGAGAGATACTGAGTATGTGGGTGACATTTGAGCAGAAAGGAGGGAAGTTTATTTGAGATACTTGGGATATAAAATCAACAACTTTTCATTAGAGATGTAGAAGTGAGTTGGAGTAAAGGAGAGTATCTAGGTCTTAGGACTTTCCACTCTACCAAATAAGGAAAAGAGGAGGAAATATGGGGATTGGTATACGTGGCAGTGAGGGCACAGGTGAGACCATCAGTTCAGTTCTGAACATGTGGTTTGAGGTATATAGGTGACATTCAGTAAGAAGTTTCAAGCAGGTTTTTAAGCATATGAATCTAGAAATCAGGAAATTCCTCGCCCTATAGAATAAACATTTGATAACATGAAGCCTACAAATACTATTTGAAATGAGAATAGATGAAATTTTCAAGAGAGAAAGTAGATTTTTCTCCAGGAAGTCCAGACCATATATTTTTTTTCTGGATTATGTAACTAATGAAATTGAAACTGACTTACACGGTAGCTCAAATAAAAGCTAGCACGGTTTTCATTTTTAAAAATAATAATAAAAGTAAGCTGATTCATTCTGCTGTGGGTTCCACAGAATTTCATTTTCTGACTTAACTCTATCGTTTCTGTTCCATGCACCCAAATGTGATGTATCATTTTGCTTTGTGTGTCATAAAGCACATTTATACAGCAATCAAAATAATTCTTTCATCTTTGCCTTTAATCAAGAATAATTTTTCATGCTTGGCACTTCTGCATTTTATCCAGATTCTGTCTTTTGGGATTGTGTATAGAAGCTGACAAGGGTCAAATGATGTGTGGGTTGAGAGTAGTTTCATGATTCATGGGAACTATTAAACTATGCAAAATTATCACTCTGGCACAATGAGTTTCTTATGAAAGCCTTCTTAATGCAAAAAGGAAAATGGAGCATTCCATGGATTTTCCATCTCAAAAAAATGCTAAAGTACATGAAAAATAATCACATAACAGTTTCCAAATAATGGCTATATAGCTCTGTTAGCATGCAAACATTTTTTTTCCACTGTTTCCTAGATGCAAGTGTTATCTAATAACTAGTTCTGGTAATCTACTGACTGACTCCAACCTTACTCAAATGTAATTTTCTTTTTTATGTTTCTGGTCAATTTTGAATCGTGAGAATCCTATCTTGGGCATTTGTTCAAAGTTTTGCTGTTTATTAAATTTTTTCATATAGATTATCTCCTTAAACATACAAACTCTAGGTCGTCCAGTGGCAAAACTTGTTTTAAATTATACTTCCATTAGACTTGCATTGTGTTAATTCTTCTGTTGATTCTGCACTTTTGGTCATTTTAACACTGTCTCTCATTCTATCCAAATATTTAGGAATCAGTTTTATAAAATAAATTCATTAATAAGTACTCAAAACAGCACCTAACAGAAAATAAGGACTTCTTGATCTGTTACACAAATTACATTAAACAAACAAGTTAAGACTTTTTCATTTCAGTCAATTCTCACGTTTACGTCTATATACCAGGGTCTCAACTTAACGACTAGGCTTATTTTAGCCTCTCAGATCCCCTTCACTATAAACCACCTTAAATATTGTGATGAAATTTAGTATGATGAAATTCCAATCATGTAAATCTCCTTCCGTAAAATGAGTATTATTTCTAACTTTCGAAACCCTTATTATAGACTTCAAACTTAGTCAGCCAGCCCTACCTAATTACCTGTTACCGCTCCTTGAGCAACACACTCTGTTTTCTTGCCATGGAGTATTCAAGACATGGAGAAAAAGCACGCTTTTCTGTCCTCCTTTGTGACAAGTGCCAGGTCTAACTCAAATACCACTTTTTCCACCAAAGATTTACCTGATTATTACAGTCAGGAAGCAAGTTTTCTTCCCTTCACTAGGATGGAACTTACTACTTTAGATTCAAAAGAAATTCATCACCTAATGCAGGGTGTAATAGATGTGTTGGTGTGATCTATTCTGCTTAGCAGAGGGGAAGCTGACTAAAGAATGAAACTTGGCAAACTGTATATTTACCTCAAGTTTTCCTGAATGTCTTGAATTAGTTCAGAAGTAGCCTGTGGTACATTGGAGCTTTTGTTCTGTCTTTTCCGTAGAGTTCTAACCATCACTGGCCTCTCCCATCTTTCAGAGGCAGCTTCAACCTGCTGTCCGCCCTATAGCAAGATTTTCTCCTAAGCTCTGGGTCTAGAAAATGAGTCTCTTTCCTTTTCTCTCTCTCTTCCTTTGAATTATGAATTATAAAAAAAAAATGAGTAATGGAAAACAATACAAGAAAGACCCATGTATTTTGTTTCCTAAGGACTGAAAGATAAGCATGGCAATGAAATTCATTAAATGAATAATTTAAAACACTAAAATTAGGCAAGAAAAGGAAAAGGAAAACAATATTAAAATATTGAAACTACCTAACATTTCCTCATAATCGATAATGCACTAAATGCATACACATCTGCATACCTAACAAATGAGAGATTAAGAAAAACAGAATTAACAATTCATACATCTTCACTTTAGTATCTTATTAACTGTTTGATAAGTAAGTGGAAGGATCAGGGAAGAGAGAGCCAGAAGAAAAATACCTAAGAAAAAAATGAGTCTATTTTACACTAACATTTTGATGTTATAATTATTAAACTGGACAGTGCAGGCAGCAGCCTGGTATCGAATTAGTATCATTACTTTCCATGACTATATTATCATATTGAGATTATTATCATGTATCATAACAATTAAATACTGTTGAAAAATGATTATAAATATAAAGGTGATATGCAGCTAATCAGTTTTAATGTCCGTTTATCACAAATTCTCTCATTAAGTACAAAAACCTCTCATAAGTATTCCAATTTGAAAACCACATATTGCTATAACTTTAACACTATGTAATTATGTAACTGGTTTCTCTGTAGCTTTTCCAAAGGAAAACAACAACAACAACAACAACGACAACGAAACAAATAAAAAAACCCCAGGAGTTTCTTTCCACGGTTTTGATTTTAAAACTTTCATTAATGTAGTTCCAAGCAACCAGGCAAGGAAAATAGTTAGGAATCAGTTGAGTACAGGTCAAATGAGTGACTGGATGTTAGAAATAAAAATAGAAAAACGAATCTTCTATTTCAAAGCACTGATAGTGTCCTATTTGATCAACAACAAATGTTATGATGATACGAAACTTACAAAACAGACATTCCAAGTATTATCCTTTTTTGCAACTTATTCTTACTCGAAAACAGTCACTAGGCATTAAAACGCACACAGAAGTATTCCTTAGTTTTATGAAGCTAACCTCAAGTACCATATTGCTTCAGACTTGAGACTGTGACAATTTATCTCCACTGCCATTAACAAGCTTGAACAGAGGTAACAGACTTACTAAATATTTCAGTTTCCTGCATTGTGCAGCACCACTGTAATGTTGAATTTTTAGCTCTATTTGTACAATTGCTAATATTATACAGTTTAGCTTATGGCTTTCCTGTCTAATTATTTATTTAAATACATATAATATATGGATGTGTACATTTAGTTTCATGTTGACAAATTTTTCGATCTTAAAAACGTTTATTAGCACTCTTACAAATTTCAGAAATGTAAAAGACTTTAATTAGACCAGTTATCTTTAAATTTAGGAAAAGAACCACAGGGACTTTTAAATTGTTTTTTGATGTTTATTATTTATTTTTGAGAGACAGAGAGAGACACAGCATGAGTGGGAGAGGGGCAGAGAGAGAAGGAGACACAGAATCCCAAGCAGGCTCCAGGCTCTGAGCTGCCAGCACAGAGCCCAACACAGGGCTCGAACCCAAGACTGTGAGATCATGACCTGAGCTGAAGTTGGATGCTTAACTGACTGAGCCACCCAGGCGCTCCCCCAAATCCCCACAGGGACTTTTAAAAATTAATCTCTAACAGTAAAAATAAAACTAGAAATTACCCAAAGTTACTAAAAATAACTTATATGGGCTATTTTTATTATTTAAGCGACTACATGAAAATCGGGGCTAAACTTGATGGATAGTCATTTGTTCTTAATTTGTTTACAAGCACACAGTTAGTTAAGAACATTGAACATTCATGTTACATCTGTCCCAAAGATGAAAAAGACTGGTTATTTATCTTTAAGGAGATCACAGAATTTCAGGAGAAACAGTTATATTAATGGATAATTAAGTTTGATAAGAACTTGATTAGAGAACTTGATTAAAGTTCGAAGTTGGTTATATTAAAAATTCAAGAGAAGAGTGATTAACACTTCAGATAAAGTTAGAAAAGCCTTCAGAGAGGAAGTGGTATTTGGGTTAAAACTAACAAGATGGGGAAAAGCATTCTGAGACGAAGAACAACTCGAGGGTGACTGTGTGTGGCAGTACAGGGATGAGCTAGTGTAGGGTATGCTTGGGTATCTGCAAGTTCCTGAGGCAGTAAAAAGCTTAGAGTAAGAGGGGAACTGCATCATTGAAAGCTTTTATCATATATTTTATTGGTCATCAATAGGTGATCATAGGAATGTTATAAATGAAGATATAGAATTATCATAGCACAGACTCTCTCCTAGTTCTGAAGATACAAGAATGAATTAGGCATGGTCTCATTCTTCACAAGTGGGAGTCAGTGGTAAAAATAAATAAAAATCGTTTTAAGTTATCTACTATTTACATTTTCCTGAACTGTTTTTTTTTCAGATACTATTTAAGTGATTATATAATTATATAATAACAAATTTAAAACTTTGGAAAAAGATAGAAAAGAAGCTCAAGCAAGGAAAAAATAGAGACTGGCAATGAGGCTAAAAGTTTACAATGTAAAGACACACACACACACACACACACACACACACTCAATACTTGGTCATAATTGATGTCTGTAAGGGTTTTTGCAGCCAAAATAAAAAAGAATTGGCAGTTACACAGCTCACAATGTTCATATGATTTTTTTTCCTTCTTAGATTCAAAACCTCCATTCTTTCTGGTACTAAGTTCAAACAGGAATTTCTCATCAGAGATCTCATAAAGAGTATATTGTGTGATGTACTATATGTCCTAAGCAATATGAAATATGCAGTAAAGAGTTTCATAAGGATATTTTGTATAAAATTATACAAACATATAAGCTAAACATATAAGCATATAGATCACACTAAAATGTGATTAAACAAAACCATAGGAGCCAACAGTTCCAACAATTGCTTCTCTGCACACCTCAAATGAAAGTGTCTTTCATTGGGGCACCTGGGTGGCTCAGTAGGTTAAGGGTCTGACTGTTGATTTTGGCTCAGGTCATGATCTCACGGTTTGTGAGTTCGAGTCCTGCATAGGGTCTGTATTGACAGTGTGGAGCCTGCTTGGGACTCTCTCCTTCTCTCTCTGCCCCTACCTCATTCACTCTCTCTCTCAGAATAAATAAATAAACTTAAAAAAAAAACCTGTCTTCTGCAGACACTGTCATAATCAGTTCAAGAGTAATCGAATATTCAAAGTCATCTGTCTAAAATGAGTATAAAATCTGTTATACTCTATTGCAAATTACCTGGGTGGATTTTTTGAAATTGTGCAACTAACACAAATTGAAAAATCAATTGAATGCTGAGGTTGAGTGGTGTTGCCATTTGTAATATCCAAATCTTACATTTCTTTGTTTTTTTTTCAGTGAAACACCCTTATTGTTCTCGTTGACTTCTAAAATATCAATTTTATCTGTTTTACGTACTGAGATTCTATGCAAGATCTCACATGAAGAAAGTTTGCTATTGTTGATTTAAAGGTTTAAAACGTATACAAGTCGCTGCTGCAACCTGCTGAGTCCTCTTGGTAGAACATTATAACAGTGCTGGGATTTCCTTTCCTTGACTGAGCCTACGTTGGCCAGCCTTCCCACTCAGAAACCAGCCTTCAATTCTGTCCTTAACAACTGTTTATTCAGTACAGCCAAATTTGAATTAGTATTAGGTAAACAGTGCCTTACATCTAATTAGGGGGACTGAATATTGGGACAAAATATGCTCAAAATGTTGATGATGGAAGCTTTGAAGAACATGTTAAATGGCGAATGTGATATCTGGGAAGAATGCAGTATTGATTTGAACATTAGGGAAGGACACCATCAGAACAAACCCCAGTATTAAAAATTTTTCCTGTCTGACTTTAGAATAGATGTTCCTAAACATTCTTTACCTACTTTTAACCATTGTGGTATCTTCTAATGTCAACATTCAAGATAGATTTATATATATTGGGTTAGTATAATCACATCAGGATTTTATTGGGTGAAATCATGTCTCTGGGGATTTGCTTGGGCTACGTTCTGAGAAAAGGCTCTGCAGTTGGATTCTATGAACTTTCCTCAGTAGTATTCAGCAAAGTTATTTTAAGCTTGGGTTTGGAACACTGTAGCAACATCTAGAAAGGTAATAATATGATTTCTGACGTGTAGTTTACCACCTTATTCTTCATCACTAAACTCCACGTAGCAGAGATGAACAGTATCTGATTCCGTGCATTGCCTCATTCAATAAACATCCATTTCAAAAGTTTGCAAACTGTATTCCTTTTATATTCCTGTAAATTTTTTCAGAATTTAATTCCATGTTAGATATTAAAAGACAATAGCAGATTTATTCAGGGGCAGGAAAAGGAGTCAAAACACAAGGCTTTGACTTATGGCATCAAAATTGAATAACCATATTCATTTTAAATTGACCCTAGTAGGAGACAAAAAACTAACAGTAAAAAGGTGAAACACTGAAACAAACTGAACAGTGCTGACAACTAATAGCGTGGTACCCAGAATGCACGGAACAAAAAAATATCCCCCCTCCCCCCAAAAAAACCTGTGAATGGCATAGATACTTTCATTTCTAAAGATGGTTATTCATGGGGAAAAAAAATGTTCTTTGAAAGCAATATTCCCATTTTGTTTAAGAAACAGCACTTAATGGGTTAAAGTAAACTCACATTTTCAGCAAGGACAGATATTTTGATAGCCCCAAGCAATCCCTTTGGCCATCCTGAGTAAAACACACTGCTTACATAGCCTTTCTTCCCAACAAATTATTTTTAAAATGATCAAACTGTGCCATATTATTTGTAATGCTATTAAGAATAATATCTAAAGTACTTAAACTAATTATGCCTATTTTGTAAGATTAATTATCATTAATAATTTAACATATTTTATCCTTTAAGTCAGTATCCGTTCTGATCTTTAACTTTAGAGAGCACACTGTATATGTACCACATAATTAGGGCTTATGTATCACATAATTAAGGCTAAATACTAGGAAATCAGACTAATGAGACCAAATCAAACTGAATTATTTAAGCTTTTTTTTTCTTTAATTTTAGAGGTAGATTATTTAGTAATTAAACACTGATTTCATTTTCTTCAGCTTGCATGCGTCTCCTTTGTTTTTGTGATCCTTGCTGCAGAAGCCTCCCCAAATGTTTGCCTGGGAAGTAAGGAAAAGCAATGTCTCACTTGCCACAACTGGGAGTCAAGTCATGAATACAAGCAGGTGGTTTCATTCTTTTTCTTTCCCTTCCTCCTTCCTCCTCCACTCTTTAGTTTCCTGGGGTCTTCATGAGTTTTTTTCCTAGGGTTCCAATGGCCTGTCTTCAAACTGGAACACGCTTAGCTTCCTGTCACTTTCCCTTTCATTCTCCCAGGGCCTGGCCGCCGGGATGGGGAATTGATGGCTATGCAACAAACAACATTATTCAGGATTTCAAGTTTTACGAAGAGATGTCTTAGACAGAAGGACTTCTGTGTTCTTCTCACCGCTTCATTCACTCATTCACTTGTCAGTCATTTGTATCATCGTTCTTTGAATAGATGTTTATGAGTGGCTACTGCGGGCCAGCCCCTGCTGTTATTCAGCACAACTGATGGGATTTGGGATATGTGGCTCCGATCAACAGCAAAACACATTTGGGTGTGTCATCCCACAAATATTCGCCGAGTGACTTCTCGGTTCCCAGGGGCTTGGTTAGGGGCTAAGGATGGAGTGGGGAGGAAGAGGGACAGACCTTTGTTTTCAGAGCTGCCGGTCTTGCTGGGAAGACATAAATGCATCGTTCTGTTAAGATGCCTCATGACGGAAGAAGTATAGGGTCGCTTGGGAATCAATGGATACAGGGTTTAACTTCAATTAGGTGTCAAAGGCGGCTTCCTCTAGGAGCTGTCATTTAAGCCAAGGCCAGAAGGATGGTGAGAAGTTAGTTTAGGTATGTGGAGGTGGGAAGTAGCTGGTTAAAAGCAAATTATGGAAGAATCTTCCAGACACAGGAAACGTGTGTGAAGGCTAGAGGGAGAAGAACACATGACTTGATCCAGAGTTAGCAACAAATTCAGTGTAACTGGACAGTAGCATTAAATAAGCCTAGAGAGGTCAATAGGCATAGGTCAGAAACTGAGGCCCGTAGCTAGTTAAGTGCTTTAAGTGGACAAGCTGTAAGCTTAATTTCTGATTCCTCAGTCTCCATTATACATACTGATCCTGTGCACAAAGAAAAGATAAAGAAGTTATTTAATATAAAAAAATATTTATTTTATTAAAAAAGAATGACTCTTAAACAATCTCTCCTCTCAATGAATTAAAATATATATATTTTTTTTCAGAAAAGCAATTGAGTATATTCTTAGATAAAACAGACGATGTTTTTCGAGAAGACCAAAGGGAAGCATTTACCATCTTCCTTCATCTCCAACTTGACTTGACTCCTCCATGATAATCCATTTATTTCTAGGACACACTTGCCTCTCTGCCCCCAGATCTGGACCCAAGTGAGCTATGTCCAGGCAGTAAGGTTCTTTAGACAGCAGAAGCAGGGTGAAAGATGCCCTTCAGACAGAAATCGAAGCAGTAAGGCACAAGAAGAGACTATTCCTGGAGAAGTTGCTAAGATTCTGAACTAAGACAGCAGGAGTGAGACTAGCAAGAAGCAGCCAGATTTGGGAGACACCTGTGAAGAAGTGACAGCACACGGTGAACCAGTTGGGGAATGGCTGATATGAAAGGGAGAAGTCAATGAAGATTCAGGTTTTATCACGAGAGCAATGAATAGGAATGAGCTACAGGTTTGGGGGACATAGTGATTTCAACATTTTCAATAAATTTCATTATTTTATTGATTAAGCTTTTCCCAATGGCAGGAGCATTCATCTTTATAGTGCTTTAAAAGTGTATCCAAATGTCAATTGGATTTGAATGACCATTTCTATTTTCACACAGTTAAATAGAGCAAATAGGTCACTTCTCACATAGATAAAGTGCCTGCAAACAAGTTGTTTTTACCAGTCAATTTTGAAATCTCAACAAGTAGACCTATTAGCTGATTCCTGACACATGTCCCTTGGTGGTCTGGCCTTTTTCTGGCTGGGGTAGGAGAGTAATTGGCAGACTACCCTCAGGTAGTCCTTTGTCAGCAGTTCAGCCCTTCTGATATCTCTCTACCTCGCCACTGCTGTTCTCCACTCAGTGATATCAAGCCTTCAAGGAAATTAAAAGTAACTTTTCTTCTCGGAAGAGTAGTAACCCTTGTGTTGAATGAGACACATGCACTGCTACTCCATTGGCAAGTCGTGAACCATAATATGCTACTGGTTGAAAGTAAAAGTATTGGAAAGAGTAAAGAAGCATCATTGCTCCTTGATGTCAAGAATGACTTGAATCCAAATTGGCATACTTTTTTTACCCTATTCATTTATCACTGAGGAAATTCTTAAGTAATTTTTGCAGATTCGTTTTTGATGTATACTGGCTATTTCTGATGGTCTCAAAACTGACCATTACTTGGAATTGTTTTTCTTCCCTACTGGGGAAAGAAAATAAGACCATCATTACCACAATATTCATCTTGGGTAGCACAAAATGACATACACAGTTTGGACCAGGAGACAAATATAATAATACTTTACAAATGAATCTTTTTTTTTTTCCAAAGTAGATTTGGAAGAAATTATACATAGAAAAGACCTTAAACCTAAGTCAAGGAAATAGAGTTCTTCATTTATCACAGAAACAAATAGTACAGTAAAGACATAATTTCCCATAATGGCCCTTGATCGAGTCAACCTATTTCACTCATTTTATTATACAATGTTCAAATGTTTTAGATCTATCCCATCACCTGTCAATTCATGCTTCATTATCCTGCTCCTCAGTGCCATTCAAGGTTGACTTCCTCTCCAATAGTCTCCCCTGTCCAAACAGGAGTCGTGCATGCCTTTTCCTTCCCCACTGTCAATCCAAAACATGATTTCCCATAATTATATATTTCAGAAGTCATAGTGAGCTCAATTCTTTCTGCCAGAGAGAGGAAAGAACTCAGACCATGTAGGAAAAGTAATCCATCAACCATTTTACATTTGCTTGGAGATTATCATAAAAGATACAGTGTTTGCTCCAACTTGCAGTCCCACAGAGTTCTACAAAAAAGGCCCTTGACAATGGGCCATCTGCAGCCTTACCATGCAGACCTTCTTGAGAGTACGGTTGTGGACAGAGCAACAAAAGTCCCTATGAATTTCCCCAGAGTAGAGCCATTGCTTTAGCGATCTGCAGTTCCTTCCTGAGCTCACAAGTCTGTCTGACACATCAGACAAGCTTTCAAATTAAGGATTTCGGTTTCAGAACACAGTCAATTCACTCTGTGACATGTGGGACAAAGGCCACTGTGACAGTCCTGGAAGGAGTTGCTACTATAAACCCATACATATTTTTCTAATCACATCATCACTGCCTCCAGACATGGCTTCTACCCCTACTGCCACATTCACAGTCATGTAAAGCAATAGTCATAATGAAATCAAATGAACCTACTATGAGCCAAAGACTATTACCCTTTAATTTTGATTTCAGCTCTGTTAGATCAGTTTAATTATGTCAAATGTATTCAGTGGGGGGGAAAAAAAAGTGAGGATGGGACAGGTTGTTCTCGAGCAGTCACATTCGATAATAAGTGATTATAGTCTAAACATTAACCCCGGTCTTATGGTCTCCAAAGCTCATATTTTGTTGTCTGCAGAACACTGTGTCCAATACAGAAATTTAAAGCTTCAGGATCATCCTGTTTAACTTCCATACACTTTAGAGATGCAAAACCTATAATGTACTGGTTGAATGCATTAATCAAGGTCACATATTTATATTAAGGCCAGCTAGCACCAACACCTACACTAAGGATTCCTAGTTCAACTCTATTCTGTATCGTATTCAACTAAAAAGATTATAATAGATTTTATAGTAACAGTCATCATTATTATTATCACCACTGTTAATTGAAATCATACCTCTAGTTAGCACCGAAACTTCTGTGGGATGACCGTATTATTCCCCACGGTTGCGTCATTGCAGGCTTCCTTGAATAACAGCATTTTCAGCACAGATTATACACCGGTTCAGTGACAGACTGGCCTCATTAGACTCAGAGCTTCAGAAATCTTTACTTTCAGTATCTTAAGACTTAACGTTTTCAAATATAATCGTGTGTCTAAGGATGGGCAAGATGGCCTATGTGATCTTTTCACTTCTCTGCGCTTTGCTGGGCCTAGGTTCATTTCTAAACAAGAGGAAATAGAGTACTTTCATTTGACTGTCTTGATAAAATGCTGATGCCTTCTTTGTGCATTTTTTTAAATTCTTTTTTGAGAAAGGAGGAAAGGATCTGCATCATTCATCAGATTTTCAAAAGGTTAGATTTTTGTACTGCTTGGGCAAAGAATTAGTTTAAGTTACATTACACTTTATATCATCAGCCCCAAATATATGGGACATATAGAAACTATATGCAAATAGAGGCATTCTACATATGTTTGCTCACTTGGTACAGTAGGTGTAGTGCATATCACCTAACCTTCCTCACATAGTGCTATGCAAACATTTCACTGAATTGATTTTTTTTCTAAAACCAGGCACTATTCCAACATTGAAGTTCTATAGGAAAATGGAAATGCCAGTGCAAATTTCTATTTTTAATTTAACTATCCACTGATCCAAGTTTGAACTGAAAAAAAAAAAAAAACTCAGGATATTATCATGTAATGGCAATTCTCACAATGATTGTTGCCTTATAACATCATCTGCAGATCAGGCACAAAGATTAATTTAGGACCATTAATAGAAAAATTTTCAGAGGAACTTGAGCTCAAATTATGCCAATCTGTTACTGTTCCAAAATAAACGCATCAGGTGGCATTCAAATGCAGGTGGTTAACCGTTTTATCAGTGCAGATATTTAAGCTATTAGAAATATAATTAGAAAAATTAAATTAAACACACTTAATGTGGATTCTAATTTTAGCAGCACTGTCCTTAGCATTATGCTATTTCTATTGTAAATTATAAAATGTGCATAAATTGCACAAGTTTGTTTCTGAGTGATAGCTGAACTTAGATAATTAAGTTGTTAACCATGAACTTCAGTGGTCAACATGGTTATATATCTTTGTCTTGAGCCTGCTCCTCCTTCTTGTTTCCACAAATCTCAGGGGAGGCAGATGAATGGCACTCGACTCTACCCAGCTACACAGTCGACTGATTAGACATAGCCCTGTACCACAGGTACACTCAATTACATGCCTTCCAGAGAGTCAAGCATTTCCCGAAGCTAAAAGTGCTGAATCTGTTGGCTTCACACATTTTATAGTAGGAGAAAACTGTGATCAAACATATTGAAACCTTCAATTTTATTGCATAACATACGTCCTCCTTCTGCTTAACACAGAAAGTGAAGAGTTTATTGAGATAAAAAGGGATAAATCAATTTGCTTCCAAATAATTAAGTCATTAAGAACTGGACAGTGACTTTATTTTTAGTAATTAAGTTATCTGCATGAGGGAAAATGTGACATTAGATTTAAGGCAACTTGGTGTCCATCGTGATACAGCCCTATATTTAATTTTTAAGATGTCAAATAGAACACCCTCAGTAAAAGGGTAACACCAAAAAAAACTGTATTTGCTGTCATTATGCTCATAACAGAAAAGCACTTCAGAAGGACTGTTCTTAAGGCTGCTTGTACGTTGAGAAAACCATCCATTGCTGAAGATGAACCTGACAGCATTAACTACTGATAATAAGCACACACTACATATAAAATAACTCTATGGATCAAGATCTAACATATGCTTATTTCCCAAATCTTTCTTTGTTAGTATTTATAAAGAGCCAGATATCCCTTCTATTTCCTTATCCACTGTGGGTCTACAGGAGAACACGCAGAGAGATATTCAACCACCTAGCTTATGCCTAGTGTAAGGCAGGCACATACAGTTATTTAAATGCATAGTTATTTAATGCAATAAGACCTAAATTGCCTCCTCTTTGAAACTTAGAAATAATTGCATATTCTACAGCTAGAAATCCAGTGACTTTTCCTCCACAATCTTAATATCCTTGGTTGTAGCCAAAGCTTCGTGAAGCTCTCAGACATGCCTAATTCCGCAACTTGGAATAGTTCTAGAAATGGCAAAACACTATCGTTTAAACAAGACATATGAAGAAGACTGGCAAGAATCGATACATCTCAGAAATCAAGGGATCCTTTCCAGGAGCTATTTCCTGAGGAACACGATCAGCAAATCCTTTGATTCCTGAACTTTATCATAAGCTAACCACTAAACATTTTATGCCTATTTTAGCTTTAATGAAGGTAGATGTAATTTCTGAACAAGTTCAGGAAAGTACTTCTTTCAAGCAGGGAAACTGCTTAAATTAATTAAGCTAATTAGGTTAATGAATAATTAAGGTAATTCTCTCATTCTCCCCCCACAATTCAACCTCTTCATCTCTTAGTCATAAGTCTCAAACGGTGGTATTAGAACTCCTACATACACATTATACTCCTGTTTAATATTCTACATCATAATTGGAAGTATTTTTTTTTGTTTTTCTCTTAGTTTATAGCTTAAATAAAAATGGGGCATCTCTCCAATATTGAGTATCTCTTTAATTAAGAAATGTAAATATCATAAATTAAAAATTAGTCTGGACTAGAAAAGATACATAGGTATAAAAAATAATTTTAATAATCACTCATTTTAAATAAAGTAATGGACTCATGAGCACTTACCTTTCCTATTGTTGTAGGATTTTTTTTTACCTCAATACCCGGGATTCGTTGTCTCACCTCTTTAAAGAATGAAGGGGTGGACCCAAAATACAATGAGTAGCAGGCAAAAGTTTATTAGAGTATAAGATCAAAAAGGTAGAATAGTATGAAAGCTCTCTTTACAATGAGGGGATATTCGATAGAATGCCCGAGGACTATAGGCAAGGGTTCTTATCTGGTTCTTGTTCTGGTCAGCCCCTGCTTCCCTTCCCCGTTTTCCTTCTCAGGTCCTACTCTTATTGGCTTGATACTTCTAGGCGCTGGGTTGTCCATTCCTGATTGGTTCATTTCCATTGTATGATGGGTGGTCTATGGCCAAACCCTTCCTTGTGGGTAATAGGCTTTATGGTCTACTTGTTTTCAGTCAGGTCTTTTGTCAAATTCCTGAGGGAAATGTGAGGGGGAGTAGGTGGTGTCTGTTACATTCTTAAGACCCTTACCCTGAGGGGCTTTGCTGTGGTCAGACACTGCCAGCGTTGTTCGAAAATCTGTGTTTTTCCCTCACCCAGGGACCTCAGCTCCTAATCTTTTCCTCTATGCCTATTTTATCCTATCTTTTCCTACCACAATATTCTAGACTCTGCAAAATCGTATTTCATGTGATTCTTTATCTAGCCAAAGAAGTATGTACTACTATTGTATTTTCATAGGTAAGCAACTAAGGATTCAGATATGTTAAGAGACTTATGCAAGGTCATACAGCATGAACACTGCAGAGCTTGGATTTGCCTGTTTCAAAGAAATTATTAAATCCTTTTAGCACTTGGCTTATTTGGGGGATGCAAATGTAGAATTACTTCTCTAAATGTGGAGCATATTTTTATAGTCTGTATATTTCCAGTGAATTAGTAAGCTGGTAAAAAAATTAAAAATTCATGAAAACACTGTAGCAGAGAAAGATTATACTGAGTCAAGGTGGTAATTTGTGTCTTTTGTCTTCTAGACTATTGTCCTGAACATTGTCAGTAGTTATCCAATATTACATTTTAATTTAGATGCAAAGCCATAAATATGGGATTTTGGAGAATAAAGATATTTTCTATTTACTTCTATGATCACAGACATAATTCTGTCAGTCACCTAACTTCAACTAACCTCTGTCATCCCCCTCACCACTAAGGGGCAATACAGTAGCACACATGTCACTATAATTAGCGTGCAGCAGCAATTTTCATTAGACCAATGATCTCCAATAAGATTTTCCCAAGGGCTGCATTCAGTTATATGTAATAGTTAGGCGGGCCACACATGTATTAGCATATAATTTGCACATGATTTGCATATGCATTTAAAGATTGCATCATATTTCTCTGGATATTTCAAGTAAAAATGTAATTACTACAACGTTGAATGTTATGATTTCTATTTCTCTGTACAATCCCACCACATCTGGCTCTGATGGTTTATGACAGAATACTCAGCAGAAAACTAAGAAAAGCCAGTGAGGAGGAAATAGTAGAGATGGTTAGGGTCAACAGAAATCTTTTTGGGGGCACTAATGATGACTACTGAGAGTACAATGCATTAGACAATTTGTCTCTTTTATAAGGATAAACGAGTAAATGCACACTGGGTGGACCTTCTAAGAAATGCCTTTCTAGTTACGGCTGGTATCTTGTTGAGCATCTTTTTTCAAACCTCATTACAAGCTAAATGGCAAATTATCTGTTATCACTTGGGAAATCTCAGTTACCTCTTAATTCTAATAGTGTAGTCACATAACAACTTTAAGTGAGTTTTCTTTGAAACCTAATTATTCTCTGTTTTGAACACTAATTTTAAGTGGAGAGCTCTCTATTTCCCTTTAGTTTCTTTATACATATGGACCAGTCCCACCCAACTGGAGAGCATACCCTCTTCCACTTAAGAAGCTTTCTGGTGCGTTAATGTTTGGTTAGGTAGAAAAAAAAAAACAAAACGCAAGTAAGTCAACAAGAACTACACAGGAAAACATTTTGAAAAAAAATTGGGACTGGATACACACATA
The DNA here is from genome assembly GCF_016509475.1 of Prionailurus bengalensis. Taxonomy (NCBI): domain Eukaryota; kingdom Metazoa; phylum Chordata; class Mammalia; order Carnivora; family Felidae; genus Prionailurus; species Prionailurus bengalensis. The sequence continues at coordinate 146,407,427 of NC_057345.1, forward strand.
AATGTATATAAGCACATATTTTAATACATATTTGCTCTTATATTTATGAAAAGAATATTTCCTTTCTGTCTCTTTCTGCAATGCATTCAAAATCTACATCCCTTTATCTAAGAATAACATTGTAATGTTAATTAGATAATAGATGGAGAGAGAGAGAGACAGAGAGAGAGATGGATGGATGTGTTGAAGAGGAAACTCTTCCTCTGCCCTATGGTCCTTCTAGCTGGATTTAGAATCAAATTGACATGAGACAGATTAACAGGAGAAAATAAAATTTAATAGGCATATGTTTGGGGAATCTACACAGACATGAAATCCCAAAGACAATGAGGCAATGGGAAGTTTATCTGAGCTAAGGAAAAGTGTAGGGTCTGAGGATACAAAGGTGAGAAAGACCATCAGCAAGAAGGTGAAAGGAGATATTCGGAAAAACAAAAGTTGTTCTAATATGTAGATAAGGTTCTTAGGTAAAAAGAGTCACTGTTAATAGCTTTCTTCCTGGCATAGGTTCTCCTTTCTAAGGCAATTTTAGGTAATTCTGGGGAGATGGAGACTTTTCTTGCATCTGCTGGATTTAGAGTACTTTTAATTCAAGATAATCTTTAGGTCAAAGTGGGCCATCCTGAGGCAGCCTCTCCTGGGCGTCTACAATGGATGGATGGATGGATGGATGGAGGGATAGATAAATGGATGTATGACAAAAACATGTTTATAAAAACTGTAACTATTATAGGTTGAAAGCATAAAACTTTAGTAAAAAACAGTGTAGCCCTCTGTGAGTTCTACCTGCATTCCATTTATGCTTTCCTGTTTTAGATGATCACAATCATGTAGACACAGAAAATATCATTTTCTTTACCTACTCTGGAGTTCTTTGAACAGAATACTAGGACCAGGCCAATAATGAAGGGAAAGTCTTCAACCAATTCTTAGTAATTGACCTACCGAAGGTCATATAGGTTCTGGGTGATGGAGTGAGAAGTTTAACTTATAAACGTATAGTTCCCTTTTATGCCTTCAAGTGTTTATTGTATATCCCTGTCTATGTTTATGATAAATAGACATATCTTCTGTTTTGTAAGCAGAACAAACTTAAGTAATTCTCAGTAACTTTGCCTTGAGGTTCACCGAATACATCTGTTACCCAAATACTTAGTTAACATCCTCAACAATGCCTAAATAAAGAGGAAATAATTATTTTTTTCTTGTCTTTCTCTACCTAGCCCATTCTTTTGCACTGAATTCTATTATGATTTGGTTTCATCAGCAACACAAACTTTGAAATGTATAATTGCATCCTTGGACAATGACTGTGCCTAGAATATAGTAAATTCTCAGTATTTTTTTAATTAGATGAGTAAACAAATGATGAATATGCAAATGCTATACAAGATAACTTATAACCATTGAAAATAGCTTATGATACATTAAGTTAAAACATAGGTTACAAAATAGTTTCTGGTGTGACCCTATTTTAAAAGAAATATATATGTCTACGTGGTGGGAAAAGTATTGATGAATTTGCAGTTGTTAACAGTGCAGGATTACAGGCTCCTTTTTAAATTTTGTCTTATTTTTAGTAAAGAATTTTTTATAAGAAAGATAACTGTTTTTATGTTTGTTTTGTTTATTTTAAAAATAGCCCCCTCTACTACATTTCCCTACCACTTTCTGGAAAAAAAAGTTTGAAAACCAACATTCCAATTAGTATTCTTGGGTTCCAATTGAAATGTGGCTTTAACTTCCTTACTAAAGAGTCTCATCTTCTTTCTTCAATTATTTTCCACTGCTAATTGTGTACAAACTCTCTCTTCCTTTAAACTTAAAATATTTTAAAGACTAGAAGCCATATTCTTTGCATCTCTACACCAACCCTAATAATGAATTTGTACATAGCCAGTGGCCAAAAGAAATGTTAATAAGTATTTGGTAAATAACTTAATTACAACAATGAATGCCACAAAACTAAGAATGTTGTACTATTGAGTATATAAGATAAGCATCTCTTTTTTTTTTTAATTTTTTTTTTCAACGTTTTTATTTATTTTTGGGACAGAGAGAGACAGAGCATGAACGGGGGAGGGGCAGAGAGAGAGGGAGACACAGAATCGGAAACAGGCTCCAGGCTCCGAGCCATCAGCCCAGAGCCTGACGCGGGGCTCGAACTCACGGACCGCGAGATCGTGACCTGGCTGAAGTCGGACGTTTAGCCGACTGCGCCACCCAGGCGCCCCTAAGCGTCTCTTTTTGAAAATGAATTTAAAACTTAAAAAAAATGAGCAGCGTAATTTCATAATGAATTCTATTTCTACTGGTCAAACCATTTCCTAAATATGAGTCATTGGTCACAAGGAAAACCAAACTAGAGCACATCAATAATGTCTATTGGGGAAAAATTTTAAACCTAAAATAATATATTTATGGTTCATTCTGTCTCTGGTCACAAATCACTAATTTGGGACTCGAAAGTAACCTTTTTCTTAAATACAAAGCTTTTAAAGATTAGGCCAAAAATTATAATATGAGAAAAACATATGAATAAGTTTGAAATGATAAAGGTTGTATAAGAATGAGAAAATCTCACCAAATCCAAAGAAGTCATATATTTTTAATTTGACATTAAGAAATATCTTTATTGTTTATTTTTCCATAAAGGATGAGGACTTGGGCTGAAAAGCAAGCAAATTAGAATCATAATAACTTTTTAAAAAAATTTTTTTTAACGTTTATTTATTTTTGAGACAGAGAGAGACAGAGCATGAATGGGGGAGGGACAGAGAGAGAGGGAGACACAGAATAGGAAGCAGGCTCCAGGCTCCGAGCCATCAGCCCAGAGCCTGACGCAGGGCTGGAACTCACGGACCACGAGATCATGACCTGAGCTGAAGTCGGACCCTCAACCGACTGAGCCACCCAGGCGCCCCACGTAATAACTTTTTATATCAGAGCTAAACCTTACATTGTTTATGCCACCCAAAATTACTCTTTCCAGGGGCACCTGGGTGGCTCAGTCGGTTAAATGTCAGACTCCAGCTCAGGTCATGATCTCCTGGTTCGTGGGTTCAAGTCCCGCAATGGGCTCTGTGCTGACAGCTCAGAGCCTGGAGCCTGCTTCAGATTCTGTGTCTCCCTCTCTCTTTGGCCCTCCCCCCTCATGCTTTCTCTCTGTTTCTCAAATAAACATTGAATTTTTTTTTAATTACTTTCTCCAGAATAATCCATGAACTGAGATTTTCCCATTCTAGTTTACTTTTCCCCCCTTTTTCAAATACTATTTAAGCTACATATTGGGCAAGATCATGTGTGTCCCTGGGCCAATGTGCAGTAACAGTTTAAACTTCCAGATAACAATTGTGATATTGCCTGAACCCAAAGGAATATCTCTAATTATAGACATTTCAGGCACCATAGCAGAAAGTAGAAAAAATATTCTAAGCCAGTTGGATCTATAAGACTTTGCACTATACTTACTGGATAGATGCTTTTTGGTAGCAAAAGCTCAATTAATACTCTTCATAATTCATTCTGTTTTCTGTAGCCCTGGTGGTTTGGCAACCTTGGTGTTAAACATATGTATAAACATAGCAGTCAATCCAAAATTTTCCTTTAGCGGCAGAGCCAATTTAATATGCTAAATTCTTGAGACTGTAGAGTAGTATAAAAATGAGTAGAAGGCTACTTAAACTGTACCTACAGAATAACTATTTAAACAAGATCAAATCATATCATCATTATCCTTTTTCAGTCATTTATGTAATATATATTTTCCTACTTACCTTACCAAGAATATATAGTATAGTACAAATTTCAGTACAGTAAAGAACAAATGTTAGCTATCTGTAAAATTTTTTGAAAAGTATAATTTCCATAAATTCATTTGGAAAAAATAAATTTTCAAACACAAACTTTGAAGTTCCATTTCTACTTTTGGCAGACTCTGTTTCAATTACCTATAAGCGCAAGTAATTCATAGAAATTTCTTCTCCTTCATTAATATTGAGCACCTGAGAAAAATCATGTAAGGCTTTCAGAATCCAGATTTTCACTAGATAAATAGCAAAATGAAATGATTATTATTCATGATACTAGTTGGCCTCTTTCGATACATACCTATGACTGTCGGTATGTAAATCCACTATGTTTAACTGAGTACATCAGCACTGAATATTGAATTACCCACAACCCAGGGACAGAAATAATTATATTAGAGCTCATTTCAGACCATGTAGTTCTCTATTAGTAATTGTATTGGGCTATTGAGACACAATCATTAGAGACATAAAATGGTCATTTTGTATATTAGTAGTAAAAGAAAAAATCGTAAACCTTTAAGGAGAATTCATAAAATATGTACTTTTGACTCACAGTTAAAACATTGATTAAATTGCACGCTACAAAAGAGGACACTAAAAATAGGAGGCATCACCAAAGAGCCTGACTACCAACAACCATCTTCACTTTTTACAATCATCCAGTCACCAATAATATAACATGCACAAGACTTTGAAATGCATATTGTACAAAATACACCTAGAAAAGGGAAATGCTCTTCATCAAACCGCTGAATACTTGTCTGAAGAACAATATGTCTGTCCAGGAGCAACCTGAACTCAAAGTATTGGAGAATGTTGCCCGCATTCTGTGACTCAACGTTTTCTTGAGAAACTTCAGAGATTTCTAATTAACATTACCATGCTATGGGCTTTGCATAACATATAGCTTTATTATAGATATTTAAGGAAAACTTATCTCACTGGGCAACTATTTATTATTATTATTTTTCAATTCTAATAGAAGTCTTGTACACTGTTATATTTGTTTCAAGTGTATCATACAGTGATTCAACAATTCTCTATACCTGGGCAACTATTTTCAAAGCCTATATTGTTTTGTTAAAACCGTAACAGTCTCTAAACCATGGATTTAGACCTGTAAATATAGATGGATACTTCGCAACTATTAATTTGTATACTCCTCATGAAAAAATATTGTGAGTACTATACTTAGTCCCATTTAAAGTGTAGAAAACTGAATCACAAACAGGTGTAGGAATTTGCCAAGGTTCACATGGCTAAGGTAGCGAATACGGATTTCAAATCCAATTATTCTGGCTCCAGGGCTCACATCATAACTTTTACCAGTTCCAAAGTTCACTTAAAACAATGTTAAGAAAAATGATCATTATATATATATATATATATATATATATATACTTACATACTTATTATATATATATACTTATTATATAAGTATATAAGTATATTATATAAGTATATAAGATATATACTTATTATATATCACATATATTTAAATTATTAACGTTTTCTCTTGTTTTCAAAAGAAAATGGAGAGAATGTACAAAGACCAGTAGACAGAGGCTTTATTAATCATCTCCCAAGCCCCAACTTTTCTTCATCCAGCCCCTTATGTGGTGACTATGTTAAAGTTAAATAGAACTGATCACTTCTATTTTTAAGCTAAGAGAGAGAGAAAGGATGCATGGTCCATTATATAACCATTTATTTTTTTTGCAAATGTTCCCCCAACACATTGAAAGGGTTAAATACGATCTGTATAAAAATTCCCAATGGCAATGTCACTAGATGAAAAAAAAAACAGTCAAAATTAATCACACCACGTATCCTTTAGGCAAATTGGTTCTTAATATTGAAGACTTAATCATTTGAACTATCTCCACAAACTGTAGACACATGTCCTGGAGTCTCACTGAGACTTAGGCAGAACTTACACTCAGGAATGGGGTCTTTGAAAAGTCAAAGTATAAGTCAATATAAGCATGAATGTGACAATGGATTCATAGAAAGTACGGTATAAGAGCTGACCCCTGACCCCCTGTCAACTTCCTAGAGTGAGTCAGGGTTCTCTACTATGCAAATATACAGAATAGGCAATCACCTATGTCATATAATTTCTGAAATTCAGAAAAGAGTTTAAAGCCTCTTTTTTTAAATTTTTTTAATGTTTGTATTTATATCATGAGAGACAGACAGAGACATGAGTGGAAGAGCAACAGCAAGAGAGAGATACAGAATCTGAAGCAGGCTCCAGGTTTTGAGCTGTCATCACAGAACCCAGCGTAGGGCTCAAACTCACCAACTGTGAGATCGTGACTTGAGCCAAAGTCAGGCACCTAACGGACTGAGCCACCCAGGTGCCTCTCAAGGCCCTTCTTAAATATAGTCACTGACATTACCTACACGTTAACTTATCTAATTTCTGCTTTCATCCTGACCAGACTTATAATCAATTAACTTTTATTAAATACCTGTTATTTCAAAAATAGACATTATATCAGGAGCTTCACCAATATTATTTCACGATTACACTCAATTTTACCAATGAAGAAACTGAGGCTCAGAGAAATTGAAGAACATGGCCATGGTATGGCCACCCAGCGTGTAAATAGTAGAGCTGGTACCCAAACTCACATTTGTTAACTTTATCATATAAAACACAGGGTTTTAAAAAGAGTACTATTTCAGATGATGTCTGAAATTAGCTGTGTTTCCAAAGGGGCACCATACTCTGGTCTGACCCTAACTCCAGTGAAGATAGCCTTATGGCCACAGTAGGGCTTAGGTTTCAATTTTTCTGTCAAGAATTCCTTGCTCTGAGCCCCAGTCCACTTGTCCCTAAGCCTTGTCTTGCTACTGTCAGACTTCCTTTGGAGAGGACACATTTCAGTTGTCTCTCTCCCTAGACACTATCCAGGTCCTAGTAAGTTCCCCTTAAGTTCAACAACTGCCTGTCACTTGGACGAAACCTCTTGAACCTTATTTCCTGAAGAAGAGGCAGTGGGATCAATCTTTAAAAGTAGAATGAGAAGGGGGGTGCCTGTGTGGTTCAGTTAAGCATCTGACTTTGGCTCAGGTCATGATCTCATGGCTCATGAGTTGAAGCTCCGTATTGGGCTCTGTGCTGACAGCTCAGAGCCTGGAACCTGTTTTGGATTCTGTGTCTCCCTCTCTCTGCCCCTTCCCTGCTCATGCTCTGTCTCTCTTGCTCTCAAAAATAAATAAAATATATATATATTTAAAGAATAGAAAGAGAAGGGAGGAAGGGATTTTAACTATTTCATAGTTAAGTCAGACTAAATCAAGATAAAGAAATAAAAACGTTTGCTATTTGGGTAGGACTTGATAGTTTACAAACCACAGTCTTTGTCAAAGCTTAGCTTTACAATAATTATCCCCATTTGGTTAAAAACAACAACAACAAACAAACAAACAAACAAGCAACAACAACAAAAAACTTAGCCTCATGGAGAACTAATCATTTAAGATTGTTTGGCTTATAAAAGGAGAAATTTTGAACCATTCTTAGTCATTGCTATCCAATCTGAAACCTTAAATCATAAATCACTTTTTAAATAGACTATTTTAATTTTGCTTTATATCTAAATATTCTTGGTGGTATTTTTTATCAGACTGAATTAGTTGTACTGCAGTTTATAAAAATGACACCTAAACAGGCAGTCTGGTTGTGTTCCTCAGTGTCTACTACCTGCGGAAGAACATGTCAGCTGCAAAAATATTCCTATTGGCTTTTTATTTTCAAAGACTATGTGAATCTCACACAGGCTTCATTTGCATTCTGGAGAAAATTTTTAGAGTCAAGTTCTATTGCATTTAACAAAGCTGATCTTGTGCTCTCTTCTTCATCACTACAGAGGGCAGCAACAGACAGCACAGCTCCTTAGCATCACAGAGGAAATGTTAAAAGTTCCTAGTAAACAAGAGGGTTAAAGACAAAGTCATGCTTTAATCACTCCAAATTTCCTTTTGCCTTTATGCTGCTTAAAATTAATCACATCTATAAACTTTCATATAAGTTAAGAGCCAAATGGATACGGAAAATACCAGGAAAGCCCTAGATTCTTTCAGAAGTTGAGTCTAAGACATTTTGTAATCACGGCCAAACCAGTATTAAACAATAAACATAGACTATGTGTCATGTAATGTTGTGACAAGTGAATTTAGTCTGTTTTTTATCTGGTTATTTTTCTTACTCCTTGTTATTGTCTTCCTTAAATCTCTGTCTTTGCAAGTGTAAGTACTTTATATAAAGCATTATTTTATTATTATATGTATGACCATTAAATGTATCCAAATTTGTTTTCAGTGAGTAAGAACCTCAAATGCCATGGTTTCACAACTGGAAGATTTACCTTCAGACTGCCTTGGGAACAGCAACGATTGTGACTAGCAGTTTGCAGGAATGAGGACTGCACTCGCTTCTTAGCTTGGTTGCAAAAACCTAAGACTGATTGTACATGCAAAGGAGGGCAGCAAAGGTCTTATGATCGAAAGGGAAGAAATGACTGACAACACAGAGCTAGTTCAAAGGAACTAATGGAATAATTAGTCCCAAAAAGACCAAAAAGACTGAAGAATTCATGATGTCATAAAAAGCAGAGCTACTTAAATTGGATTAGAAAATAAAAATGACATGAACATTGTAAATATTCACAGATCACATCATTGACGTGTAATGTGCCGTTAAATGATGTCAAATTAAAGGGGAAATTACATGTGTTAGAACTAGGACGAATAAAAAGAAGACATTTAAAGATACATGGTCCTTCAAGTGAAAATTCCTAACATATATTACATAGATGATCATCGCCCAGACAGTGAGACTGAGTGAATGAAATGTAAAATAAAATATGGGGGGGAAAGATACTGGCTAAAAATAACTCGTTTTCATATATCATAAATGGTAGTGAACTTTAAATTTCAGAGGAGCTATTTGGGGAATTTGTTTTATACAAATCAAACCCAAACATGGTTATTGTAAATAGCTGATAATGCCATCAACCTCTTAAAATCTATCCTAGCATCAGCCCTAAGTATTAGTATGTAAATTTTTCAGAAAAGGAAAGATTCTCCAGGTCTATTTTAATTTGCATATGTTCAGTTTTCCCCTGGTAATAGTATATGTTCTTTGAATCATTTCAATGATTTTGGACTTGTTTTGAAACTTACATGTGCTAGAAAGAGAAACAGCAAGAATATTGCATGAGGCAATTGTAACATCTGCCCTCTTACTGGGTTTCCTTAACAGCCCTTGCTGATAATCATTTATGTTATTAACACATAACTAACCTGAATTTCACATGCAATTCAAATACTTCCAAAGTGCATACAGATACTTGAATAACTTCCCAGCAATATACAAACGTTTAGCAAAGTAACATTTCCATTCTAGATACATCTCATTTTTGACAAATACCTTAGAAAGTATTAAATAAAAACCAACCTTACTTATTCTTTCCATTTATCCATTTTTACTGTAAGTTCAGCTTTACCTGAATCTTCTGTCCCATTAACAAGATAGCAAGTGCCTTTCTTATACTGAGACATACTGTTAATAACATTCAGTGTATTAAGCTATATATGGCCTCATATATATAGTACTTATATATAGGTACTATATATAGTGCCTCAAATTGACACTAAAAACAAAGTCCTGATAAACAACAGATATTATACTTCAAACTGATCACATATGTTAATGCTCGAAATGCATTCCCAGTGCACAATAGGACTTTTCTTCATTCTCAAAAGTTCCATAGGTTTCATAAAGGTATATCTGAAAAGGCAAATGAGTTAAGAAAAAAAAAAAATGTAATCCAGTCTTCAAGGAAATAGTCATCAGACTGTTTTATCAAGAGACATAATCTCCAATGTTAAATGAGTTTGTTTAAGCATTTCACAAAGCACATGAAACTTGATCCTGCTACTTATATTTGCTGCAAGAGAAGAACAAACTTACACAAAATATGATTTGGCAAGCAGTAGTTGTTTGTGAAATGGTGGAGAGTGTTTCTCCCTCTTTCATGTGTGGTTCTAGTGACATCTGTAAATCAAGATGCCCCTTCGTTGAAGGCAGAGTAAAACACCATGGAGCAGTGGGGTTTGAGAGTTTCAATATATTATGGCACAAGCTAATTAATTAATAGACAGAAAAATAGCCTGCTTAAGCGCTTAAATATTGCAAATCAATATATAAAATGCCCAATTTCTTTGCAGCCTAGACTGAAGGGTATGAACTGTTTGTTCCTTCGGGCCTCACCTTTATGGAAAATAGACAAAAGAAAATAGACTATTTTTTTCTTGTAAGAAAAAAAGGAAGGAAACCTACAGTAAGCCAGGCTTTGTGCTAGTCACTTTATGTTTGTAACTCTTTTAATTCTCATAATCCTGAAGAAATGAGATCGGAGAAATTAAGTAAAATAACCAAAATCAGCCACACAACAAGCTAACTAGAAAAGTGAGACTTCCAGTTCAGTTTACCTGACTTCAAAGTTGATGGTCTTTCTCTAAATGACTTCTCAAAATCTTGTATTCTATAACCACTATGCATAAGAATGAATTTCACAAAAAGACGGAATAATTGGCCTGATTTGGGAATGAAGTTTTGTATCTGGCCCCAGGAATTCATACTTTATGATAATCCAGTAGTGCCCATGGCTAAGGGTATGGAATCCAGAACCTACACAACTTAAAATTTGTATCTTTACCGTCAACTAGCTCTTTGATTTTGAGTAAACCACATATACTCCCTATCCCACAGTTTCCCATCTCTAAACATGAAATTATGATGCTAATAATACTACATAGGCTTGCTCTTAGAATTATAGCGATTATTTATACAAAGAATTGAGAGTAATCCTTAACACACAGTAAGTGTATGTTAGGTCATTTTAAGCAATATCAATCTGCAATTGGAAGAACTAATGAAAATTTCATTTTGCATCTCAAAAATATAAGAAAAACTAAAATTGCAATGGCTATGTGGAATTTAAGAATTTTTAATTTGGGGGTAGATATATTCAAAAAGACCATTGATAAGAAAAGTGAAGAAAAATATAGAGAAAGAGATGAAAATGTGACAGAATGTCAATCAAATGAATGATTGGAATTTCTATAACATGTGGTTTCAAATTAATCAGATATTTAAATATGCATTACATTCCTGGTACTCTAAAGAGAAAATTCAGATTAAATTTGCATTTTTGGAACACAAAATAAATCACCGTCTTAATATTATATTTTCTAGAACCCGTTTAAAGTTTCTGGATACAGTAGTTTGATTTTCTTTTGGAAGAGGGAAGCATAAAAGATTGGGTTCCCCATTTACTCCCCCCTCCCTGTTAGGGAGGGGAAAGAAAGAAAGGAGGAAAAATTCACTCCACTAATGGTTAATTTCTTCAAAGCATTCTGAACGTTTGAGATAATCAGTGTAGACTATACCAGTGTGGAAGCTTTTGAAGGATTAATAAATCTGTTCTGAAAATTCCTACTGCAAATGTGGCAGGTAGGAAGGGTATATATGGCCTAAGGTAAAACCCTTGACAAGACAGAGGGTATCTAGATTCTGAATTGGCCCTGGCTATGACAAGTGATTGTAAATTTCCTTTTGCAGTCTATAATCTTGTCAGAAACTAATGCAATTCTCTCTGTTGCAATTTTCATTAATATTTAGACTAACTTTAATGTAGAAAATGGACTGAATACTGGGTATGAACTATTTTATTGACTCAACCAGTATGTAGCTTTGTAGTTTTGCCAACATTTCTAAGCCAGTTACAATGATTTCAAAGCTAATATTACACAAAGAATTTTTATATACAAACTCTTTTTTTTTTAATTTTTACTATTGAAGGATAATTGACATTATACATACTCTTATATTCTCTGAGGGTTATTTTCTGAGTTACATTAATTCTCAAAGAAAAGCAGTTCTGTAACATATTAGAATGTTCCCACATTTGATCATGTATATCAATAACTAATGGATCTACATCATGGTCAATAAAGAAAGCAATCTATGAAGAATAACATTATCATATTGTTTAAGTAAATTAACCTTTTCTAGACATGGTGTGAAGAGTATAACTTAATGAGGGATATTTTGTTTTTAATTAATATAGGTACTCACAATAAAGGAAATGGTCATAAACATACGGACTTATTCTACAATGTTGAAAAAAAAAACTGATAAAGCCAGGCTATCAACCATAAAAAGTAATGTTCCCATTATTTTCTTACGTTTTGGAAAAAATGCAATGAAGGCAAGCAATACCCACTTGTAATCTAAAGTATTCCAACCACACCTCAGGGAGAATTTTTTTTTAAGTTTATTTGTTTTGAGAGAGAGACAGAGAGCATGAACAGGGAGGGGCAGAGAGAGATGGAGAGAGAATCCCAAGCAGACTTACGCACTGTCAGCACAGAGCCCAACACAGGGCTCAACGTCATGAAGTGTGAGATCACATTACCTGAGCCGAATCCAAGACTCGGTGGCTTAACCAACTGAGCCATCCAGGTGCCCCAGCAACAGATTTACTCACTGGAGATTAATATGCAATCTATTTGATCACAATATCAAGAATAAAAATTCCAAAAAATAAAAATATTTGCATGTTTTCTTAATGTTTTTTTTTCAAATCTTATTCCTGATACCTTTGCCACCATGGTATCCTCATGACACTGTATCTTCAGAACTGCTAGTAAATTGATAGTGGAGAGTTCAATAGAAACAAAATAGTTTTCATATAAATATGCATAAAACAAAAAAATAAGTCATGCAGTAGGTCTTTATTTGCAATCATATATATCATTATTTGAGCTATGAGTTATTTCTTAATATATACACAGTTCTCTGCATCAAAATAATGTGCATTTTTCTCTTCATTGACGAAAGAGATTCAATAATATTAGAAATTATTATTTTTAAAGTGTTTAGAGTCTTGAAAGCAAAGAAGGGCATGGTAGCTTTTGGCAAGCAGTCCTCCTGAGGGAGTAGTTTTTTGGTTTTATTTTATTTATTTTTATTTTTTTTTTTTTGTGATAATTTAGCACCAGAGCTATAGGCAAGAAAGTTTCAGTTTATGATGAGGAAAGTTTTCACAAAGAGGGTACAGGATAGCTTCTGAAACATTTATCCTGACAATGTCTACAATTTTATTATAAGGATAAACATCCATAAATGGAGGAACCAATTAGAAACTGTAACCCCACTCTAGTAGTTAGGGTATTTGGGAGGTATAAATGTAAACTAATTCTACAAAACCATAGCCAGGCTCCCACTGCTTCTCAGGATTCTTTTCACTTTTGGTGGGGAGGGGTTTAAAGAGGGGCATTTCGTTATTTTTCTCAACTGTAATTCTGTGAAACAGTCTCTTGGTCAAGAGAATGATCTACTTACCTTGTACAGATTGCCTTGGCTACTATTTCATAAGAAGGTGGAGTTTATCTGCTGCGAGGACCCCCTTGTATTTCAGCACCTCAACTTCTTTTCTTTGTCTTTACTTTCTTTATTCAATAACGTAGTACTTCTTTCATTTGAATTTATCACCCTTTATTTCCTTATAGCCTTTAGTTTTATTTTTTTATTTATTTTTGAGAGAGAGAGCGAGAGAGAGAGAGAGAAGGGGAAGGACAGAGAGAGGGGGACAGGCAGAGGATCTGAAGGAGGCTCCATGCTGATAGCAGAAAGCCCAGATGCGGGGCTCAAACTCACAAACCATGAGATCATGACCTGAGCTGAAGTCAGATGCTTAACCCATTGAGCCACCCAGGTGCCCCTCCCCACAGCCTTCAAACCTAGACATAATGTCTCTGCCCTAGAAAATGTCTTCCCTTATCTTTTTCAAGACATAACCTTACCTTTGGTTTTTCCTTTCTTGTCAAATGTTTTGATTGTCTGCTAGTATTTCTGCTGCACGTCTCACTATCTACTGATTTTTACACTCCTGAAATGTGGATTTCTTCTCATCACGGTGCCAAATTGTTCTTAAGTTTAGAAAATCATCTGGCTATAAGTTTCAAAATAAAATAGAATCTCACTCTATTATTCACTATTTTCTTCAAACATGCTGTCTTCCTGATATCTTAATTTTGTGGTATCCTCTCCATTTGTGGGATCCTCACCACTATCCTCTCAATTTCTCAGAATTGTCTTGGATTCATCATTTTTCCTTACTCTTTCTTCCTTGACCAGGTTCTATGACCAACCTATGAACAAAATTAGGAGACTCCACCCCCATTTCATGGTGGAATGTAGTTATTCTCCTGAGGACAGCACGGAAAATCTGGGAAAGAAACTTCAAGAATTACGATGAGGTAGCCAATGTATGACTGCCAAGAGACATTGAGACTTAACTTCAATGAGAAGGAACCACAGACTAAGGATGGAGTTTCTCCTGTTCCAATGAAAGTTTGCCACTCTGGACTTAGAGGATATATTGTTTGAAACTTGTCAATATGTTTTGCTCTGTACAATGAAGGCTTTCTAGGAAAAATGAGGAGTGGACCCTAAAGGAATGAACTTACATGCTTGCCTATGTGGCACATTCTCAGGGCAAACTCAGTTTTAGAATATGGCCCTTAGCTTTGATGTTCTTTCTAGTTTCCACATCTCTCTCTATAGGAGGGTCACCTACTGTGTTGCATACCTTTTATCATAAAGCAAAATATGTGGAACTGAATGCGAACTTTCAACTTTGTTAGAGGGATTTGGGTTAGATGATGTGAACACCATGCTGGTCAACCAGGTTGTATATCAGAAGAGCTGTTTGGTTAAGACAATGGGCTTTCCTTTTTCTTTTCTTTTCTTTTTTTAACTCCATTTTAGAGTTTGGAAAAACAGTCAATTAAATTTTTAGGATATAGTTAGAGTACAATTTTTAGATAAACCAATGTACTAAATCGTCATGCCAATCGCATCCAAGTTGCAAACAATATAGATAAAATATTCTTTAAAACATTTCAATATTTTGAGCATTATAGACATCAGCTTGTTTATCCCATCTTTAGTCAGAGCATCTAACTTCTTTGCTGATGTAATTATTTATTCAATTTCAGCCTTCATTAGAATTTAGTCATAAAGTCAAAGTTCACTTGGCATTATAGTATTTAGTAATGAGAAATAAATAGACATTGTTGGTAATGCATATATTTTTTTTATCTCTTTCATTTTACTCTTTTACACTAGTTCCTTGGTTACATCCCCCCAGTATCATACTCTTGCAGACTACCTAGGGAAGGGATAGAATTGAGTAATACGAAATAATAAGTAGCAAAAACATATTATATCCCAATATGATTGTTCTAGACTCACTGCTTTATCTAGTTCCTTGATTAAGATGTACCTCACATTTTTTCTGAATGATAAAAAGCATTGTTTTAAATTCTAAATATTTGTCTCTGGCATAAGCATGAAGTGTATAAACAGTAAATATCATTTTTTTAAATATTTTTTTTGAAAATGGCACATTTTACTAATTTTAGAATCTAAGAAAAGCTTATTTGCAAAAGAAACAAGCAAACAAACACAAAAATAAAATTAACAGTTTTTTAAGAATATAAACTTGGATAAAATTAATTTCATTTGCTATGGTTTCTTCTTTGTGTTACAAAGAAAATCGATAGTACATGATACTTGCCATCTGGTTTGTTTAGAATTGTGCAGGAGGAGCCAGAAAGTCAAGTCTTATAAGAGGAATCTACTTACTTCTTGGTCAGTAAACTTTTGTTCATGGAATATAGCAGAGAGAAGACTGAGCAATAACCCCAGGAATTGAATTTGTTCTACAATTAATTTGCATGATTTGGGAATGGAAATGTTGATTTTCTTAGCTGCAAGGATTGTTGTCCAAATTTCTTACTTATGATCTCTACTTCATATTATAGTCTTCTAAAATGGTATCAAGTAAGGAATAAACTAAAATTCTTAAACACAAACATAGAGACATAATATTATTTCAGAAATTAAGGTAATTCAGCTTATCTCTAGTGAAATTTCTCTATTTCTCTTTTCTCTCCTGCTCTTGCAAAACTGGTTGACTTCTTTCTGGTTGATTTCTAGAAGAAGAAAGAAAACTAGAGAGGAAAAGAAAAAAAGTGAATACGGGGCACCTAGGTGGCTCAGTTGGTTAAGCACCCAACTTCAGCTCAGGGCATGATCTCATAGTTTGTGGGTTCGAGCCCCACATCAGGCTCAATGCTGACAGCTCAGAGCCTGGAGCCTGTTTCAGATTCTGTGTCTCCCTCTCTCTCTGCCCCTCCCCTGCTCATGCTCTCTCTCTCTCTCTCTCAAAAATAAACATTTTTAAAAAATTTATAAAAGAAAAAAATGAATAGAAAAAGAAAAGTTTGGACATTTGTGGTCACTCTTCTGGTCAGACTTAACAAGAGGCTTCAAGCTTTGTTTCTATTTTGTTTCATCAGCTGTCACAATGTTCCACCTTCCCATGATTAGCTATCTTTCCAGAAGATACTTGCCTTTTAACACACACCTTAATACTTTCTTCTTTTCTTATGCCTTCGTTCATCCCAGAATGGCTCTTCCTCCACCCACTTACCTCTGACTTAATTAAAAACTTGGTCAAATGTGATTTCTTTTATGAGGCTTTCCCTGATGGCTCAGCAGAATTGGTTGTCCCTTCCAATGTCTTCTTATTGCAACAAGATTGTAAGCTCCTTCAGAGCAGAGGTCATACTGTAGTTGATAATAATAAATGCTTGTTGGATTTAATTGAATTTAAGCTCATCCTCTTCTGAAATCTAACTTTCTCCATCAAACGTTTTCTGATTCTCTATTAAATATGACTTCTTTTCTGAAGTGCTGAGGTTTTCATTCTTTTATGCCACTAATTATACTGTTATATTAAAATTATACTAAAAAACAAAAATATTACTCCCAATATACATCATAAAATACTTGGCGGTGGGAAGATTGTGTTTTCTGACATACCCTAGAATAAATTGTATCATACACACTCAAATATTTGTTAAATGAATTTCATATTTTTCAGAAATCTTCAAAAAAATGTGTATCAACATTAAAAACTCCCCCTGAAATCCATCATGTTTGAAACATCATATGATCTTTACAAGATCCGAAACATCAAAACTAGAACAGAAGTTTTAGAGTAGATATATTTTTATGTCACTCTAAAATTAATTTTATTTTAGATTTTCTCTGTTATTTTTTGAATATGAATTTTTGAATTTTGAATGATGTATTCATAATTAAAAATATAAACATACTGGAAATCAGATATATAGTCTTTGCAATAGAATCATTATCACGTCTTTTGAGTCTCATGAAACCGTTCCCCTAAACTTAGCATATTAATGATATGATTAGATTTTTAGAAATAACTAATTTATGATTAAGAAAGATAACTTTTATCTACCTATGCACAATCTAAATGGTCTTTCCTTCTCAATATAATGCTATTTTCATTATTAAGGAATTAAATCTTTCTTGGCTACTTTTGAGGCAAAAAAATAATGAACCAATTCTGTTTTACTCAACAGAGAAATAGTGCAATGTGTTCTTGTAATCTGACTTGTATCCTCCTTGTAAAGCACTGGAAATTATTATTTCAAATTGTTAGATTAGATTTTATGCAGCTTAGTATACCGTAATGTAATATAATTTCCAAATGCAAATGAGGTACTGTACAGCTTTTCCATGGAGTTGTTCATGAAAGCCAAGCATTTTACATATTACAGTGAAGTGCATGTTATTAAGAAACAAATTATAATGAAGCTTAATGTAGTATGGAGACAAGATACTATAGCTGTATAATGGATGACAATACAGTAGGGTATGTATATAGCAAATATGTCACCTGCTGAAAAAGCTAGCTGTCAAGAGCGCTAAATACGCCAGGAGTGATAGCATTATACTTTTAAAGATTTCCACTTGCCCCCATTACTTCATGGCAGAGTTACTCTTGAAAGTTACCTTAGCTTCCAAACACTGACCGATGTCGTTTGCCAAATAAAGCCTGCGTTTCATCCAGTAATATTCCAAGGAGATGTGAAGGAGGCAAATTCTGCCTTTCAACTTTCAGGACAGGAAGTCCCTGTTTCATTCATCTGTAACTACTGTTAATTGCCGATTAGTTTTTTACATATGAACATCTTGTCTTTCAACTGCATTTCAAGTAGATGAGCACAATAGCCATATCTTGCACTGCTTTTTCCTAGCCCAGAGTGGATGCGGAATCAACCCAAATCTGTCTGTACCTTGCTGTAGAAAAATGGGAAATAGATTGAATCTCACAGATAATTTTCTTTCTCTAAAAAATAGCCAGCACCAAATGATCTCTAAAATCTCTTAAAAGATTCTATGAAATATGATCTAATAATTAATTACTCAGAAAAACAACTGTGAACTAATTATATGGAGCAACAAAACTGTTAAGAACCAAGGGTCTATGGAAGAAAAGTATACAAATATACAAACAATGGAATCATGAACAATGACGCTATTTAAGATCATACTATTCTGTGAACTCTCAAAACCTTCCATGTAGTTGGTGAGGAGAAACCATGTAACTGCAATCCAATCACACTGAGGCATTTGGCCTGGCCTAACACATCCCATCTTTATACAGATTGTGGGGAGACTGTCTTTGGGAGAAGAGGAGGGTAACACCACAGCAATTAGTACTACAAATAGCAAAATGGCCGACCCATTATAAAACAAAACTCCTCCAAGATGTGTCCCTTACTCTTTCTAATCATAGTATTCATTAAATAAAGCACTATGAAAAAGAGAAGAGAAAAAGGAAAAAAAAAGCAGAGACATCAATGGGTTTGTTGCACGCAGAAGAAACCAGCTCAAAAGCAATTCATTATTAATGCCTGAATATTCTTGCTAAACAGTTCTGATTATTTCACAAGAAAGAGGTCAAGGTAGTGGAGAAAGGGATTTAATCAAATAAACTCTCAATCTCTCTCCAAATAGCATTTTCATCCAGCTGCATGTAAATTCATCAGATGACTAGCCTCCAAAAGCACAGGCAAGGTTAATCTGCTATGACTGTTAAAACTTCTATGATATGCCTATTGAATAAAGATTTAAAATGGGATGAACCATGCGAGTTACCCCAAATTGGTTTTTTTTTTTTTTGCTCATAAAATACACGAAATTTTCACTGTTAAAAACAAACAACAAATAAGCCAAATTTCTTTCATTTATAGTGGGGTTTGTTATTAATTTCTTCAAAAGGACTCTTTGTGATGTTGTATAGTTTTCATTTACTGGGATTTTTAGGGCTTCCCACCCTCAGGTTCCAGGAATTCAAAATGTTTGTGCTCTGCTTGGAATTAGCTTAAAAACTTTAAGACCTCAAAAATCGCATAAAAGAAAAGGGTTGTAATAAGTTTTATGATATTTTTGAAATCATGCTGATTTACTTTTACTTATATGCAAGATTATAAAATTCATCACATTTTCATCCAAAGGCAATATCGCTGGCAAACATTACCAAGTGTGTTGGTGATTTATTACTTAAAAGATAAATGCAATTTCAATTTCCAATCTTCAAAATGTAAAAATGGATGGAGATAACATGAGTAAAAAGGTATATTAGTGTGTATTTTTACAAGAAAGGAAAATACATATAAAGATACAATTACTGCACAGGCACGATTTTACTGATGCATTTTTGTCTGCTTCATTCTCTATGAGACTTCATAATTGTATAGAAATATATTATGAAAGTTAAAAGCATGTTTTCAAATATGGCAAGGTACTCAATACCTTTAACTCTGAGAAGGAAGAACCTGAATTCATTTTTTTAAATATAAAATTATGCTCTATAGATGTTTCTAGAATTCAAGAGAATATAAAAGCATAAATAATCTTTGACAAGGATATATAATTTACCGTCAGCAACAAATAATTTAAGTGGTATCTCCAAAGGAAGTCAATGTCATAATTGTGAACCTATATAAAGATTTTGAAAACACCTATGGTCTCTTCACTGTTTGAATGCTCGTTTTATGCATTTTTCAATTTATAATTTCAAAATCCATATGACAACACACGACACCATGGTAATTCAGCCTATCGCTATTTCAATAATCCTTATAACACCTTTCTTTCCTGCTAAATTTGTTACGTTGCATATTTCATCTCTGCATTTAAGAAATCATGCAGCAGTTAATAAATCTTCTTTAAAAAAAATTAAAGTGTTTTTCTGCTGGCATTCTTTGCCCTCTTAACTCTCAGCACCTTTCTTGAATCATAGACACCATTTTACACGAGGACAATTTCTAAAAAGCAAAATATAACTGTCTAATTAAGGGCTGTGTGATTGGCTAGTTCGCGGTCCCTGTGACAGTTGTGACAAATACACATATTGGCACAGCCCTAACCTCACTTCACAGTTTGCAACACAAAGATGGTATTTTCAGAAATGTGAAGAACACTCTGATACAAAGCTTCACCTTGTCTAGTGCTATTCCATTTAATTTTTTATTAACTGCCTGAACATATGCCATTCTAGAAGAGGGTAATAGTTACAAAATGTCAGCAGAAACATTTAAACTGCTAAAATGTAAATGATTTTATAAATTTGTAATGAAAGGTAATTGTCATGTGGGAAAAGTAACAGAAAAACAGATATGTGTAAATGCAAAACTGGTAAAAAAAAATACATCTTATTGGTTGAAGGTAGGAAAACCTAAGTATATTTTAATGAGTACTGTAAGTAGTATTTAAATAAAATTAGATTCATAAGCAGAAAATGTGAATTCTATAATATTTTATTTTCTAACATTAGGAAAGTTCATAATAATGACAAGACCTCATAGATCTTTAATGTGCTAAATTCAATAAACAGTAGGATATTAAGATGCTTCACCTCGTTTAAAAAAAAAACCAAATAAATCAAAGTAGGATTATATAAATAAAAAGTGTCTTTTTATCAGCATAATAGCTTTAAAAGCACCAAATTCAAACACGCGTGGTTTGTTTCTTTACTTTCCACTACAGTGAAAAACAATTTAGTGATTAATCCCTTCAGCAACATAATGCTGGGTCAGTACTTTCAGATATATGTCAGGACGACGACTCGGGCAAAGGATTGAGTATTTCCTCAGCCACCACACAGAGCAACCACCTTCCAGTTAGGTTTGCGGGCAACCATCTTTAAATGCTTGAGCTGTTCTGCGTGGCCATGACAAGATTTGCAATTCTCTACGTTTATTTACACACCATCACCCCAACTAGACATCACATGGAAGTGGCATGGTCACAGCTGACCCCGGGGTAGTCCCTGTCCCTGCCGATCCAATTTCATCGTGCTCTGCAATTGAACTGCAGTCATACTGTGGAGGATGTATGCATAGGACTCCACGCCACAATAAAATTAGCAGAAGCTTGTCAGGGGGTATTTTCCTGCTTTATGGTGACAGACTCTGGACAAATAGGTCTGCTTTCCAGAAATCCACAGAGGTCTGGCTCTCTTGAAATGTATATGAGCCCAGCATATTTAAGCCACACTATTCTATATGGTAAGCTTGTTACATGATAGTTTGAGAACAATGTTAAGCCTTTGCTGAATACCCCATTTCCTTTTCACAGATTTTAAGGGTTTTAAATCGCCTATGAATAGACTACTTATTTTTGATTTGTAGAAAAACAGCTCTGGTTAGTAGTGGTAACCGAGAAAAATTTATTCTTCCTTCAGAGAAAAAAAAAAATGCAGCACAGATCTATTGTATTTTGAAAGCAAAAGTTCAGAGAGAATCTTTTTTTTTTTTTTTGCAATTGGATAGACCAAGCTCTGAAAGTCTCTTTCTTGAACCCATATTTTACCTGTAAAAATTAATTATATCACAAGTAAAATCTGTTTCAGAAGGCACATTTAAATACACTTGCAAATAAATTTAGAAGATCCTTTTTTTGTTTGAGATACAATGTTAAGAGAATAATATGGTAAATAGAAAAAATTTTATCATCTGTGGGGAGAACGTTTTAAAACATAATATGTTTTGTAATCTAGCCTAAAGTAATTTTATTAGATATTCTGTGCAGTTCTTACATCAAACATGCTCAGAAGCCCTGGGATCATTTTATATTCACTGGAAGACAGAAAGAAATCCAAAACCTAGTTAAATAAATTGTTCATTTATTCCTTCCCTTTTATGCACCAAGATCTACATGTGGTCATTAATTATAAAGAGACTATTATAGCACCATATTTTCATTCAATACGATGTCCTGGTATATATCAAAGAAGTCCCATAATTAAAACAGAAGGGCCACAATGACAATTAAAATTACAATCTATATGGGGAGAGAAAGTACAGTTCTGCAATTTTTCACCCTGTCACTGTCAGCTGCATGGACTATTCTGGTCACGTCTCTTGTAAAGCAGCCTAAATTCTTCTTCACCAATGCAACCTCAAAAGCATTATCAGCACCTAAGCAAAAGCCTATGCAAGTATAATTTAATACGAAGCCACAGTTTGCAAGTAATAGCGTATAAAGTGATATTTAAGTGGTGTTTTAAGCACACTTCTGATGGCTACAGCCGCTTTTCCCTGGTAAATGCGTTTTCCTTTGAGTAGTGATTATGAGTCCTAGGTGAAGAGGTCCTGTGTGCAGGTCTGTCTGTAAGCCTTACTTCCAGCTGCCAATCTTTACTTCACAGTGAAGAAAAAGCCACATAGCACCTTGTTCTTACTCTTGTATGCTGTCATCCCCTGAGCCTGATAACACAAAATCATTTCCACATAACACTTGCCTGCTTCTGCCTCTTAAACCTTGAGACCTCCACATTGTGCACGCACTTGCACCCTTGGCAACCGGCTCCCAGGAAGCCCCTGCCTTTGAACCATCAGAGTCTGGCAGCGGACTATTTTTAACACTTATCTTGGTAAATATCTGCATTAATGGAGTACAAAGCTTTTGGGTAGCAATATGTATTTGCTACAATTTATTGTCTATAAAAGTCACGAACAGTGAATTATTACTCCTAAAATTGTGTTTTTCTTCATAATAACTTTAAACCGAGCACTCATATATGAAGCATGCAATGGAGATTGAGAAGGTTTTGTATAATAAAACGGTGACATGGTCATTTTTTCCAGTTTTGCATTACAGAGGCACACTCATGCATGGTGCTTTTTAAATTCTTATTATGTGTGAGGTCAGGGGGTCGAATGTCAGAAAGTACTGTTAATTTCACGGGGTTAGGGGAAAGTAAATTCAGAGGGAATACAGATCACTTAGCACAGAAAACCAACTCCTCTGAAGTTTGGTTTTACATTTGTTAACCATATCCTTCAGCTGACGAACCATTGAGACCACGGTGACATTCTGGTCCCAGATATAATGGCTTGACATGCTGCACTGAGAGTGTGATTCCAACGCCCTGCTCCTGGTGCCAGGCTCCGACTTCCTCTGAATCAATGAAGCACTAAAACTCCACACAACTGGAACTGAACAAAGCATGTTGCCATTTTGGCTGTGATGTTTAAATTATAGAGAAAGCAGTCAGGATGTCTTAAAGTTCAATCTGACAAGAAATGTAAAATATATTTCTGTCTTCATTCTCTGGGAAGGTAGCATCTTAAACTGCACAGTATCACTACCCCGAGTCCTTTTAAAGTGGTTCATAATAGAGCATCAAAGACAAAATTCTTGCATTTCAGGGCCTTTTCTCTAATCAAAATGACACTTCGACTGGGGCAAAGTTTTTTTTTTTTTTCCCGGGGGGGGGGGGGGGGGGGCGGGGATAATTACCTCCATAATATGTTTTGTTCAGTTGACAGTGTAGGGATACAGTTCCTTTATTTTACCGTTTGTTCTGAAAGAAAAAAAAAAAATTAGCCTGCGCGCATAGATACGCGTGCCCCAAGTTCTACGACTCACCACCACCAACAGTGAGATAAAACAATGGTCCATTCCATGGTTATGACAGAGGAGCAATACTCAAAATATGTTTTAATGTGGGGAGGGTGAGCACGTTGCTGAACTCTGATCAAACCTACGAGTCTGTTTAAATATAGTTCACTGGGCTGGTGGGCAAAGATGCAAATAGGTGCGGTAGGTGGTTTCATGTGTATGTTGTTTTTTTTTTTTTTTACAAGATTTTTCAGATGCAAAACTCAAACTGGGCTCAGCTGCCCCCTTGCAATTAAATTTTAATGACGGAGGCTGAGTGTTTGTGTTTTGGCAGCAGGCTTGATACTGTTCGCATTTAAACGGTTACAACCAGACGTGCTGGGGGACAATCCCATTGCAAGTCAGAGGTGACATTCCTCCAAGGTGGTTTACTGGGATGCTGTGGGATTCCGGACAGCCAGCTACAGGTTCTCCTGCCACGGTCACTTTTTAAAAGAATACATTAGAATATAACACCACATACTTGAATTTCCACAGTAGCCCGAAGGCCAATGCTTTTCCATTTTAACACTTTTTCACTGGAAATAACAGTCTTATAGGTTTTTTTATGCCAAATGATCTACTGGTAAATAAAAGCCGTATGTGGTACTGCTCATAAAATCACCCTTTGTCCCCAAATAGTAAGAACAATCCAAGGTACATATTTTAATCAGGGTGTTGTTTTTTTTTTTTTTTTTAAGAATGATTATTAACTTTGCCGTGGCACACTTCACTGTCTTCCTTTTATAATTAAAAACTTTTTCCCCTCAAATCCCCTTTCCAGCAAGCAGCCTGTTGCCTGAAGTTTTAATCCTTCATTACTAGTTAAAACAAAATCACCAATTAGGCACATGAACACATCTGTATTAATCTCATTAAGGTGATGGCACCAAATAAATTGGAACTATTTTTGTGCTTTTACTGTGTTCCTATGGCTTTATCAGGCCCTGTGGTCATATACAAAGACCTCGAAGCTTAGTCATTTAGAGTCATTCGGTTGTGGACTGAATGTGGCATTACCATCTATGGCTGAAAATTGCTTTCAGCTTTTAAACTGCACTGACTAGTCTGTAGTTAATCTTAGATCATTCACTCGCAAAATTAAATGAGCCAGAACGATGGTCTTTTTTTTTTTTTATAAAATAATACATCACAAAACACTTATTTGCCCTGCCCAAAAGAGAGATCAAATTCATTTAAAATCCCATAAACCAGAGTTGTGAATTTTTAATTTTATTTAGTAGCAGAGAAATAGAGGGTAAGCTATCTTTCTACAGCACATCATTGCTATAAATTTACATATGGAACATGGTTTGATGCTTAACCAACCTTTAATCTACCTTTGATGTATACTTCTCCTTCAATGTGGTCATGTGACACCCTTATTAATGCAAATGTAGAAAAGAGTGTTTTGGACCTCTGATGTAATTAGCCATAAACCATGTTAAAAAAAAAAAAAGAAAGAAGAAGAATAAAAAGAAGAAAAGAAAGAAAGAGTGGCTACTTGAGTCACTAGAGTTGCACATAAAGTTCAGTTATCATCACAGAAGAATAACCTTAAGAAACTAAGTTTAAAATTTTTACATCACTCATTCGTATATTTTCTGCCCAAGTAACTATTAAAGACCATTTTACTATACCAGCAATGGTCAACGAAGATTTGATTGTGAAAGAATTCATCTTTTAGGATTAAAACATTTTAATTTCCTGGGATTTTAGCGTGCTTCTGGTTAAAGTGCAATCACATTGAGAGAAAAATGCTAACTGAGGCAGGGGAAGATGACTT
Organism: Prionailurus bengalensis; assembly: GCF_016509475.1. NCBI lineage: Eukaryota > Metazoa > Chordata > Mammalia > Carnivora > Felidae > Prionailurus > Prionailurus bengalensis. The sequence goes on from NC_057345.1 coordinate 146,432,937, forward strand.
CCTCATTAGCCTGTGTAATAATTATGTCAAACACATCGTCTTTTAAATGAAAACATTAGGTGTGTTGGCTTGTTGTTGATTCCCTTTCTTCCCACTGCCCCACCCCACAGTGTAGACCAAACGTATATGTTTTGATTTTTGCCAGTCACTGATTTTAGGCTCCAAAAAACTTGAGCCACGTCAGATGAAGGGAGGTCACTCCATCGTGCCAGATGGAGGTAAACCATTGGGATATTCTGAGGGGCTGACCGAGGGTAATTCCCCTGGTGATGACAGGACGTGAAGGTTAGATATTGGAAAATAAGGTTCATGCTACTCTGTCAGTAGGGCTAGTGCAAGCTGCCTGTTTGACAGAGAAGGTGGTGTGTGGTCTGGACCACAAGAAAAAGGAAGTCAGCCACCCAGATCAAAAATTACTCTGTCGGCCATCCAAAAATGATTCTGACATTCAGCTTAGAGACACAGAAAACAAAATGGTGAAAAAAAAAAAATGAAGATTGTACTTTATTCTGGGATGGTCCAGGGAAATTCACGGACCCATCACAATATCATGAAAGTTTCCAAATTAAGATGATGATTGCCAACGCCACATTAGTGACATCTCTCTCTCTGTTTTTTAATTATAGGTTGCAAGTGTACATGACTCCAGCTATACAATCCCAGGAGTTAACTATTCATCATTTTCTAAAAATATGGTCTTATAAGTGCAGTTAGAGTAAAATGAAATGCATTTCTGTCTGAATGTTATTTTTAATTTCAACAAAAGCAAAAGTCACTGAGCTTAATAGAAGTCTCTCGCTAGTTACATAATTATCTTGCCCACTATGGACATGTCCTTCTGTACCTGTTGTAATCATTTAGAAAAAGAGGATTTTGTGGCCAAAACGCCATACTCATTTTTATCGGGGTTGCCCTCTCTGTCTTAAAAACTTTCTTGAGATGCCTTGACCTGATTCTAAATATAACTCTATTCCTTAAATCTCGTCATATTGCTCCATTAAGAGACATTGAGTTTATATTTGTCCATAAATTTCAATGATTTAAAAGCACCTAAATCTATTCAAGATCTGTCCCTTTTCTAAGAATATGGATGAAGTAAAAGTACATGTATATTTTTAAATAACTTCCAAATCTAAGGTGACCATTTAAATACTTCACACTATTAGTTTTCCCATCTCAAGAAGAATATCTGCATATTGTTGTTTATTCTGTAAAATATTCCTTTTTTTTTAATAGCCTGAACCAAATAATTTCTCATTTTTACAGGCTTCACTTCACTTTTCTTACAGTGAATAAATTGCAACTTATTTCCATGAAATTCACAGATGACACAGATCTTTATTTTGCATAAAGGCATAAAGAAGTGTCTAATATCTTCAATATTCATCTGCTAAGTGGACATTTGCATTGGGTTAGAACGGAGAGAGAGCCCCAACCCTCCCGCGGTGACAGCTGTACAAAGGGATGACATCTGACAGCTGTGACAGAGCTGAAGGGAAACTCAGATGACTCTCCCCATCCATGATCCAATTACAGCACACATCCCTCTGACAGACCCAGCAGCTTGACTCCAGCGTTTGGAAGGACAGTATTGATCTCTTGTCAGAAACCAGTTGCCTGCCTGCAATTGTGCGTTGCTGAACTTTGAAAAGCTATAGTACCCTCTTAAATGATAGGGGCAGGCAGGTTATAGTATTCAGGTACAAAGAGAGGTGCAAAGGGTATCTGCTAAATGCTCTAAACTTGAACAAATCATAACAATATGACAGTCCAATCATACTCAAGGAGCCCAGCTGATCTAGCTGGCTACTGTCTGTGCTAATGGAAAGACAGCTCTTTGTGTTTAGCGGGATGATCTTACTTGATGAAAAGGCCACTGCAATTAGTGCATGCTGGTTGGCTGTGTTGGGTGACAGGAGCACGGATGGTGTAATGGCAGCTGCCAATAACCCCAACTTCAAGAAAACAGACAATTAGGCCTTTGATCCTAACACTGTTAGTCCCTCCACTCCAGACCTCTGCTCGGCTTTTACTGTAAACCTCACAAGGGCAATGTGGTTCAACCTCACCAAACAGAATGACTTGGTCAAGGGGTCAATTACCTGTCTCCTCTTGCTTTCTATTCCTGCCTTCCTTAGAGAGATAGAGAGAGAGAGAAAAGAGAAGGAAAGAGAGAGACACCCATGCAAAAGGTTAACCAACATAAACATTTCTTTCAACTATAATTTCAAGAAAGCTAATGTGTGAGCATCAATATCTTGAGATGCAAAATTTTAAAACATATTTTGAAAAATAGGCTGGTAAAAACAAGATGCTAAACTTTACAAATGAGATAAGAGGTATCTAACGACAACTGATGTAGTACGTTCAGATACATGTAACACTCAGTGTTAATAAGTTATCAAAATCCCAGGATAATTAAAAGCTGTGTCCAATTTAACTTTATTGTTTTAGAATTGCATAAAGGTAGGTGAAATGTGCTAAACGCAGAGCATACCCAAAACTTGTAATGCAAATCATTTCAGGGCTTCTCATCAAGTGCTGCTCTACCAGAGAAAACACTTGGGCAGGAGTAAAACAAGTTGAACGCAATACTGGGACACACATGCAAGGACTCACGTACATACACAGATTATACCAGAACAGACCGTTCTATGATCAGAAACACTAAGTCCAGTGCTCACTTCAGCAGCACATTTGCCAAGACTAGAATGATATGGACATCGGTGTGACCCCTGTGCAGAGATGACACACAAAGTCAAGAAACGTGCCATACTCTTGAGTAAATGTTCTTTTTTATTAAAGTACTGCTGACCCATAATGCTCCATAAGTTTCAGGTGTACATCACAAGTTTTTCGACAACTCCATACGTTACACTGTGCTCCACCCAAGCGTAGCCACCATCTGTCACCACACAATGCTATTACGATGCCATTGACTCTATTCCCTATGCTATGCCTTTCTTCTCCTGAATTATTCACTCCATGACTGGAAGTGTGTACCTTCCACTGTAAATATTCTTCCTGTACCTCAAATTTAGAACTTTTCTTAACTTTAAAGGTTTTTTTTCTGTACTTGGGGGAGAGATAATAAGCATCATTAACCCTAAGTAGGTAGGCATTGAAAACCAAAACTATAGAATGGGTGTCATGGCAAACCTAGAAACTGACATTACCTACATCATAAATTAGGTTTCAAATAGAACAGTTTGGCCTCTTTAAAAGATACTCTAGAGAATAAAAACTAGGGCTTCAGAAATAAGCAGAGATCTAGAGATCAAAAGCATGAAAAAAATAAACTTTGGGAGAGTTTTAGAGCAGAGAAAAACAGATATAACAGTATCTAAGAAGAAAACACAAAGCCAATGTGCTTCAGAAGTACAAATCTTAATATACGTGTAATGATACTCCTGTTCACTCATATGGAAATAAATGCTAATTAAAACACCTGAGATCACCCAAATATATAAATTATATAATACAAAATTAATGGGAGTGTGGAAAAACAGTCTCTTCTTTATGGAAATATAAATTGCAACCATCTTTCTCAAGATTAATTGAGAAATATCTATACAAAATCCATGGTGAAGAAAAATTGCTCAAACATTGATATGCAAAAACATTCACTGCAGTATTGTTTGTAATAAGAAAAAATGAACATAACCCAAACTTCCAGTAGGAAGGGATCAAGTAACTATATCATGATGCATACATGAAATAGAATGGCCAATAAAAAGAATGAGGTGGATTTATATAAGTTGATATGAAATTTTCTCCAAGATATAAACATTATAACAAATAAGTATTATCTTATTTGTATAAAAGTGTACACGAAAACAAATGTATATATGGGGATCTTTGTATATCTGTGCATATATGAATATATCTGACATCTGTATATATGTATGCATGCTTCATATATATTAACATTTCTAGAAATACAAACAAGAAACTAGTAATAGTGTTTTTTTATTGTGAGTTGGAGATGGTAACACTTTTAATTTATATTAACTTACACTATTTGCATATATAGGTATTATTTTGATAACTTTTAAACTAGTTAATTAAATTTTTTGTGTTAATGATCTCTTGACTAATATAAAACTAGCCTAAATATAGGACTTAAAGGATTTGTATTTTTCATTCCTTTGGTAAACATTTTTTTTTCTTTTACATCTATTATAGATATCAGGTATGTGCTCATCTGGGAACATGAAGAGTAATTAGTAGTTTGCCTGACCACAAGAATCTCATGGTCTAGTTGGGGAGATTTAGTGTTTATTTTTTGAAAGAGAGAGAGAGAGACAGAGTGTGATCAGGGGATAGGCAGAGAGAGAGGGAGACACAGAATCCAAATGCAGGCTCCAGGCTCTGAGCTGTCAGCACCAAACCCGACACGGGACTCAAACCCATGAACCATGAGATCATGACCTCAAACCCACGAACCATAAGATCATTACCTGAGCCAATGTTGGATGCTTAACCAACTGAGTCACCCAGGGGTCCCTTGTTTGGGGAGATTTAAAATAAATGAATACAGGGATGCCTGGGTGGCTCAGTCGGTTAAGCATCCGTCTTCGGGTCAAGTCACAATCTCACAGTTTAGTTTGTGAGTTCAGTTTGTGAGTTCGAGCCCCACATTGGGCTCTCTGCTGTCAGTGCTGAGCCTATTTCAATGACCAAAAAGACTGCAAAAGTTCCAAAATTTTTCATTCATTGAGATAGTATGGAGATGCAATTGTCCAAGTATGTTGAAACCTAAGAATCACCTGGACTCCATGTTAAAGGATTGGTGTCATGAAGTCTTATTACCCAAATTCATCTTATTGAGCTGATAATCTGCATGCATAATGAGTTATCTCAGGTGATTGTTATTATCTGACAAGTTCAGAAAAACCTTGGTAGAAGAGTACAGTATCCATTAGGCTAATAATCTTAGCCAAAACTTGACCCACCTGAGAAAAAAACTACCAGCCCAAATTTAAAACTCTATCTTTGGAGCACCTGGGTTGTTCAACAGGTTAAGGGTCTCTTAGTTTTAGCTCAGGTCATGATACTGTGGTTTGTTAGTTCGAGCCCCTCATCAGGTTCCACACTGATAGTGTGGAACCTGCTTGGGATTCTCTCTCTGCCTCTCCCCTGCTTGTGATCTCTCTTTCTCAAAATAAATAAATAAATAAGAAATAAATAAATAAGAAATAAATAAGAAACCTCCACCTTTGAATTTATTGCTACCGTGACAAATTTAAAGTAAAATATAGAACATAAAATCTTAATTCCTCCAAGGCTCTATTATGAGATAATTGTTTACTTTCTTGATAAACAAGTAAAAAAGTCTTATTTCCTTGAAAGCATCTCATAGAACAAAGAAGGTCCATAACCCTTATTCAGGTGACTTTTTAGGACAATTTATTACTAATTCAAATGACGAGATAATATAACTTATAAACATTTTAAACTGAATGACTTTAGTATGAAATTAAAAAAAATTAGATATTATAAAATTCCTTTGAAATAGTTTACATTTTTAATGATTTTCAATCTGACTCTAGTTGTCTTAAATTTTTGAATTGTTTTATGACTTTTAAATACATTACATTTCATTCATATTAGTTTTGCCTTCTCCACTAAATAGTTGAATAACTTTACCAATAATAATTTACTATAATTTAATAGTTTCTGTTTCCTAGAAGTCTGGAAACAAACCACAGGAAAGAAAGAGAAATTTTATTTCTGACTTCATTATAGCCCTAAAGATGGTGAGCTTGTTGGTTTTAGTTTTAGGCTTCTGTGGTCTAATTGCACGAATTGATCTCTTTGTGTCTCATTTAACATTGTTCTTCTCCATTTCAGAAGATTGTGTCCTTAAGCCTGTCCATCTCTCAAATACCTGCCATTGGTCAGAAGGAGAATGAGGAAAGAGTGTGAATGGTTTCATAGAAAAACACACAACAAACAAATTTAATTAAATTCAACTCAATTCAGTTGTATAAAAACAAAGAATTCAATACCAAGGATGCAAAACCATGACCCATGAACTGGAGCTCAAAGATATTACAGTTAATAACCACAAATAAATACATAAAGGGAAATAACACAGTTTTATATTATAAACATAATAACAAATATATACAAAGCACAAGAGAGTGAGGATTATCTGATGAGAAAGCAGAAAAGAACATACTTAATGAATTTAAGATAATTCTAAATGATAAATAAGCATTCATCAGATGTGTAGGGTTTGGGAAAAGGTTAATTCTGAGCAGGAAGAATAGCATGCCCAAAAGTGCATGAAAGTGTGCATGCTGGGAAACTGTAGCATTTTAGGCACCTGGGCAGCTCAGTCTGTTAAATGCTAGACTCTTGGTTTTCACTCAGGTCACAATTTCATGGTTCATGGGTTTGAGCCCCCATCAGGCTCTTAGATGACAGCACGAAGCCTGCTTGGGATTTTCTCTCATATTCTCTCTCTGCTCCTCCCCGACTCATGCTCGTGCTCTCTCTCTCTCTTTCTTGCTAAATAAATAAAACAAAATACAATAAAATAAATAAAAATCTGACAAAAAAAGAGGAAACTGTAGCATTTTAGTATTGATGGAATGCATGTTTTGAGGAGGAGAAGGAAAGAGACTCAATCCTATCGAGACTTTTTTTCAATTTTTGAGGTATCTCATTCTTTGTATTTATGCTCCCAGTGAAAACTTCCTCCAAATCCCCATGTACCTATTTAATCTCAGGTCCTAGAGAAAAATATGCAGTGGAACCATGCTGAGTAAAATTGCATTATTTATAGCTAAGATTCTCTGATAAATTGTGTTGTATCCAAAATATCCTAACTTAAGACCTATTATAAAAGGAGACCTGATGCAGTCTTAATCTTCAGTTATAAACTTTTTTCTAATTAAAAATAAATAAATGCTGAAAAGATTCATCAACTCCAGAGAAAATCAGTGTATTTTTCCCTAAACCTTGAATTGTTTGTCTAACCTATCCACTCTTCATGATTTTTCCCCAATACCACACCTTGGTTCTTGCCTAGATTTTGCATGACACCAGCCCTGAAAAGGAAAGACTATGATGCATATGAATTAACAAAATCCATGTAAAAACCCTCATGAATCACTTAACACTCTGGAAACACCATCTCTTAGCACTGCCACCATAATGTTGTGTTTAATTTTTTTTTTTGACATTTATTTACTTTTGAGAGACAAAACATGAGCAGGGGAGAGGACAGAAAGAGAAGGAGTCACAAATTCCAAAGCAGGCTCCAGGCTCCGAGCCGTCAGCACAGAGCCCAATGTGGGGCTTGAACTCATGAACCACAGATCATGGACCTGAGCTGAATTCGGAAGCTCAACTGACTGAGCCACCCAGGCACCCCATAATGTTGTATTTATAACAATGGACCTCTAACTAGGGAAACTCTTAAAGAAGTTGAAACAAGTCAATAATAGCCCCCAGCTTTTGGTTCTCTTCTTGATCTAACTGGCTTTGTAGCGACATAGGTCTACTATGGTATCCTGGAGACTTCACATGTCACCACATAGATCACATAGGCAATGCTTGACCACAGTTTTGGTGGAATGCCCTGTAATTCCTCCTGGACCAAGGGCAGACATCCTGATAAACTATGCTTGTCTACAATTTCTCATCTACATTTTATGGGAGATTTCCACGCTACCATTTATCATCTGTGTTCCTAGATTCAGCAGCATGCAGGTATGTCTACCTTGCCTCCATTTCAGAGTACAGCGGGAGGTTTCTGTAGGAGTCTATAAAACTGCTACATGAGTAATAAGATTTTAGTTTTCACTTGGGCTCATTGTCCCCTCACCAGCTGTATTTATGAAAGTGTGGCAAGTGAATCTAGCAGCTGTCACCAAGGTGTAGCTTATGGGTCACTGGGTCACTTTACAGACTGGTCCATGGAAAATATTGCTTCCCCTTGAGGGAGAACTTATGTTTGGCGATAGAACTAACATTAATTTCCAGCGAATATCTGCAAAATATCTCTATGCAGTGAGCATAGAAACAGTCTATCCTATAGTATGTTAAAAACCACTCACCATACTAACATATACTGTTATATATATAACATATATAACATATATGTTATATATATAACACTTAGTATGCCAGCCACTGTTCTAAGGGTTTTGTACACACAATCAACTTCTTTAATCCCCACATCAACTTCTTTATTAGTGTAAATCTATACATGAGGAAATTGGGGTTATTGGAGTTTAAGTAACCTCCCCATAGTTAGTACACAGCTAGGATGAGCTATAGCTAAAGTTAGAATAGACATAATCCAGTTCTAACACCTTTGTTTTTTTTTTTTCATTTAAAAAAATTTTTTTTTAATGTTTATTTATTTTTGAGACAGAGAGAGACAGAGCATGAACGGGGGAGGGGCAGAGAGAGAGGGAGACACAGAATCAGAAACAGGCTCCAGGCTCTGAGCCATCAGCCCAGAGCCCAACGCGGGGTTCGAACTCATGGACCGCGAGATCATGACCTGAGCTGAAGTCGGACGCCTAACCGACTGAGCCACCCAGGTGCCCCCAACACCTTTGTTTTTGGCAGAGAATTGAACCTCCCACTAACAGTGATCACATCAAATATGTGCACACAGCAATTTATCTTACTGTGGATCTTTATGCCAAGTAAAGCTGATCGCCTCATGTGATCAAATGTGCTCCACTCATTTCTTCAGAATACCACTTTTTTTAAAAATAACACTTTATCAATTAGTCATTTCTATGTTTAATTTATATGTTAAAGTAAGAGGGGAATCAATACCTCATCCCCAATCATGTGATCATCTTCTACATGACAATAAAACATTTTAATAGGTATCTTTTAAAATTGAATGTTTTGGGGTGCCTGGGTGGCTCAATTAAGCATCCTACTCTGAACTTCGGCTCAGGTCATGATCTCACAGTTCATGAGTTTGAGCCCCACATCAGGCTCTGCGCTGACAGTGCAGAGCCTGCTTGAGATTCTTTCTCCCTCCCTCTCTCTCTGCCCCTCTCCCACTCACACTCTCTCTCACTCTGTAAATAAATAAACTAAGTAACTAACTAAATAAATAAAATTGCATCAAAAAAATAACCATTTAAACACCCCACTTATTTAGGCCAGTTATAGACCTATACTTATGAAAACATAAGGAACATGGCAACGATTGACCCCCAGTAATGGATGTCCCTGAGACTCGACAATAAATATGGACCTATGTTGTCACATATATACTCTGAAGATTGTTTATCATTTCCTGTGTGCTGATATCTACTTTTAGCTTTTCAAGAACACAATTCCAAGGGAAGCTTTCCTTCCTATGTCCTCTGAATTGCAGAGCCATGTTAGAAACAGCTACCCTTCTACCCTCCAGCCTCCTTGTGATCCCATTTTGATTAGACACAAGTTATGAAATCATCATCATTTGAAATGACCCTGTTTTCCCTATCAATACAGAGTCCCATGAAAATCAAGCAAAAAAAGATACAAATGAACAACAACAAAAAAAACATTTTCAGAATTAATCCAATGTCTTATTTTATATTTATGAGATTTGACTCAATTAATGGTATGTATGCAGATAAAATCTTACGTTTATAGTTGTTTTTAGTAAAATATTATTTTACACTGTATCTATATACTGTGATTTTCAAGGTATTAAGAATGTTCCAAAAACAAAATTTGCTAAGAAAACTATAGGAAATTAAATATAGACTTTCTGTATGTCGATCAAATTGTCGGGAAAAAAATAAATAAATAAAAAAACCTTTGGCCCCAGTAAAATCTTGGCAAAATTTACCAATAAAGAGATGTGATAAACAATAAGAGAATACTTGCCAATGACAAATCTAGAAACAAATATATGTATCTTAGATAGAACATTTTATTACGCATATAAAAGAAATAAATTACTTGTTCAAATTCTTAATCGTTAAGGAACAAAAGGAAATAGGGATGAATTGTGAAACAAATTCACATGCAAAGTTTTACCCTTTATATTTTGTGTTGACTTGTAATTCTTCATCAATATCATTTTTATAAATATTCATATATGAAAATTCATAAAGGGGAATACACAGGATGATATTTTGTTATTGTCCAGCTGTACTTTATAGTTAATGCATGAAGTCATACTCATTTAAATGTCTATAACAAATATCTTAGTCTTTGAAAATTGACAGAATCAGTTTTACATATTTTTATTCATTTGTTTCAATTTATGAACTGCAACCCATGGCCTCTGAGTACATGTGCATGATAAAATTATCAGAAAACAAATTATAAATAGTAATCACTGCCCTCTTTCTTAGCCACTGAACTTTATCAATGGCCTGACCCAACATCCCAGGCCTGAAGGCCGATCAACTTTACCCTGTCAGTTCATAAGGCAAATAAATTTCTAAATATAATCCCCCATATGAAGAACTTCCAACCTCTAGTTTGATGAAGCTGAGATTCACTGACTGTTGTCTGTAGTAGTTATACAGCAAATTTTAATTATGAAAATATAGAAGCAAAATTTACTACAGGGATCTTATAGAAACTAATTTATGCTCCTAATTCATAATTCATTTCTAAGTCAATTTAACACCATAAATACAATTTGATAATTTAGAATTTCTACTCTAAAAATAAATTTACATAGAGATATATAGTTTTATTTTAATAAAGATTATGTTGACAGCATTAACCTAATAGCAATTGGCCTGTAAGCTATAATAGATTTTGAATTTTTCATCTATTGTATTTTCTACATTTCAATATAGTGACGAGAATTCTGAGGAAACACAAAACAGTTACTTGAAATTTTGAAATAGGGGCGCCTGGGTGGCGCAGTTGGTTAAGCGTCCGACTTCAGCCAGGTCACGATCTCGCGGTCCGTGAGTTCGAGCCCCGCGTTGGGCTCTGGGCTAATGGCTCAGAGCCTGGAGCCTGTTTCCGATTCTGTGTCTCCCTCTCTCTCTGCCCCTCCCCCGTTCATGCTCTGTCTCTCTCTGTCCCAAAAATAAATAAACGTTGAAAAAAAAAATTTTTTTTAAAAAGAAATTTTGAAATAAAAGTAAAGAATTGCTTTTAATCTTTAATTTTTAATAATTGCAGCTATTTTTTTCTTCCTACTTTTCTCCATGTATTTATGATCTTTACAACACTTTGATATTATTTAAAAAGTATGAAAGATTTGTTCATAAGGGCCTCACTCTCAAAGAATAAGATATGAAAGACTGTGAGGGGAAGTAAACAAACAGGGAGAAGGGGTCAGAAAAAAATGTCAAGTCCTTCTTTAAACTTTATTCATGTGGAACTGGACCCAGCTGAGTTAGGTCAAAACAAATGAAGAAATAGTGAAAAACTGAGCAAAAACTCAAGATTTAAAAAGAGTACTCTTAAGCAGTCAGAATGTGTACTATACATAGAGAAAATTTTGCTATGTTAAAGACAGATTTTATTCTTGTGGAATAGTTAACAAAAGACAAACCTAAAAAGATATACCATGTTTATATGGAGATGGAAAGCATCCAAAACACCCAACACAGTATTGAAGAAGAAGAACAGAGCTGGAAGATTGATGCTACATGACCTCATGACTTATTATAAAGGGACAGTAATCAGGACAGCATGGAATTAGCTAAAGAATAGACAGATCAATGAAATAAAATACAGACCGCAGAAACAGTCCCAAATAAATATACTCAACTGATCTTTGAGAAAATGTACAAAGGCAATACAATGGAGTAAAGATAGTCTTTTCAACAAAGACTTTTCAACAAATGGTGCTGAAGTAACTGGCCATCCATGTGAAAAAAAGTAAATGGAGACAGAGACTTTATTATACCTTTCAAAAATTAACTCTGGGCTGATGGCTCAGAGCCTGGAGCCTGTTTCCGATTCTGTGTCTCCCTCTCTCTCTGCCCCTCCTCCATTCATGCTCTGTCTCTCTCTGTCCCAAAAATAAATAAACGTTGAAAAAAAAAATTAAAAAAAAAATTAACTAAAAATAGATCACAGGCAGAGCACCTGGGTGGCCTCAGTCAGTTAACTGTCTGACTCTTGATTTCGGCTCAGATCATGATCTCACAGTTTGTGAGTTCAAGCCTTGTGTAGGGCTCTGTGCTGATGTGCAGAGCCTGCTTAGGATTCTCTCTCTCCCTCTCTCTCTCTGCCTCTCCCCTGCTCATTCTCTCTCTCTCTCTCTCTCTCTCTCTCAAAAATAAATAAATAAATAAATAAATAAATAAATAAATAAATATCATAGGTTTAACTGTAACACACAAAACTATAACACTCCTAAAAGGTAACATAGGAGAAACCTAGGTGACCCTGGGTATAGTAACAACATCTTAGAAATCATTGATAAGCTGGTCTTTATTGAAATTAAAAACTTCTGCTGTCTATAAGACCCTTTCAAGACAATGAGAAGATAAGCCACAAATTGGGAGAAATATTTGCAAAAGACACATCTGTGAAAGGACCATTGTCCTAAATGTACAAAGAATTCTTAGAACTCAATAAGAAAACAAATAAACCAATTAAGAATAGGTCAAAGATCTTAATAGACACCTCACCCTGAAGATATGCAGATGAAAATAAATATATGAAAAGATATTCCAAATCATATGTCATCAGGGAAATGCAAATTAAAATAACAATGAGATACCGGCACAAGCCTACTAGAATAGCCATAATTCAACATACAGGCAACATCAAATGCTGACATGGATACATATGGCACAACAGAAACTCTCATTCTCGTAGAAATGGTAGGAAGGCAAAATATTGCCATCACTTTGGAAGACAAGTGGTTTCTCACAAAGCTAAACATACTCTTACCATACAATGAAGCAATTGTGCTCCTGTTTTTTTTTTTTACCTAAATAACTTGAAAATTTAAGTCCACACAAAATCCTGCACCCTAATGTTTATAGCAGTTTTGTTTGCAATTGCTGAAACTTGGAAGCAACCAAGGTATCCTTTGGAAAGTGAACAGATAAATAAATTGTGGTACATCCAGACAATGGAATATTATTGAGTGCAAAAAAAGAAATGAACTATCTATCTAACCATGAAAAGACAAGAAGGAAACTTAAATTTACATTATTACTAAGTGGAAGAAGCCAAAGATTACATACTGTATGATTCCAACTCTATGACATTGTGGAGAAGGTAAAGTGATGGAAATAGTAAAAAGATAGGTGTAGGGGAACCCATCAGCAGTATTCTCAGTAATATGGTACAGATATGTTCAGAGATAATTGGCTTTGAAATGACATCAAAGTTAGGGATCAATATTAGTATCAAGTTCAAACTTTCGTTAGAAATTAAGGCACTTTATTAAGATTTAGTGCAATTAACCCCTCTGGACATTCTTCCTTCCTGGTTTCATTATCCACTCAACACTAGACAGCTGAATTACTACTAATGCTTCTAGTCAAGTGGACTGCTTCATCCATATTTATATGGAAATTTAATAATGTTTATATCTATTTAAGTTTATATTTGCATAATGTAATTTTTTCTTTTCCCAAATGGAAGGCATTATTCTTTCAAATGATTGTTAAATAATTGGAGTGCGGATGGTATAAAACTCAAATTGAGGCACTTTGAAACTTCTTTCAGTTTGGCCACATTGCATCAGACATTAATTAATTACCAATCAAGCCAATCTATCTTAATATAACCATTTAAAAGAAGTACTGGAGAGATATGCTTGTATCCTATTGTGATTTATAATAAGAAATATATATTTAGCCTTTGTACCCATTTCTGGCACAAAGCTCCTAAAACTCTTTGAATTCCCCAGTGATAAGAGCAACAATAGTGTCCTTCTGTTATGTCAATGAGGTGACTATTGATCACACCTATGGATGGGGGCTGGCTGCCAGAAGAAACAACCAAGCTGTTAGAGGGTTGGAGCTTTCAGTCTCATCCTCAATCTCTGGAGTGGGAAAAAGGGGCCTAGAGGTTGAATCAACTGCCAATGTCCTATTATTTAAGTGACGATGCCTCTGTAATGAAGCCTCCATGACAACTCAGAAGGAGAGTGTTCAGAGAGCTGGCAAACAGGGGAACACTTCTCTGAGGGGAAGTGCTCAGAGAGTGGGGTGCATGGACAGGGCAGGGAAGCTCAGTGCCCTTTCCCCACACCTGGCCATATGTATCTCTTCCATCCAGCTGTTCCTGTTCCTTTTATAATAAACCAGTAATCTAGTAAACAAAATGTTTCTCAAAGTTATACGAGTTGTTCTAGCTAATTAATCAAACCCGAGGGTGGGTCATGGGAACGTATGATTTATAGCCAGTTGGTCAGAAACACAGGTCACAACCTCAGCTTGCAATCGGCATCTGAGGTGTGTGTGTGGTGGGGAGGGGCCAGCAGTGTAAGACCCAACCCTTAATCTGTGGAATCTGATGTGGTCTCTGGGTAGATGGTGCCAGAATTAAGTTAAATTGTAGGACGCCCAGCTGGTGTCTGACAAATTGTTGGTGGTATGGGGGAAATCACTTTCTCTCACACACCCATATTGGAATTGGATCCAGAAACCCAAAAGATCTTGTTACTATAAAAGTGGTTTTTAAAGAATCCTTCTTGGGGCACTTGGGTGGCTCATTTGGTTTAGTGTTTGACTCTTGATTTGGGCTCAGGTCATGATCTCACAGGTTGTGGGACTGAGCTCTGCATCAAGCTCTGCATTGACAGCATGGAGTCGGCTTGGGATTCTCTCTCAACCTCTCTCTCTGCTTCTCTTCCCTGCTCATGGTCAGTGTCTCTCTCTCAAAATCAATGAACAAACTTAAAAAAAGAATCCTTCTTGAAGAATATGTTAAGTGTCAAAGATGAGGAAGCTAAGATTTCTCTCATACTCGAACTCCTAAGTATGACTTGAACTGCAGACATCATCTGATTGAGATGCCCTAATTGGTAAATTATATTTGTTGACATTGAAATGAAAGGGGACAAAGTACTGAGGCAAGCAAAGCATAGCATTCTGGTTCCAATATGTGCTTTTCTTCTTTTCTCCAAGTGTGGGCTGAATTTTCAGACTAGCATAATAACTTCTCTCAAGAGTCATCATTCATCTCCAAGTATCATTAGAAAGGTTATAGATTTAAATCCTGGCAAATGGGCAAATTTGGAACCTTAGGGTAGGATACACAGGTGATTTACTTAATCCTTAAGAAATGAATATTTAGCAAAAAGAAATGGACCCATTTATTCACAGGATTTTATTTCAGTCTGTCTACTCCTTCTTGGCATTTACTATAGGAAATGACCAGAGAGTTATTCCTTGAGAATTTTACCTACTAATACCATTCTACTATATTTCTATTCAAAAAACCACACAAATATCTTTTTGTAATCTTATATCTTTGTTATAGAATAATAATGATTACTGGGGTGCTTGGGTGCCTCAATCAGTTAAGTATGACTTCAGCTCAGATCGTGATCTCACCCCGCATGGGTTTGAGCCTTGTATCGGGCTCTGTGCTGACAGCTCAGAGTCTGGAGCCTACTTGCGATTTTGTGAGTCCCTCTCTCTCTGCCCCTCTCCTGCTCACGCTCTGTCTCTTTCTCTCAAAAATAAATAAATGTAAAAAAAATTTTTTTAAGTGATTATTATAATAAAATATCAAATCTAAATATAGCTGCAACACCAATTAATCCATTAGTTTAGACTTTTTTAAAAAAATCCCCCAATTTAAAGTGTTATGTCTTATTCATTGCAGACTCCTCTCACCTTAAACATTTGTGATGATATAAAATCAACATAATAATTAAACATCTAAGAAATGCATTGATTGCACTGAAAAGTTTAGTAAAGGAGAAGTAGGATATAATCTCTAACAGGATTGAGACCAGAACACCACATAGAAGGGAACACAAAACAAAAATCTTTTGCTGGGAAAAAAATCTATATAAATACAATGACCCTTATTCCTCTTGAAGGGGGAGATAGAAATAGTTATTTTATCAGCAGGACTCAACCTGAAAACATATACACACAATTGGACAACTGCTGATTATTATTCAATCATTACTAATTTGCATCACTTAACTGAGAACCAACAATGAACTGAGCACTGTCAAAGTTTTATTTTAGTGTACAAAAAGGTTTTGCATCAGTCAGAAGTGGTCAAAACTACAGATAGGGAAAATAATAAGATTTTGCCAAAATATTACCTACTCCTTGAAAATTTTATCTATAATGTAAAAGAACAACTTAAAATTTAGTTGTTTAAAACATTAATAATTTATTATTCCTCATAAAGCTAAGGGTTGGCTATATAATTCCTCTGTTGGAATTGCTATCACTCAAGGGACAGCCGAGATAGAATGTTCAAGATAACCTCACTAACTAATCTGGAATTTGGATCTGGCTCAGTTTTGTTCCAAGTGCTCTCCCATTTTTTTAGTAAAAAAAAAAAAAAATTTTTAACATTTATTCATTTTTTGACACAGAGACACTGCAAGTGGGGGAGGGGCAGAGAGAGGGAGACACAGAATCCGAAGCAGGCTCCAGGCTCTCAGCTGTCAGCACAGAGCCCGATGTGGGGCTCGAACTCATGAACCACAAGATCATGACCTGAGCCGAAGTCAGATGCTTAACCGACTGAGCCACCCAGGAGCCTCTAAACCACATTTTTAAATAAGAAATGGCAAAATATTGTGACAATGTTTTGAGTTTACAACATAAATGAATGGGTTTTTTTTCATAAATACATAGAAGATAATAAAATCTTTGTTGATTGATAAAGATCAGAACTGTGTAGTCTAAGAGGAGAGCTGTTTCTGCTTGCTTCCTCATTGGTTATTTTATTTTTACCTCATATTTCTTTTCTCACGATAAAACTCTGCAAGGGGCGCCTGGGTGGCTCAGTCGGTTGAGCGGCCGACTTCAGCTCAGGTCATGATCTTGTGGTCCGTGGGTTCGAGCCCTGCATCAGGCTCTGTGCTGACAGCTCAGAGCCTGGAGCCTGTTTCGGATTCTGTGTCTCCCTCTCTCTGACCCTCCCCCGTTCATGCTCTGTCTCTCTCTGTCTCAAAAATAAATAAATGTTTTAAAAAAATTAAAAAAAAACCTCTGCAATATGGCAAGACTTTTAATATTTTTCCATATTCTTATAAAATTCAAAAGAAAATAGAGTAAAAATATAGAATCACTTAAAACAATAAGAGAACAGAATTTAAAGGAATATGTAAAAATTACTATATCTACAAATAAAAGCAATCTTTATATATTGCTTGGCACTTTTAGAAAGTGCTTTTAAGTATAAAATTATTTGACTTGCTTCTTACAATAACTCTGAGGAAGACAGAAAAGATGTTATTACCCCTATCTTACAGATTGAATTCAAATCTTTAAGTGATTGTTCTAAGAACACGTTCTTCAGAGAAGGCAGAGACATGTAGAATTTAGGTTTTCTAAGTTTAGTAATTGAGCCATTGAGTTCCAATACTAAGCAAAGTTTGTCTCTTTCATTTAATGAAAATTTACTTAGAGTATGCATATGTAGAACACTTTGTGGACTTCTCTTACTTTTCTTGCTCTTTATGGCCATGCTTTATGCTTTCCTTCTTCTTTTTATTTTTTATTATTTCTATATTAAGAGGATAAAGTCTGATTTTTGTTTGATTAACCATTAGACTCAAACACAGTGGTGTGCTTCCTGTGAATGGTCCTAACTGTCTAATAATTATGATAATGTTGACTGCCAGAGGTTTATGGGCAAACTAATCTAATTATTTAATTAACACTCATATCACCTGTTTGTTATTGCCTGGTATCTATGTAACAAATTAAAAAAATAATATATCCTGACTTAATTGCTAATTCAAAATAAATACGAAAATCTAAAACTAATTTTCATTTGCTTTAAAAATGTACTGTTAATTTATATAAATATATACAAATGCTCTGAAAGAAATCATATCCCAACTAAAATATCTATTACAGAAGATTTCGTCACTTATACAGAAATAAAATTATGTATCGAGACTTAATTTGGTGTTGTCTATTTTAATATTTAATCAATTTGGTATCAACTATGGTTTTAAAACTGATTTGTTACTGGATGTTAAAAATTAATTCAGGAAGGGGCACCAGGGTGACTCAGCTGGTTAAAAGTTGACTCTTGGTTTCACCTCAGGTCATGATCTCATGGCTTCGTGGGTTAGGACCCTGCATTGCAATGTAGAGCCTGTTTGGGATTCTCTCTCTCTCTCTCTCTCTCTGCTCCTCCCCCACATGGACTGTCTCTGTGCCTCTCAAAATAAGTAAATAAATTAAAAAAAAATAATTCAGGAAAAAAATGTGTCAAGGAATGTTAAATTATAATATACTTAAGAAAAATTAACATAAATAAGTCATATTAAAGGCTTCTTTACGGGGGTGCCTGGGTGGCTCAGTCAGTCAAATGTCCAACTTTGGCTCAGGTCACAATCTCACCCCTCATAGGTTTGAGCCCTGCATGGGGCTCTGTGCTGACAACTCAGAGCCTAGAGCCTTCGATTCTGTGTCTCCCTCTCTCTCTTTGTCCCTACCCCACTTGTACACATTCTCTCTCTCTCAAAAATAAATAAATAAACTTAAAAAAAAGAGCTTCTTTACAATTTTGGAATTCAAATTTGTATATAATTTAGTTTCTAATAACTTGTTTAGACTGAAATATGCTGAATATTCAAGAGTGAAGAAAATGTCTAGTTGCCTCTTTGATTATAAAATTGGTGAACTATAAATTGCTACAAAGCATCTGTATTTTTGTTCATTTGTTTAGAAAAATCACATTAAAGAAAATGACTCATGGAAAGTTACACACACAACAACACATGAAACAAATAAAAGGTTTCATCATAATGTGAAGTGTAATAATGAAATCCTTATAAACTTACTAGTGGAAATGAGAAGGAAATATTATACATTGACTTGACCCCAGCACGTTTGAAAAGTAAAGGCAACTAATATTTTGACCCAGTAAAATTTTTCAAGCAAATAACTTATGTTACTTGCTCTTATGCAAAATTCGCTTCCCTTAGTGTGTGTTTAGCCGGTAGATAAGCGATAAATTACCACCACCATACAATTCACATAAGTTTAGGAAATGGGAACTTGTCTATCAACATATTAAAAAGACTCATCCTCAAGAAATAACATTCTCAAAAAAGTTAAGTAGGGGCGCCTGGGTGGCTCAGTTAGTTAAGTGTCCAACGCTTGATTTCTGTTCGAGTCATTATCTCTGGGTCGTGAGATCGAGCTCCATGTTGGGCTCAGCGATGGGCAAGGAACCTGCTTATGATTCTCTCTCCCTCTGCCCTTCTCCTCGACTTGTGCACTTTCTCTCTCTCTTTCTCTCTCTTAAAGAAAAAAAAAAGATAAGAAAAAAAGAAAAGAAAAGAAAGTAAAAAGAATGAGCAATGGTAAATCATGTAATAAATTAAATCATGCAGAGGTTGAATTTAAGAAGAATATAATGAACAGGAAAAAAATGTCATATTACATTAGAATAAGTATAAAAATTATGAAATTTTATGCCCTGAATAACATAGAAATAAAGTGTATCATTAAAAAAAGAAAAAAGAGAGAGAGAAGGAGAAAGAAAAGTAAAAATACAAAGATAATTTTAGGGAAAAAATCATAATAAGAAATTTAAAAATCTCTCCATCCAAAAAAAAAACAAAAATAAAAATGATGACAAAGATTTAATTAATAAAATCAAGTAATATAAATACACTTATCTACATATGTCATATTTACCTCACAAACATTATTTAAAATATCTTCCATATATTTGTGAAACAGTATAGATTTCAGTAATGACAGAGGGCCTACTAGGAAACTGAGGCTTTTACAGATAACAATTATAAGCTCTGCACAAAATATAAAGAATAACTATTTAGAGACACTAAAGAGTAGCCAAATTCAGACAGAAATAGGGGAGTCTGACCCTTGAAAGAAGGGCACTATATTGGATGATACTTGAATTTACACAGTTTTTCACCTAAGTGTATTCTCCAGTCCCCAGTACAGGATAGCTAATGCTCAAGTAGAAAGGGGTAGTCCTTAAGGAAACAGAAGATATAATTTCAGGTTTCTTAAATGCATGGAAAATGAAGGAAGAAACCCCAGGAAGAAGACAACCACAGAAGTCATAAAAGTTGCATATAAATGATACTGAAATCCTTGCCTGACCCCTAATCTGTGGGCACTTGAGGAAGATTTCAAGGTGAGGTAACATAGCTGGAAGGCTAAACTCTGAGCAGCGTTTTCACTTTCTTTCAAGTAAGTGAGAATTGAGTTTGAGTTCAGTTAAGCTAACTGCATAGCAGATAATAAATAATTCCCCTCCAAAGAAGACAAGACACAGAGATCCTACAATATATTATTTAAAATGCCCAATAATTATTGACAAATGACTAGACATGCAAATATGCATGAGAATTTCAACAGAAAAAGCAGCCAATAGAAACGAACCTAGAACTGCCTCAAATTTGAAATTTAACATGTTTTTGAAATTTTTTTTTTAATCTTTATTTATTTGTGAGAGAGAGAGAGCAAGAGGGGAGCAACAGAGAGAGAATGAAACACAGAATCTGAAGCAGACTTCAGACTCTGAGCTGTTAGCACAAAGCCCAATGCAGGGCTCGAACTCGTGATCCGTGATTTCATGACCTGAGCTGAAGTCAGACACTCAACTGACTGAGCCACCCAGGAGCCCCTGCAATTTAACATGTTTAAAACAATTATAAGTCTGTTCAAGAATATAAAGAAATATATAATCATAAAAAATGCAAATATGAAAATGTTTTCATATAGATGAAAATAATTAAGTTAAAAAATCATGACCATAATATACTGAACATACTTCAAATGTAGAAATTAAACAACATATACCTGGGTAAATTGTGAGTCATGAAAAAGTGATAAGGAAAATGAATATTTTGAAATAAATAATATTTAAATATACCACATCAATATTTTAAGGATGCATAAAGCATTGTTCATACAATAACAAGAGCAAGTGCAGAGCATTTTGAAAGAAAAAAAAAAGTCCAAGAAATTAACAAAAAATAAACAAAAGCTATTGTTTTGAAAATATTTACAACTACTCACATAAATATAAATATATAAAATTTTTTGTGGCCAGCGTTGTGTGTGTGCCTGTGTGTGTGTGTGTGTGTGTGTGTATAAAGTCTTAGCAAGGGTGATCAAAAAAATAAAAAATAAACTACTGGAAACTGTGGAAGGCTTTCCATTTTTCCCCATCTCGCTGCTTTGAGGGCAGCATTGGGCATGTTGTGTGCCATTATCACAGTGATGGAGCATTTTGAGAGAAAAGTCACTTTTCTGTCCAGAGAAACTAGGAAAAGCAAATCCTTGGGGGGAATCCCTGTTAATTTTTTTTTTTTTTTGCTTTTGCTGCTTTGTCATGAGAGTGACCAGGATTGTTGAACTGAGTTATCAGTAGGAAACTAAGTTTCTGAGAGAAACTTTGTTTTTCTATATAGAGAACCAAGAGAAAGGGTTCCTGAGAACTAGATAATACAAGAAAAATTTCAGACATACGATCCGGAGAAAAAATATATCCTAATTCTCTGTATGAGCTGGTAAAAGTCCCATACTTTTTTCAAACTAGATAGACACAAAATTAAACCAAGGCAACACAGAACATGCTGAGGACTATATCAGAATATTAACTACAGCCCAAATCCTAGAATCTAAGCTTTGAGAGGAACATGAGCAAGATAGATCAGAGACATTAGGAGAAAGCTATGAAAACTGAACTGACATTAGAACCACTGGCCACAAAATGTGACATACATTTGAGGTCTTTACCTAACCAAGTTGAGTGTCTACTAAAACAAATAAAAATCAACACTCTCCACAAGATAACAGGAGACACAAACTCAAACATGATTTTTAAATTTTCAAGATAAATCCCAAATTATCTGCCATGAAAATAACCAGAAAACTATGACAAATTCCAAAGAGAAAAGATAATTAATGTCAACTTCAAAATGGCCCAAATGTTGGAACTTTGAAACACTTGCCATCACCGTGCTGCCTGAAATAAAGAGGCTTTGAAATGGAAAGGTAGAAGTATTCAGATAAATAAAAGTGATATTAAATAATGAAATATTTAGTACTAAAAATACAGCATCTGCCATTAAAGTATATTCATTTGATAGGATCAAGATGACAGGACAGAGTTCAGGCACTTAAAAATAGATGAATAAAAGTCAAGCAAGCTCAAGAACAAAAAATAATTGAAAAATCAAGTCACAAAGCTTAGAAACTTGGGAGGCAATATCAAAGGATGTAGCATTTGTCTCAGAAAGAAAGAGATTCATTCAGAAAACATATTTGATGAACTGGTGACCAAACGCTGTCCGTTTGCAAAAAGCATACATTTACAAACGTAACAAACTCAGCAAATCCAACTAAACTTAAGGAAGTGATGCTCACATACATCATAACCAAAAATGAAGAATAAAATATTAGAAGCAATCAGAGAAAACGGCTTGCTAGAGATTTATACTGTTTTAAATGACTGTGGACTGCTCATCAGAAACCATACAGGCCAGAAGACAATGGAATGATAGATACATTTAAAATATTGAAAAAAATTGTCATTCCAATGTTTTATATCTGTAAAAAAAGTTATTCGGAAATGATGGTAAAATGAAGTCACCGTAAATGAAGGATAATTAAGAGAATTCCTTTCCAAAATACCTTCTGTAAAGTAAATTATAAAGTCCCTCAGGTTTAAGGAGAATGATACCAGAAGGAAACTTAGAACTTCAGGAATGAAAGGAAAACAAGAGAACTGGTAAATATCTAGGTACATTTATTCTTCTGAACACCTGGGTGGCTCGGTTGGTTAAGTATCCAACTCTTGGTTTCAGCTCCGTCATGATCTCACAGTTTCGTGAGTTTGAGCCTCAAGGCTCTGCCTTGAAGATGTGGAGGCTGCTTGGGATTCTGTGTCTCCCTCTCTCTCTCCTCCTCTCCTACTTGCTCTGTCTCTGTCTCTTTCCAAATAAGTAAATAAACTTAAAAACTAAAATAATATTCTTCTTCCAAGTTATTTAAAATATATATCACTAGGGGCGCCTGGGTGGCTCAGTTGGTTGAGTGTCCCACTTTGGCTCAGGTCATGATCTCGCGGTTTGTGGGTTTGAGCCCCACATTGGGCTCTGTGCTGACAGCTCAGAGCCTGGAGCCTGCTTCGGATTCTGTTTCTCTCTCTCTGCCCCTCCCCTGCTCATGCTCTGTCTCTTTCTGTCTCCAAAATAAATATAAACATTAAAAAATAAATAAATAAACTATATGACTGCTGAAGGAAAATTTATAACACTGCTTCGTGGGATTTTCAGTATATGTGGAAGTCATACATATTGAAACAATAACATAAAAGAGGAAAGGTAAAGTGACCTGCATAATTACAAGGTTTCCTACATTTTATGTAAAGAAGAAACTACTAATTCTAAATGAGCCACGAAATGTAAGGTATGTTTGTTAAAATACCCAAGGAAATCATTGAAAATACACAGAGAGATGTAGCCAAATAGTGAATAGATACATTAAAAAATAATTTCATGGGGCACCTGGGTGGCTCAGTCAGTTAAGCATCCGACTTTAGCCCAGGTCATGATCTTGGTGAGTTTGAGCCTGGTGTCAGGCTCTGTGCTGACAGCTCAAAACTTGGAGCCTGCTTCAGATTCTGTGTCTCCCTCTCTCTCTGCCCCTCTCTCACTCACACTCTGTCTCTTTCTCCCTCTCAAAAATGAATAGACATTAAAAAAAATTTTTTTTAAATAATAATAATTCCGTGAAGCATTCGTGGAGCTTCAAACCATGAGGAGCAAAACCTAACGTTACTGGTAGGAGAAGTACATAAACCCCTAATTATACATGGATATTTCAACTCTCCTTTATCAATAATACTTAAGAAATAGAGAGAAAATCAGCAAAGATTAGAAGATATGAGACACATGGCCAGCAACCCTGACTTTATCCACATTAATGAAACAGTCTCAAAAAAACATAAAAATGCAGGTCTTTAAGTACACATGGACAACATAAGAGAGTAATTAGCATTATTAGTAAATCAGGGAGATAAAAATTATAAAAATAATGAGAAATTCCATATCTTATCAATTATAATGGATAACATTTTAAAAGGTTGACAGCACCAAATGTAAGCAAGGATGTGGGGCCACTGGAATGTTCATACATTGAATATGGGAAGGTAAACTGGAACGATAAGTTACAAAACAGTTTGGCAGTTTCTTACAAAATTGAACATGTACCCATTGTGTAATCCAAATAATTCCACTCCTAGGTATTTACCCAAGAGAAATGAAAATATGTCTACAAAAATTTTGCCCAAGAATACTTGTAGAAACTTTGTTCAAAATAGCTTTAAAAATGGAAATAATTCAAATGCCCACCAACAGGAGAATGTACAAACAGATTGTGGTATATTCATGATAAAAATTCAGGAAAGTAATTTGGCACGAAAAGAGAACAACTAGGAAGGAGACTGAAAAAAATGTTCTATTCTTGTTAGGGGTGGGGATTACATGAATGTCTGCTTTTGAGAAAATGAATTAAATGCTTAAGCTAAGTACTAGGATGTGATGTACACAGGATGACTACAGCTAACACTTCTGTATGATATATAGGAAATGGAGTTGTTAAAGAGAGTAGATCCTAAGAGTTCTCATCACAAAGAGAAAATGTTTTCTCTTTTTTTTTTTCCTTTTTGTGTTGTTGTATCCATATGAGAAGATAGACGTTAACTGAATCGAATGCATTCATCATTTCACAATATATGTAAATCAAACCTTCATGGTGTATGCCTTAAACGTATACAGTGATGGATGTCAATTGCGTCTTGATAAAATTGGGGGAAAAAAAGTTTATGTATTTCACATACATACAGTAAACAAATACAGAATTCCTTTTTGTAGTAATGAGTTAGCAACTGTGAAACTACTTTCTGTGTGCTCTAGGCTTGATTAAATGAATGGACGTATTGATAGTAATGAGAGTCCAATTTCTCACTCTTGGGAATTTGAAATATCAGTATGAACTCATGGTCTTTAAGACAGAGATAAAAATAAATAGATATGAAAAATGATATTATATATGTCACATGCCCTTTCTTTTTCCAGTAAGAGCCTAAAACCAATAATACAGGTAGCAATGAGCACACTTACCACCCTGATCTTGGCTGCTAAATATCTTTTTCCACCTAAAGGTTGTGAGGCTTTTTTGGAGAAACAGCTAATTCCAAAGCTGGGGTATGAAAATTAAAAAATAAACCTGAAGTGTCTTCTACTGCCTTCAATAAGAAAATATTCAAAGAATGATGGGAAAAAAACCCAAAGGACACAAAAGCTGAATATAAGAGAATCCCGCTGAACAAATACGATACATGTTGAGGATCAGACATGAGTAACTATATTAATGGAACACAGTCTATTGCATATAAGAATACATGAGCCATCCTAATGTAGATAAGTAAATAAATAGACAACAAATAAATGAACTATAAATAGTTTATAAAGCATTCACAGTTGTTTTTAGTGGGAGGTATCTATTTATCCATACTAGTGAAAATGGAATTTCTAACAATGCGTTTTGGATCTATAAACATATACCACCGTGGCTTACACGTAGTATGAATTTAATACACATTTGTAAAATTTAGGAAAGGAACACAGCAAGAAAAACAAATACTACTACATTTATTTAATGGTATTATTTTCAGCAATCGATGCAATTATAAATTTTGCAATAAATGTTAAAACAATTTATCCAAACTACGTGTTTTTATCACCTTTTGAGTAACAGATTACTTAGTCGACCACATAAAAAACTATTCCTCCAAGCAGCATCCTTCCCTTCCTGATGCTTTCTGTGTTAGAGCTCCCAAATATTTCACAAGGGAATCCCATACAGAGAAAATGAGACACTCACACTGCCAGAAATGGGACACCAGGGAGCTTACTAGGATATTAATACACGTGAGTTACAGTAAATTAAACTAAATGAAGAGCTGTCACATAAGGCATAGCGTCTACTGATTACTTATGAGCGATTCTGGATGAACTGCCAGCTATCACCTATTCACTCAGCATCAAACCAGGAAACAGTAATGTTTGCTTCTAGTTGTAATGGAAGTAAAGAACAAAATCGGAGTGGATTTTGTCATTTTGCTCCTGTTATATTCTCAAACACTGAATATACATTAGATGATGTTGATTACTTTTATTTTAAAGAACAGGTCCCCCCAAATTGTATCATAGACTCACAATATTGTTAACTTAGATGCCTAGAACACGTGATACATCATTCCTGTTTTCAATTTGTAATGACTGTTTATTCCTTATAATCTTCGTATTCTTCCTGATTCCCATATTTTTCGAATAATCGTATTATTTTCTCTTAATTAAAAATATTGCAATTTGATATGCCTTTTCAGAAAAAACAAGTGGCAAAAGACAGCCACTAAGGCAAGTTTATTCACCTGGTTACCCAATGCCAGCTGACGTATTGCTGCACTAAATGTAAGCCTCCAATAGTATTTTTCACTCTTGGAATTGACCTTTTACAGTTCAGTGTAAAGAAGTGATTGGTTTCATCCGCTAACTTTGAAGTCAGCATCACAGCTTTACCTTTTATACTGAATACCTTATTCTGCTCAAGTTCTGTTTTATTAGCTACCATATTTGGAAAACAAAGGCAGATAGTTCAACTTGTGTGCCATTTGAAATTTTACAGCCTCTCATGCCATATCATGCTATTTTTTATCAATCTATCCTCATAGAACATAAGCATAAAATAATGGGAAGTCCCTTGGATTTTACAATGGGCTGAGAACCAAATTCTAAGACTAAGCAAATTAGGCAAAGCAAATCCCTTAGTATCTACAAATTAAGCAAGTAATATCACTTTTGTGAGCCGGAATTCTCTCACTTTTAGCATGAGATTGTTAAACTAGATAACCCAAAGAGTTTATTGTATATCTAAATGTGAGGTACATTCATTTAAGTAAAATGAAACTTAAGAGAAGTGAGAATAATAAATGTCTATAAGACTTCCAGTTAAGATGGTCTTCTGAGTTCAGATATTAGCTTCCCCACTTCCCCAATTATACAGGACACATATCTTGAGGATACACTGAAATTTATAATGTGGTTCACTTCCTATAACACACTGCCACATGCAATACCAAATATTCACATTGCCTGGGAAGTGCCAATCACCTCCCTTTGGCCACCTGCATATCTCAGCCAACCAGCTACACACCCAGAGTTTCCAGCTTTAATGACATTTCTAGACTTGGTTTAAACTCTGTACCAAAGAGATCAGGTACGGCATCCTGAACTGCATCACCCAAGGGGTGATGCAATCTTTTAGAATTGGGACCCGATAGATTAAAGAGACAGATGGAAGCCTGGGAGATTCCCCTTCTTTACTATATTAGTTTGTTAGGGCTGTCATAACAGAGTACAATTAGGTGGCTGAAATAGCAACAGTTTGTTTTTTCATAGACCCAGAGGCTAGGAGTCAAGGACCAAGGTGTCAGCAGGTTTGGGGTGTCCTCAGACCTCCTTCTTTTGTGTGCAGACAGCTGTCTTCTCTTTGTGTCCTTACATACATGGCCTTTCCTCTGCGTACACATACCCATGGAGCCTCTTCCTCTTCTTCTAAGGATACTAATCCAATCAGAATTAGGGCCCCACCCTTATGACCTCATTTGATCTTAATTACTTCCTCAACGGCTTTTTTCTGAATACAGTCATATTACACGTTAGGATGACATATGAATTTTGAGGGAATGGAATTTAATCGATAACATGTGCCTGCTCTTATGGGCTTCTTTAAAACAAACAAACAAACAAACAAATAAATCCAGAAGACTCTTGTATACTACCTCAGTTTCCTTTCTCTCACCCTTTCTCCTTTAGTTCTCTCTCCAGACTCTATTTTCCAGAGTATCTGTCATTGCACTGGTACATAAATTGTCCGTATATCGTCTGTATACATCTTTTTCAGGAACTTCTAGATCAAGCAGACAAAATTAAGTTGTAACCTATGCAAGATTTGAACACAGTTAACTCATCCCCAGCCTGTTCCAAAAAAGCAGAAAACACATTGATAAATTCACTGTGAAGTTTTATGTTCATCTGGCCAACTGTAATTAATGGTTGCTAAAGCTGTAGGTTCCAGGGTGGTCAAATTCCTCTGATGCCCTTGTCTTTTAGCTCCCTTGTTGTCTTTGGGTATTCCTAAGAACTCCTTCTTAAATAGAACTCATACATTGTAGATTCTTCAGCTGTGATCAACTGTTATCACGCAGGAGTCCTGCTGACATGGTGATAAGATGTAGAGAAGAGGATTATTTAATATTATGATTAAATCTCAGTTTTTTGGTGGACCTAAGTCCCTGAGCTGTGACCTCCCCTTTAGTTTTTTGTTTGTTTGTTTGTTTTTTTCTTTCCTTTCCCTGAGGTGAGACCAGCTACGGTTGGCCCCAGCCGGTTAATTGCCCTTCTGCAGACTGGGTGAGATAAGACTCTGCTAAAATCTATTTTCACAGGAGAAAAGGCCTTCGTTACGTGAAACTCACCGGACATATTTCAAATGTTTCCTCTTGCCCTCCTCTGCCAGTGACTGAGGGTGCTTTTCCTTTGTTCTTCACAGGGAGTCCCTGGTGGTTCCCAGAAGTAAAACCCATGAAAGTGTGGGCACCTCCTCACTCTGATCCTCCAGAACTTTTTCGCTCACCGATAACCCACCCTCAGTCTCCAGCAATTTATCCGAGTTTCTATTTAAGTCTTCCTACCAGTTTATGACCCCAGTGGCTTCCATTCCAGAAAGGTGATCTCAGTGTTGCTTCTTCGTATTTCCACCTCTTCCCAGATCCCAGGGTGATCATTTTCCCTGTGACCTCAATTCTTTCACGGGGCCCAGAAAAGTCATTGATTTTCAGTTTGCTCAGCCTTTTCCCTTGTTGTCAGAAAAGAATTGGTAATTTCCAAGCTCTTTACATTTAGAAGCAAAAATCAGAAGTACGTACAACTGTGGTTTTTTTTTATATATATAAGAAAGTGCCATGTACAATTCCATGTGGATATCTGAAAATTTCCATGGAATACATATTTTTCTAGAAAAATCTAAATTGCCACAAGTTAACTTATAAAGACGCAGAAATATAAACAGGATGATGCTAATAAATTTAGTCGGTAATTTAAACTTTCTTACAAAAAGACACTAGGCACAAAGAGTATTACAGTAAACTTTATAAGCCTTTTAAGAAATAAGGAATACTCCTTAATTATAAAACATTTTCCCCACAAAACAAAGAAAGAAAATTTCCCTATTAAGAATCTAGGAAAAGAAAGGAGCTTTTTTAACCTAATAAAGTTTATTTAAAAGCAGCCTACAAAGAAATACTAGAAAATGGTGAAACTTAGAAACGTTTCTAATTGAAGTCAGAAATAAAGGATGCCTGGGTGGCTCAGTTGGTTAGGCATCTGACTTTTTTTTTTTAATGCTTATTTATTTTTGAGAGAGAAAGAGTGTGAGCTGGGGAGGGGCAGTGAGAGAGGGGGACAGAGGATCCCAAGCTGGCTCTGAGCTGACAGCAGAGTGCCTGATGCAGGGCTCAAACTCACAATGAGATCATGACCTGAGCCGAAGTCTGATGCTTAACTGACTGAGCCGCCCGGGTGCCCCAAGCATCTGACTCTTGATTTCAGCTCAGGTCTTGATCTCAGCGTTGTGGGTTCAGGGCCCATGCTGGGCTCTATCCTGGGTGTAAAGCCTACTTTAAAAAAAATTAAAACTTAAAAAAAAGTTAAGTCAGAAATAAGACAATGACACCACATATCATCAACTATATTCAGTGTTTTACCGGTGCTCCTATTTAGGTAATAAGACAAGAAAAATAAATACAAGGCAGATACTTCATTTCTTCATTTCTTATTTATTGGCAGAATTCAATTCCTTTATGGTTCTAAGATAATGCCCCAATGTTTTTTTTTTTTTTTTGTTTTGGTTTGGTTTGGTTTGGTTTTTTTTGTTTTTTTTGGCTGGCTGTCAGCCAGGAATGGATCTTAGGTCCAACCAGCCACTTTAAGGTCCCCTCCATCTCAGCAAAACAAAACCTCCTTCATGCCAACCTCTTTCAAGTTTTGCATCTGACTTTGTCTTCTGCTGACAGCTTAAAAAAATACCCTTCTTTTAAAGGGCTCATGTGATTCAGTCAGGCCTACTGGGATAATCTCACTATCTTAATCTCAACAGATTAATAACCTCAATTACATCTGCAAAATCCCTTTTGCTATATAACGTACTCATGATGATAACACCAGGGGGTGGAGGTCATGGGGAGCCATCTGCGAATTCTGCCAACTGTTGTACACATACCACTGATCATCACATTAGACTGATATTTAGTGGAAGCATAATGCTCATTATTACTCCACTAAAATATTTTAGTTGTAGCAATAATTAATTCATGAATGAGCTGACAACACAGTAGCTCACTCATAATAACGCTGTAACTTAATTCTTGCGTCACTCATCACATACTATCATGTCACAAGTGGATGGATTTTGAGAGGTATTGTCAATAGTCATCATCATCTTTGTGATACTTCCCTAGATTGTAATAGTTGGAGAGAATGATATTTTCAACTCAATTAAAACAAAATCCTTTCTGTGAAACAAAATCACTCACCCAAGAATTTACTTTAGTTAAATCAAAGATACATATCTAGGCATAAAATATAAGTATACATGTTTGTCAAATCCTCACAGTAATTTCAAAATGGAAGGATAAAAAGGAGTAAGCAACTTACCAGCAATTTAATGAGCTATGAAGTAGAATTGATGCATCGTAGAATTGTGCTCCAGGCTGAACAAGGACATCAAATTTTCCTCTGAGATAGATTTCCACTCTGGGATGACCTGAGAAAATATATTGTATATACATACACAAACTAGATATAAAATGATAAGAAAAATTCCTGCTCTTCCTGAGTCCCTTGAAAGTAAGAAATGATTCTTTGATTTTTTTTTTCCCCTTCAGCCGGAAGTGCCTAGAATGCAGTGGACTTATCAGAGTACTCAAAGAGTAACCTCACCATTGCTATAAACTATTGGCTCTGGCCCAGCTTACAGTCCTGTTGTCTTTGGACCATGCAAGGACTTTTAAAAATTAGAATCAGATGTCACTACTTTTAACAGAAGATTCCATATTTTTTAGCAAATGTAGATTTTTGTCATATACTGAAACATCAGCAGGTCCAGTAACTCAGAACCCACATTCACATATGTTACCCATCCTCTGAAGGTGTTCCAGTCTAGCTGGTGCAAGCCCCCTCCAGTTTAGGATGCCAGCAAGCTGTTTTATTTACTTATATTACCTCCCTGTATTTTATGGAAATTTACATTTTCTATCATTTCTCCTCTCTAAATGTTGTTTCCATGATGCATTTCAGATATTTTACACAGTGGATGCTCTGAGAAAGGGGAGAAAAAAAAGCAATATAAATCAAGAGTATTAAGTACAGAAACTTGACTACACTTGTTTCACTCAATATTTTCCAAACATCATCGACTGCAGAGCATCTTATTGAGTTACAGTTATTAATATATAACAAAACTGGTCATTTATGGTAATCCAATTTAGTTTTCCTTACCCATTGCAAAGATATGACATGTGGTCTTAGCCAGGCTCTGCTACTTTAAGGCAAAGTTTATATGCTAAAATTTTTGGCAAAGAGAGAGGAGGGAAATTTAAATCCCAAGATTCTTGCAACAAGAATAAGGGGGAAAGGAGAGTAAAACAAAGAAAGAGGAAAAACTAATCCAAGGTGGTACTTGACCAAGCCAGTCAAGAAAATTTAACCCATGTTCTCTAATATGAACGTTACTGCACTGGCCACATGGAACCATAATGCTTCAGAATTGCCATTGCTGGTTCCATCTTGTCTCCTGTATCTAGTCAATATTCAATGTCTTTTTTTTTTCTTTATGTTGGTTACTTCTCCCCTCCAAGTAGCCATTAGGAAAGCCATGTACTGTAGTAGAATGCTTCAACAGAGTCCAACATTGGTGGGAATTTCCAGAAACTTCGGGGCCTGGTTCAGTTAAATCTACAATCCAGAACTGCTTCTGCTACCTCTATGATGGCAGGCACAAATTAAGCCTTGATGGAGATTTACACTCACCCAGGATCAGGCTCACACAGCCAAAAATGTTAGGAGATGAGGCATGGGCAGTGGCACCCAGGAATCTTCATAGGGCAAGTGGTCCAGAAGACAAATAGGATCAAGCAAATTGGGAGGATAGATACTTAACAATTGATATACTCTATCAGGTGATGCTTAACCATGAAAATTCAACTCAGCAGGAAAAAAGCAACTTTAGAGAAACTGTGAATTAGTTTTCCTTTGCCCAAGGATCATCTGCAATCAGGTTTTTGAACACATTTTCTCTAGTTTTGTTTTCTTTTGTTTTGTTTTGTTTTGTTTTAATTTACTCAGTTCATTTACACACTAGAAATTCCTATAGTTGTATGTGTGACCCAAGTTTTCCAGTTTCTATCTTTGTTCCTACTATGGCTTGGCATTGTTGCTTTCCATGACTGGTATCTTCTATTTCTACATGAAAACAAAAGCATTGCATGTTTATTCACAATAACAGTTTTTTTAATTTATTTTATGCCAAGACCATTGTGCAAAAAAAGTTGATGGTAACTAAAAATTATCTTCTTCATTGATAGACAATGATTCTTTGAAAAATGAAGATGAAATATAACATCCCATTTACAGTTTCTAGGATCTAAGTTTGAAGAATACTCTCATATAACATATTTTCTACCGACTACATGAAAAATTTCACAATGGTTTTGAACAGAATTTTATAGCTAGATAACTAGTAAGAAAAAGAGTATAAAAATGCAATGGCTTCCTTTTCTGACAGACACATTTATTTTTTTTCTTACCTTATTTTTTCACTTCTCTATGGGCTCTCTATTTTTTATTGATCTATTTGTGTGTTCTTTTGCCAATATCACACTGTCTGGATTTCTGTAGCTTTATAGAAAGACTTGACATCAGGTCCTGTCAGTGTTCCGACTTTGTTCTCTTCCTTCAATATTGTGTTGCCTCCCCATATAAGATTTAGAATCAGTTTGTCCTAAAATCACTTGTTGTGATCTTGATTGGGATGGTGAGAAATCCATAAATTGAGTTGGGAAAAACTGAAATTTTGACAACACTGAATCTCCCTATTATGAACATAAAGTACCTTTTCATTTACTTTGTTCTTTGATCTCCTTCATTAGAGCTTCATAATTGTCCTCATCTACAGCTTGTACATATTTTATGGACATTTTTTGACATGACTAAGTATTTCATTTGAAGGGTTATTAATTTAAATAGTGTTTGTTTTAATTTCTAATTCCACTTATATATTGTTGACATAAATATTGACCTTTAATTCCTTCCTTAACCATGGATTTAGTTCTTTTTAAAGTTAATTAATTTAATAACTCCTGCTGAGGAAGATATGTCTGTTTATTCCAGTTGTTCATTTCAATTCATTTTGCTTTTTCCTTCTTCTCATCTTCTATCTTGGGTAATATCAAAGATAATAGCTTCCCCTGAGATAACAGCTAACTGTCTTGTGTTCATAGCCAGGGTCTACCTCAGAGAGGAAGCCTAGCTCTTGCTGTGTGCACACTATATGTTAAGGTGTGAGCTGGGGACCTTTTAAAATTCACATTAATATAAGATGAGTGCTACTATGCTCAGAGTACTGATGAGGCAGCTGGATCTCAAAGATGTTACATAACTTGGTCTGGGTCACATCAACAGAACACCATGGCTCCAGACCTTTCTTGAACATTTCTACAATGCACAGTCAACTGTGATAACAGCATGCAGTAATTTACAAACAGACCCCAAAAGTTTAATGGAAAGTTATAGGTATCGTACAGCTACAGAAATGTGGGCAGCTTCAGTTCCTGACTATTCTCAGGGACATGATTTAATATAAAATGATTCTTAATCGTATGTTTGTCGTCTCTGTTCATCAGTTCATCTTCTCTGAGGTAAACTAACCCACACACAAAAAAATCAAGTTCTGAAGTCCCTAAACACCTTACAAACTTTGAAAAGGGACAAACTGGTATCATGTTTTCCCAGTTCTCTCCTCTCTGCTCTCAGAATATGACCACACCACAAAATAATCCAGGGAGCAAATAGTTTAGGGCATTCAAGATGGTATCACTTTCCCCAAACTGCACTAACACCGAGACAATTTTAATGAATTTTCAAAGACAGAGCAACTTATTTTTGACAACAATATATCTTACCTATTGGGACATCCAGAAATTATGCAAACTCTAAGAGCAAATATTCTACTGGAAACATGGAATGGTTATTTTTTAAATGTTCTCAACATTTTACATGTAAGTAAAGATACTTTTATTTTGCTTTCCTCTCACATTTGCCTTCTCTTCTCATTAGTCTAATATTGGCAAATTAGACCAATGCAATGACAAAATGTAAGTATTGTTTTACATTATTTTTTTTAATACTCAGGAGTATTTGTACAAGAAGAAAAGTTGGAGTGAATCACCTACCTTATAACACCATCCACTCTATATTTCTATTCCAGTGGGCTAAAACACACACACACACTCACACACACACACACACTAAAAAACACCTGTGTATTCTCAGACTTGTCTTACACACCCACTCTGTCTTTTTACGTAAATAAAAATTTACTTTTGCAACTTTTCTTTCCACTCTACATATACTTTGCCCAAACCTTCCTTCATATCCGTGGCTTTAATCATCACCTGAAATTTAGATTCCAATATCCTGATGACTGCCAAATCTGTATCACTGTCCATAACTCAAAAGATGATACATGTTCCAATATGTTCTTTTATTTTATTTGGTTTTCTTTTGAAATTTCTCTTCAGCTGTCCCTCTCTTCTTCTTCCTCCTCTCAGAGGATGCTACACTGTACCTTTCATAGATACTCCTTGTATATGTCAGTTGGTCCATTCCCGTTCCCAATCCACGTGAACTTAGCCCTTGCACAATTTGTTTACATTAGCTTGCATTTACTCTTTTCTCTCTGGTTGCCTTACCTTCTAAAGCTCACTAAGATCAATAGAATAATAGCCAAGAAATTCTGAAGAAAATGATTTTAAAAACCTATTTTTATAATCAACTAATAGTTATTAGCATTAGCACTCATAAAATTTATAATTAAAATGCTTGCGACTGTTCTCATTGTGTGATTTTTCTTTTGAAAGGAAATTCCTAAAACAGAAAGGGCCATAAAATGGAAAATATTTATTAACAATGTCAAAACATTAAAAAGAAGGTATGGACGGTAGGCAAGTTGAAGAAGAAAGTTTTGTCTTATTTGAAGGAAAGTTTTGCTTGCTGATTATAATATGACCTTAAACTTTATACATATCCTATACATATCCTGTATACCACTAGAGGAAAAAGAGCAACAATTTTAAAAAGCAGGAGGAAAAAAGCAGAACATAGTAAAATAAAAATTAAACACTGAGAAAAAATAAATAGAAAATATTGACTGTAATAGCAGACATATAATAAATGGATCAGTGGCAAAGTATAAAATCAGATATGAGACAAAACCTATCAATGACTATAATAAATGTGAACGGCTAAAACTTCTCCCACCACCACAACTAAGGCATCTAGAGCAGGAGCAGTGTGAGCCCCTCCCCCAGGTCTCACTTCCCAAGGGTGACTTTCCTCCTGTGGGACACCAGGCCTGAGGTCTGTACACAGGGTTGCTGTTTGCAGGGTTAGGTTAAGTAGCTGGAGTTGGATTTCCAAGCTTGTAGTGTCTACACACATGCATGCAAAGCCCCTCATTGTGCAGGATGATGGAGCCTCAGGTAGAAAGAGAAACATAGAATCCTGACTAGGGACATGTTATTTGCAGGAGTGGGAGTTCTAAATGACCTAGAAATCCAAATCATTTTGTAGGTAACTTTTTCAAGGGATTAAGTCATATTTTATTTCACAGCTTGTTACTTTGATATGTAACTTTTAAGTATTTAGACATATGGTATCTAGGCTTCCCTTTATACTTTTTACTCAAAGCCCTAGGTGGGAAACTCTCTCTCCACCCCCCTGGAAAGTTTCCCTCTGCAGGATGATAAGCCTGCACATCTTAGAGTGAAAAACTGCAGCTCTTGAAAAACATTTTTTTTTCCCAATTTGCAGCTACACTTTCTCACCCCTTTGGATTCATTTTTTGTTTGTTCGAAATGGCATATCTAAAGAAAGACTGCAAATCCAGCCAGGTAGATATATTATTCTTTTCTTCTCTGTAGTTTAATAGTCTAGATTCAGTGTGATCCCTCTTGCTTCCCAAAGAGAAAATAAGACCTTACATTAGAGTTTTCAAAGTCATGAATATACATGATCTCATTCTGTCCTCACAGCAGCCCTGGGAAGGAGGCAGGTGGGCATCCTGGTTGGAAGAGATAGAGGATGGAATTGTATAATGGGTGAGGCTGGGAATCAAATCTATGGTGTGGATATGTAAATGGATGTTTTGTATTTAAAAGGTTTTCCAGACTGTTTTCAGCTGTGAGATCAGTAGGGCAAAACTCCCCTCTGCAACTTGTGTGCTTAAGCTCCCTGAGCCACATGGCACAGATCTTGGTGTTCCCTCATTCTAATGTTCAGCTTGTCCTGTGTGGCTGAGAAGAAACCAAAGGGCTGTGCCTGGAAGCTTCCAGACCTCTCTGTGATGG
Source organism: Prionailurus bengalensis (assembly GCF_016509475.1). Taxonomy (NCBI): domain Eukaryota; kingdom Metazoa; phylum Chordata; class Mammalia; order Carnivora; family Felidae; genus Prionailurus; species Prionailurus bengalensis. Next base: position 146,469,801 of record NC_057345.1, read on the forward strand.
CTGGCCCTTTCTTTCCTGTAGTACGCTATACACTTCCCCTTTCTTATAGCCTCTGGTGAATACAGTCTGTGAAATCTTTTGAGTCCTTTCAATTAACCAACCCAGTATTAATTGGTACAAGTGTAAATAAAATAAGTGAAATGGTACTCTACTTGTAGACCTTTTCCAAGGAATGTAACCCTACCTTATTTTATAGCTAGAGAAACTAAACCAGAGAAGTTACATGGTTTGTTCAATATCCCACAGCAAATTCCAAATTATTGTATTAGTAAAAAAAAAATAAATAAATAAATGTATAGGAGCATAGTCATTGAGTTAAGAATGGTTAAAATTAGGTTTTCACCTCAGGCCTGTTATAAGCAAGCTATACCACTGGAAACAAATTGCTAAATCATCACATCCTTCATATGGAAAATTGAAGTAATAATATAGCTTGTGTCTCAGTGTGACTGAACAAAAATAGAAACATTTCAGAATAGACAGACAACATCTCTCTTCCAGGGTGACAAAAGGTGGAAAATGTTCAAATCAGTTGACTTTACAGAATAAAGTACATAACTCCTAAGGAAAAACATGGATGGGTGGGTGAGAAAGAGAGTGGGAGGGAGATTTGGGAGTAGAATTTGTGACCATTAAAGAGGAAATAAGGAATGCTTCAGCGGCTCAGTCGGTTAAGTGTCTGACTTCAGCTAAGGACATCATCTCACAGCTTGTGGGTTCGAGCCCTACATCAGGCTCAGTGCTGACAGCTCAGAACCTGGAATCCTGCTTTGGATTCTGTATGTCCCTCTCTCTCTCTGCCCCTTCCCCACTCGGGCTCTGTCTTTCTGTCTCTCAAAAATAAATAACATTAAAAAAAAATTAAGAGGAGATAAAAGGGTCTTATGATGAGAAGAAAAAGATTTCACCACAAAATCCAGCAATATTTATTGATAACTTTCATCGTGGAAAAAAAAATGAGTGGAAGGCAGTGATAGGACAAGGAATGAGACTAAACACATGAAGACTAACTTGAGAAATTACCACCAAACTGAAGAGTTTTGGGGAGGGAGAAACTTAAGAAACAAACAAAAAATAACAACTAAAAGAGCAAGTAACATGATGTCAAAAGAAATCTAATCTGAAGAGGGGAAGAAATGATTCAGAAGCAGTTATTATCACAGAAATGAGGACCATTAAGCTACTGAAAGTACCTTAGGGATTGAACGATATTAAACTAATTAATATGGTTTTCAATAACATAAAAGATAGAGATGAATTGAACAGAACAAATAAAAACACAAGTGAACCACACAAAGGACATTTGACATATATTATATATATATATATATATATATATGGTCAATATATAGAAGATTAAAAGACAATGACAACCATTTTTATCATTCTCGTGAATGAGCCCCCTCCCCCAAATATATTTATTTTTGACAATTCTTGTGTAAAAAAAAGGATAAAATACATAAGAAGCAGGAGCACTGTGCTGATAACGAGTGACAAAAATGGATTATTCTCTGCAAATAAGAGATTTGAGAAGAAAATTTTCTAGGTGTAAGTCATAAAAAGTTCTTGGTCAAACTCACCATGACTCTCCTTTTAAAATTATGTAAATAGCACCTAATGTTATATAAGTACAAATAGTTGATACTAGTTTTATTCTTGGATTAATAGAAAAAGAAAGAGTAGCACACAGGAGGTTGCTAAGCGTCAAAGTGAGATACGATGTCACACCGAAAAGATTAGCAAAGATCTAGAACTGGAATCATCACTGTGTTATGTCTACTATTCAGGAGAGCTAATAAATGGGTGTGCAGATTATTTTATAATGAATTAAATAATTAAATTAAATTAAATAAATACAAGTGCGGTTTATGGTAAACTAGTGGAGAGGGTAAGCGATCATATATTTATAGTATTTTTTATCTCATTATAACGATTGTTGCAAAGAACATTTTGTAAAGTTGCATTTGTCTATTTGCCTATAGCCTTAGGATAAAATACAAGGAATTACACGGTTTGCTTAAAGTTATAGGGACACTCATGTAATATAAACTAGAATAAACACTGATAAAAAAGAATATAGTTTAAAACACAATTGTTGCCTTCCTCAGTATAGGAACACAGAGAAATCTAAATTGAACACAGCCTTACATTTCTTTCAGAGAAGTATTATGCTCATTCAAATTGTTGTCAGGTCCTGAGACACTCAGGTTTTGAGCTCACTCTGCTTTTATATGGGAAGTCCAAATTTGCAAATTTTCACAAGATTTTATGACCTTCTGTTATATGCTTACTAATTTAGTCATTTGGTCTTATAATGTCTTACAATTGGCTATTGTATCCCTCGAGGAAATGTAGAATTGAAAGAGATGTTAAACTCAGATAACTTCACTGCTGATCAGAGAAATGACAGGGAAATACTGTTACACATCATGTCATTTTATGACACTTAAGATTAAGATCATAAATATTTGTTGAATGCTGAAGAGCTGGTCATTGTTCACATATTCCCAAATTTTGAGAGGGGGGAAGGATAGTTAAAATAAATTGGTAAAATTAAGTGGAAAGGAGTATCAACTTAAACTTGACCATGCTTCACATGTTGATAAGAGAATTCTTCAAACTTTACAATGTACTTTGCATAGAATTGTAGATAAGACCAGGATGTCGCACACTAGATTATTTCAATTAAAATGGGACTAATCTATAAATCTTAAACACTAATTTGAGATCTGGGATTTTTTTTTTAATTTTTTTCAATGTTTATTTATTTTGGGGACAGAGACAGACAGAGCATGAACGGGGCAGGGGTAGAGAGAGAGGGAGACACAGAATCGGAAACAGGCTCCAGGCTCTGAGCCATCAGCCCAGAGCCCGACGCGGGGCTCGAACTCCCGGACCGCGAGATCGTGACCTGGCTGAAGTCGGACGCTTAACCGACTGCACCACCCAGGCGCCCCTTGAGATCTGGATATTACAGACAGGAGAGGATAAGAGGGAAATTAAAGGATGCCTCGGTGCCATTCTAAGAAAAAGTTTAAAAGTGTACATTTTTTTTTGGTTATCTCTTTTGCACCATTCCACTTCAAAGTATAATTTTCTTTTTGTTCTCAAAATCCTGATGTGCTCACATTGCCTTATGTCACTTCCCAACTTCTCAGTCCTATCTCATGCAACCTAAAATTACTTACCTGTCCTCCAAATTTGGAAACTACTTCTCTTTCTCTCCAAACAGCTCATCTGTATTTATATACGAGATGTAAGTTAATCTTATTATTATTATTTTTTTTAGTTTATTTATTTTGAGAGAGAATGTGTGTGCGTGCACACACATGTGTGGATGGGGGATGGTCAGAGAGAGAGAAAGAGAGTAAATCCCAAGGAGGCTCCACACCATCAGTGCAGAGCTCAGTCTCCTGAACCGTAAGTTCATGACCTGATCAAGAGTCAGTCGCTAAACCAACTGAGCCACCCAGATGCCCCTGATATAAGTTAATCTTATTAAATTAATGTTTTCAAACTTAGCTGATGATAATAATTATCATATTAAATACTAGAAATTTTAGAAACTCTTACACTCATCCCAGACCAATTGATTGATCTGTTTGAATCAACTCATGACAGTGTATGCGTGCATGCCATGTGTATGCATTTATATACTACTGTTATATATGGTAATAATGTTGTTATATATACTACTACTATGTTAGTTATATGTTAACTGATATTATATATAATTTTGTATAACATTTATATATATAACATAATATACATATAACAAAATGATGACAAGATGTAAAATGCATCTATTAATTAAGTCGATTACATTTACATTACTTCTTTTAGAAAAGTATTATAGGGATGCCTGCGTGGTTGAGTTGGTTAAGCATCCATTCGTGGGTTTAGGGGTTCAAACCCTGTGTCAGGCTCTGTGCTGACAGCTCAGAGCCTGGACCCTGCTTTGGATTCTGTGTCTCCCTCTCTCCACCTCCCCACCCCGACTCATGCTCTGTCTGTATCTTTAGAAAATGAATAAACATGAAAAAAAGGAAAATATATATATTATAAACAGTAATATATAAAAAAAACACTGATGAACATCTTTATAGGTAAGTATTTCTTTGCATTTGTCACTTGTGCTTTAGCATAGTTTTCTATGTAGAAGCAATAAGAAAACTATGCTATTAAATGTTTTCTCAAAAAACCCTGACTGACATTGGCATCTGCCTTTCAAATTTAGGAAAGTGTATAACTTATACCAAAAAGTTGGCTCTTTGTGGGGAGATTTACTGGAACACGGTCTATGTATAAAAGGCAAAGTTCTTGAAAGAGAGAGTAGAAAACAAAGCAGGACTGAAGTGTTCTGCGTTGAAGAATTAGAGGAATTCGTAGTTTGTACCCAATAGTTTGAGAAAGAGAGAGAGAGTGAGAGAGAAAAAGAGAAAGAAAGAGAGATGCTAAGGAGAAAGTAAGGACATGGGTGGAGGGAAAAGGGAAAGGGGATTTTCACCTGTAAGAGAAGAAAAGAAGAACTGACACATAGGAGAAGATCAGGTAGAAATCTCATATGGCAGCAAAGGAAGAAAGACTTTTCCATGCCAGAGTTTGTGTGTATGTACAATATATGCGTATCTTCCTGATTCTCAATAACTGTGTGATAAATTCAATGGGTTATTATTTTTTTTGTAAACACCTGTTGCTAAAATTTCTCAAGACTTTAAAGTTTCTTGTAAAACAGTACACTTAATTGTTTTATAATATCCCTTTGTAGACCTTGCACAGTGTATTTAACTGATATGATATTGAGTATAGAAATACAATTTTAACTCTTATAAATTATGTTTTGGTGACAATTTTCATAACTGGATGTTGTCATATATCTTGATCCTTTCTAAAATTGAAATCACTACCACGTATGTTGAATTTTTTTTTCTTAATTAAAATTGGTCAATGCAATAAGAGAAATTTTAAAGATTCTTTAGTTCACACTTCCAAATTTTCCTCTGGCTAGGAATGCTGCATTATTTACACTCTATCGAGGGTGCCTAAGTTGGCATCCTTACTTAACGCAAACTTCACTAGATATGAGAAGCTTTTCTCTTTTTCTTCTTAAACTTAGTTAATTTGAGGTGAAAAATCATATATCTATGTGCATCTGGGGAGCCTCTTAAATACTTTTTGCACGTTTATAGACCACTTGTATCTCTCCAGCTGTCTTTTATGAATTACCTGCACACAGAAAACGTTTTACTCCTATTAGTGATGGTATAGAAGCTTTTTCAATATTAAGGTTATCAATAATTTTTGTGTCAAATATTCGGCAATGTCTCCCTACATTATCATTGTTCTTTTAATTTAGACACTCTCTTTTTTGTGTTCTTGTCATTAAAGCTACTAATATTTTTTTCCTTATTTTTTCACTTTCCTTGTTTATTTAAAAAGTTGTTTATCCTCCTGTATGAGACATTTTAATTTCCTAGCAATGCCTAAGGTTTCCTCCTACTGACGTTATGACTTACATTCTATTTCATTAATGTATCTTTAGTATATCTGGGACTTACTTGGAGGAAAAGTTTGATATGACAGTAATTCTAGCATTTTCCAAATTGCTAAGTCAACTGTTCCACTAATGTTTATTAGCAAAGACCCCTCTTTCTCACTGATTTTAAATGCTAATACTGGAAGGGGAACATTTGGGGAGAAACTTAGATGCTATCCAAACAGAGGACAAACCACTGTTCTTAGAAAGTTCAGCATATGCTTTGGGGAAGTAAGGAGCTCCTCGGATAAAATGATACTTTGAAAAATTCAGGAGGGTGCCCTAAATAAATCCAAAATGCCACTTTGGCATTTCTAGAGAGCATAATGTGGTTTATCTCCTCTAAGTAATTAATGTGTTGTGTCACATTAATAGATTTTCTACTATAATATTCTTCATGTTCCTAAAATGAACATATTTGGTCATTATGGGTTATTTAATATAACATGTTGCAGGAAATTAGCTAGTATTCTATGTGAGGTTTCCTACGTATTGCATTAGCAAAAATTAGCATGTAGATTTTCATTGTCCACATTTTAGTAAAACAATCATGCCGTTCTATTAAAACAAATTCGAGGGGCGCCTGGATGGCTCAGTTGGTTAAGCAGCTAACTGCAGCTCAGGTCGTGCTCTCACAATTAATGAGTTCGAGCCCTGCATCAGGCTCTGTGCTGACAGCTCAGAGCCAGGAGCCTGCTTCAGATTCTGTGTCTTCCTCTCTGTCCCTCACCCGCTCATGCTCTGTCTCTCAAAAATAAATAAACATTAAAATAAATAAATAAATAAATAAAGAGATAAATAAAGAGATAAATAGATAAATAATAAATAGATAAATAAAATTTGAGATTTTTTGTTTTTCTATCCTCAGTATTTGTAGCATAGAAACTAATATATTGACATTTGAAACTTATTTTTATTCCACCACCTTCTTAATATTCTCATTAACCTGCGGAGTTTCCTTTTAGAATTCTAATATTGTATAAGCATATAATTGTATTTTCATGTTTTAAGTTCACTATGCCTTAGAGCAATAAACAGTGCACAAGAAGGTTAAGTTACTATGAGAGCAGTTCTCCTTACTTGGTTTATGATTTTAATGGGAGTGCCTCTATTACCTTATTATGAACATAATATTTTTTAAAATAATAGATTATTTTATACACTTTAACTAGTAATACATTTTAACTAGTAATACACAGTCAAGTATTAGATTTTTTCATGTTTATGTATTTATTTTTGAGAGAGAGAGCGCGAGAGAGAATGAGCCGGGGAAGAGCAGAGAAAGAAGAGAGAGAGAGAGTCCCAAACAGATGCCATACTGCCAGCACAGAGCCCATCATGGGGCTCGAACTCCCGAACCGTAAGATCATGACCTGAGCTGAAACCAAGAGTCGGATGTTCAACCTACTGAGCCACCTAGGTGCCCCGATCATGTATTAGATGTTTTTAATTGCTGAAAGGTTATCTCAATTTATCTGTATTCTACCGCGTATATGTAGAGGCATTGAAATACATCAACATCTATTAGTGTTTCAGCGTCTCCACAGTACAGTTTAAGAGCAGCTTCTCTGAACCTACAATAGCTAAATTTAAGTTCCACCTCTATCACCCGCCAAGCTGGTAGACCTTGGCCAGTTTGCTGAACTTTTTTTTTTTTGTCTTAGTTTGCATACCTGCAAAATGGGATAAAAATAAACCACTTACCTCATAGGACTGTTGTGAGGTTTAAAATTCTTAATATGTGTAAAGCACTTAAAAACGCACCTGTCACATAAAATTGTGCTAAACGGGTTTGTGATCATTATGAGATGCAATGCAATGACTGATAGTATTTTCTAGTATTAACTCCTCTAATCTACCCGATCACTCTTTATATGTATGTTTCTGTCTAAATATGCGTATATACAAAGCGTACACACTTACATTCTTATACATAGTGTGAATTATATAAGCTAATAGGTATTTTAGTATACAGCATCCTCATAGTAGAAGTGTGGGTGGACAAATATTTTCTTTGTGTGCGATGTCAAGTTTTGGCATGTTTAACTACGTTCATGTTTCTTTATTTTCTATGCTCTGGTCCAAAGGTGTAGAACAAAATTTGTATTTGTGTTCTGTTACTGCCATAAGGAATGACCACAAACTTGCTGGCTTAAACAACAACATGCATTATCTTATAGTTTTGAAAAACAGAATTCTGACATGGGTTGCACTAAATCAAGGTGTCAGCAGGACTGACATTTTTCCTGGAGAATCAAGGGAAGAACCAGTTTCCTTTACTTTTCTGGCTTCTTAAAGGCCACTTCATTCCTTGGTTTATGGTTCCCTTCCTTCATCTCCAAAGAACTTCTGTCATCACACCTCTTTCTCTGACTATAGTCAAGAAAGTTTCTCCATTTTAAGGACTCGTTTGATTAGATAGGACTCACCCAGGATAATCCAGGATAGTCCTCGTATCTCAAGGTCTGCAACCTTAATCATATCTGCAAAGCCTCTTTTGCCACATAAGGTAGCAGATTCTTAGGATTAGGACATAGACATCTTAGATTATTTCTCCTTGTTCATTTCCCACTGAAACTCTCTCAATGCTTTGGAACTCATTTATTAATGCTAAGCTGGTTCTCCCATTCACACCCTCTAAAATCTTCCAAATATTTGTGACCACCTTTTGTAGCTGTTGGCAGCTATCAAGTACAAACTCTCTCAGATCATTTTACTATGACTTATCTGTTTCAGAGACATTTCAGAGGGCTCTTTTCAGTTATTTCCTAGTTGAAGGTATTAGACAGGAAAAATCATCCCAGTGCATTTTCTCACATTTTCCTTCTCCTCTGCAGTAAAATCATTTTATATCCCTAAATCATCTTCCCTCACTCAGGAATAGCAAAATACCTCACTCTTTCTTCTTTGTACTGGTTGCTTAGGCTGCCATTACAAAATGATACTGGCTGGCTGGTTTGCCCAATAGAAATTATTTCTCACAGTTCTTGATGCTGAGAAGTCCAACATGAAGGTGCTGACAAGATGCTGAGGCTTCTTTTCTTGGCTTGTAGGTGACTGCCATATTGTTGTGTGCTCACATGACCTCTTCTTTGTGTACAAGTGGAGGGAACCATCTCTGGTGTCTGTCCCTCAGCTTATAAAGACATCAGTTCTATCAGATTAGAGCTCTACTTTCTGTAATATTCCTCCGCCTTTAGAATGAGTCTGGAGACTTTAAGTTTCTCATAATATGCAACTTAGTGTTAAGATCATCCTATAATCATTTTTTGATCATGCCACTTGTTTTATTTCTTATATGAGTTCAATTGTATTCTTTTCTGGTCATCATTTATTTCATCATTCATTTAGTTGAGATTTATCTTTTGTTCCTTTTCTATTATCTGAATTACCTATTAACTCATCCATGTTTATCCTTCTACTTTTATGATATAAATATTTTAAGCCTGCAAATTTTCCACTGTGAATGACTTTTGCTATATTCACTAAGTATTGGTAAATAGATGTTTAATTCATTCTAGGTATTGACTAATTTCTTTTTAGACATCAGATATTTTAGGTACTTCTTTTAGATTATTTTAATCTTTTTCCAAAGTATATGTCTTAGTGTGTTTAACTAGATGTAAAAATTATTAGATTTTTTAAATCTCAGGGTAAGAAGAAATGCAGAATCCTAGCAAAGACTGAGAATCCTGGAGGAACAGCATAATTGGAAAAGCATAAGATCAAAATCAGGTATGGTGACTTTGAGCTATCAGCATCAGAGAAATGTGGAAATGGAAATGGAAAGTAGGCATGTGAAACTCAAAGGAAAGTTCAGGCCAGAGATATAAGTTTGAGAATTGTTGGCATTGGGATTGGTTTACACATGGAAACACAATTCTTAAGGAAAAGATGCATAACCAGAACGTAGGTAGGTCTAGGACCAAGGGCTAAAGAGCAACCCCAACATCCAGAAGTCAGGAAGTTTCAAGTGATAAAGTAGAAGAAGCTTAGTTGATAAAGTGCAGAAGCTGAGTGGTTAAGGAGCGTAGAGAAATAATTTGGTAGCTGGAGGGAGATTTTTGGTCAAAATTTTTTTGTGTTCTTTGTTTTGTAAGGAGTAGAACACCAGAGCATGTTTGAAGGCTGATTAGGACATAATAATCATCTTGAAGAAAGAGAGTGATTGAAGACACATGAAAGATGAAAGGAAAACAAAAAAGTAAAAACAAAAGATGGCCTTAAATAAAAAGACTGACAACACCAGATGTTGTCAAAGAAGTAAAATGACCAAAATTTTAGTTATTGTGGATGGAATATACACTGGCATAATGATATTGTTAAACACACACACACACACACACACACATATATATATATACATGTATACACACACACACACATATATATATATATATATATATATATATCAGTTCCTTAAAACAACCATACACTCTATGAGCCAGCGATCCCGCATATAGATATTTATCCAAAAGAATCAAAAATCTATGTTCATAAAAAGAATGTCTATAGTGGCTTTATTCATAATACCCCAATTAAAGAAATTTTTAAAAAAAACATAATACCCCAAAACTTTAGAAATAACCCAAATGTCCATTAGTAAGAACATAGGTAGACAAATTGCATTGTATTCAGAGAATATAACACAACTCAGCCATAAAAAGAAAACCAGCAATGTAGGTGAATCTCAAAAGAATTCCTTAGTGAAAGCAACCAGACACGTAGCAGAACATGTTGTATGACTCCATCTTATAGGAAGCTCTAAAACAGGCAAAACCAATTTTTATTATATAAAAAAAATCAGAATGGCAGTTTCTTCTGATGAGAGTGGAGGTAGGACACTGATCAGAAAGGGGGTGAGGAAATTTTCCGGGGTGATAGTGATGTCCTATATCTTGATAGGGGTCTGTGTTATACAAATGTGTGCATTTATTGAAACTCAATAAGAATATATTCCATCGTGTGTAAAATTTAATTCAAGAGAAAAAAAACCACAAAAATAATAGTTAACTATAGGCATGCTGAAGTATTTAGGGGAAATGTAATGATGTCTGCAACTTACTTGGAAATATGTTTAAAGACTACCAGATGGGGGGCGCCTGGGTGGCTCAGTCGGTTAAGCATCCGACTTCGGCTCAGGTCATGATCTCGCGGTCCATGAGTTCGAGCCCCGTGTCGGGCTCTGTGCTGACAGCTCAGAACCTGGAGCCTGCTTCTGATTCTGTGTGTGTCTCTCTCTCTGACCCTCTCCCCATTCATTCTCTGTCTCTCTCTGCCTCAAAAATAAATAAACGTTAAAAAAAATTTGGGGCGCCTGGGTGGCGCAGTCGGTTAAGCGTCCGACTTCAGCCAGGTCACGATCTCGCGGTCCGCGAGTTCGAGCCCCGCGTCAGGCTCTGGGCTGATGGCTCAGAGCCTGGAGCCTGTTTCCGATTCTGTGTCTGCCTCTCTCTCTGCCCCTCCCCCGTTCATGCTCTGTCTCTCTCTGTCCCCAAAATAAATAAACGTTGAAAAAAAAAAAAAATTTAAAAAAAAAGATTACCAGATGGATTGAAGATGGATGGTTACATGTGTGATAAAATGAGTGTAGCAAAATATCAATGGTAAATCAAGGTAGTGGCTACATGAGTGTTCTCTTTCTATGTGTGTGAACATTTTTATAACAAAATGTTGGGGAAATAGGAAGTAAGGAGAAGGTGTCTGGAGCTATGTGGTTGGATTTCCCTTTGATAGGAGAAATGCCACGGCAAGAATTTGGAGGGAAAAAGGCAGTCAAAGAAGTGTTGCTCCTGGAATAAACCAACCCTGATAGAGAAGAAATGAAGATAATTAGATCATTTCAGTATTATAAAACTCCTCAGAAATCTCAGTTTATGGAGTTACAAGAAACGTCTGGACATTTTTTGTGGCCCAACTGTTCATCAGTGAGTAAGTTCGTTAAGGGCACAGTCAACATTTTTATGTTTTTCTCTATACGCTTGGCACACAGTGACCAATCATGACATTTCAATTAATCAGATGTTCCTCTTCCTCCTCTATGCTCATCTTGAATCATGCAAAAGGCCAAGACTCCCAGTCTTATGACTGCACAAAGCATCCTCTCTTCCATGTCTGTAAGTTCATTTAAAATCTCTTCTTCACCATTTTACCTAGGGATCTTTTTTGCTCTCTCAATACACTGGAGTCAACGGCATCTCCACTGCATTTTTGCAACTCTGTCTGACAGCTGATGTAAGCTGGCAGAAGACGAAAGATATTTAAAGTGTGGCAGAAGGGCTGAGTTCACGCACAACAGTGACTCTCCCCTCTGATACACTCTTGCTCACTCTGAACCGTGCCGGGTTAAACAAGCCCAGTCTCTCTCTAGCACCTCATCCAGGACTTGAATTTTCTTTAGAGGGGCATGCCCTCACTCATTTGTTTGTATGTTTATATTTTCTGCGGCAGGCAAGAATAAAAGACAACTGAAAGGTGCAGGTCATCTCTAATGGAAAAACGCCGGAGTGGACTGACCTGAAATGTGCCGTTAGGCACACCAGGGACACCTCAGCGTCTTTTGTGGGAAAGGAAAGCAGCATGAAGATTTCCCTAAACTCAGCATGCCATGTAGAGACCGGACCTGAAATTAAAAGCAAACAATTCTTTTAGTTTTTGTTTTTTTTTTTTCTTTTACCGACAGAAAGATTCTGTAAAATTCTACCACCCACTATGGGGGGTGGGGGAGGATAAAAGCAAAATGATTTTAAAAAGTAGCATGTACATTCAAAATTTAAATTTCTTGCCAGTTCAGCAATGTAAGATGTCATGGGTAACACAGGGAATACTTATTTAAATTTTTCATATACTCTCAGAATGAATCAAGATTAAAACGAGGAGGTGCACATCATGGGGAAAAAGGAGCAAAATCTCAGACTTCCTTCCAGGTGAAAGATTAGCCTTTTAGAACCTTCTTAAATAGCAACTGCTATCTGCTTGCTTTAAGAGCAAGCTTGTCAAACATAGTTTTTCTAGACATTTCTACTCCGTTAGATAACTAGCATACACTGTTTAAAAAACAACTGCTGCCTTTAGTCCTTATCAATAACAACAACAATAATAATAAAACACTTTGCAACAGCAAATGCATTTGATCTAAGAAGCTGATCAGACACGAATCGATGTATAAACTCCAGTTTAAACAGCCTGACACAGACATCTTAAAATGTGTTTGGATTTTTCAGCGTACCTCGTAATAGAGAATTTTGGTTTTATTTTTGGAATGGTTAGTGCTATGTACAAAGTAGGTCGGTGCGTACTTTAATTATCAAAATATACCAAAAAACCCCCAAACTTGAGAAAATGTCTTTATTTCACATTGTAACTTTGTCTTCCACACTCCAGTTGGTACTGGTATTAGACACAGTGACATATAACAGAGAAGGGACATAACATAGACAAAGCAAACAAAAATTGAACAAAACACAGGAAGATGACATTTATAATGCCGCTGACAAAGGCAGTCACTTCACTTTAAATAATGTGGCAGGCTGCAAAACTATAGTAATTACTAGAATTTCATTTTCATTAACTAATAAACCAAGGAAAACAATTTAAGTATCTGAATGTCATTTTTCAAATGAAAATAAACTGTAAACATTTGAATAACATCACAGCAGGGATAATATACCTAAGGAAATCTATTGAAATATGCGAGTGGATTCATCCTCTTCTATCACATTAAAACCGCAATTGACTGTAAACCTCCTACCACTCTCCACTGAGACTTTAATTGTAAAGATTCCTGTTACATATCATATTAGAATTTAGTTAAAATTGTAGAACACATTATTTCCAATCAGACAGCCAACCATCACTCACAAAGATTTTTAAAAAGGTGATTAATAATTCATCTCAGATAAGGAAAAGATCTATATTTATACCATCTTCTCAGCCACCATAAACTACCTGACAATTGTTCAGTAATGATGCCCAGTAAATTCTTTAAAATGGTAATTTGTCATTCTGTCACTTCATTTGTGACCTAAAATTCCTCACTTGAGGCATCATCAAATAAATTAATCACTTTCCAGGATCCATTTCTCTGTTCTGCACGTTATTATGCCCGGGCTCTCTTGTGTTTCTCTTCATTTACATATATTTAATGGCTGAGCCGTGGTTCACGATGGCACATAACGCACACATCTCATTACAGGTGAAATATTCTAACTGCCACTATCACTGGGAAAGAAAATAACTCTCCCAATTTAATTTTCCTGATGTAACAAAACCATGATTCTTCACTATGAAATGTTGGTGCCATCCATCAGTCACAATCAATAAAATCATCATAGAAGTACGCCTTCTTCAGCATCTTTCCTTCATACTGGTATTATTTGAGGAAGGTAATTAAACTCATAATATGTAATGAATGTAAATGAAGTAAAAATCCTCACGTTAGCTCTCTAACTATGCTTATTTTACAGCTTTGATTTAAAATATTTCCCTCGCAACTTACACATATATGAGGCCTGAATAGAGAGAGCCACGCTGCAGAGATATTCATCAACCAATAAAACTAATGTTTAAAAGAGCGTTTTTGATATGAAAGTGCCAGGTATTAATTACTACGTCAGATTTTTCGCTGAAAAGATACCTTCTCTTAGAGTTTACGTATTTTCAGTCTTTCTTCCAACGCAGCTAATAGTTTCTGGGTAGGCACGCTCACGTGACAAATTAAGTGATTTCATTTTAGCAACGGGGTCTGCTTCATTGCTGCCTTTTCAGGGCCGCGGGTCCTGGCTGTTCTCCCGTAAGAAATTGTCTCGTGGAACTTGGCAATTTTGCCGTTTCTGCCTGAAGAAGCCTGAGAAAATATAGATCAAAGAAGCAGGACGTTTCACAAACAGTGGTTTGGGAATTAGCGCTTCCGAACTATTTCCACCCACTGTAAATATTCATCTCAAATTGCTATTGTATTATTTTTGTAAAGGTCAATAGGGAGTGTTTTAAAGTAAACTAGTGTCACATAAACATTGCCCATGTCTCTAAGTATGCTACAACTTAATTTAACATTCATTAACTGGTTCTCCTCACATACTTAGGAACATGAGTTTCAGGGGAATGGTGCCTTACAGAAGTCCATTTGGAGTGAGGATTCCCTTCATTATGAATTCATCATCGAAGAATGGCGACTTTCTTTATCTTGGAAGTGGTCCCTGTTTGCTTGTTTAAAATAATGCTTGAGAGAGTGTCTAAAATAAGAAGTGAAATATTAACTCTACCTCTCTGAAACAAAGGAGAAAGTAGGTGAATATCACTGCTCCACAGATGAATGACCTAACTACAATATTGACAAACCATCTACACTGTACTACTTTCCTTCCTCATTAATTATCATATAGTTATTTTTAATGGGCACTTATTTAAGAAAAAAAAAAGACTGTGTGTGCAGTTTTGCATATGTTTTTATTAACATGGCAGCAGTCTGTGAACCTAAAGCCAAACCTCCATCACACAAACCCCCATAGACTTGGCTGGAAATAGTGGCTAACCACTTGCTGAAGGTCCCTGGGGTTGGCCTGAGGTGCCTCTGAATTTTGAGAGTATCATCGGCTCAGAGTGAAGCAAGAGTTTCGATGGGCGTTCCAGCATGAGGCTGGACTGCAGCCCCAGCTGATGTTTGCGGATGGGGTATAGCTGGTTGAATCTTCAAATAGACACCAAAGTGACTTGGGATGCTAATGGGGGATGATGGCGGTGAGAAATAGAAAATGAACTTCTGTCATAATTAAACAAAACAGATGCAAGTCTCATAGAAAATGAGATCGGGATGCAGTGATGGATGTGAATGGTTAAGCTTTAAAGTTATTTTAAAAATCTCATGAAAACTGTAGTCAAGTGGCACTGAGTATGTGTATTAACACAAAAGGAATTAAGCAAATAGTTTAAACTATTTTGGACAATATGAAAGAGAGATAGAGGAAAACATGTTTATGATGCATAAATGAGTTCTATGCATTTTAGCAAATTCGATAATCTAATATTCAGTGAGCAAAAGTAGATTTTAAGGACAGATGAGAGTAGCCAGTAAAGAAAATAGGTATAAAGGTAAGATTCATGTCATGAACAAAGAGGAAAGAAGAAAGAGCTTTCCAAATACAAATGCATATATTAATTATGTTAAATGTACCAAGGAAACGTGATTGCCCACATTGTGGAAGAGTGCACTTAACAAGACCAAACATTTAATGGGGGTGGGAGGAATTTCCTTATTACTTAAACAATAATCTCTTCACTCCCCCAGTCATATTTACAATTCTACTAATAAAAGCTACCCAAAGTGAGATCCCTGGATATTCCATTCATAGAGATTTGGCTGTTAACATATGTCCCCTAGTAATAGCACTAGAAAACATTGTTGCTACAATTAGTTGCCTCAAATATTGTTTTCTAAGACTATAGAAAATTTTAAACCATTGTTACACTCAAAGCCATAGTTGCTAAAATTAATGCTGTATGGGAATGTTCAATTAAATAGACATTTCCATGGGGGAAATCTTAATAAACTTAAGATAGTAAGCTTAGGTCACATATCCTTTTATGCCCAAAAGCCAGTGTTTTTATAGGCTACTTAAATAACCAATTTTTCTGATAGGACTTACTACTGAAAATTTGAATTACCCCAGAACACAAAGTAAACATTGTATTGAGTTTGATACACTAGTTAGCTAGGTAACTTTGCATAAGTTACATTTTCTCTCCAGAGTCTCTGCCTAATAATGATCTATAGTATGGGAATTAAAAACAAACAAACTAACGTATGATTCACAAGATGGCTACCCAAATCAATAAACAAATAGGTGAAAGTGAGTTATAAAGCTTTAAATATGAGGCTAATTACATTTCTTTTTCTTTTGTGTTGTATTAGTTTGCTAAAGCTGTAGTAAAAAATATCACAGAGTATGTGGCTCAAAAAATAGAAATGTATCTCTCACAGTTCTGGAGACTAGAAGTCCAAGATCAAGGTATCAACAGGTTTTGTTTGTCTTAAGGGCTCTCTCCTTCACTTGCAGATGACCAGTTTTTTGCTGTGTCCTCGCACGGTCTTTCCACTATGCATGTGCATTCCTAAAGTCTCTTCCTCTTCTTATAAGGACACCAGTCATTGGATTAGGGGCCTACCCTTAGGACCATATTTAATCTCAATTACATACTTAAACGCCTGTCTTGTATAGTCACATTGGGAGTTAGAAGTGTAAAATAAATTTTGAAGACACAACTCAATCCATAAAAAGCATATTGATAATAAAATAAATTCATATACATACCATCAAAAATTGAAAGGAAGTTTTCTTAAGATGACTGTGTTAGAAACCAGGTCTCTCTCTTCTCTGGGAAGATTGCATGCCCTATCTTTTTGCAGAAAGGTAGAGACTCGTGACTAGTTTTGGCCTTTGTGCTGTAGCTATAGGTGATAATTTTAACTGTTGGTTTGAGACCCTCCATCATTGTACCCCTTGCCATGGTGGTCATGATCTTGAGTTGAGTTGTAATTGTCACAAGATTGAGGCAGCCTGGGTGACTGTATCTTCACACGGAGGAAAACTTCCCTGTATATTTACTCAGAACTGCAGTAAATTTGGGGGCACCTGGGTGGCTCAGTCAGTTAACTATCAGACTTCAGTTCAGGTCATGATCTCATGGTTTGTGAGTTCGAGTTCTGCATCAGGCTCTCTGCCGTCAGCACAGAGCCTACTTTGGATCCTCTGTCCTCATCTCTCTCCTCCCCATCACTGCTTTAGTGCTCTCTCTGGCTCTCTCAAAATACATAGATAAACTTAAAAAAAATACTGTAGCAAATTTTGAATGCATAGGAAATTAACCCTTAATTTTGTTAAACCACTGTGGCATGCACAGCCTAAAGTGACTCCTGATGAGTCACACCCATGCATAATCCCTCGAGTGCAAGAATAATTTATTTTGTTTCTTACTAATAGAATACACAAAGGTGAGGGGACAGTCAACCCCTTGATTAGGTTCTGCTATCTGGCAAAGGTGAGGGGACGGCATACCGTTGACTATGTTACACTGTAAATGACTCTGCCTTAACAGACTACAGGGGAGGGACTCTTTCTGGCCTTGAGTATGAAAGCTGCTTTGGTATGAATGGCCCAAAAAACAATACTTTGGCGAGAGACTGTGTGAGGCCTCTAGGCCCTCAACATAGCCCCTAACCAACTCAGAGGAGAACAGCTCTGCCTACAGTGTTAACAATCCTAGGAATTGAATTCTGCTAACAACGACATGAACTTAGAAGAGGAGCTCAACCTCTAAAATGGAATGCAGCCTGACCAACCTCTTGTTTGCAGGAAAAGACTCTGGTAAAGTGTTGATTTATTTTAAAACTTTTGCTTTATTAAGAGATCTCTATTTGCACTGTGAGATAATGTATGCTGTTTTGAGCCACTGAATGGTAGTAAATGGTAGCCCACAGTAGAAACCTGACATGGCCACTGAGACCTTTAGGATTGTCAGTCCCATCTGGTAGTGGAACCACTGGTAAAGTGGAAGCAATAAGGGTTGGTTACCTGAGAAATTAGTTGGATAACTGACTGAACAATCATAACTCAATAAGAGTCCAGAAGAATGGGCTGACAACGTTCGGAAGGGAAGTATGTTACTCTGTTAATCTCTCACTTACATTTTTGTCCATTGGGTGATGTAAAGAAAGCATATCTTTTGAATTTCAAGATGGCACAAAGTTTAGAGGGTTATCAAAAGCACTAGAATTCAGAAATAGGATCTTGGGAAATCTACAAAGGATAAATCTAGCAAGTATTAATTAAAATGAAATTAAAGGTAGGGTCTTTGTTACCAAGTCCAGCCCTGACCTTTGGTAACTGCAACTACTTGACTTGCATAACATGATATCAACTGTTGCTCCTTCCACTAAATGTGAGAGGAGCATGAGCTGAAGCACACATCTTTCATTCTGAAAATATTTGGCCACGCTTAACCTGGTGTCATCTTCCTCAGCATCAGCATCAGAAAACACAACTTAAGAACTGTCGTGACTTCTGTAGAGAAAAGATAACAGGCACAATCCCTACATATAGAAAATCCCACACCTAAGAAACTTATATGCACTCTAAAAACAGGACACAGATTTGAAATAGTTAAATACACGATCCCAAGACATTCAAGGAACGGAATCCTCTAATGC
Organism: Prionailurus bengalensis; assembly: GCF_016509475.1. NCBI lineage: Eukaryota > Metazoa > Chordata > Mammalia > Carnivora > Felidae > Prionailurus > Prionailurus bengalensis. Next base: position 146,488,541 of record NC_057345.1, read on the forward strand.
TTAGAAAAGGTTTGACTAAGGAATTGCAGAATGGAACCTAAAATGTGCCAAACTCAAAAGAAAATTATGTATAAAAGCCTTTGTTTGTTTACGTGTGGGGTTGAACCCTAAATAAAACAACTGAGACAGCTCTAGTTCCTTCTAAATGGCAGCACCCCAATACAAATGATAAAGTAAAATGTTCTCTCTACAGTTTGTAGAACTGTAGAACATCAATAAGTACATTTAGTAAGTAATATGTCCTGTACATCTTGTCATTGAAGTTCATGAAAGAGCTTCTGGAAGTTCCTTGTATATAAATTAAGTAATTGGGAATAGTTTCTACTGTTCAGTAGAATATAAACACAGACCTGATTGAAAGCATGGTATGGTCTCATTTAGTCTTGATTCTACCAGATAGATAGATAGATAGATAGATAATGGATAGATAGGTGATAGATAGATAGATAGATAGATAATAGATTTTTTTTTTACTGAAGGATTTTTAACACCTTATTGCAAAATACTAAAATGGCATCTTTTTCCCCCCTCCTTTGACATTTGACTGCTATAGGTGCATTGAGTTTTAAACCAAGCATTCTGTTATCATTATAGAAACAAACCAAAGGGAGAAGTTGTCCACTGTGAATAATGCTGTTGCAGTTGAGATGGGCGGTGGGTATGTGGATTTCAGCATTTTCAGTGGAGCGGTGTCCAGTAAATATATGAGCCCTGTACCACCTCTGTATATTTTTCACAAAACAAGACAAAATGAAACTGACAAGTGCAACTAACTCATTCCAAAGTTTCTCCCCTTTTAGTAGTCTCAATCGTGGGGAAGCATGCCTAAATCCTGAAACACATTTTCCCTGTTTTTCCTATTACGCAATGTAGTGAGACTGTTCTTTTTCTTCCTTTAATTGTTAGCATTACCATTTGTTGTTTGGCTTTGTGTGGTACTTAGTTTCAATGACAACAATTAGTAGTAGATGGGCTTTTGCTCCTCAATGCTGGGAATTGGATTTTTTTTTTTTTTTTTTACAGGCACATCCTGTTTTCAGTAATTGGATGTACCACCAAGGAGTAAAACAAAAGATGAAACATCCTTCAAAGGAAGACAAACGGAATTAATATTCCAATTAGGTAATTACAATCTACCAGCCTAAAAAAACTCCAGTCCTTTCCTTTTTAATCGCAGATTATTGTGCAACATAGCTCTATTATACTTAAAGCCTACTTTCTTACACCATACACAAGAATGCTTTTTAAGTTTGAGTTAAAATAATTTCTTCTAATGTTTAGAGAGGCTAGTTCTGACTTCCTTGGAATTTTCTGGCAAAAGATGGCAAATGAACCAATTTCTCGCAATGTTCTTGGTACCTTCACCTAATTTAAGGATCAAATAATATGAATCATTCACATGACACATTGTAACATGTTAGATTTCTTTCACTGAAAACAATTGTGTAGGTAATATTAACAGAATGGACTCAGGAGTCAGACTGCCTTGGTTCAAATCCTGATAATGTTATTTGTCAGCTGCATGGCCCTGGGAAATTTCCTTAAACTTAGTATCTCAGGTTTTCTCCAACATACAATTGTAATAATTCCCACCTTATTGTATATAATAATAATAGTTAATACTTGTGAGCATTTAATATGCACCAAGCCCGTTTCTAAATACTTTACATATATTGAGTCTACACATGTATAAACCACCTGGAATAGTTTCTGGTAAAATCTGAACACTCAATAAATGCTAGAAATAGTAATGACTATTATTAGGATTAGTCACAGTCATAGTACTAGAAACAGATGTGGTAGAGTTCTTATCCATTTTTTTGAACCTCATGTTTGTTATAGATTTCAAATCCCGCTCCATACCAGAAGGACATTCCAAAACTCCTGCTTAGTACTAGTAAGAGTTGAGATACTATGTCATGAGTATCTATAAATGGTGGTGAAAACTTTGCATTCAATCCTTTATATTAAAAAACTGTCTTTAAAAAGCAATATGTACTGGGACAAAATAAGTTTCACCTAGATAAGTCCAAACTAACAATATGGAAAAACAAACAAACAAACAAGCAAAACGGAGTATAATACAAGTTCCCTACACTAACAGAGACTCATGGGAATACTGAACAAGTGCTAATAACTTCCATTTTCTCTATTAAAAATGCTGAACATTAAACAAACAAAAAAAATTAACGGGAGGGGGGTTCTGGGTGGCTCAGTCAGCTAAGCGTTGGACTTTGGCTCAGGTCATGATCTCACAGTTGATGGGTTCCAGCCCTATATCGGGCTCTGTGCTGACAGCTCAGAGCCTGGAGCCTGCTTCAGATTCTGTGTCTCCCTCTCTCTCTGCCCCCTCCCCTGCTCATGATTTGTCTCTCTTTGTCTCTCAAAAATAAACATTAAAAAAAATTTTAAGTACTGTTTTTATGGTGAAGCGTGGTGCTTTTTATAGGAGTAAAAAACAAAAAAGTTCGAGTTCTCCTTTCTCTTGTGTACACCACAATGCCTCTGTGTTTGGCCCCCAAATGCCCCACACCTCTCAAGTGGAGATAAAGTGAGAAGAACATCTCGCATGCAGACACCCTTACGTATGCTTACCTGCCCTCTTGTGCTCGCACGCATGCTCTCCCCCGTGCCCTCATTCTTGAGAGAGAGAAAATGTAAAGCAATAAAGTTATGATTCCAAACACCAACCTCAATTTGAAACTGTTGAAGGATATTAGTAATTACAAATAGCCATGTATTTTAAAGATAATGTCAACATTTTGTTGTTCTTGGGTATTTTAAAGTGTCGAGTAAGAACACACACCGTGGTAAAAATTAAATCAAGCCGCCAAGTGTAGTATAAAGTAAAAGGGCCACGTCCCCATTCCACTCCTCTAAAGAAATCATTGTTCATAGATTGCTTTATGTTCTTGCAGGTTTCTATGATTTGTTTTTTAAGCTTGATAACATATTAGGACTATCCTTTCATGACAGTATTGATAGATTTATTTTACTAAATATTGGAATGCTCCTCACCCATTGGGACACAAGACAAAATCTGGAGTATACATTAGATGAGGTGATCAAGGAAGCAGTGGAAGCTATGTGAACAGACTCTTGAATAAATGTGCTGCTGTGCCATACCAGGGAATGGAGTTATCCTTACGACATGTAGGCTTTGTTCCCTGTCGCTACTATTTCAAGAAACTAAATGGACTTTTGCCAGGTAAAGGCTGTGTAATTCTTCGTGTGCTTTGGTTATAAAGAGTTCTAAAAGTGCAACAGATGCACATTTAAAATGCTAATAAAGGGGCGCCTGGGTGGCTCAGTCCGTTAAGCGTCCGACTTCAGCTCAGGTCTCGCGGTCCGCGAGTTCGAGCCCTGCATCGGGCTCTGGGCTGATGGCTCAAGAGCCTGGAGACTGCTTCCGATTCTGTGTCTCCCTCTCTCTCTGCCCCTCCCCCGTTCATGCTGTGTCTCTCTCTGTCTCAAAAATAAATAAATGTTAAAAAAAATTTTTTTAAATAAAAAAAATGCTAATAAATATTTCCAAATTGTCTTCCAATGTGGTTTGCCATGCTTTGACACAAAGACTGTGTTTCTATCCTCCCAAACAACCTATCAACCCTGCAGACATTTAAAACATGTTTTAAATGTTTCTTAATCTTACTGGGAAAAACTGGTATTTCTACTTCCGTTTCCTCAGGTACTGGTGGGTTTGCAAACTTTATGTATTTTTGCATTTTCTTATCATTACTTTTTCATTTAACTATGTTTTTACATATGTAGTATTGGTGTTTTCCCAAGGGATATGCAAGAGCACTTTGTGTAATAAATTAGATAGAGGTTGAAAGTAATTTCCCCCAGTTTTAATAGCTTTTTAAAAAATGTTTTATTTATATTTGAGAGAGAGAGCAGGAAAGGGGCAGAGAGAGGGGGAGACAGAGAATCCAAAGCAGGTTCAAAGCTTTCAGTGCAGAGTCCGACATGGGGCTTGAACCCATGAACCATGAGATCATGACCTGAGCCAAAATCAAGAGTCAGATGCTTAATCCACTGAGCCACTCAGGCAGCCCCAAAGTAATTTACCTAGTTTAATGTTGGTCTTCCATTTCAACTTTGCTTATTTTGCTTATTAATTTTTTTGAAGATTTATATAGTTAAAAATTATTTTCCTTATCTATTTATCATTAGGTACCTACACTGTGCCAGACTGTGTTCTAGGAGCCAGAAATATAAAAGGATTAGAAATGTTTACAATCTGTTGAAACGCGATACACAAACATTGTATAAATGTGTTGTACAAAGGATAAGCAGGAGATAGAATCAAAAAGTGTTGGGGGATATGGGTCTGCTCATTTACATAAAGGAGTTGAGGAAGGCCTCTCTGAGAGGGTGACATTTAATCAGACACCAGAAGGAAGTGCAGGATAGGTCTCCAATCAGAGAAACAGCGAGTGAGGTCGAATAGTGCTGAATGTGTGTGAAGAATGGCAAAGGCCAAAGGCTTAGTAGATGATCAAAGGGAGAGAGAAACAAATGAGGTGAGAGAGGAGGCAGGCATAAAACCAGGTAGAATATCATAGGCGATGATGTGAAAAGCCATTGGGAGATTTTGAACACTGTGTCTGATTTAATGTTAAAGAATCATTCTACCTGCACTACAGAGAAAAGATTATAGAGGTTGAGAAAAAAGGCTGAACAGAGTATTTGTGAGAATATTGCAAGAGATCAAGTAAGAGATAAAGCTTCAGGGCATTTTACTATGCTTACGAGTTACTTTCTTAAAGAGCAAAAACACAAAATTTACATATAGTTTCTTCTTAAAGTGAAGTTGAAATTTTTGTATGTTAATTAGCTATTTTATCACATGCAATCTATCTTATTTTTATTTATTTTTGGATTGAGATCTAATTGACATAAAACATGGTGTGAGTTTAAGGAGTAAAACATGTTGATTTGATACATTTACATATTGCAATATGATGACTGATGTAGCATTCTACAGGTCACACAATTATCGTTTCTTTTTTGTGGTGACATTGAAGACTGAGTCTCTTTTCAACTTTAAGCATATAATACAATATTGTTGACTATAACCACTACGCTGTGCGTTAGATCTTGAGAACTTATTCTTCTAATTGCAAATTTATACTCTGGTACATCTCCACAGTTACCCCACCCACCCCTCATGCCTCTACTCCCTGGTAACCACCATTCGATTATAAGTTTCTATGACATTAGCTTTTATAGTCCCACATTTAAGTGATAACATACAGTATTTGTCTGTGTTTAATTTGTCTCGCTTAGCATAATCTCCTCAAAGTCCATCCATGTTATCACAAAGGGCAAGATTCTTTCTTTCTTATGGCTAAATAATATTTCATGACATATTCTTTATGCATTCACCCATTGACAGACACTTGGATTGTTTCCATACTATGCCTATTGTGAACAATGCTACAAGAAACATGAGAGTGCAGATACCTCTTCTGCAGACTTTTTTTTTTTAAGAGAAAGAGAGCATTGTGAGTGGGGAACAGGGGCAGTGAGAGAGAGAGAGAGAGAGAGAGAGAGAGAATCTTAAGCAGGCTCCAGACTCACAGCAGAGCCCAACATGGAGCTTGATCCCATGACCCTGGGATCATGACCTGAGCTGAAATAACGAGTCAGACGCTCAACAAACTGGGCCACCCAAGAACGCCCAGCCATCTTTTTGATATCTTGTTTTCTTTTATTTTTAAGTTTATTTATTTATTTTGAGAGGGGGAAGGGGCAGAGAGAGAGGAAGAGAGAGAGAATCCAAAGCAGGTTCCACACTGACAGTGCACACTGACACTGATGCGGGACTTGAACTCACAAACCACAAGATCATGACCTCAGTCGAAATCAAGAGTCAGACAGTTAATCTACTTAGCCACTCAGGCACTCCTTGATATCCTGTTTTCATTATACCCAGAAGTGAGATCTCTGGATTATATTGTTCTATTTTTAATTTTTTGAGGAGTGTCCATAGAGTTTTTCATAATAGCTGAACCCATTTACATTCCCACCAATAGTGCACAAGGGTTCCCTTTTTTCCACAATCTCACCAACATTTTGTCTTCTTGATGATAGCTATTTTGACAGGCATGAGGTGATATCTTATTGTGTTTTTGATTTGCATTTCCTTGGTGATTAGTAATATTAAACATCTTTTCATGCACCTGTTGGCCATTTGGATGTCTTCTTCAGAAAAATGTCCATTTGGTTCCTTTGCCATTTTTAACTGGATTATTTGGCGGTTTTTAGTTATTGAGTTGTATGAGCTCTTTATGTGTTTTGACTATTAATCCCTTATCCAATATGATTGGTAAATATGTTCTTCTACTCTGTAAGAATGATTAATTTTGTTATAATGTCCATATTATACAAAACCATCTATAGATTCAATGCAATCCCTATCAAAATTCCAGTCGCATTTTTCACAGAAATAGAAAATGCAATCTTAACATTTGTATGGAACCACAAGACTCCAAATAGCTATAGCAGTCCTGAGAAATAAGAATGAGGAATCACATTTCCTGATTTAAAGCTATACTACAAAGCTATACAGTTAAAACAGTATGATACTGGCATAAAAATAGACAGACCTATGGAACAGAAATAAACCCCCACATAAAAAGTCACTGGTACTTGACAAGAGAGACAAGAACATCCAATAGGGAAAGGATAATGTCCTCAACAAATGGTGATTGGAAAAGTGGATAACCACATGCACAAAAATGAAATTGAACACTTATCTTGCACAGTCACAAAAATTAACTCAAAATGGATTGAAGATTCAAACATAAAACCTGATTCCATAAAACTCCTATAAGAAAACATAGGAATGAACTTCCTTGACATTGGTCTTGACAATGGGTTTTTGGATACAACTCCAAAAACACAAGAAATAAAAGCAAAAATCAACAAGGAAAACTATGTCAAGCTAAAAATTTGCACAGCAAAACAAATAATGAAATGTGTAATTTATTTTAGAGTAAAGGCTAAAATAGGGTTTCTGCTTTTTTCCTGACATTGGCCTATATTTTTTCAAGGACTATTTGGGTTGAATGTTTTGATTTTTTTTTTTTTTACTTTTTTTTTATGTTTTTTTTTTTTTTTTGAGAGAAACACAGAGACAGAGTATGAGTAGGGAGGGGCAGAGAGAGGGAGACGCAGAATCTGAAGCAGGTTCCAGGATCTAAGCTGTTAACACAGAGACCGACACAGGGCTCGAACTCACAAACCGTGAGATCATGACCTGAGCCGAAGTCAGATGCTTAACCAACTGAGCCACCCAGGCGTCCCTGGGTTGAATGTTTTACATTTAGAAATTCACCAAGAATTTTTTTGTAAGTAATAAATTAGAGATCCAGCTTTAAGGGTTTTTTTTCCCCTTGAAAATGATCTAATTCTAGCAACTTTTTATTTAAAAATTTATCTGTCCTAGACCTGATTCTTACAGGTGTTTGAATGTATTTCTGGACCATGAATTCATTGATCTTCTTGATCTTTGATCTTTGTGCCAGTACAATGCAATTCTAGTTATTGCTGCTTTTTAAGGTATTTAATATGTTTTAAGATTCAGTAAAGAGAGTAAAATCATTCTATGACAAAACTAGCTACAATTCTTCTGTTAAGCTATTTATAATTAACTTTCTCTACCATCTTTAAAAGGTAGATAAGCAGAAAATAAGAAGAGCCAAAAACAATTATGTTTTTAAAATGTTACTTGCAGAGGCTCCTAGGTGGCTCAGTCAGTTAAGCGTCTGACTTTGGCTCAGGTCATGACCTCCTAGTTCATGGGTTCAAGCTTCATGTCAGGCTCTGTGCTGACAGCTCAGAGCCTGAAGCCTGCTTCGGATTCTGTGTCTCCTTCTCTCTCTGCCCCTCTTTTCCCACTCTCTGTCTCTCCATCTCAAAAATAAACATTAAAAAAATTTAAAAAAGCATCAAACAATTCAGTCACTGGTATCATTTGAAACATAGATTTTAATTTTGATGAAGTTAAATTTATTTTTTTCTTTTGCTATTCATATTTTGTTGTCATAAACAAGAATTGATTGCCAAATCTAAAATAGTACAAAATTACCTTACATTTCTACTAAGACCTTTATAGATATGTCTCTAGTATTCAGGTCTTTAAAAAAATTTTAGTTACGTTTTGTATATGGTATGATAGTATTTAGGTCTTTGAAAAATTTTTAGGTACTTTTTGGATATGGTGTGATAAAGGTGCAATTTCATTCTTTTGCAGGTGGATATCCAGTTTCCCATTCCATTTGTTGAAACACAACTGCTTCCCCATTCAATGGTCTTGGTATCCTTGACAAAAATCAGATGACCATAAATACATGGATTTATTTTTGGACTCTCAAGTCTATATGACTATTCTTATGGGAGTATCGCAATGTCTTGTTTACCGTGTTGCTTTGTAGTCATTTCTGAGATTGGGAAGTGTGAGTCTTCCATAGTTTTGCTTCTTTTTTGAAGGTCATTTCGCCTATTCTGAGTTCCTTGCAACTCCATATGAATTTTGTTTCTTACTTTCAAATTCTTTTTTTACCTAATTACCCTGGCTAGAACCTCTAGTACAGTGCTGAAGAGAAGTGATGAGAATGAACATCATTCCCTTTTTATTGATTTAGGAGGAAAACATCCACTCGTTCACTGTTTTTTTAACTAACCTTTTATCAGGTTAAGGAAGGTCCCTTCTCTTCTTAGTTTGTTGAATGTTTTTATCATGAAAGAGCATTGGATTTTGTCAAATGCTTTCTCTGCATTTTGGTGGGTTTTTTTTTCTTCTTTTTTTTTTGCATGGTGTGTCTAGTAAGATCAACGTGGTTTTTTTACTTTTCTGATATGGTATATTACTTTTTTTAATGTTTTTATTTGATATTTTTAAGAGAGAGAGAGACAGAGCATAAATGGGGGAGGAGCAGAGAGAGAGGGAGATACAGAATCTACGAAGCAGGCTCCTGGCTCTGAGCTGTCAGCACAGAGCCCAACATAGGGCTCTAACCTATGAACCGTGAGATTATAACCTCAGCAGAAGTCATCCGCTCAACAGACTGAGCCACCCAGGCACCCCTGATATGATATATTATTACATTCATAGATTTTCAGATGTTAAACCAAGTTTGCATTCTTGAGATAAAACCCACTTGGTCGTGGTGTATAATTCTTTTTATATGTTGCTGAATAGGTTGGCCGGTATTCTGTTGAAGATTTTTGCATCCATATTCATAAAAGATGTTGGTCTGTAGTTTTCTATCCTTGTGAAATATTTGTCTTGTTTTGGTATCAGGTTAATCCTGGCTCCAGAGAAAGAGATGGGAAGTGTACTCTCCTGTTCTGTTTTTTTGGACAACTTGTGAAAAATTGAAATTAATGTTTCTCTGAATGCTCAGTGGAATTTACCTGTGAAGCCATGTTGGCCTGGAGTTTTCTGTGTGGTAAATTTTTTGGTTTTGACATCTATCTCTTTTAGGTGGTATAAATATCCTCAAATTTTCTATTTCCTTTAGATTCAGCTTCGGTGGCTCGTGGATTTTTGGAAATTTGGCCAGTTCCTCTGATATATCAAATTTATTAGTGTACAATTGTCAGTCCTATATCTTATAATCAATTTTCTGTATGAGGTCATTAGTAATGTTCCTACTTTGACTTATGGTTCTAGTAATCTGAGTTTTTCTTGGTCAATCTAGTTCAAGGTTTGCCAATGTTTTAATCTTTAACAATAAGAACAACAACAACAAAAATGGATTTAGTTTTGTTGATGTTCTCTAATTTTCTTTTAATTGTATTAATTTCCATACTAATCTTTATTATTCCCTTCCTCCCGCATGCTCTAGGTTTATTCTTCCAGTGCTTTAGGGTGAAAGATTAGATCAATATTGATTCTTAAAAAAAAAAAAGTTTTTAATGTTTATTTATTTTTGAGAGAGAGAGATAGAGCATGAACCAGGGAGGGTCAGAGAGAAAGGAAGACACAGGATCTGAAGCAGGCTCCGGGCTCTGAGCTGTCAGCACAGAGCCCAACGTGAGGCTAAAACCCATGAACCATGAGATCATGACCTCAAACCTCCCATTGTGAAGTCTCTGATGTTACTCTTCAAGGTCACAGCCTTCAGTATGCTTACACAGGCCCTCTGATGACAGTGTATTTGGCAGGACTCTTGGATTGTCTCTTTCCCTGACCACATTCTGGTATTAAAGCCCCACTAAATGCTGGCTCATTGTTCTATTGTTTTCCGTAGTGCCCTAGGGCACAAATTCCTTCCAGACTATTCTTATCAAATTTGGGGAACTTGAAGTTATCTTCCTAGGGTCAAAGATTTGTTCTGATCCCTAGAGAGCTCTTTCAGACATCTATTGTCCCATTTCTCTCCAGTAAACTGTCCTACACTTTAGCCCATATATCCATAAATCTACTCCTCTCTTATCAATTGTTTCTCACCAAAATGCCCATCATTTTTGGAGAGTGCCCTTAGGCCTAACTTCTTCAGTCTTGCACATAAAGTCAAGTTCCTTTAGAGAGAAATTTGGAGTTCACTGTTCGGTGGCTTGCTTGACCCACCCAAGCAAAATCTGTAAGCCGTGGCTTTGGAGCTGGTAGCAGATGTTAGTGGAGAGCTTCTCTTTAAGTGACATCTTACTTCAGGAGCTGAACACTCAATGGATAAGAAGGGGCCAGCATCTTTGGTTTGCCTCTCTTGCTCTTGGCGTGGAACGCCACCTAGTGGGCCAGTATAAGGGCGACTGGGGTCTCCAGTATTTTCAGCAGCACCATGCCCAAGGTAGAGCCTCTGTCCCATGAGTGGGGGCTAAACAGATGAAGAGAGCCCCCAACTCTCAGCCACACTCACCCGTAACTTCACCTCAGCAAATCTAGCTGGGAGCAAGATTAGAAACACTGATGTTCTGTACCCTTAGGACAGATAGACCTTCAATTGGTTGCTGGAGGGAGGAGACAGGTCTCCTTCTCATCTAGTGTGAAATGGAGGTTTATGTCTTCTTGAACTAGGAAGAGGGAGAGATGAAGGGCATGGGTCTTTGTTCAAATACCACACATTCTCACAGTTCTTACTGAGTTATAGTAGATTTTCTTGATTAAATGTTTCTTCATTTGCTGTATGTCCTTAGGACCATTCCCTGAAACTTTAAATGGTTATTTTTATTTATAATTTTCCCCAGTTTTACTGGATTGCAGAGCTCCTCATACAGTCGTGCCAGAAGCAAAACTCCCAATTTGCTTGTTTTTTAACTGCAAAAATATAAATAGATTCTATTCTATATAAATAGAATCATATGGATGTACTCTTGTTATGTCTGGTTCTTTCCCTCAATATTATGCCTCTGAGATACCACTATGTTGTTGCAAGTAGAGGTAGTTTCTTCTCTTTTGCTGCAGGTAATGTTATGATAGGAAAAGACAAGATTCAGTATGCAGAAAGGGAGAGGCTAGGGCTTGAAGGTCCCTGGGTGGGGAAAAACACAGTATTTGAAAACATTTCTTCTGGGGAATGTCTGACCTCGAGCAAACTCCCTCAGGAGCAAAGTTCCTCTTAAGAATGTAACAGAAACCACCTACTCCCCTTTAGGAATTTGACAAAAGACCTGACGAAAAATCAACAGACCATAAAAGTTATGACCCACAAGGAATGGTATGGCCATAGACCACCCCTCATACCAAGGAAACGAGCCAATCAAAAAGGGTGACTAGGCATTTAGAGTTACCTAGCCAATAAGGGTAGAACCTGAGAGGAAACAAGGGAGTAGGAACAAGTGGGAAGGCGTTCACTTTCAAATGCCCCCTCTCAGTAAACAACGCTTTCATACTATTTTTACTTTCTCATCTTCTGCTGTAATGAACTTTTGCCTGCGGCTCGTTTTAGTCTGTGTCCACCTCTTCATTCTTCAAAGCGGTGAGACAACAGATCCCGGGTATTGAGGTAAAAAATCCTGCAACAATATTTCATGGTATGAATATACCATAATTAGTCATTATCCTCTTGAATGTTACTGGTCTTCAGCTATTATAAATAAACCTCCTCTGACAATTTTTCAGACATTTGTTGGATGGACATAAACAAGTGTTTGTTCTTAGCCTTAACCCTAGAAACCCAATTCATTGGTCATAGAATATATGTATGTTTGCCTTTAGTAGCATTTGTCCATTTCTTGAAATTATTTTCCCAATATGCACTCCCATCAACAATAAATGAGGGTTTCAATTGTTCCATAGTCTGGCTAACCTTTGGCGTGGCTTGACCCTTTTAATTTCAGCCCTTTTGGTAGTGCTATGGCGGTATCTCATTCTGTAATTTGTAATTTGTCTTTCTATGATAACTAATGATGTCAAGTATCTTTTCATATGTCGGCCAAATTAACAGTTTATTTTAGATGCTGGTGGAAGTTGTTTGCCCATTAAAAAAAAAAAATGGTTGTCTTTCCAAGTACAGTAACTATATTATCTTTTCAACTTCTCCTTGCACTGACAGTGGTCACCTGTGGCAGGCAAGCTAACATTAACACAAGAACCATGTTCGTTCGTTTGCTTTTTAATCTTACTGGCAAAGTACAATCTTGGAAGACACTGCCTCAAAATAAGAGCAGAGAAAGCAGTCCACAAGTGAAGACACCTTTGGATCCCCTCATACCTATTCAATCTTCTAGTCATACACTGTCGAATGCTAACCACAAAACAGACATATTGTGATTATCTGTAAACATTAGAGGATATAGCATCGAGCTGTATTGCCTCCACCAGGACTCCGAGCCGTAAACTCGTAAGTACATTAGAAGCCGACACTCAGCAGACTTTGCTGAATTGCTGGCAGAATCAACATCTGATCGATATGCGTGTTCACCAGCCAAGCTGACTAGTACATCTGTTCTGTGAAGAAACATACATTCTGCCTCTAGTACAATCAGTGTAATTAAAAATTAACATGCATTAATTGTTAGAGCTGATGTAAACAGCTGATGTTCCACTTAGCACTGTCTTCTGTACATATCATTAGGCAAAGCCAAATATTGTTAAGTAAACAGGCAGCGCTTACAAAAAGGAGAGAAATGGAAAACTAATTCCAACTAAATAAACTGACACTGTATCATAAGTCAAATTAAAACGATTAACCAGAGCCAGATTAAGGCTCTGGATCTTCAGAGGAAAACAATTATAAAAGTCACATTTCATTATTTGAATCTTATTTTGGCAACTGTGTTTAGGCTCAGTCTGAAATAGAGTCGGGGCGTGCGTGACACATTAGGATTTCAGAAGACATAAAGAACTCTAGGAAAAGTATGATTCGGGATTGATTTATGGCTTAAACATTCCACGAGAATGCATCATTCACAGCCACTCCAGTAACCAGCATTCTCCGGGGAGACCCAAATCTGATGCTTAATGTTAAAAAGAGTCTATTTTCTTCCGCATGCACCTGCCTAACTGCCATGGCTGTCAGTGGGAGTTACAGGCACAGACTCAGAAGAGAATATACACCTCACGAGTTAAGTGCTGTCTGACTTTTTTTTTTTTTAATGTCATGGCAAAATGATTTCTCTATCTTGATTCAAAACCAGAAAAAAAAAAAAAAAGTCTCCAACAAGCCAATCTGTCCAGTGAGGTACATTCCCAGGTCAGAGAGCAGTTGTGTCTTTACAGATTGCCCGGGGCATTCAGCTGTTGGGCCCCAGGCGCTTCCTCCTCTGCGGAGGCTGTTCCTGCCAGGGGCTAGCCTGTCACTCTCAAATCTGATTTCAAAATGGTGTGACTCTGAATTTTGAGAGTGATTTCGTAGGTTATTTCCTCATGAAGTTGCACTGAGTTAAAAACAACAACAACAACAACAACAACAACAAAAAACTCCCAGTAAATGTTCTCAAAAGGAAATAAAAAACACACAGTGCCAGAGTCCAAAGGAGAGACCGATTCATCAAGAAATCACGGGGAGGGGAGGGGCGGGGGGGGGGGGCGGGGACAATGCTCAAATACTCGGGGTCAACCCTCTTTTATTTTTGTCATCATGGCAACGTCATTAGAAAGAGAATAAAGGTATAAAAACTCCCTTAGCATGTAGCGTGAGGCTTCTGTTGTAACTACATGGTTATGTGTTTGAGAGAGTGTCTATTTTGTTTATTCATAATTGTATTAAATTTGCCTGCAAATGAATTAGTTCATATATTAGAGAAAGATATAAAAATGTTGAATCTACTCATAACAAACAACATTAGATGTGTCAAGGATCACAGGAATCAAAATGGAGCCTATAAAAGTTAAATAAGCTACATAAATTTAGGTCATGAATGTAAAAGCTGGCTTGTGAACTTCTAAGTTTTTCTGTTTGCTGTTCCAAACCACCATCAATTTGCACGCTTTACACATAAAATTTTTAGGTTGGTGGTAATAGGATAACTGTTCTTGAGAATTTAAAGTAAATATCGAAAAGACATCATCCTCATTATTATAAAAATGTCTGATATTTACAAACATACTAAGCCTTTAACATTGAATATCAATTTACTATCTGAAAACAGTTTGTGAAAATTTTAAATACACTTTCTCTTTTTAAAATAAAAAAATTAAAATTATTGCATAAACTATTTAAGTGAAATAATTTGAAAATGATGTGATAATTAAAAGTTAACATATCCAAAAAGAAAAGTTAACATGAATGTATTATTAAGAAAGAAGTAACCTATGCTTCCCACAAACACTATATTAAACGTTAAAATTTTTTTTTTTTTTTTTCCAAATTGCTCACAAAATCAAGGGCACCACGTGGGTGGCTCAGTCAGTTAAGGGTCTGACGTCTGTTCAGGTCATGAGCTCACTGTTGGTGGGTTTGAACCCCACCTCAGGCTCTGTGCTGACAGCTCAGAGCCTGAAGCCTGTTTCAGATTCTGTGTCTCCCTCTCTCTCTGCCCCTCCCCTGCATGAGCTCTGTCTCTCTCTCTCCAAAATTAATAAATGTTTAAAAAAATTACCCAGAAAGTTTTAATGATCTTATGACATCTCAAATGCATGACTATCTTCAAGCACTAACTTAGTTTGTATAATTAAGATAAATTTGTTTTTTACCTTGAAAACTTCTTTTTAAAATATCTTTCATTTCATTTTATTTTCTTGGTATCACACACATACCTAATTCAATCAATTCTGGAAAGTTCTACTGAATTTTATTACCCTATATTTGCACAGTGACTAGATAAGACTTTGCTAAAATTAAAAACTAAAAAAAGTATGCATCTCTTTTCTTAAAAATTGAAAATAGTAAAGGCATCTTCTTCATTTTCAAATAAAGGCAGGATGAACAAAATATGTTGATCGTGAAAAGAATAAGGATACCTATTTTCTACAGCATTTTATGATGATCTCATATAATATATAATGATTCTTAAATCTTCAGTGTATGCATAAACACACATTTTTCCCAAAGAAGCAAGTGTGAATTTGTGTTATCTTAAATCTCTTACATAAATCCCTTACTTTCATAAATGTAGTAGCAACCAAATAAATGTCATACAAAGGAAGGAAGAATATAAAATATAGAATGTGTACTCACTTATGGTTATTAAAGCTTCATTAATAGATAGTTCTTACTTAGTGTCTCTAGGAATATAATAAACATATTTAGGATTGATTTATCTCCTAATCATTATTATCTTTTGTTATTTTGTCTTGTAAAACCTCATCCATTTTCTTTTTTTGTTATGGGGTCAGGTCAAAGTCTTTGCTTTTCATATTTGATTATGCTTTCAGGTAGTGGAATTTTCAGTAAATGATATGCATAATTAACAGTAAGAAGTACATTTGTACTCAAATTCTCTATTTACCCCCCAATCTACTGATAATTTTGCCAATGGGATTTACGAATACAATAAAGAAACTGATATTCACTTTTTCTGTGTGCAATATAACAATATCCACTGTCAATATCATAGCTAATCCTATCACCTTTTCATTCATGTCTTAAAAAACTAAAACTCAGGGGCACTTAGGTGGTCAGTCGGTTAAGTGCCAACTCTTGATCTCACAGGTCATGATCTCACAGTTCCATGAATTAGAACACTGCTTCAGGCTCTGCACTGATCGCATTGAGCCTGCTTGGGATTCTGTCTCTCATCTCTCTCTGCCCCTCCCTCGCTAGTGTGTTCTCACCCCCCCATAATAAATAAATAAAATTTAAAATAAGATAAAATAAGGGGCATCTAGGTGGCCACAGTTCATGGGTTCTAGCCCCATGTTGGGTTCTGTGCTGATAGCTAAAAGCCTGGAGCCTGCTTCAGATTCTGTGTCTCCCTCTCTCTCTCTGCCCCTCCCCAACTCATGTTCTCTGTCTCTCTCTCTCAAAAATAAACATTAAAAAAATAGGGGCGCCTGGGTGGCGCAGTCGGTTAAGCGTCCGACTTCAGCCAGGTCACGATCTCGCGGTCCGGGAGTTCGAGCCCCGCGTCAGGCTCTGGGCTGATGGCTCGGAGCCTGGAGCCTGTTTCCGATTCTGTGTCTCCCTCTCTCTCTGCCCCTTCCCCGTTCATGCTCTGTCTCTCTCTGTCCCAAAAATAAATTAAAAAGTTGAAAAAAAAAATTTAAAATAAATAAATAAATAAATAAATAAATAAATAAAATAAGATAAAATAAAACTCATAAGTATCTATGATTCCTATTATCAGCAGTTTGTTATTAATAATTGCTTTTCCTTGCTGTAGGATACTTTAAATATTCAGTTCTCTTCATTCCTTTGTCCAAACTACAAATAGGATGCTACAGAACTGCAATTACAAGTATGACAATATATTTTCAAGCTACCCATAAGGTGACAGATCATCCCTCCTGGGTTCCCTTTGGGTTGTCTATTATTTAGGAATGGTAGGACTACATGGTGGGTCCATCAGGAAGACATGAAATGCTTCAGGAGACATATGCACAGGAAGGTGGAAGAGATTGAGGGTAATGTTTTTGTTTTAGCATTTTGAATTGTATGAGTCAAGAACTAGAACTCAGATAGCACTATTCCTACCAAAGGCAAAGAATCTTTTTAGTACTGATACAGGGACTCTCTCTCAAGGTCTGTAAAGAGCAAAGGATCTTGACTCAACTGCCATTCTAGTTCAAAATCTCAGAAACACTTTCATCCAAGTTGACCAAACAAGAGAGCAGAGTGCCAGGGATGTGTGTAGTCAGAAGCACTATCTGAAAACAGGGAAGTTGAAGTTGAAATTCAACCCTTGGCCTTCTCTCACTCTATAACAAAATTACTGAGCTCATCTCAAAAGAGAAAAGCAATTAGCTAAATCCACCTTGGCCTTTGTATCTGCCCCAAAGTCCTGCGGTGTTTCCTTAGTTTGTTTTCTATCTAATGCTCTACATTGCATGGACCATGGTGTCTATTTCAGATTTCCTTCATCAAGCCCCTAACCGTCCCCTTTGCTCTCAGGGGAGACTCTACTCTTAACTCACAGAACACAAAGAAGCCAGAAAGTGAAGATTGTCTTAAGACCCTGCCATGAAACCTACAAAATTACCTGCATCTTTATCCCTTTTTCCATCCACTTTGTGTGAAAATAGAAGGGGGGCACCTGGTGGCTCAGTCGGTTAAGCATAGGGTGGAGCCTGCTTGGTATTTTCTCTCTCTCTGTCCCTCTCTCTCTGCCCCTCTCCTAACCTCTCTCAAAATAAATAAATAAACTTAAAATAAATTTAAAAAAAAGGGGGGGGGACCTGGGTGGTTCAGTCGGTTGAGCGTCCGACTTCAGCTCAGGTCATGATCTTACTGTAAGTGAGTTGAAGCCCCACATGGGGCTCCGTGCTGACAGCTCAGAGCCTGGAGCCTGCTTCAGATTCTGTGTCTCCCCCTCTCTCTCTCTCTCTCTCTCTCTCTCTGTCCCTCCCCCACTCACACTCTGGCCTTCTCTATCAAAAGTAAACATTTGAAAAAAAAGAAAATAGAAGAGATCTCCTTTTTCTCAGGCTACCTACCTGCTGGGCTACATTCTACCCTTTATGACTTCTCACAGTACTCTACCCATTCTACCCTCACTCCTTTGTAGCCATACTTCTGAAAAATGTCATTTGCATAATAATGTCTAGAGTTTTCACCCCATTGATTCCCCACAGTCAGTTTGCATTTTCAGAGGAGAAAATGTTTTATTAAAAAAGATTAAGTGCACAAAAAGAGATTTCTTGAGGGAGGCCTGCAGAGGAGAAAGGGAAGGGAGTACAAGAAGGTGAGGACAGCTTTCAGACTGTGATGCCGATATGAGCCCTTGAAAGAGAGAACATTCAGGGATGCGGGTTCATTAGGAAGAGTCTCAGACTGTTGCATAACTGTAGGATGGTGTCAACCTGGCAAATGAGGACACCTCAAACCAAAGTTACCCATTTAAGGAATGCCAGGTCTCTCAAGACTGGACCTACGTTATATCCTCTCTGCTCAGTCATTGGCTGTGAGCAGCCAATGGGAATTACAGCCTCTGCTGAAATGGTGGTAAATCCAGAAGGATAATGCCTGGAGCCATCATTCAGTTCTGTTCCTGAAGCAGAATACTAAAGTGGGACATTTTCTTGACAACACACTCAGCCTCCTGTAATTTACCAACAGTCATACCCCACCATTTAAATCATTCTCATCCAAGCTTCCAATGGACAAAACGAATGAACTCTTTCTAGTCCTTAATTTTCTTGTCCTTTCTGCTGCATTTGACACTGTTGACCACTCCTTCCTTGAAGTTCTCTTCTCTGGACTTCTGTGACCCTGGACTGAGAATTTTTCTCTTAAACCTCTTTTTTGTGAGGTTCCTCCTCTGAGAATTACAATTGAAACTCACTTCCCATGTTTCCAAAATTGGCAAATGTCACTGTTATGTACTAGGTTTGATAAAATAAATGACAAATTATAAAAATTAGTCAGTTTAGGCAACCATAACAATATGTCATAAAGTAGATGATTTAAACAAACAATTTTTTTTTTTTTACATATCTGGAGGCTTCAAAGTCCCAGATCAAAGTGTTGGCCAGTTGAGTTCCTGGTGATGGCTCTTTTCCTGGTTTGTAGATAGCCGCCTTCTCTCTGAATCCTCACATGGCTTTTTTTTTTTTTTTCTTTTGTGCAAGCATGGAGAGAGAGAGCTTTTGTGAACCTTCCTCTTTTTTTAAATTTTTTTTTAATGTTTATTTATATTTGAGAGAGAGAGAGAACGCACAAGCAGGGGAGGGGCAGAAAGAGAGACAGAGACAGAATATGAAACAGGATTCAGGCTCCTAGTTGTCAGCACAGAGCCCTACATGGAGCATGAACCCACGAGCCATGCGTTCATGACCTGAACCAAAGTTGAACGCTTAACCCCCTGAGCCACCAGGCACCCTCGTCCTTTCTTCTTACAAGGACAACAGTTCTATACAGATTAGTGCCCCGTGCTTATGACCCCATTTAATTAGTTTAACCTCAGTTACCTCCATAAAGTCCCTATGTCAGAATACTGTCATATTGGGGGTAAGGGCATCAACATATGAAGTTTAGGGGAACACAATTCAGTCTAAAAAAATCAGCACTGTCTTTGATTTTATGTCTTGCTTTCTTACCATCCAGACTTTGTCAGTACAGTACCTGCCATTCTACCTCTTAAACATCTTGAATCTGTTTATTCTTCATCATCATGGGCTTTCTGAAAGTATAAGCCACTTCCCTTCTTACTTGGATTATTAACATAGCCTCTTTCATTGGTTTCTTTGTCATGAGTTTATTGTCATTGCAAATTGGGCGATCTTGCTCCAATTTAAATCTGACGAATATCACTATTTTCTTAAATGCTTTTCAAGATCTTTGAGATACAGTTCATACTGTTTAATATTGCATTGAAAACTCTATTGCCTGGCCCCTGCTTATCCCTTCAGCCTCACCTTAGCCATGCCCCATTAGACTCTGCATTCAAGTCAAACAAAACTTGTTTTAGTTGTTCCCTTATACAATTCTTCTTCAGGTCTGTCTGGATATATTTTCCTCTAATTCCAAACTTGACCAAATCTCATCCATTTTTCAGAGGCCATCTGGGAAACCTCCCTCAAAGCTGTGAGTCCAGATTTGGCATTTGTTTTACATGGTCTGTGAACACTGTATTCTATTACAATTGTATTGCAACTGTCCAATTTGTCCAACATGTCCAACTCCTTTGCTAGTTATGGAAACATGAAGATTGGAATTACATCTGTTCTGTGCATGGTAACAACACTTAAGACATGTTAGATAGTCACTAAATATTCTCAGTAGCCATTTTCACAACATGATCTTGGAGTTACTGTCTTATCCTTCACCACACTCTACCCTCAATTAACTGCAAAGCCTTGAGTTAATCTCTTCAGCCCTCAGCTTCTTCATTTCAGGGTGTGCTCTCCATGTGAGTGTTGACCTTCAGGTGACCATCTTTCAGAAGATTGTTGAATTCCACTTGATTAAATGACTGGTAAGTTCCTCCCCGGCTTTAAAATATGTTTTTGCTTGGCTAGACAGTCTTCAGTTAAAGTAGATGATAAATGTACAGAGTAACATCATTCAATTATATGAAACCCTTTTTAAATTATAATTTCCTTTTAATATAGTCTTCTTTTATTTTTTTTTTAATTTTTTTTTCAACGTTTTTATTTATTTTGGGGACAGAGAGAGACAGAGCATGAGTGAGAGAGGGGCAGAGAGAGAGGGAGACACAGAATCGGAAACAGGCTCCAGGCTCTGAGCCATCAGCCCAGAGCCTGACGCGGGGCTCGAACTCACGGACCGCGAGATCGTGACCTGGCTGAAGTCGGACGCTTAACCGACTGCGCCACCCAGGCCCCCCTAGTCTTCTTTTATTAACCTAATAATTGGTAATTTCCACCCCCCCCCAGTTTCAGTTCCATGTTGACTTCATATGGACACAGCGTGTGCCTGAATCTTCAGCCTCAGTTCTCAACTATTCTTAAAGCTAGCCAGCTTACCAACTAACCAATATTCTAGAGGTCTGCCTGTGACACCTTCTTCAGTTTTCTCATCTGTAATATGGGGATAGCAATAATACCTATCAAAGTTTCTTTGTAGAGAATTAAGTGAGTTAATTTTCTTAAGGTGGTTGGCACACATTAAACTTTACATAATGCCATTACCATTAATTATTATTATGGTAAGGGAATCAGACCCTTTTCCACTTATCCTGATTTGACCCTTGGATTAATCATCCATCCTCACAAGTACCATGACCTTTCAACAGATTCCTTTGTCTCCAGGCCTTTAAAACTTCTCTGGTTTGTGAGATACCACAAACCTTTAATTTTTGCTTAATAACAACTTTGGGCTTCCTTTTTGTCTTTGAGTAAGCAATGTTTTTGTTACCAAAACAAAATGAAACAAAGCAAAAACACACCCTAATTATTTTTCCTTTTTGTTTCTAGGTGTTGTCCCCTGTCAATTCCTCCTTGTACCTCACTGTCCTTCTGCTTCTGTCACCTGAGTATGAAGAATCCTATAGCTTAAGTAATATATGATGAGTATTTTACTGGAACTTGCATTATGTTCTTGCATCCACATTGCAATGGCCATGGCCTCAGAGCAGTTGAGCTCTCTCAAGCCCATTATAACTTTAAGGGAGAGTGTGTTTTATTGTGATAAATATTTATTAATAATTACATGAGAAGTCTAGGACTCCTAGGGACAGAATATAAACCTTCCTACTGAAAAGCTCCCTACCATCAGGGAGAAGCTTCAGAAAGTTCACTTTTTCTGAGATAAAGACTCTAGTACCTACATTTCAAAGGAGAAAGACGGGAGGCTTATTTTATATCCTACCTAGTTTGCAGAATTGGAAGAATTTAGCAGAGAAGACCAGATATATTCAATACTCCCTCCTATTCTCACCTCCGCCTGTCCTTACTCCCATTGCCGCCCCAGGCAATATGGCATGAAAAGGCTCAGCAAGAAATATTCATTTGTAAAAGAAAAACAAATCATTATAGCAACACTCACTGGTCATTCTGTAGCAAATGTGCAATGCTCAGATTTTGTATTTTCCTGAAATAACATGCACATTTTAGGCATGAAATTATGATTGTTTGACTGTGAAATGCTGCACCCAAACACCATGTGGCTTTTAGCAGCATATCATCATATCAAGAACTATTTTTACCCTTTGGCGATTTTTCCTGCCTTGGCTCTGAGAGCTAGTCCATACGGTATTTGTATGTGGCATCAGTGGCAAAGATTTTTTAGAAGAGTAGATTTCTTATGTAGTACCATGTACCAATGATAGCACAGAATCTAAAGTAGAAATGAAAATAACCTGCTTTCAGGTTCAACTGGCAAGAAATAAAGTCATAGTGAATATGAAAGAGGGAGAAACAAAGATGAACAAGGACTTGAAGCCTACTGCTCTGTTCTTATTTCTCTTAAAAATTGCTGTACATGTCTACTAAGTGTTAGAATATCAGAAAAAGTATAGTATATTTAAAATGTATGTTCTATATTTCTTCCCCAGTGATTTTGAATACTAGTGGCAGTGAACTTTGTCCAGCATCCGTTTGATAAAAGCAGACAGAAATCCTTAGAACCTCAGCGTATTTGCTGCCTTTCAGAAGCCTGGGCAGAAGAAAAGAGCAACTTCTTAAAAGATTTAAGCACATATTGGTCCCCTTCCAGGACGCAGACATGAAGCCATATAAGAAATATTTTGAAAAGACAACCAAAATTAGCCAAACTCTTTAAACTTCCAAAATGCTTGGAGCAAAAGTCTGTTTTAGTTTAATCCAAATTAGTTTGCAGACTTAACTAGAAAGAGAAGCTATAGGAAAATATGAGTTGGCTTAACGTTTGTGTCTTGTCTATGACTACAAAGTGGGCTTTTGTCTCTTGAAGAGACAGATCCGGTTATGGGGGTTTCCAAACACATGATGACATAAAGGTATGGTGATACTGAGCCTGGACTCTAAGATCCAAAAACTCAATTTTCTTTGAGCATAAAACAAAACTATGCTAATTCATATAACATTTCTTTCTACCAACCCATCCATTCTAAGGAAATAACAGTGTTAGAAACAGTCATTAAATCAGCATTATTTTATACTCACCCAATATATATCACTGCTTGGCAAGCAGATGTTTCCATAGCTGCTGATATCACTTTTCAAGGTTCTCTATTGTTAATCTTATTATCTTCTTCTCATAGTTCCTTTTGTAGTCACTTCTTTAAGGAGTTTCCCAGCACTATTCCTTTATAATAAAACGTTCCAGAGTTTCTATATTTAAACTGAAACTCAACTTGTCCATGCAACCTAACTTGTTGCATATGTATTGCAAAGAAATTCCATTTTGTCAGTTGATTTATTGTTGTATCAGAAGGAATAAACTCTTGAACCCCAGGGGAGAAAAATTATGCTGTTGCATTCTACTCATGACATTTCAACATAGGCCAAAAAATAACTGGGATTATTTTCTCAAGTGAAGAAACTGAAATACATTTAAAAAAAGAAAAAGAAAAAGAAAAAGAAGAAGAAGGTAAACATTTTGTCAAAATCAATGTTTCATAAACCTTTAATTGTAAGAATTTCTCCTTCTCCTGACAGTGCTTAAGCTTCATTTTGTAAGTTTATATTTTCCAGAAAAGCATTGCTAACCCATTTGTTTTTAAAAATTTGTCATCAAAATTAAGAAGGAGGATACTAGGTAAAGAAACAAATGTGTGAAGTAATGCATTTCCTTCCAGTTAATTCTTGGAGTGAAGTAACATCTGCCTGATAATTGGACTTGGCTGAAGTAATGTAACTGTCCTTGTCATTTTTTGATCATGTATATTTAAAGCTCCATACAACAGCAAGAACAGCAGCCCTAATGAGGTATAACCAGTATTATGCGTTTGTAGGCTGTTGCAGATGTGAACATACAAGAAAGTAACACTTAAAGTTCTCAATCTGGAGAAGTAGGAACTATTTATGATCCCATTTTAGAGAAGATGAATCTGAGACTTAGAGAAGTTGAGCAGTTTGCTCTAAATCATCAGTCTAGTAGATGGCAGTCAGGACGTTGAATTGATTCACCCAACCCTTAAGCCCATACATGAATTCTGACACATTCCTGGGCTGTTTTCCACCTCCACCAGAAACTAGCTCATGGGTACCCAATAAACTAGATCACCAAGACTGCCTTTATTACAATTTTCTTTCAAGTTGCCTTCCTCCTTCGTTCTTCCCTCTACCCTCCCACTACCAAACAAGGGGAAAATTGCCCTCAAAAATGTAGGGTGGCTTCAGAAAGGGTCTCTGCATGATTAGCAAGGCTAATAGAAATCCCTTTGAGTCGTTGCAGCTGATTACCTCGGTTATGATCATCAAACAAAAGAAAGGGGCAAGGAACATCAAATGAAAAATGCCTAAATTAAGATTCCCAGTTCCCCCAAATGTGACATATCAAAAAGGCTTTTCTAATGAAGAAAAACACAGTTCTCAAAAAGAGAATTGTGGTACTTTGAGGTTGTTTCAATGTGTTATTCAGCTTTATGCTGTGAAGCAACTTACAGTACTCCAATTGTTTACTCACTCGGCTACATGTAAAATGTGTACTTAGGAATGCTTTATAATAAGATATTCAACAAAGTCTGTCTTATTTAACTGCATGGATTAGAAGGAGCAGGCATTTCGTTTTGGCACAGTATGGCCCACTACCTCATTTCATCCTGTTTGAAATATTACTCAGAGTTCAGAATGCCAAGCTTTGAGCAGAAAAGAACAATGTGTGGTTTAAAAAATAAATAAATAAAATAACAATAGTGATGATGAGAAGAGAGTGAAATAATGCAATCCCTGATTCTGTTAGATGGCAGCTCGTTTGGGGTGCGGGGACGAGGAGGGGGAGCAAGTCCCATGATGTTACCAAAACAGAATCTAAAAAAAAACCCTGCAATTACAAAAGAAGCAAAGTTTAAACCTCCCCTGTAGGAGTGAGGGTCACCAAAGCACTGGGTGACTAAATGAGAAAGACTCGAAGAAAATGTCTGTGAGAACGACTGGTGAGCGGCAAAGAGAAATTGCCAAGCAGCCTGAAAACAAACTTGACCTTAATGGTGACCATATTAAAAGTATAACAGAAAACCTCATGGAGCAAAACCAGAGCAGTAAAGAAAACAAGCAAAAGCTCTGTGGAGTCGCTTAAGTGTTTTTCATTTGCTAATAGAAATGAAATATGTGATTGGTGGCCCCTGAGATTTGTGGGTATCCTACCGATATGAATTCCAGATTTTGCTCCACAAAAGAAGAAAATCTACTCTTCCATGAGCATGGAATGAAATCATTTACCTGAAGGTGAGAGTCATGTTAGAAAATTGTGCTCTTGCTTCAGTCACCTTTAGGTGAAGAAACTGTAACTGCAAACAAATTAAATGACTCTTCAATGACCTTAGTGTAGTCACTGTCAGAGGTGTTCTCACAGGGTGTGAGTGTGTCTGTGCCATAGCCAGGAAAATGATTTTTAATCCCTTTATTATATATCATGTATTTATTTGTCCACATTTTTACAATTCTGAAATATGAGTGCATTTATATTTAAAGTATATATTTTACAAGGCTATATATTTTCTTAAAATCTTCTTTCCTTTCTTATTCTTCTGACCCTCCCTCCCTCCTTCCTTCCTTCCTTCCTTCCTTCCTTCCTTCCTTCCTTCTTTCCTTTCCTTTCCTTTCCTTTCCTTTCCTTTCCTTTCCTTTCCTTTCTATGTCTCTTCTTTTATTATATACCTCCCTACAGAACTATTGTTAAATCTATGATCCATCATGGGACACCTGGGAGGCTCAGTCAATTAAGTAGCCTCCTGATTTCGGCTCAGGTGATGATATCATGGTTCGTGACTTCAAGTCCCGCGTCAGGCTTCGCACTGACAGCATGGAGCCTGCTTGGGGTTCTCTCTCTCCCCCTCTCTCGCTGCCCCCCTCCTGCTTGTGCTAGGCACGTGTATGCTCTCTCACTCAAAATAAATAAATAAACTTAAATTAAAAAAAAAAAAATCAGGGCATCTGGGTGGCTCAGTCGGTTAAGCGTCCAATTTCGGCTCAGGTCATGATCTCACGGTCTGTGAGTTTGAGCCCCGCATCGGGCTCTGTGCTGACAGCTCAGAGCCTGGAGCCTGTTTCAGATTCTGTGTCTCCCTCTCTCTCTGACCCTCCCCTGTTCATTCTCTGTCTCTCTCTCTCAAAAATAAACATTAAAAAAAAAAAATCTATGATCCATCTTATATTCTCACCTCTGTTGGACAAGAAACTTCCAGACTGAGATCCAAGCCAACAACAGAATTCCCAAGGAGCAGATCATGGATATGATGGAAGTTTGGAGGAATCTTATTACAAGTTCAGCTTTTCTTATTTATTTATTTATTTCAAATATCCTGAAATACAAGCTATACAAGAGCTAGAACACATCTTTTGTAACTATTAAGCTACTATTTTTTCCACTCGATCATATTTATCATTTTAATTATTGTTTTCACCCATTGACAAATAAAGTTACAGAAAAAATACTACAGTGCTTCCTTCACTCACTTTTATGGTTCTGGCCAGCACAAAGTAAAATTGAAACTGAGTCGATATTTTGTGAATTTTATCAGTGAAGACAGCTCATATTTTCTGAACTTTAGGCTTGTATATAAAGTTGCCCTGAAAATATTATATTTAATTAGTTGATAAAACTCCATTTTAATTAATATTTCATAGAGTAAGCCTCAGAGTGTTTCACATACGTCAGCATAGATCCAGAGAGTGTGGGTAGAGAATATTTCTGTGGACTAAATTTAAAATTTAGAAATTCTATGTATATAATTAGCTATAAAAAATTTAGATTATTTAATTAATGTGCTCAGATGATACAAATTCTTTCTGGAAATCATCTCCAGGCAACTTTGTAAGGTGCCTCATTGTATAGAAGGGGGGGAAGGTGGGTAAGAAACCAGCATCGACTATTTATTTTTGTCTTTTTTTCTTCTGTATTGGCGTTCATCTATTATGAGTGTATATTTCCTTCAAAAATGGCGACTGGTTTGAACTGCAACCACTTTAAAGATTAGGATTATAATTTACTTACGAATCTTTACAACTATTAGTACAAGACTTTTTTTTTTTTTAAGTAGTTTTAGGGGAAAATAGTGATTCTCTCTCTTTTCCTGATTTTAACAGTCCAGAATACTATTATTTATTAAAATATCACATCTAATTGATAAATCTAGGTACTGCTTGTCCAAGTAAAAGTACATTGGAGATATTGACCAGGAGTTTATATTCATTCCAAGGAGAAATCTCTCTACCTAGGAATTCATCTGATTGAGTTTATGATGTAACTTTTACGATCAAAAGTCATCTTTTTCTTGCTTTGCATTCCGGATTTAAGGAAAGATCAAAATTGCAACCACTCTTCAGACACACGAAACACCCCACTCCTCCAGTCTTCTCCAAATGAAACAATACAGATCTATTAGTGTAATTATCGCATAAGGTCATTTACCACTTTGTAATTGCTGCAGGTTGTGAATGATGTATGAAATGAAAGCATCTGCAGTGCAAATAGAACATAGGCAAGAATATGCTGTGTGCTAATTAGGTAACCATCTCCTGATAAGACCCCAGGGAGACAGTACAGCAAAATCCCACAGTGCTCTGCAGTCACGAGGCAACAAAACATTCCTAAGGAGTTCAAAAATATATCCATTATTAAGTATAATCCTTTCCTCTCCTCAGACTCTCTGAACTCTGTTCCCCGCATGCACACACCCCTTCTATCTACTTCATCCTTTGCAATGCAAATCAGGCCCCAACAGTCAAGAACCCTCTGATTACTGCAAGAACTGTTCTATTTAGTCATATTAAAGGCTGGGGACTTACTTAAATAGTGTTGATGAGTTGTGGCTTTTCTTGTTTTCCTGGACCTTTCTATTGAAATGCTTTGTTTTGTTTTGTTTTGTTTTGTTTTCAAGAGTGGCACACTGCTAAGGAAGAATGGCAAGGCTTAGTCATCACAACCTTCACTGCTTGAGGTGGAAGGAATGGATCTCATGGCACTTAACACAAAATCTTTTTGCAACAATCCAACAGGTTTAAAATACATAGACCAAGGGAAAAAAAAATGTTTCGCAAGCTGAGTTCTTAACCAACTCTTAAATATTCATGTAAGTATTTTTATATGGATGAACTATAAATCTCAGGAGTCTGTTAAACGGAGCCCCTGACACTGGCTATACTAATTAATTAATTAGTTAATCAGTTCAGTCAAATTAACCAGTAAGATGTTCCTTCTTTGCTTCCACTAACAAAAAGAAAAAAAAAATTATATTTGTTTAGTTTCCTGTGGCCCCCGTATGGGTGGAGAGAATTTAATTCCATAAACTTTGCCTATCAAAATGCATCACCTAATCATCTGGAAGACCAATAATGAAGGTGACTTTCGTCTGTGGTGATCTGTTTGCTATTTGTGCAATATTTTCTATTCATCTGGCCTTCTTCTTGAGCTCAACATAATGCACTTCTTATGATGTTACACTGTCAATTCCCATTGTTGTTCCAGTACAACAGGATCACTCTTAACTTGTCTTCAGTGACAACATTTGACCTTGTGGTTAGTGTCTTGTCTTTCTATCCACTGCTATTTGTGACTCATAAATGCTGTTAATAAAATTTGCTTATGGGCCTCACACAATAAACTTATGTGCTTATGTGCCTCAAATCTTTTGTAAACTTTTACTTTAGCGTGGAACTTTAGGCCACATCGATTTGTTTCTGCCAGCCTTGCAACCGGCGTGCTTCTTCTCTGCGTTGTTTTTTTCTAGGTTCTTGCCACTTCACAGCTACGGAAGTGAACAGAACTTTGTGGCTGCTTTTCATCCTACAGCATCAGTTTTTAGAATGTGAATACTGTTCCCCATATATTGATTGTTAGTGCAGATAGGATAAATTTATCCTAACTTATTTTTATAACTTTTGTATATGTCTGCTTGGAAGGTGCGATCATTTTCTCTTAATAAAAAAAGATATACTGAGTGCTTATTAGGTTACAGCAATAGATATAGATTCTCAGACATAGGGAGAAAGAAGCAGAGAATGTCATTTTTATCATGCAGCTTACACTACAAGAGGCAGATTATCAACAAACAAATAACCAAGGAGATTCTCAGGTAGTTCTAAGTATTTGGCAGAAAATTAAGAGTGCATGTGAGAGTGAATGCAAATTTAGACTGAGGATTTAAGAAGATCTCTCTGAGGGTGTGATATTTATGTGAAGATCTGAATGACACAAAGGAGCTAACTGTGATAAAATCTATGGGAAGAACATTTCAAGTAAAAGGAAGAGTTAGCGAAAAGGTCAAAAGGCAAAAATAAGCTCAGTTCCATTAGAAGTTCCTGGACGTTCTTAAGCCTGGAAATATGTGTACAGCATTGGATTTTAGAAGTTTCCCCAGGCTTCAGTGGGAAGAACTGAAGAATCAGCATTTAAACAGCTTGTTAGTTGGCTGATGCAATAGTCCAAGCAAAGGAAGTTGGTGGTGTGGATGGGGAACAGGTAGTGGAAATGGAAGGAATTGGATGGATTTGGAATATATTTTAGAAGCAGAGTTTATAGGAGATACTTACGGAAGAGGTGGGAATAGAACCAAGAGAAAGAAGATTATAGGATAATTCCAAGATTTTTGATGATCAACAAGTAGATGTGAGTTCATTTACCCAGACAGACAAGACAGACAGACAGACAGACAAGTGGAGAAACCACTTCTTTGGAAAAAGGAGAATGAAAATTGTGCTTTGGCCATTTTTTGACTTACCCAGTCTTAGAGTAATGCCTTTGAGAATGTCAAGTTAGCACTGGAGATAAATTTGAGATTCCTTGGAGCCCTGAGACTACAGAGCTCACCTAAAGAGTTTATATAGATAGACAAGATAAAAGAGAGCAGAACCGTGCCCCGAGGGACCGCTGATGATAAAGGTAGAACAGAGGAAGCAAACAGAGGAGACTGAAAGGAAAGGCCAGTGAAGTCATTAATATTATGATGTTGTGGTATCCCTGGAGGTAAATAAAGAAAAGCATTTCAAGAAAGCAGCAAAGTGGCCCAAATGGGTGAGTAGGAGCATCCATGGCCATAAAAACGG
Source organism: Prionailurus bengalensis (assembly GCF_016509475.1). Taxonomy (NCBI): domain Eukaryota; kingdom Metazoa; phylum Chordata; class Mammalia; order Carnivora; family Felidae; genus Prionailurus; species Prionailurus bengalensis. Next base: position 146,518,683 of record NC_057345.1, read on the forward strand.
TTAGGCATCTATAAACAAAAATAGTTCAGAGAGAGCTCAGCAAGTTAAGAAACTTCAGCAATGCAGTGAAACAACAACAACAACAACAACAACAACCTTGAGAATAACTGAAAAGGGAAGGGAGAACAGCTCCATGTTCCCTGCATCATCCCATCCTCCAGGGTAGTACTGCTTAGTATCAAGAGAAAATACCCCAGCTAGAAAGAGTTCCTATCACTGGGAAAGGGAGAGAGGGGTACAGAGCCAGCTCCGCCAGCCTTCTGGGGCACCACATGAAGTATCCGCTTTGGTTTCACCCTACTCAGAGACTGGCAAAGCTGAGATGTGCAGAGATAGCTAAGAATGAGAAAGAAGAGTGGGGGCTGTCATTATCAGCCACGTAGCAGGAGACCATGGTTTAGTGTGACCTGCTCTGCAGAAGAACCCCGACAACTTTCACCACTGAAGAAACCAACCCAACTGTAGATTTCACCAGGTTCTGCCCACAGATATTTGCCCTCGTCGACACCAGCCCCAAACCCCTCCCTGCTCTCTCCCTCCACCTTGCCTAAACCTGGGATCTGCATCAGCAGCAAGAGTGCAAGACTCAGACCTAGATCCCTCTAGGGGATCTAGGGGACCCCCTCCTAACCCCACCATGTGCGTGCATTTGGGTCTAGCTATGCCAGCTGTGTCACTGCACACTGTCAGAAGCCCAGCCACCGGCCTCCACTGCTGTGTGTGCATCAGTGGCAAGATCCCGCAGCCATGGAAGTACACACTGATAGCCCAGGTGCAACCCTATCTTCGGTCACTGGCCTTCACCACTGGGCTCACCTATAGCCAGCTTCTCCAGCTCTGTGCCTGCACTGCCCTGGCCTGACTTCTGACACTGGCCTTCCCGCCATGCACTGTTGGTGAAGCCCTGCAGTCACAGTGGTGAACTCCACCAGGACCTCTCAGCTGCTTGTAGGTCTAGCCTCGGGTTATCTCCTGTCGCTGACCTGCACTCCCAGGCTTGCTTGCAACTAGCCCCTCTGGCTATGTACTTACACCCTGCCAGCCAAACTCTCATCACCAACTTCCTTGGCTGCGCACGTACCTGTGGCCAGACTGTGCAGCCACAGGAGCATATATGACAGCCAGGACCTGCACGGCTGTCAGTGCACCTGCACTGCTGACCCTGACTCTGACCACATGTGTGTCTGCAGTTGGCCCCTACCATTACACAAGCGCCTGCAGCTGGACCTCACTGCTGGTTTTGTGCGTGCAACCATCTCGGGCCACCGTCACTGCCTACCCTGGTCCCTAGCTGCTAGAACTTGAGACATTGCCAAGGACCCCCCAAACCCCATGCAGCCACTGTGAACTAAGAAAGAATATACTTTAAATATCATTTAGGATAAGCGTGGAATTAATGTGGAAATGGCTAATGCTTGCCTTGCCCAACGGAAACAGATTCTTCAAAAAATTTGAAAGATTCTATTACAGAAGAACAACAGTATGCATTCACAACAGACAGGCATATCCAGATAGAAATTAGCTGTACCCCTTACTGAGTTACCTTGTACACATTACTTCTTTTCTCTAAATTTCAGGGTGTTCAAGTGCAAAGTGAGGCTCCTAAGGCTTATTTCATGAGATTCACTTCAGGCTTAGTGAAATAATTGTGTAAAACATTTAACATAATGTCTGACAGTATGATGCATGTATAAGAAATGGCAAATATTTTTTATTATTTATTCATTTATATTTATTTATAAATTTAATATTTTACTTCATAGATCCTTGAAAATTGAGACCCTTATATTTCACTTTGTTAAAGAGTAAGTTACACGATGGCAGGAATCATGCTTTAATTACTTTGAATCTCTATACCCTTCTACAATGCTTTGCACATAGTAGAAAATCTATAAATACCTGTCGAACTGAACTGAACTGAACTGAATTCCTTGATGGTTCTTATCAATTGCTGTGTAATAAATCTCCTTAAAACTTTGTGACTTAAGACAGCAACATATTTATTTTTGGTTTGAAACACTTTTGTCCACTTAATGTCAGCTAGGATGGCTCAGAGCCTGGGGGCTAGAATCTTCTGAAGATTCAAATTTCGAAGTTGGTGGCCAACTAGACAGACTGAAATAGCTAGGAGATGGAACAGCTTGCACAACTTGGGCATGTCTCTCTATCTCTGTGTGGTCTCACCAGCTTGAGACCTTCAGGGAAGACAGGTTTATCTGCCAGCTCAGAGCTCCCAAGGCAGGAATCTTGAAAGAGAGAGAGAGAAAGAGAGAAAGTCAGCAGAAGGTGTATGTCTTTCTATAACCTCCACCAGAAACCACTCTACCACATTCTTTTCATTGAGTGGTGGAACGTATTGTGGTGTTTTCTGAAAATACAATCTACTGGCAATGTTGTTCAATAACTGATCCAAGGTAATCTGACCAGAATTCTGAGAATGAGAGCAATGAAATGAAATTGGCCATACATTAATAATTGTCAAATATGAGCAATAAATGTATAAGGGGTTCATTATTATTCCCTCTGTGGATATATTTGAAATAGTATATAATCCAAAGTTTGCATTTTGTTTCTAATTAAAATCTTATCTGAAGCTGGAAATCTACCTCAGGTTTTTTTTGTCTTAATCCCATCAATATGTGCCTGGTGTTTTTTTTTTTTGTTTTTTTGTTTTTTGTTTTTTTCTTTTCTGTCCTACTTTTCTGGGCTTCCTATTTTCTGATTTTAGCGTGGGATAGAGATCGGGTTCTCAAACAGACTCCTTGATTATATTCATCATTACTTCTCAATTATCTAATTTTCTACAAGCATTGCTGATACTGACCATGTGCTCTTGGAAATGCCAAAAGGCTTTGTTCTTTCCTTATTTATTTTAAGTTTATTTCTTTATTTTGAGAAAGAGAAAGGGAAAGAGAAAGAGAAAGAGAAGAGAAAGAGAAAGAGAAAGAGGAGAAAGAGAAAGAGAAAGAGAAAGCTGAGGAGGGTCAGAGAGGGAGGGAGGCAGAGGATCCAAAGCAGACAGCACGATGCAGGGCTTAAACTCCGGAAGTGAGAGATCATGACCCAAGCCAAAGTCAGCCAGTCATCAACTGAGCCACCCAGGTGCTCCAAGACTTTTTGTTTTCTTTTTTTTCTTTTTCTTTTTCTTTTTCTTTTTCTTTTTCTTTTTCTTTTCCTTTTCCTTTTCCTTTTCCTTTTCCTTTTCCTTTTTCTTCTGATCCTACCCTTAGCTTAACATAGTTCCCACTAAACCTTGGACCAGATTGTATTATGGTTCAAAATACATGTTGCCTTTTCTTGTGGGAGATTACCTACCCCTGCCCCATCGATAACAGATTTGCCCATATAAACTGACTTTGTCCTGTCGAATTCGAGGAAGGATAGGTGTGACACTTCTAAGGGAAATGATCTTGGGATTCTAATATTTTCTATTCCCCCTGCCACAAAACCAGCAATGCCCCAGGCAGCAGCTGCTGCTTCAGCCTGGTTCTCTGGAAGAAGATGACTCAGAGGAGAGTCATAGTTAACCCAGGCTGGATATTAGTACAAGTGAGTAGTAAAGGTATTGTAAGCCACTTGCTTTGAGGCTATTCCTGGAGTATAATTTAGTCTAAGCTGTCTGCCGTAAACTCTGTCCAATCAGTATTTGTTGTGGTTTGTTCAGTTCTGGGTAAAGATTTTCCTCCAACAAATAAATATCTGCCGTCCGCAAACTAACCTGGTTGAGTTTGATGTTAGATACAAAATGAGGTAACATTCTCATAAGTCATAGCAAGGCTATCATCATCTAGACGACCTCATTTGTGATATCACAAGGATTAGAGATTAATATGTTTGTCTATATGTGTTCACAACCAATACTAATCCTGGCAATAAATTATTCTGATGATCAGTATTATGTCTTAAACTGGTAAAATGCTAGTCAGTTTGTATTACGTTCCTAAATATCTGGAAACAACCATTAGAATACTGAATAAAGAGCAAGTGAATTCCAGAAGTAATGAATATTTATCTCCCAAGTTTTCATCCTTTTAGTATAAGCACACTGATAGTCCATTAAGATGAGTAATGTGTTCTTTTTCTTTAAGAATGCCGGTGTTATTTGTGCATGAAAAATAATGCAGTATTTTGTGCTAGTCAAGACAGACTAGGTAACAAACAACCTCAAAGTCTCAGTGGCTTAGCACCTATGATTTATTTCTCGTTCATGAAATGCATGTATAGGTCAGGTCACCCTCCTGGGCCGCTGTACTGTGTGTGGCAGCCTGACAACCTAAGGTGTTTTAATTCTGCTGCTCTGCCCTCTCAACCCACCATTTCCATGATTTCTGCTGAAGGAATAGACTGGAGAATCCCACGCAGAGGCTTTTTATTGCCTTCATCCAAAACTGGCACACCTCATTGGCTCAAGTCAGTCATGTGGCCCTCCCCAAAGCTATGTCAGGGCTGGCTCCGAGGACTCCGGAAGAAAATAAATATTGATAAGCCATAGTAGCATCTATCACTGCTGCTTTGATGTTTTAAACAATACAAAAAGGATGCCCTGATACGGGATTGTTACACGGATGGGAATGGAAAGAGAAGGGTTGCACAAAAATGTAGTTGTGGGGTCACCGAATTTCCACCTTCATGCAAAATATCAGAATATTGAAAGTAAGTGCTTTACTACTAATGTAGCAAGATTTCCCTCAAATTTATACAGTAACATCTCTCACCACTGTATTTCTTTCCATAGAATAAGTAGGATATTACTGGAAAAGCGGAGGTGGCAACAGAAATAATACCAACAGCAACACTTTGAGCTGGCATTGGTTGCATACTCATTCAGTGCCGGGCACTATTTAAAGGACTTTCTAGAACTATTTTATGTAGAATGTATGTCAAAGAAGACCTAGAAAGTGGCTACTATTGACCTTGGAAAGTATATTTATAGTCTCTCAGTAGTCACAATATAAAAATTCTTTCAAATTGTTTCAAAGAAAATATGAATGACTGATACCAAAGAATGTATGATCTTAATGACAATATCTCATTCTATATAGGAGTTTTCCTATTTCTTTACATTCTTTTATGATTTGGCAGGAGTTCAAAGATAACATATGTGCATTCCAGTGCTCCAAGTATTTCTGAGTCTGTGCTAACATAAAATGTGCTTTCACCTCACCAACTCTGTGCTATAATACCAACTGGGGAATATTCTCATGTATGTCAATCAGACATAGGGTAGACACTACAAATCTTAATCCTGTCTTAAATTGGCATGGGGGCAGGGGGAAAAGCTTAAACAAAGAAATTGCAAGACTACGAAATTCTTCTGGAGGATAAAGGAAGGGGCATGCAAAATTCTGCATAATAGGGCAGGGATAAAATGTGATAGGAAGGTGCACCAGTGACTTTAAAAGATCTTGGTAAACTTTATTTCTTAAACTAGGCTTGGGGGACACAAGTATTTAATTTTACTATTTGAAAATGCATATATACCATACACATTTGCATAGTATAATTCCATAAATAGCAAAAGAAGTTTTTTTTTTTTTTTTTTAATTTTTTTTTTCAACGTTTATTTATTTTTGGGACAGAGAGAGACAGAGCATGAACAGGGGAGGGGCAGAGAGAGAGGGAGACAAGAATCGGAAACAGGCTCCAGGCTCTGAGCCATCAGCCCAGAGCCTGACGCGGGGCTCGAACTCACGGACCGCGAGATCGTGACCTGGCTGAAGTCGGCCGCTTAACCGACTGCGCCACCCAGGCGCCCCGCAAAAGAAGTTTTTTGAAGAAAACTTAAATAGACACAAAATCACAGCTGTATTTGACTCTTCAAATCACTTTATAAATATATTTTTTCCTATGTAGAACAAAAGATTTCAGGGGAAACTGACAAAATTTTTTTTGGATCAGTAATGACCATTTTCATTAATGAACACATATACAGTAGTAACAGGTAAAAGTTAATTGGATCAGATTGAGAGTAGTGCTTGAAACACAGTGGGCACTTAATAGATGCTTGGTGAATGAATGACTAACAAGAATGAAGATGAGAATATTTGAAGCCAAGAGTGTTGAAGTCCCGGCTATAGCTGAGTCTGGTACTTCTCAGGTTTGACCAAATAACCAACAAATGAGTCACATTTTTTTTTTCTTTTTGTCCACACATGATGATGATCTTCTAATTATATCTCTCTTAATAATAAATATAATAGTTTATTTTTGTTTTATGTGTTATAAACCTAATACTACACTAGGTGCTTTACATGCATGCTCTCTAATCTTCACATCATCTTTCTAAGGTGGATTTTATTAACCAATTTTATGATGAAAACCTGAAGCTCAGAAGAGTTAAGTAATATGTCCAAAGTAACATAGCTAAAAAATGGTAGATTCAACCTCCAAATATACCCCAAATTAACATATTATAACTCTACTGCACAAGAAAAAGCATTAGGGGTTACACAGATATGAAGATATCTCAATTTACAATAATAACACAAATCGACCAGCAGGCCTAGATGACCAACATCCAGATAATCTATTCCCAGCCAATAAAAATCACCATGTAGGCTCCTACATCCAAGATGGAAGTATATGAAGACCTTGGATCTAAAGAAAGATCTCATCATTTTAAATCTTGTATTTCTGAACTATACAGAAGAGAAATGTTCCAGTGGACCCATTTTGAGAATGTTCATTTATGCCAGTAGTCTGGACAAACAATTGTATTCCACTCAGGAATATCTGTTGTCAGTTCCCTCACAAAGAACAAAAGTCTAAAACTTGTGCCTTTCTATTCACATTGTTTTATCTCAATAGGAAAAACAAACAGCCTAGATTTTGTCAGATTTGATAACTCGCTTGGATAACCATAATTTTGTGGTTACGTTTTCATCATTTTTTTAGTAAGACTTATTCAATTATTTTTCAAAACCATATTTAGATCCTTCTATTTTTTTAAGTTTATATATTATTTATTTTGAGAGAGAGAAGAGAGAGATAATGAGCGAGGGAGAGGCAGAGAGAGTCAGGGAGAGAGAGAATCCCAAGCAGGCTTCATACCATCAGTGCAGAGCCTGACATGGGGCCCAATTTCACTAACTGTGAGATCATGACCTAAGCCAAAATCAAGAGTTGAACGCTTAGTCGACTGAGCCACCCAGGTGCCCCATATCCTTTGATATTTAATAAAATATTTCATCACTCTTGTCAATTCTGAAAGATTTATTAAACTTTGCTTTTTACCCGTGTTTAATCCTCTAAAAAGAATTTAATCAATTTTATCCTGATCTTCTTTTGTTAATTAGGAATAACCTAATTTTTTTTTATTGTGTAAACTTTCATGAGTTGAAGGGAAAGATGATGACCAAAGCAATTGACCGCTTAGCTTATTAAATGTTGGTGGTTTATAAAATATTGTAGCTTAAATGCATCATTTAAAAGATATATACAAAACAGATGTTCAGAGGCAAATCTCCTTAACTAAAATAGAAGACCTCTCTCTAAGTGTGAGGGTAGAAATCCAACAAAAGGTAATGTGTACCATTGTGGCTATATTCATGCATGAAATACTTAATGAAATATGCTATTTCTAGTACAAATAATTGCTTTTGTTTTCATCATCTTGCCTGGTACATCGTAGCAGGCTACAGAATAGTGTACGTTTTATCGTGATCTACAATCAGACCGTTCATAAAACTCTAATGGAAATGAAGATTTTGCTATTTGAAGTGGTCAAATTTCCATTTTCAAACACATCACAGCTTATAACCACTGATGGCATTTGGGTTTGCTGTTGAGTTTTAGGATAATAGCAAATTATAGAAAAAATCTACCAATTCTTTGTCAGTTGAACTATGAGGGGGAAAAGGCGCATTACCTGCCTGAAAGAAAAGCAAACCTACATGGTGTTTTTAAATGAAAAATATATATTTGTTTGTAGCTGTATGCTATTTATAAATTTAAGATCATTAGTCCTGCTGAAGAGACCAGGGAGTTTGCGTGCAAGTGGATAAAAATCTTTCCTCTCTTACATTTTAGGAATAGAGAGGAGGGTAAGGAAAGCAATGTAAAAAAAGTGCTCTCTTTATTCCTGTTTCAGTGGTCTGTGATCCATAAAACCCAAGTGCTTATTTAGAACAATCCAAACTGATTGGAAATGTGTTGTTGCATACCTTTGCCTTTCTAATACTTTTTCATCTGAATATACCTTCGAGTATGTTCCTTTGTACCTCATTGAAACCCCCAAGGCCTACCTACTTCAACTCAAATCCCATTTTTCCTCTGAGTGCCCTACTGCCGGCGCCTCCTAATCAAGGATCTCACTCAACAAATATTTTGTAAGAGCCAGCTTAGAGATCACCCTCTCTAACCTCTACGCAATTTAAGAAGTTTTGCCATGAAATTCCTGACATACTTAACTGTTGGTTAAATACTTGCACCTAGGGGAAGCTCATTACTGTGCAATGAAGTGATTCCTAAAGCATCTTCCTCATAGTTTGGCTAAAATCTACTTATCTGTAATCATCATATATTGGTCCTTGCCCTGCTCCTTGAAGACCTAGAAAATTCATCTAATCCTTTTTTTTTCAAACAATGTTCCTTCAGATATATGAAGGACATTTTCATGTCTCATTCCTGAATTTTCTCCAAGTCAAAATATGTTCAGTCCCTTCCATCGATCTCCATCATGCATAAGTTCTAATCACTCCCTAGTGTGGATCTTCTTTAACATACACTTCAACTATTGATCTTAAATGATCACTCTAATAATTGTTCTCTATCTTAATAGTGGGGGTATTTATGATTTTATAAAATTAGCATGTCAAACTACATGCAGAATGGGTGAATTATATCGAAATCAAATTATACCTTAGTTGAAAACAACCCTCCGAGGCATATAGATGTATATGACACCTAAATGGAACACAATACCTCAGGCAATGTCTAATGAGAACATAATGCACTAAAGGTATCACCTAAAAGTATCTCTGGATACTTCTCTACTTCCTTTTTCAGCCACAGCAGTGCTGCTTCATACAAATTTACAGTCAAGAAAAAGTGCAAATCCTCTCTTTGAAGGAAATTATATACAATTAATTTTTGAAGTCAAATATGGGTCCAAACACACATCCCGGTTTTGTTCCTTCTTAAGTTCTATTTCTTCAGTGTCCATTCACTTACTCTGTGAGAACCTACTGCCTTGGCCATGAAAAGTCAACAAGAGAGATGAGGACACTGCCCTCTTGTAGGGCATAGCTATTAAACCTGTGGTCTCAAAAGTGCAAAGCACACATTTCTTGAGTGTGCAAAGGATCTTTTGAGATAAGAGAAAGCCAGTATGAAACTTCTATTTATTTTTCTCATCTGTTAAAAATTTCTGAGATGCTTTGTGCCTATTTCATAATATGTATTGAGGTACCATTACCCACATGTTTTCTCTGTGTGTGTGTGTGTGTGTGTGTGTAATGGGGGTGCTTAAAAAGTTATACTGAGGGGTGCCTGGGCGGCTCAGTCAGTTGAGCGTCTGACTTCAGCTCAGGCCACGATCTAGCGGTCCCTGAGTTCAAGCCCCGCATCGGGCTCTGGGATGACGGCTCAGAGCCCAGAGCCTGCTTCCGATTCTGTGTCTCCCTCTCTCTCTGCCCCTCCCCCGTTCATGCTCTATCTCTCTCTGTCTCAAAAATAAATAAAAACGTTAAAAAAAATTTTTAAAAAAGTTATACTGATATAAATGCACCATCTCAAAATATGGAAGCCAGTTTCTAACAAGTTAACATTACATGTAAGCTCTCAGCCATCATATAAACCTGTATTCTGTCCAATAGCCTATGTCTTCCATATTTGTTTTAGCCTCACTCTCTCAAACAATATGACTATATATGGGCTTAGAAAGCATTATATATTTCTACTAGTAATAGTAATGCTAGGTTTTGCTTTCTGTTTTGCATTATAAACTTTTTAGGATAAGGAAGAAACGCTTGGGGTAAGGAAGCCTAAGCATAGTCCAAAAATGAATGATCCTAGAGTCCCCATTCCAATTAAATAGAAAGTGAGAAAGAAAAGGACCACCAGACAATTGAAGAATTTCAAACAACATTAATCGAAATTAAAAACGTAAAATATTTTATAATTACTCCAAAAAAGTTAACCACTTCAGTACAAACCTAACAATATATGTACCTAATCTCTATGTTTCAAATTATGCAATGCTGATTAAAGGGGAATCTAAGTTCACAAGTGGGAACACTCAGCATGGTAAAGATGTCAGTTCTTCCTAAATTGATCTGTAGATTTAATGCAGTCTTATCCAAATCCCAGAAAGATTTTCTGTAGATGTAGGCAAGCTTATTCTAAAATTTCTATGGAGGGGCTCCTGGGTGGCTCTGTCGGTTTAGCGTCCAACTTCAGCTTAGGTCATGATCTCACGGTTTGTGAGTTTAAGCCCCGTGTTGGGCTCCGTACCGACAGCTCAGAGCCTACAGCCCACTTTGGATTCTGTGTCTCCCTCTCTCTCTGCTCCTCCCCTGCTCACGTTCTGTCTCTCTCTCCTTCAAAAATAAATAAACATTCCAAAAAAAAATTTTTTTTAATTCCTATGGAAAGCTACAAGCCCTAGAATAGCTAAAGCAATCATGGGCAAGAAGAAAAAGTGGGAGGAAACCCTCTACTAGATACCAAGGCCTGCTGGATAATTACAATAATCAAGACTATCAGAAGTGCACTGGTGGCGCAGTCGGTTAAGAGTCCAACTTTGGCTCGGGTCATGATCTCACAGTTCATGGGTTTGAGCCCCGCATCAGGTTCTGTGCTAACAGCTCAGAGCCTGGAGCCTGCTTCATATTCTGTGTCTCCCTCTCTCTCTGTCCCTTCCCCTGCTCATACTCCGTCTCTGTCTTTCTCTTAAAAACAAATAAACATTAAAACAATTTAAAAAAAGAAAAAGACTATGAGATACAGATAGAAGGCTAGACACAAGGATCAGTGGAACAGAACAGAGACCCCAAAAATAAAAAGACTCACACAAATGTGCCAAACTAAATTTTACAAAGATGCAAGAACAATCCAATGGAAGAAAATTAACCTTTTTCACAAATAAGCTTGGAAAAATTGCATATCCATAATTGACAAAATAAACCTCAACTTAAGTCTCACACTGTATACAATTTAACTCCTAATAAATCATTGATTTAAAACATTTAGAAAAAGCTAAAGAAAAAAAAGTTAGGGAAAAAAGTAGGAGAACATTTTTGGGATCTACATTAGCAAAATGTTTTTATAATTGACAGCAAAAGCACTATCCATAAGAGAAATTGACAAATTGGATATCATTGAAATTTAAATTTTTTCTCTGTTAAAGGTCGCCTGAAGAGGATAAACAATACAGAATGGGAGGAAATATTTGCAAACCACCCATCTGATAAAGGACTCATTTCTGGAATATACTAAAAAAATTGTCAAAATTCAGAAATTTAAAAAAAGTAATTAGAAAATGGGCAAAATGCATAAAAGATATTTCAGTGAAAGTTTAGACAGATGGCAAATAAGCACATGAAAAGATATTCGGCATCATCAGCCATCAGGATAGTGTGGTTTAAAACCCATGTGCCATCACTACACACCTATCAGAATGGCAAGAAAAAAATAATAATGGCAACATCAAATGCTGGTGAGAATTTGGAGAAGCTGGATCACTCAGACATTTCTGGTGAAAATGCAAACTGCTACACCGTTCTCGAAAATAGTTTGTCAGTTTCTTGTAAAACTAAACGTGCAACCAACTACCAAATAACCCAGCAATTGAACTCTTAGGTATTCATCTTAAAAGGATGAAGATTTATGTTCACAATGTCCACAAATATTCACAGCAGCTTATTTGTAAAGGCCAGAAAATGGAAAAAAACAAAACAAAACAAAACAAACCCAGACATGTTCAATGGTTATATGGCTAAACTGTGGTATATCTACCCCGGAATACTGCTTAGCACCAAAAAGGAACCAAAATTGACACAGGGCTCAATATCAGGTACTGTGAGATCGCGACCTGAGCTGAACTCAAGAGCTGGATGCTTAACCAACTGAGCCACCCAGGTGCCCCCAACCTAATTTAATGTTAAATCTTTTCCCAGTCCTTACTTCAATCTACTTCAGCGCATTGGCTGGCCTGTGAAGTGGAAGGACATCGATGTCTGCTCTTTCCCCACCAAGTGGTGCCCTCAGCCCCCAAGGTTGCTGACCCAGGTTTCTGATTCTGTCAGGTTCAAAAGGTGGAGGCTGGGAGTAGGGGGATAAGAAAACTCTATACATGATGCTTTTACTTGTGCATTATTTCTCTCTAGGATGTCCTCATCTGTATGCTTGAAGAACTTTATTTTGTTTTTTAAGAACAGGCTAGTTCACTGTCATCTGTTTTCATATAGCTTTCCTTGATTTCTCCAGTCAGGACTAACTGTCTATGTTTTATGTTCCCCTGACAGTCTGTATATTTCTTTATTAGGACATCCATCCAATTGTATTTGGTCAGACTGAATTGATGTTTACTTTCAGCAGAGTAATAATTTACACTTAGAAACCACTTGACCTCTATTGTTCTAACAATCAGCATGTAAGTATTTGTGTGCGATGTTTTTAGTTTATGAAGCAATTCTGGCACCGTATTCCATATTTGGAATTATTCTTTCTTGGAAAATTTAAACTGCTAATTCTTTTAATTTTGATAGTGCAAATTTGTCATTAGGCAAGTTTTGTTATGATAAGGAGTTTATTTCCTGTGCATATTTCTGATGCTGGCTTAAAATTTTAAATTACTTAATATGTGACAGACTTATTTATGAAAATATAATAGACTACATAGAAATTTTTAAAAATCGACAATATAACTCATAATACATTTCTCACAAAGGAAGGAAAAATATGTTAATTTCACTGCCAAATTTGTCTGATTTGTAATGACTCCAAGGCAGTGAGTTGAGAAAGAGCTTTTGGTCATGTCTGGCCAAATCAATTGTATCAATTATAATTGATTATAATGTCTGCTATGATGCAGAAAGAAGTGTCATGTATATGCCATATTCTCACTAACGTGATCACTAATCACATGTTAAAAATGTATTTTTAAAAAAAAATTTTTTTTCAACGTTTATTTATTTTTGGGACAGAGAGAGACAGAGCATGAACGGGGGAGGGGCAGAGAGAGAGGGAGACACAGAATCGGAAACAGGCTCCAGGCTCTGAGCCATCAGCCCAGAGCCTGACGCGGGGCTCGAACTCACGGACCGCGAGATTGTGACCTGGCTGAAGTCGGACGCTTAACCGACTGCGCTACCCAGGCGCCCCTAAAAATGTATTTTTAGTCATTTTCACCTATGTGTGTTCTTTATGTCATTGTAGTTATGGTGCTAAGCAAAAATACTTTCTATATGTGACTTGAAGTATAAATGTGACCAACTGTTAAGTCCTCTTCTTGTGAGCTTCATTTCTGCTTCTGAATGTATTGAGATTACCAAACTTTTATGAATTACTCATTAGTATACGAGACCAGCAGGCAGATTTTCTCAATTGCAGAATTCCATGTAGCAGCAAATACCCATCTGTAACAGTGCTATGTATATTAACTCTATAATGAGCTATCTTTGTTATGTTGAATACAAATATTTCACTAATTTTAAAAATTCCATTTATAATTCTGGATTTGAAGAATTAGACTCACATCCTTTCTTGATGTTAAAACTATTAGAGTAAACTTTGAGGAACTTCTGGACAGAATATTTTTCGTCCTGCTATATACTTCACATATAGGCAAGTAAGTTTAAATGCATCTTATGGAAGGCGGGAGGATGGGCTGTATAGATGCCCACACAATAGATAGACACACACACACACACACACACACACACACACACATACATACACACATATACATAAATGTGGACATTTCTTTTGATTGACAACTCTCTCAACAGAAATTACTACATAAATAACTTGTCCTAAAGACCAGGATGAAGTCTGCACATATCTTCTAAAGATAACACCGATTGTACCCTCCATGCATATGTCATATGTTTTACAAAACTTTTTATCTTGAAAAAAATATAGATTTGCATGCAATTGTAAGAAATAATAGAGAGATTCCATGTATCCTTTCCTAGTTTCCCAGTGGTAACCTGACACAACGCCATAGTAACATCATACCATAATCTGGATCTGGATATCCATACAGTCAAGACACAGAATGGTTCCATCATCAGAAGTATTTCTTTCTTTGTCCTTTTATGGCCACACACATTCCCTCTCCCATCCCCTTCCATTTCTATAATTTTGTCATTTCAAGTATTTTATAGAAATGAAATAATGCAGTATGGAATCTTTGGAGGATTGGCCTTTTTTCACTCAACATCATTATGGGAGATTAATCCAAGTTGTGTGTATTTGTTCCTTGCGATTCTCTCGCTCTGCCCCTCTCTTGCTCGTTCTCTCTCTCTCTCTCTCAAAATAAATAGGTAGACATTAAAAACATAAATACTATGAAAAAGATTAAATTAGGTTAAGTATTTTTTGGAATTGGATATTTGTAATTAGAGAAATGAAACTGAACGTTGAACTTAAGAAAGCAAGAGGTCACTTTATTTTTAAACATGAAGATAATCAGGAAATCATGGGGCCTGTTGGAACTTTCGTCAAGAAGCAAGTTAAGAGGGGTGCTTTGGTGGCTCAGGCTGTTAAGCTTGTGGTTCTTGATTTCAGCTCAGCTCATGATCTCACGATCATGGGATCGAGTCCCTGCATCCAGCTCCATGCTAACAGCATGAAGCCTGCTTGGGATGTTCTCTCTCTCTCAATCTCTCTCTCTGCCTCTCTCCCCAGCTCACTCTCTCTCGCGCGCGCGCTCTCTCTCAAAATAAATAAGTAAACATTAAAAAGAAAAATAAGCAAGGTAAGAATTGCCCACCCCCAACAAAAAGATTTAACAGGACAGCTGGACAACCAAATAAAGTTGATTCCATTATCAGTCTTCTTGCATTTTCTTTCTTCAATATGCTAATGATCCCATCATTTGCTGGTGAGGCTATAAGAACAATGTACAAAGCTGGTTATTCCAAAAACTGACCTTCGAACTAGTTCATAGCTATTGAACAGTTGCTAGGAAGCAAATGCTTTCATTGTATGATTTTACTTCTTCCCCATTAAGTCAAAAGACACACGAGATGTAAGGAATCCAGCAGATCCTGGATTTTGACCCAAGGAGTCTCAATCAGGCAAACATGCTTGAAATGTGTCAACTACGTTTTCTAAAACTCTAAAATTTCAAATTCAAAGCAAAGGATACATTTCAAATCTGAGACACCTTATTTTAATGGTGTAATATGATAGGTTTCCTATCTGACCATTGTGTCTATTACCCTAATTAAAAAATAAATACTGTCGGTATGCGTGCATGTAGGAAAAGCAATTCATCTCATTGAGGCCACATAACAGACACAAGCAATCTAAGAGACAACTAAAGAACAATAATAACAAACACCCTTTTGGTTAAAGCTTTGTGGAATATAGTGTCAAGATCTCATATTAGTCACTCGAGACTTGTGGACATAAGAATACCTTCTCTTGATGGATACAAGAAAAGCCTTCAGAAATACATAACAAATTTCTGGGCATTCGAGTGTGGTTCACTAATACCAATTCTTCTAAGCCTTTAATGATATGCGCGGCTAGAATCATTTAATGATACCTGAAACAGTATCTTTAGAGTCCTGGAGATACTCATGTCTCTGACTCAAAGTTGGATGCATAGAAATCTGTTATTTATCTCCTTTACTTATTTAGCCTGTCTGAAAACTGAGAGCTGAATAAAATATTTAACAGCTAAATTCTTTTTTTTTTGCTATTAAAGACTTTTAATGTGAAATCACCAACAGAAAAAAAAAGAGCAGAAAAAACTGCTTAAAAGGTTACAGAAATTGATGCATATAAAAATGTCCATCTAAAAATGACACAACCTCAAAAAGTTACTATTTTTTTTAACAAGTATGTTCCAAAAGAATATGGCCACATTTCAGAGAGACATTTCTTCTCCCAACACCATGACAAGTGTTGATATCACTAAAAGGATTCTGAAAATGAATTCAAAGCAACATCAATTTTTTTTAAATGTTGGAGAAAGTAAAATGATTTTGGTATATATGTCTCGTAAAGACCTTCGTTTTTACAGACTCTTAACTCAGTTCTCTTAATACTCAAAAGAACTATTTGGACAGTTACATGGATCTTTCTCAAAACCTATTTTTTAAGCATTCTCACTCACACACAGATGTACACACACACACACACTCATGTTTTTTCTTTTAAAGTGAGCAAGTCATTTTACTCATGATCTCGCATATCTTTTTTGCCTGGCGATGTATTCTGATCCCTGCTAAATAATAGGAAAACAAGTGTTTGCAGCAAATGCTCTTATAAGGAGAGTTAGTAGAATTTTCTGCAGGTACTCTCCAAGCCCAGGGTGATTTTTCCAAATGGTCTGTAAATTCTCTGTAAATTAAGCACTGGCATTTCACTTCCCTTCTGCTAATCACGTCAAGCTACCTAATTCCTAACTGTAAAATCAAATGTCTTAGTGACTTTCTCCTAGCTGAGTCTTCTCAATAGCCTCTCATATTAGGGATTCAATGGCTGTGCTTTAAATGAACCCGTTTCACTGGCAGGTGCCTGCTGGTTTTTAGGTTTTCAACGGTACCATTACTATCATTTATAAGGATAACATCACAATTAAGAATGTATGAATAATTTAAAGTTGAGTAGCATTCAGTTTCACAGTCTGTCTGGCACGAAGGTTGGAAAGTGCAAGGTCTTTATTTTATTACAAAACACTGGCTGTCTGGGTAAAAGGAGATGAAAAGTTACTAATTTCAGGCTTTACTTCAAACCCTTTAATCTTGCAAATAAGTGCCTTCAGTGAGGACTTTGTGATCTCCTAAAGCCTAGCCAGAGTCGTTCATGTTCTTTGTCTTTTCCCAAGGTCCTTACCTGATCCTAGGTGAGCCAAATGAGACAAAAGGGAATCCACTAGAGGAAGTGATTATTTAATAGAGCTTTTCCTGTTAAATCCTAACTTGTGCTGTTGGCAAATATTATGAAACACGATCATTTCGTTGCCATAAATAATGTTATATAATTAAAATTCCATTCTGTGGTTGGGAACAGTGTGACAAACCGTTTGCGAATTGGTAATTCTATTTATTAAAAACAGAGGCATTAATTTTGACACGTTGAATTATAACACAGACAAACAGATCTTGTGTTTTAATTAAATGCTCTATTTGATGAGCTTTTTTAGTCTCAGATTTAATACCAGATCCTACAATTCGTATGGTATAGAGCAGGGGACCATCTTAGCAGGGAACACAGAGACCCCGGTGGAAAAGCTCTGCTAGGATCCAAAAGGCACAGAGCAGGACCCCTGAGCCTCTCCGTCCAGCACCCCCTCTCTGTGTCAGGCTTGATACCATTAGCTGGTTTGTGAAGACCTCTCTCAGCTCCCTTTTTTCTTCCAAAGCCTCCAGCAAGGCTCCCGGTGCTCGAAGGCATTACTTATTCTCTAATGATAAAGCAGGGCTGAATATTTTTTTAAATAAATAAATAACAACCAAACTGCTTTGAGCTTTCTTTCACATTAAGCTACATTTAATATTCATTTCACATTTTTTTTTCTATTAATTAAAAGTAAACCGTGTATTGTATGGTACATTATCCCTCTAACAGCCCCATGTGGAGATCATGAAGTGGAAGACTAATGGTGTAGACTTTAGCATTTAGTTTTAACCAGAATAATTTACATATCTGTGAGAAGAGTCCAAGGCATGTGTAAATAAGCAGAACTCTGAGATATCAAGACCCTTGCTCGGTTTACTATGGACCGCCGAGCTATGGGCTGTGTATTTATTCCATCAGTCAGGTAATTTAATGAGACTTACACAGCATCTATTTCTGCAGAAGAGACAAAAGTTATTATTAAGGAGAGGCATGTGGCAGTAAGAAAAATGTGTTTGCTTGTTTTATTTTATTCTATTACCCCAAGTAGCAAAGGTGATCCCATTCAATGTTCATTAAAGTTTACCTTTCTAATTTATCAAAGGGGACCCACATCAACAGTTTTATGCTGAGATTTCAAAACTGGAAACATTAAAATTTGATCCCAAATGCCAGATATTTAGGGAGGCTTTTCATTAGAAAAATAACCACATAGCTTTAATCTATAGATTTTTATTAATGCACAACTCTATTAGGTGAACCAGAGAAAGTACATTAAAGAAAAGTCATCAACTCCGAAAGGGCATTTGAACTTCGAATTACCCAACTTGCAGACCAGTTCTAAGGGAGGAAAGACATTTCTGAGAGAACGGGTGAGTTTAAATAAATGATCACAAAAGCATAGTTTTCAGTGAATTTGTCTGGAAAGAGTTATGCTGTGTTGTGAATCGTGTTAGGCAGTTACTAGAAGACTAAGAGTATTTTAAGAAAACGCTGTGTTTCTTTGATAAAATGTAAATTGAATGACATCAGGATTTAGTATTCAAACTGATTTCAGTTATAGGCTCTTAAAATATGCCTTGCATGGAATAGAGTTCTCTGTGAGGAAATCATTGTAAAGGGTACAGAAATCAGTGAGGACGACTGCTGTGTGATGCTAAACATCCGTAAGAAACATGAAAAACTCAATCACCGAGGATGTTTCCAAATAGTCATCATTCGTGGCATCAACGTTGCCAAATGGGGAGTGAAGAACAGAAACAAGTGTCACCCTAATGATAATTCTGGTTTAGTAAGATGTTCGGATAACTGAATTTGAATTCCCTGGATCTTTGTCTGAAACTTCATTCCGAAGTTATGGCAAAATTGACATGAATCCTGAAATATTTAAAACTGATTGAACTGATGCTGTTCCTTTAAAAAACACCATCATCCTTTGTAACCCAAACCAACAGTATGAGAGCACAAATGTTCAGACATAGACACTGCATTTTTACATGGCCTCTTGAGTGTTCACACTCCTACAAAGGCTGTCAGACCTGCTAAATGGCATAGCCAAATTTCTCTTGGATCTTTTTATAATACAATGATGCATAAGTGTAAGTCGACGCAGCATTTGACTCCTCAAATACCATATCACAAAGTCCTTCAAATATGCAACTCAATCCATAGGATGAATTCGAGCCAATTCCACACACAAAAATATATCTGTAACTTTACATACCCTTTGCATATCGTAACCTAATGTTAAACTTGCACACGATTCCTCCTGCAGCAAAAACTCATTTTAAAGTTCTCCGCTTTGGTTCAGAATGAACTTACTTCATTCAAATTATGAACTTTAGGCTGATTATATGAGGATAAATCTATAGAATGCATACTCTGGTGAAGGCTAATAACAACTTTCCTCTGTTTTCGTTCCAAAGTAATTATTTCAAAGAATATGGCAAGTAATTTATTTTCAAAATACACATGAAGAAAAATGAATCTGACAACAAAATACTGAGAGCCTCAGAAGGATAAGGTTCTTCAGTTTTTATAAAGTTCTTGTCATACTACGTTTTATTTATTTATTTATTTTTGTCACTGCTTCCAATAGATTCGGAGCTTCTAAGGCATATACCATAATTTGGCTATCTTTCTCCCCTCAACACCATTTATATTGCCTTGTACATAGAACATGTTCTCAAAAAATACCTGTATTGAATGTTGAATGAATAGAACTTCTCAAGGAGTTTCTGCAAGAATTTCAAATAGTTTAGCTGCATCTGGGATTCCGAGACTCGAAAATAAAAGGTACACTGCTTTGAATAAGAAAAGCGACACATAAATCATTGCAAAAACCTTTTTTAAAACAGAGATAGTCATTCTTTCTGACAGATGCTTATTTTTTTCTTCAGATATTGGTGGTTGTGATAGATATCCCACACCTGTTTAAACTTAAATACTCTTACTTTATTTACATTTAGGCTTCATAGAGCATTTCAGTTTGTCTGACTACGCCTGTCCATTTTATGTTTTAAGACATAATTTAGCACTTAAAAATATTGCACTTTTCTTACTCTTCCAGTCAAGTGTGATTATACAGAAATATGTGTCAATTAAAAGATTGCTTGCTATATCATTAGTTGGCAGAGATGCAATGGAGTTTCCCAGCAAAATGAATCTTGAAACATTTGCCTTTTTTTTATTTTAGTCTTTTTTTTTTTTTTTGTATTTCTGTCATTACATTTCTTTGGACAGAGATTAAAGCAGAGCTATTTTCTATTAAATTCCTCAGCTAACCATCAGTGGTCCTGAAATCTCAGGGCCTTTTTTCAGAATACACTTGCGCATGAACATATCCTTTATTAGTTGGATTTTTAAAATTCTGTCATGGGTCCTGGGTATCTATATGTGGCATTCACTCAAATAATTCCTATTCTCCCTCATACTTAAGAACCAGTGCGACTCTTGTGATATCAAGGCTCCAGGATCATATCAGGTGAGTGCTTCTATTTTAGTTTTCAACTATTCAGTATACTGATGGTATATGGCTAAACCTCTAAAATGTGGAACAAAGGCTACATTAATTTTCTGATCTTTTTAGAACCACCCTATTAGAGTAAAGCAATGCATTCGAAAGCCCTGAATATTTAGAAATTCTTTGGTTGAGGTGCTGTGATTTTTAGTGAGCTTTCACTTTTATTTTTTTCTCATTGATATTTGAAGATACATAAATACGCTGACAACATACACTTAATTCCTCTTTAAATCATAACACTTTTTAATGGTTCCAAACACGTAAATATGCCGATGATGATAAAAGTATTGAAATTTAGAGACGCCAAAAGCCCTTTCCTGTAACATGAAGAATTTTATAAAGGAAGCAAATGATTGTTTGGATAATGCTAGCTTGAGACAATAGGAACTGGGATGCCGTGACATGGAGCCTCTCTCCTTATGTTTTAATAACAGCCTTCTGAGCACACATATTCACTTTCGGATTTTTAAGCAATTAGTTTGCAGATGTCACTAAATAAATGGCATTCATTCCTTAAGCAGGAACCATACCTGTTAACCATCTCAGCCTATTCTAGCTTTAAAGCTGGGCTTGATGTGCACAGCATGCTCAAAAACTGTACTCACAGTTCAAATGAGCTGGATTACAGACCATGACCACTGAGACCCTCACATGACAAAGCCTTTGTGTAATTAATATGCAGGGTAAAATGCTCCCTGGACTGCTGCTAAAGCGATTTAAATCATGCACATAAAAAATGTAATCACAAATTTAGCATGGTGGACAGAGTAGTCACACTGGGCTTGATTGCATAGAAGGTTCCAAGTGTGTTTTAAATGTCCTTTAAGATTGAGATTAGGACTTGTACTTACAAGATGCATATTAATCTAAAACTCAACATTTTTCAGTGTGGGATCACAGTAGGAGAACATTATGGGCAATAGAGGTTCATTCTAATCCCAGTAGGTAATTACACTTTGAAATAATATTCTTTAATTAAATCTTGTTTGCAGTTGATTGATTTAAACACTAACTCTAAAAACCTAAATTTGAGTTTTTATCAATTTTTGATGCTTATTGCACACAACTTGGGCTTTAATTGATGTTTCTGAAGTTTTAAAGCCTTGTCCACCGTATCCTGGTTGAATTTAGTGTGATTATCAACATCATTCTTTAATACTCTTGATGACTCCCTCTGGAAGCTCGATAAGTCTGCGCACTTTTACAATTTTAATGGATACCTGAAAAGTATTTCATGTGTCTCAGTGCCAACATGTACACGGAAGGGTCTTCTATCACACCTTTAGTAGACACGTATCCTAATCCCTTCTCTGAAGTACGGAGGGTTTTATTTTTTTCAAAAATATTCACCATTGGCAACATTACAGAGTAAAAATCGGACCACAGCTCTCATAACGGACAAGGTGCAAAGAAAAAGAACTTCTCAATTTCCGAGTAATTTGCATCTTTTCAAATTTGAAGTAACATGACATTAAGCCACAGCAACAAAAATACTGCTTCCGTGTATTCCCAAAGAGAAGCTGTCTAACAATAAATACATCACCTTTTATGTTTATAGCTCCTTTCTCGCCATTTGGCAAAGCTTACCAAAACACGATTAAAAGACTCGTTGTGGACATTTTCAGATGAATTCCTTTTTTGTTGAATAATCCATATGCCACCAAATCTGTGTAATAACTGCTAAAAGCAATATGTTTTACTGTACCATTGTGAAGGAAGACCGTTCTGGCAGGTAACATTAATATCTAATTGAATTTTAGTCTTGTAGATTTTGGAACTCTTACAATTTCTCACTCCCCTGACATAAGTGCTTTTTCTGAAGGGAAGTTGTGAAAAATGTCATGTCCTATAACCCACAGAAAGGAACGTTGAAATACGTCCTAATTTGGCACATGATATTATCTGTCAGGGATGATCAAGGATCTTCATAATTTGTTGCAAATTTGCAAACGACAATGAGACCAATTTAATGGGCATCCATATAACCAACTAGTTGTACTGTTTACAGATTTATTTCCGGAACCACAAAATTAGGTCTGGTGTCCTGAGCATTGTGATTTAAAGATGTCGTTCACCAGTGTTTATATTTAAATTCATACAAACAAGGATCGGCTTGGTTTCAGCTTCAGCGGTGCCACAGAGCAGCATCTTGTAGATGTAGCCCAGTAAATTACATTCATGATGCCATATTTAATAACTGAAAATTCACATTTTACAACAATTGCATTTGTCACTGCTGAAAAACAAACTGGTACGTGGAATGTTTTATTACAATGACTACATTCTTGTGAGAAATGATTAAGTCACTATGAGAGAAAAGTAAGGCCAAAAGACCTCATTCACCGTAACGCAAATATTAATCACACATAAATAATACAGGTGTCTTGCAGTAAGCCACATTCCCCTAAAATATAGATTACACATCCTAGGGGCAAATAGTAGTACAACAGACTTGAAATAAATCCCTCAAGCCATGGTGGCCAAAAGGAAATCATTTATGTTTTGACAGTTTAATATACTTTTTGGTTATGCATAACAGATGAAAATATTTACACCAATATAAGAGAGTGAAAGAAAAATTAAATCTGACTAATCGACCTGTTCAAAGTATGATTTTTAATTTCAAGGAATTTTTTTTTTATAACTACGCCAAATAACAAATACTCTTCCTCCAATTCAACCGTATCCATTCATTTTTAATTATTTCACAGCAGCTAAAAAATAAACCAGTCTCTCAACTTAAAGAGAACTTTTCTTGGTATGCACACATACCCTGTCTGGAGAGAAAGAGGGCTGCCTGCCAACCCAGAACACCGCAGGGTAAGATGAATGTCACCAGGAGCGGTGCGAGGGACGTGGACGTGGCTGGGCCTTTGGGGGGCAGAATCAGGGCCACAAGAGGTTATGGGGCAAAAAGACCTATTTACCGTGACTTTGATTTTTTACTGAATTTTTGTAACATAGGCATGTTATTTCTTCTAAAGAAAATATTAAAAAGGTATGTCAAAATAGGAATCCTCGTCTTACATCCACATCCACTCCTGCTTTTCAACAAGCGTATATTGGACACTGACAATGCTTGAAACACTAGGTAAGGCGCCAGAGAAGGAGTGGGAGATTAGCAATCAGCCAGATGGCTCTTTGGCCTGAGAATTTAAAATTCACTGAGAGGTGTATCTGAGAAATCAAATAACAGGACAGACCATATACAATCAAACATGATATTACATGGTTCAGACTAAAGCATTACAGGAAAAAAAACTCAGGACAATGAGGGAGTTGGGGGTACAGGGAGAAGGTGCGTACGAGTAGATAGCCTTCCACAGGAATACTGACATTCCAATAATGTAAGGAGTCCCCGAACTCAAGTATAGAATTCTGAGATTGGCAAATACATGAAGAAATGATTTGTAACACTATGAAACCAAGGAAAATCTGTGTGAGGTTTCAGAGGTTTTAGATAGAACACATTTACATATGACATTTGTACCCAAAAAAAGCTGATTTAGCCATAAGTATCAAATAAGATGGAGGGATCTGCCGACAGTGATCACTATTCAAATGAATGGTGTCTTTGGAAACTTTCACGTTAAAAGACTCCAAATGTGCCTGTAAGAGATAGCCAAGCAAAAGTAAGTTCTAGTTTTTCCTACTTAATTTGTTCTTACATCCTCGTTTCTGTCATTCTGTGTTAATAGGTTAGGAACTCTCTTCTTCAATAAAATCACTCTCTTTTGCTAATATCTACATCACATTTTCTTTATTTTCCCCTGACCGAAATGACCAACCAGTCAACATCACAGGCTCTCCTGTCCCACCTATTCCTAGGTATGAAGTGCCCTTCTGCCTGTCAATGGCAAACCACTCCACTTCTGCCCTGGATCCTTCCTTCTTCCCACCGGTTACATTGAGGACAACTTTGCTCCCTAATTATGTCCTATGCTTCTTATATTATCAGTTTCTCTATTCCTATAATATCATTTCTATTAGCACACAATTAAAAGAAGAAGAGAAGGAAGGAAGAGGGGGAGGAGTGAAGGAAGGAAAGAAGAAAGAGGGAGGGATGGAGGAAGGGAAAAAGGAAAGAAGGAAGGAGGAGAGGGAGGAAAACAACTAGCTCTCTTTCTAGCCCACTTCTTTATCGTTTCCATCACACCAACGTTTCTTGAAATGAAGATCTGTATTCAACTTCTCCACATTCTCTCCTATGGCTCTAAGCTCAACCTAATCCAATCATACTTTCATTCTCACAGCATCACTAAGACTGCTTTTAAGGTCACCATATTTTCAAATCCAATAATCCAGTCCATTCTTATCTAACTTAAGCCCTCACGAGCATTTGCAGAGTTGACCTTGTCATCTTTCTAAAAATATTTTCTATTTTTGACCTCAGCATGCCCACATTCTTGGTTTTGTTTCTGCTCCACAGATGGCCATTCGATGGTGTCATTTTCTGGATTTTCTTACTCAGATTTCAGTCTAAATTTTGAGGACTTGCAGAACTCTGTCTTATATATCCTTCTCTTTCCTCTCTATACTTTCCTCCTAGGTGATTCTCATTCAGGCCCATAGTTCTACATACTGATTTTAAGGTTCAGTCTTTATCTCTCTAAAACTCAAAACTCACATCCAGCTGCCTTATTCATCCTGCCCCTTGAACAGTCAAACCCAATTAACATGGTAAAACATAATTTTTAATTTTTCTTGGTAAAATTGCTTCTTCACTCACACTGAGTTTTCCTCACTCAGTCAAGATGACTGCCACTCACCCAGCTTTTCAAACCAAAACGTAGGGCTATGTCCTTCTCTTGTTTAAAAACCTCCAATGAATCCCCATGATACTAAAAATGGAATTATGCTCTTTATCTTATAGCTGTTTCCAGTATTCCACACAATCTGACCCGATGCTCTTCTCTTGATGACCTCTCCTATGTTATCTTCCTTCTTCACTATGCTTCAGACATATCAGCCATTTTCAATTTTCTGAACATTGTATCTTAAATTAAACGCTAAACTAGCTAATCTAATGTAGCCGCCAGTGTTCTCTATCCCATTATTCTTTTATAATTCTCTGCACTGAAATTATAACCATCTGATATTTATCTTGTTGGTTTGTTTTCTATCACTCTGAATGTTAACTCTAAGACAGTAGAAGCCTCATCTGTCTATTCTCCACTATATTCTCTGACTCTAGAATACAGCACATCACAGGTGTGCCCTTTCTTCCCGATACATAGCACACATTCCAACAACTTGCACAGAACTGTGGTGAAACTTCAAGGATAACACATTTTAATAATGTGTGACTCAATCTATATTAACTATGGTTGTTTTCAATTATTTTTCCACAGGTATTAATAATTATATTAATAGCGTTATTAGCTGTTATAGGTAAACATAGTCTCCATGGTATGCATATATGTTAAGAAAACATGGCTTCCTACTAGAGGGCAGATGTAACATGGGCATATGCTTAGCTTTATTCCTCATGTGTGATGCTAGCCTTCACTAACTACTAGTGAACACTTGGATGCTGGATGGGAGGGCATTTGTTTACTTCACACATCAATAAGCAAAGTGGTACTGGACAACAGCCACCTGGGATTTGAACCTAAAGGAAATGGAGGCCAGCCACATGAGGCTAAGTTCCCACCCAATACTTTTTCGAACCTGGACTTCAGTCAAGTATTCTTCTCTATCCCTGTGATTCCATCTGAGAGGCTTGCCTGATGCTTCCAACATCAGGCATCTCCTCAGCCTTTCCCTAAGGAAGTGTCTTCAATAGTCCCTGTGAGAACCTTTTCCATTATTGATGAAAACACATCAGGTAATGGGAGTAGTTCCTCTCAATAAAACACGATAAAACACACAGGAACACTTGAGGAAAGGGGACAATTATGTTTAGAGATTTCCAGCTCCCGAAGAAAATATGCTGTCCTGTTGCAGATACTCAAATTAAAATGAAATCTTAGGTAAGACCAAAAATCTTTATTCCAATACTCTACCACAGGGTATTTAAACATTGTTTCTTTAGGAAATTAACTTTTTTCTTTTTTCAGTTTACTTGGACTCAATGACTCTTGTAGGCCCTTGACACTTTGGTTTTTGTGGGACCCTTATCTCTGTAAAAAATTATCAAAAAATGTATTTTTACTACACTGATAGAAAAAAATGTTATTATGATATATGAAAACACTTTTCATGATACAAAATTTCTTTTTTTCACATTTTTAAAAAATTAAAACATACTAATGGGTCCCCAAAGGTAGGTGAAGACCAAGCTGCTGTGTTTAGTGAACCTGATGGATAAGCTGGTCCCACTCAAATGAAAGAGACAGAAATATTTTGAACATGACTTGTCTATCAAAATGCTAAATCATTCTTCATAAGGTGGTATTGCACCTTACTGTTTTTATGGTATTTTACATTACTAAGTTATTATTCAACATTCTGAGCACCTAGACACGTAAAACAATTAATGCAAGGCCAATCATTTGCCATGGGTATTAGAAGAGTTAAATATGTCTCTCTATTGGGTAAAAGGAAGCCCTCAGATTTTAAATCATTAAAAATATTGCAATTTAATATCCTTACATGTATGGATTTACAAGACCACATTCTTGCTTTTTTGGGTATGATCTTTAAAAGCTAGAAAGATCTAGAAAAAAAAAGTCATATTTCAATTCATTAAAAACCTTGAATGTGGAATTGATAAACCAAAGATCTTGTTATAATGACTTATCATTCTTCCCTTTTCCCTTCTCTTCCTGAAAACATTGAGGCAAGTGTTTATACACTGTATCCTACCTCTTTTCTCCAACTTCACCCTACATAGGATGACTATACATTCCAATGTGTTCGGGATAGTCCCTGTTTATGACTTTTGCCCAACACCCCTCTTTCACTCTTACAAGTGATCCAGGTTGGACAATAAATTGTAGCCATCTTACCTATAGTAATTCTGAAGTTGATTGTTCATCCAAGTCTATTTATATTCTTGATAACAAATTTACCTAAATACAAGGAAAGATAAAGAAGACATTTCTACCAGGTTAAATCTCTTTGAGCATAGGCGTAGCTCTGTAAATTCCAAGTGCAAAAATTACTGTTAGCGTCAACTGCCTCTATAATAAGGTTCAATTAGACTCTCCATAATCTGATCTCAACCTATGAACAAATACTATATGGTCTCTCTTATTTAATCTCTTCACTATTCCCCACTGAGTTTTTCATCGTACTCTCATTCTTCCCATTCCTATCTGCTTTAGATGAAATATTTTACCTGTCCCAGGGTCACACCTGAGAGCCAAATCTTGAGACCTGGTCTATTATACCAGCATCTAAAGCAGATCTTTGCTTCTTTCCCTACTTCTCTCCCTACTATGAAAGGATACTATGAAGAGATACTATGAAGGGATACTATGATAATGCCACATGGTTTCATGTTCTTCTCAACATTGATAATTTGCCTTGTAGGTAGAAAGCACAGATGTCTATCTACACAGACATTTCAGTACTTTTCTTAAGTACAAAATTTGTCTTCTTCTACCTCCTGGAATACTGCTAGAACTTCATCAAAGGCCTTTCTTTCTTTCTTTCTTTCTTTCTTTCTTTCTTTCTTTCTCTTTCTTTCTTTCTTTCTTTCTTTCTTTCTTTCTTTCTTTCCTTCTTTTATTAACATTCAAGTGCCCCTGGGAATAGCAATTTATAAAATTTTTGTCAATAATGTATACTTTAGTATAATTTAAAATTTTCAAAACAGAGTGTAATAGGAAGAATGGGAAGAAAATGGAGGCTCTAGGGTAAAGGCAGAGTAAAACGGTGTCTTGCCAAGAGGAAATCGTTATGATTCCTAGTCCAGCTAACTCTTATAACCCACCAAGTCTTTCCCTGTTAGAATCAGCTTTGAATCCAATTTTAAAATATCCTCTCCCCTTTTAAATGGAGACATCATAGTATAGTGTTAAAAATACATATATGTTCCACAATCTATGAGGCTTGGATACAAATACTAATTCTACCACTTACTTACTACGGACACTCCTGCAACTTAAAATTTTTCTCTAAACGTTAATTCTCTAGTCTGTAAAAGAGAGAAGGTTCCCCTCACTTTCAGCTAAAAGTAAAAATAAGGACCCTCTCCTGTGCCACTTTTCAAATAAAGTGAGGCATCATAAATGTATCCATATTACAAGAAAAGAAAAACATGCTAAATGAGAACACTTGCTCTGGGACCAACATCTGATCAGAAACAAGCAGTTTGGGTCAAAGGAAGCCCTGGCCCTACCTATACAGCCAAGCTCTGAATTTCTTCCATCTTTACAATTCTCAAAATGTTACTCTCTGAAAGAAAGGCAAAACAAAACAAAGAAATCTCATATCCAGGGACACCAGGCTCCGATGATGGTAGAAAGGCATTAGATCATACACGGGGATCTAAATAAAAGTCTAGTATTTAAGAATGAGACCTCCAACCCTTTTCTCACTCCACTCTCAGTACCCATGCCTAGACTCAGACCTTTCTAGCAAACAAGCAAACTGGCTAGCAGGCTGGACACCCTAAAGCAAAGGCAACAGGTTGACAGTCCTTCCTGTCCACCGTATGCTTTCAATCAGTACAGCCAATAATCATCAGTTATTTGTAAGGAGGTGTGAAAAGAAAAATCTTGAAGTAAGGGGACTATCAAAAATAAATAGGGAATAAAAATAAAAATAGAAGTAAATTGGATAAGAAAAAATAAGACAATTAGAGGACCAATTCTCAAACTCTGACATCTGACTAAGAGAGAGTGTAGACAATGATACGGAAGAAGTTACAGAGAAAAATAAAAGAAGGAAATCTCCTGGCAAGAAATGTGCTTCCAGACATGTGCCCAAGCAAGAAGAATGAACAACACATAGCAAAGCATAAAATCATGAAATCTTAAAATACCGCATATTACAATTAGATTATAATTGTTCCCAGAGAGAAAAACAAAATTTACCCCTTTAAAAAGTTGATATACAGTGGATTAAGGATCAAAGAGGGCCCAGACTTCTCAGAGGACACACTGGGAGCCAACACACCGTGGTGCACATAAAGGCAGAGTGACGACATTTCTGTCAGATGCTCCAACAACTCCCCTTCCAACAACCCTTTCCCGGAAAGCTTATTGGAGGATTCACCTTACCAGACTAAGGATGTAGAACACGAGAAGAATAAAGAGAATTCCAGAAGACCATGATGAGACAATACCTATTAACAGGGCTAGGTTAAAAAATGAAACAAGCCAGAAGTGATACATAGAGGATATGAAGTGATACATAGAGAAGTGATACATCTTCGGGGAAGGATGTCACCAGGAAATAAAATCAAAAGATGCAAAAATCTGAATGCATAGAAAATGACACTACAAATTGGAAGGTTATAGGGAGATTTGCTCTAGGCCTAAAAACGAGTTAGAAAATCAAGCAGAACAATGTATTATCTCAATGACAATTATAAAAAGCTATGCAATAAAAGGACTACCTCATCTGTGTTCATCTGCCTCTACCACACCTCAGAAGTAGAGCTCTCCATTCTGCGCTCTAGCATGAGGACAGGTATGAGTCAGCCCTCTCGCAGCCTAGCCATTTGGTGTTCATTCAGGCCTTCCTCAGCCTTTGACTTCTGGGGATGAGTAGGGCCCTGTTTGGGAATATATATAGAGGACCACTTTTGTGTTTTGCCTTTGTTTTCAGCTCACTGACTTTCTCCATCGCTGGCATGCAGGCCCATTTTCATTACAGCCAATTAAATTTGGCTGACTGTGTGTCTTTTGGTGGTGGGAGAGCAAACCCATTGTCTTTTAATTTTTGTATTTTCCTTCGTCCCTCTGTATTCTGCAATAAATATGGACAGAATTAAAAAAAAAAAAAAAAAGAAAGAAACTCTGGCCAGTTGAGTCTTTACTGTGGAAGGATAAACTGGGCTTCCAGAAGATGCCTGGGTTCATGAGAACCGGAGATGTGGAGCTCACCTCCAGGCCGAACCTCTGGTTACTGTCCTTCATTTCTCAGGTTTAGCCTCATAGGAAGAGTGCCAGATAGTTAGCAAAGTACTGATTTCCTCTAGTGGCAAAGCCATTGTGTAAACACGGTGAGGGATAAACAACCCAGTATTTCTAGCTGCAACTGGGATAGGATGGAATTGAAATGAGAAGCAGGAATGTATAATGTAAAGAAAATTATCAGAAATTGGGAACCTTATTCCTTACTTTCTTCTAGCTACCTAACGGAGAAACCCAGAGTGTCTATAGCAATTGTGGTAGACAATGGAAAAAAAAAAATCAGTGAGTCCTGTACCCAAAAGGACATCTTGTCACCCTGATGTTGTCATGAGCTGGACAAATGAGACCTGGCCCCTTTCAGTTTGCTGTCTCCTTTGCTTTTAGCACAAGACTTCCTCCTTCACTGAACTACTCTCCACCTGACGAGACAGCTTGCCATTTTCTTGCGACCTAATCTCAAAACACGGAACATTAGGCTTAGTGGATTGACTAAACTGCATTGACTGTCTCCTTGGATGTTTCTGGTAGGATATCATGACAGGCTGCAGCTAGATTTTATAGTCACTAAGTTGGTGGCGAATATAACAGGAATGCATAGTAGAAGTGGACATAGGCTCCCAATGTGCCATATGAATCCACAGGTGGCCCTATGGTGGGTGAATTCCTGAATGGGCACTACCATCTGCACATCCAGATAGATACTTGACATGTGTTGCCCTCAAATTCCTATGAAGTTGAATGAGGCACAGCAGGTGCCATGGAGGAGCTCGTGCTCCTTAAATTCATAGCGTGTTCCATGTTCAAGGAGTTAATTAAAAAATACTCTCCAGATTTACACATTTTCTCAGAATAGATCAAAAGAGGGTTTGGAAATACAAGCCTAAAGTAAATAAGACCAACTGCTGATTTTTCAATTAGGTTATGTTTCAGGGATACAAAATTACATATTCCTTTCCTCTGCACGTCCCCTGCACTTTTTAAACACAGAGCAACCCATTATTAAGCTATTAATCACCTCTTCCAATTAATTGCTAGAAAATGACCCAGGTTTTAGTAGTAGAGTTGCAATCGAAAAGCTCTTTGATATTTGGCAAGGTAAAGTTACAGGCAGTAGTCATTTGAGAAGGTGAAGCTATTAGCTGCTGTTTAGAATCTCAATTACTCTAAAGATAGATAATTACAAATAAAACAAACTTGTTCTCATACATTAGTAAGTGCTTCGTTTTTTCTTTACAAAATTTGTGCGTGATTTTTTTTCCAGTCACTAAATATAATTTCCACATGAAAAACTGGCCTTAATGATATGAAGGATGGCTACAAATAGTATCTGTGTTTCCATCAAAGAGAATAAATGCATTTCCTGGACACTGACTGTTAAAGCTAATTGATTTATTGGTTCTCCATACAGTGGACTATTGTCTTTGTGCTCTTGGGACATGGAAACTTCAGAAAAGGGCTAAATTCTGCCACATGGACATGACAGTTGAAGCACACCTTCCCTTTCTTCAAGTGTAGGGTTTCTTGCAGTTCAAAAATAAGAAAGAAAAGAAAATCTCTTCCCAGGATTTGTTGGAGTTAACTGAATGTGGCTGCATCCCTTGGCTTATGGAATGTGTACTTTTACTGCTTTAACGTTCCTGAGAAGTTAATAGTGTGGGGGGTTCTTTTCCCTTTAATCATATTCCTTTCATAGTAAAATATTTATTCAAGCAAATGTAAAGTACTTGTCAAAATATGAGAATATGAAATTCCCATTTTTAGGTTTCTTAAACACAGCAGTGATACAAAATAAAAAGTGATGCATTTTCCCCCAGGGCTAGTTTTTAAATTCACGAAATTACCAAATATGTTTTTGTTTTCTTTCCCTTTTACCTTTTGGCTGCTGTATAAATTAGTAAATATAATGAGAGAAGTTTCTCAGCTGTCATTGATCTCAACATTGTACAATCATCGCCATAAAAAGCCACAAAGGAAAACAAATGAAGTGAAAACCCCAGATACTGCAATGGTTCTCCTCAGTCTTTCCTTTCACATGAAGCATAGCTGATGGATTTGGTGAGGGCTTCAAGGAGAATTTAAGTTCAGGAAGCAAAATAAGGATCGACATTTTGTATCGTGTGTGCACGAATCAGACTGACACCGAAGGGGAGAGAATATTGATGAAATGATTCCAGGTTCGAAGTGTCCTGTGTTACTTGTGGTTCTCTGGCCTTTGATGCGAGTAAGTTCTAATTTTTCCCTGTTCCAAACTTATCCTTTGTATAGCTATTTTTTAAAGAGAGAGAGAGAGAGAGAGAGAGAGAGAGAGAGAAAGGGGAAGGGGCAGAGAAAGAGGGAGAGAGAATTTTAAGCAGTCTCCACGCTCAGCATGGAGCCCAACATGCGGCTTAATCTCCCAACTGTGAGATCATGACTTGAGTCAAAATTAAGAGTTGATCACTTAACTGACTGAGGCACCAAGGCACCCCTTTGCATAGCTATTGACATGGGTTGGTTGGAAAGACAGTATGGCGGATGTTAATTTTTCCACCAGAGTTACTTTACCCCCAAGAATATACACAGAACACTATTCTCTATAAAGGAACATACTTCTCCAAGCTGAGAGCATTAGTACATTATTTGCCAATGCCACCTTCACGTTTGGTCCAGGTATCTATTAATTCTATGTGCCAACTGCAGTCAAAACCAGAAAAAAGAAAGAGAGGCTTAGGTGTTTTCAAAAGAAATTAATAAAATGAATTTCTCTTGCATGTCAAAAAGGTCTAAAAAATTTCTGGAAAAGAAGTTAATTGGCGCAAGAAAATCGGATTCTCCCTTTTTCCGACATTTACGTCTTTCAAGTTAGTCCGCTGTTATCTCACCAGAAGGTATTACCCCACCAATTTGTGTAGGTGAACTGTCCCGTATGTTTAATTGTTCCTTCTTCATAGCAGTACAGCTTAAAAAAATAAAATAAAATAAAAATAACATCAGGGTTCTGCTTCCAGGCTTAAAAAGGAAAAATATTACTAAGTGATTCACAAATTGAAATTGTCTTCCTCAATACAGAAAACTCTGCAGGCTTCATTTGAAATCAACAGTTTTGAAACAGGGTAAGTTTGAAATTCCAAGCAGATTTAACTTGCTCTGTGCATTGGGACAAGAACAAGGCAAAAGTTCATTCTGAAATAGGTTGTTTTTATTAACAAGCTACAAATGTTTTCTGAAGGATCACTGGGAACAGTGGGTATGGGCAAATGGAGTACCATTTAAGAATTATTATGCTCTCTATATTCAATTTTTTAAATTATTTTATAGTGAAGAATAAATAGAGTAATCGGCAACCTATGCTAGCGTTTTCCATGCAATAATTTCCAAGGGTCATGGTGTGGCAAGTGGTCAGAATTTTGCAGAGTTGTTGTAAGAGGAAAGCTTACAATCAGATATTCTGTATTCTGTGTATATGCTGAATCACCTTTATGCTGAATCATCCCATCTCTTAATAGCCACCATAACGCTGGGTAAAAAAGTCAGAAGTCAAATGAGAAACTTGCCAGTGCTGAGTAACACACAAATCTGAATTTTCAAGATTTCCACATTTATTAATGCTGCCATTTTGTTGTATGTTATACATCTGTGAGTCTGTAGTAACTTCCATAGTGTTGAACACATTGCAGTATGTAGGTAATCAGCCAATTGCTGAGTGAACAGGTGAATGAATAAGTAAATCTGCATTTCCCTGTGCTGAGATGAAGCACTGAGCACAAACTGAGCTCATGGCTTGGTATCCATAAGGATAACCTCGATCCCAGGATTAGAATTTTCCTCTGGGTTTTCCTGCTCCCATAACGTTCATGGTAATTATCCGACATTGGCTGTCTATGCACATTGTATCTGCCAGATCTCACCTACCTGGTGCTGGACCAAGCTCCGGAATAAAACTTTGTATTTCAGTATCTATCCAATCATTTTTTCTTTCCTACTTAGATCGCTACTTCCAATCTCTCCTAGTCAGCTTTACACTATTCCCACGTACCTTGCAGATTAATGTTAATTTTGTCAGTGGAACAAGGTGAGTTGGTCATAATCCATCACTGCTTTGAGATCTATATCAATAAGCTGACCATTCTGAGCAATTATACAACTCTCTGTCTAAGCGGTAAACTAATCTGATCACCAGAAGGCGAAGCTTGGCTGCCTTCATACCTCTGCATGAAATAAAAAATAAAATAAAAGAGAGAAATAAAAGCAACATTTTTATTAACGAATTACCGTGATGTATACAAACTGTTATTCTCCACTGACAAATGAGCGAGGAGGTGTAGGACAAAAGCTTCATGGTGCATCTATGCCAACCCCAACTAAAACAAGTTCACTTCTAATATAACTTTCCTTTTCCAGTAATTGTCCATTTTTGCTGGGACATACACTTAAGGGTATATGCAAATCCAAAGTGATGATAGGCACTAAGCAGCCCACAGTAGCCTGAAGATCAAGCAGAAAGAGTAAATAAGAAAGAAGGAGGAGGAAGAGGATGAGAAGGAGAGAGAGACAGAGAGGGACAGGGAGAGGGAGAGGGGAGGAAGAGGGAGGAGGAGGAAAAGGAGAAAGAGAAGGAGAAGAACAAAAACAAGAAGAACAAGAAGAAGAAGGACTAGAGGAGGAGAAAGAAGAAAATGCTATGGTAAAGCAGAACACTCCAAATCTCCTAAAACAATATTTAAATTTCTCACTTAATCACACATGACCAAGACTTATGTTAACCTAATATATAATGGTATTCAAGCTCTTACTTAATCATACACAATCAAGGCCTCTTTACAAAATAACAAAAATTGTTATTCGGGATATGCATAGACAATAAATACAATTTTTAAGGAGATACTGACGAAGGAAAAAGAATATCAATTGTAATAGTTCGAGTCATCATGATTCGTTACTATCCATTTTTTTCAGAATTTTAAAATAAATCTTAAAAATTGTCATGGAGACATAGGGAGCCTGTGGCTTGCTTGTTTCCACCATCCATCGTCTATTAATAAATGAATGAGTTCTACCTCAACTGGAACATAGAGAACAAAATTCTCCATGAAGTCTTCCTGGGTAAGATGTTCCACGAGTTTGGCAAGGTTTAGAATATAGTAAAACCTTGGTTTGCGAGCTTAATTCATTCTGGAAATACGCTTGTAATCCAAAGCACTCATAGACCAAAGTGAATTTTAAGAACGGCTGGCTCAGTGGTGATCATGTGACACTTAGTGTCATGTACCAATTGTGTTGCAAGACATCACTCATTTATTAAGTTAAAACTTATTAGTAATGTTTTCTCGTCTTGCGGAATAGTCACAGAACAGGTTCCTTGCAATCCAAGGTTTTACTGTACTAGGATTCCAAAGAAATGATTAGTCTCCAATCATTTAACTGAAGTTCATCTTTTTGTTTGGTTAGACTAAAACTGATGTTCATATTTATCTCTTGTAGAATAGGAAGAACCAAGTGCAAAGCATCACCATCTTTCATGGGGAAAGACCAGAGATCCGCCCTGGCTGAATATCAAGTCTATACCCACAATCCATTGTTACAGCTGTTCTTCTGCTCTGGCCAGGTGGTTTTAAAATGGTTTAAAAAATGCAAAATTAGAAAATGTAAAAATGACAGAAATAAATAAGATTTTTTTTCATTGAAGTTTACCTACTTTCTTAGAATGCTGAGGATGAATAAAAGGAGGTTTTGAAAATTCTTCACACTGAAGGAAATAGCAAGGTTGTACATAACTGACTACTCTGGCCTTCCTAGCATTCTTATGGGTTATAAAGCCCTTTATAATATCTGATACCCAACTGAGTACTTCTTTTTACCATTAACTCCTTAAACCATGAATATTTAACGCAAACCAAGTTTAAACCCCTGACTCTTTTCACAGTTAGTATCTATAATCCTTTTTTCCAGACTAGGTATTTCTAAATCGTGTTAAATCTTTCATCTTCCTTCTGGTCAATTTCAAGGTTTTTATTGAATCAAATGCAACTTTTTTTTTTTTTTTTATACCAAGCTTTCCTTTTGCTTTTAGACATTTCTACTGGCTTAGCAAGAGCTGTTCAAATTAGGTGATTATCCTCTATGTGGCACACTGATTTACACAGTCCTTATTTTTAGGCAACAACCTCTAAGTGAATGATTTATTTACTTCTCTATTTATTTTTTATGCATGGAACAGTCGAAATTGGTCCTGAAAATCTGAAGGCACTTTTTCCTTTTTGGTGGACTTTGAAAAAGTTTGCTTTTTTTTTCTTTTTTTTCTTTTTCTACATTTTAGCAAATGACCCAAACTCTACTTTCAATAATCCTAAAAGATAAAATGTTAATAAACCAAGCTGCAATTATATATAACATTTTTTTCTGACACACTGTTAGAGGAATACACTAAAAACAATAAGGTTGAACTATAGGTACAGTGATACTGTACTAGGGTTCCCCCCCACACACTTAAAGTAATTTTATTTCCTATAAAGTTATAAAAGATGGTGTAGCTGAGTTTGTTATTTATTTCCCTTAAATTGTAAGACCAAAGAAAAGGTAAAGAGGAAGAATGGTTAACCTCTGGTGACCAAAGGTGCGCTTGATCTGTTATTTTGTGTTCTATACTCTTCAAAAGAGCAATATAAACAGAATTATTTATGCCCAGCAAAATGTTGCTTAATTACTTATGCACCACTGTTTGCTTGTATTTTAAGCTCTCTCTACCACCCACAGGCAGACGTTAAACAGCTGCTAAAAGCTAGCTTTAGTCTTGCCTGTTTGAAATTAGCATACTTGAGCTTTGAAAAAACTTTGTTACCAATTTACATATGCATAGAGACTGATATTTAGACTCACCATATGATATGTCCCTCAAGAGCTTTTCTTATTGCCTCCATCCTCAGGTCTCAACCTAGAGACTGTAAATCTAGCAGGTGATTAATTCTATACCCTTGAGAAACTAGCAATTAGCACTTGCAACCAGTAAAAAATTGTCATTTCAAAACCCTGTTTACTATGCCCATGTATTTTCTATGAACTCACCGTTAACTCTAAATAGATGTGGATGGCAATAGATCTGCAGACATTTCTGTCTCTTCATGTAAAATATAATATTGCTACCAGCTAATCAACCTATTAAATATATATAATTGACATTCCTTTTTTAATACAAAATAGCAAGATGTAGCGAGCGCGGAAACACCATACATGATGTTTTATGTTACTAAACCTTAATCAGTTCATTTCAACACGATGACTTTGTAGGGTTTACCTGTTCTGTGTCAATTCTTATCTCTGATAGCTGAAATTACCGTACTTCCAGATGTTCTTATGCATTATTGAGGTCTTCTGCAGTAGATGCTGGAAAAGGTAAGATAAGGTTTTATTTCTTTGTAGTAGTCACAACACTGAGATCAAAGACAGTAAAGTGCAGTGCTTAGTATTGAAAACTATGATGAACCTAACATTTATTTTCAAGTCGCAAACCTATCATAAAAACTGCTCATCAATCTTTAGTTAACCATTTCGTGTGTAATCTGTGAGTCGAGCAAGGAAATGTTCTGCAAGGTTTAAAAGCCCATATTTGACCGCACAGTAAATTAGTGCTAATTGGCGTGTGTGTATATCACAAGTTTTTAAATGAAAATATTTATTGAAAGCTCTATCCTATGAGGCAAGAGTGAGGATAGAAAGAAAAGAGAGACATGTTAAAATTATCTCCTGGAATAATTTGCATTGAACAATTCACTCTGGTCAGGTTTAAGAATCTGTTAAAGAAGAATTTATACACACCCACACACACACACACACACACACACGCACACATATTTTTTTAAATGGTTTCTGATAAAATCTGGCAGTGCTCTGGAGAGTGCTAACTGAAGTGAAAACAGAGTAATTCCATTTTCTGAAATGTTTTCAGTTCAGTGCAAGGGAAAGAAAATAGGTGAAAATAGCTAACATGCATGCTACCCGCAGTGTGTTAACTTACTCTAACCAAAACATTTCATTTTGAATTATATGTTACACATTTTTATGATTGCAAGAGGAAAAAGGGGGAAAAAAATGACATGCAAAATGTCCTAATTCCTAACTTCAGTAATCTTCAGTTAACGAACAGCCTTACTTTAAAAAGAGACATTAAAAATCCTGCAAATGCAGAAACAGGCAGAAACAATTTAGCTCCCCGTATTAGAACACCAAGAGAGCAGATCTTTATTCAGAGTGAGGGGCAACGCAGGATGATCTCGTGCAGAAGTGGACCTTATTTTCCCCGGTTGCACCGTCATTAGATGGCCTGCTAAAAAAGCCGGCTAGACTTTCAACTAATTACATCATCGGATCATCATACTGTTAAAATCAGTTGCAGGGCACTTGTAGACAACAAAATCCCTGCTTCTAATTACTATTTTAGTGTCTTTTTCCTCGTGACATGTTGGTGATAGATCATTATTTTTTCAGCAATTTGTTCGCATTTATATGCAATATAATTGGATCTGATTAATTATTATGATTAATGACTGCAGAATTTCCTTGCAAAGCTATTAATACTGGTAGTATCAAATGAAAGACATGGACAAATTAAAGCCAATGGATTCCTGTTGCTCGTACTCGCAGCTCCTGGGCTGAAGTAACCCTTTGCTGTTCCCCAGCAGACAGTGACTGCACACGAAGGGCTCTTCAAATGGCCGTCAGAAGCTCATGATGTGCACAGTGCTTGAAATGTTTTTTTGGCTCATCTAGATGCATTGGAAATGAGAAATCTGGTAGGGCTGTGTCCAAAAAGAGCACACGGTGTTATCGACCTGAAGTGGTAAGGAAATGTGTAGCATCCAAAATATGCAGAAGGCTATTAAGAAATAATGGTCTTAAAGGATATTTATAATTTCTCCATTTTCCTCGACAAACATGATATAAGGCACTTAGTTAACTTCCATTAAATGTCAGATTACAAAATTTCTAAAGGACATATTTATGTAGAGTGTGTTTTGTATTTTAAATTATAGTCTGGCTTAGAAGTAGGATATTACATGTAAAAAAAGCAAACAACGACTGAGTAGCTTAGGGGATCGACTTTCCTGTTACCTCTGGGACCTGACTTTAAATCTGGCTTTGAGCAAACTGAAGAAAAATCATTTCAATCTAATGGCAGCAGCAAATAAAAAAATCAGATAGTTTGAGTTCCTTGAAGGTGGCAGCAAGCTTTTTGCTTTATGAAGTATCCGGAATTCTGGGCTGTAAAAGAAAGGCTTGGGTTTGGGCGATGCGTGCCTGGTGATAAACTGTAAATTACAAAAGATGTTGAGTGTAATTTGCATCTGTCATAAACAGTTTCAGCCCTGCTCATAGCATGATTCTTAACAGGGGGGCATGAAGTCTTGGATCTTGCTGAGAAAATGGATTCATTTTATCTCACCCAGAATTGGTAGTGGTGCCTGCATTACCCTCAAGATGCTAAATAAATAAATAAATAACAAAAAAATTTAAATATAGTTCATAGCTTTTTAGGTAGAGCTGAATGAAGGGATCTGAAAAAGTTCAACATGAAAATGGGATTAGCTTTAAAAAAATGAAACAATGCTTCATAGCTACCCTAACATACGAATAAAAGAGATGAATTTGCTTTATAAATAGCTGCAATTCTTGCTTGATAATTCATATTAAAGGAAGCTTGCCAAAAGGAGAAAAAAAGGTAGACTAAAGAAATCATTCTGTTCAGGCGAGTTGCAAAACATTTGAAACACACATAACTCCTAGTCCTTTTCATTTTAAAGGAGTGAATTCCTGGGAAGCTTTCACACGATTATTGATAATGAAAGGGAAAATTCTTTGTTCAAATTCCTACAGTAGAAGATATTTGGATCGGGTCTATATTTCTTATGGAAATGATTAAAACAAATATAGGAACATCATTCACAATCTTCTAGCCCCTACCAGAAGAAGTAATTTGGCCTATCAGAGTTCTTAGATAAGCCATGGGCACCACCCCCCACTTCCCCACCCCTGCCGAATGGCTTGCTATCAATTATTTATATAAGGATAATGCTAGTTTTTCTTCTGAGAATAGAAAAATGGGATTAATGTGAA
The DNA here is from genome assembly GCF_016509475.1 of Prionailurus bengalensis. Lineage (NCBI taxonomy): Eukaryota > Metazoa > Chordata > Mammalia > Carnivora > Felidae > Prionailurus > Prionailurus bengalensis. The sequence continues at coordinate 146,559,333 of NC_057345.1, forward strand.
GATCAACACTGAAGCCGTTTTCATGGGCTCCTTGTATATATAAACTATGTTCACGGCAATTATTTTAGAAATTAGAGCTGGCCTTCACCCCAGGTGATGGTAGGAGTTGTGGTAAAAGGCAGGAATCCTGCTAAAGGATTTCATTTCTTTTCTTAAGTAAGCATCACGGCCCAAGAGAGAGAGGGCACTCCTACGCCTGATAAATAATGTTGGGTGTTCACAGTTGTTAATATGAGAAAGGTAATGAAACAATTAGTAACAGAGCGATTAATGACATTATTAAATACACTGTGTATGAATTCCATTAAGAAAACCGATTTTAAAGTACATTTTGTTGGGAAACGTAACATAAAGCAAATAAAATCTCATACCACCAGGGCATCAATAAAAATAGTCCTGGGCACAGGGTGCTGACAATTAGAATAGATGACCTATTTATCACTTCAAGAGAACTTCCTTTAGTTCATATCTAAGCTTGATTTCAGGTAGCCACTTTGGACTTAATGAAAAAGAGTCATAGTATGTTAATTACAGAACTGTCTTGTGGCAACGTGCCTCCAAGCATTTTACACACTTTTGTGAGAGAATCTTTACACTTGAACTTTCATTGTCATCCTGGAGACACAGAGCCGGTAGGGCTGTTTCTGATATGTGTGGCCAAAGGACTCTCAAAAAGAAGCTTGTTTTCATCTCAATCAAACCAGATAACAGAACGACCAGAATCAGTGATTCCCAGGTTACCATTTTAAAGGATCAACTTATTTATCAGTCCTTTATCTAACTATTCAGAGCCAATAATGAATCATCCAGCAAATGTGTAGATGGAGTCAAGAGGAAATACTAGGTCCCTGGATCAGTCCTCAGCCACTGACAGACAGCTAACCATTTAAGTGTCCTGCATCAATGCCATGCATCCTCTGAAGGACAGAATCTCTGGAAGCTGTTCCTTGGTACCCTACCCTCTACACAGCCTGTCCCATTTAATTCTAGTGCCAAGAAACTCCCCAGACAAAGAACACTCTGAGAAAATCTGATCGATCCAAGACTGACCGGGGTTTTGAAACTCTTCTACCCCAAATGGAATTAAACTACTGAGTCAGAGTATAGGATATACCTCCTAGGAATATAAAGTCTGGGTTCTCCCACGTATGTCTGTAGTAGAAAGAATGGCCCAAGGAATGGTTAAAACGTAGGCATGCAAAGGGTTATAAACCGTGACTATTCCTCAGTTAGTGCTTATTCCTCAGTTTATGCTTCTGTCAGCCTTTCCTACTACAAAATAAGTAACTTAAGGGGACTGTTGCTTTTCTCTGGAATTCTTACCTCACTTAGTGAGTGATGGGTGCTATGTAATTTTCCATTTAGAGTTTTTGGACTAGTTAAAGACCGCATAGTTTCCTTCATCATTTTGTAGATAAGAAAACAACGTTTCAAGAAGTGAGATAGTTTGCCTAATGTCACGATATTAATGAGTGTCAGAGTTTGAAAGAGACCAAGTTGCCTCTGCTCTAAATCTCTAGCCTTTCCAGTATATTACACAGTTGCTGACAGATATAAAAATATAATATAGCATTTAGATTTTGATATTTTTTTATTCTGACTTTAGTCAGTGAGAATTCTCTAGATTAGTATTTTCCATGAGAATAACCAATACTATGGCTCATACTTAAAACACATTTGCAATTATTCCATTAGAAATGGAGGGGCGCCTGGGTGGCGCAGTCGGTTAAGTGTCAGACTTCAGCCAGGTCACGGTCTCGCGGTCCGTGAGTTCGAGCCCCGCATCAGGCTCTGGGCTGATGGCTCGGAGCCTGGAGCCTGTTTCCGATTCTGTGTCTCCCTCTCTCTCTGCCCCTCCCCCGTTCGTGCTCTGTCTCTCTCTGTCCCAAAAATAAATAAACGTTGAAAAAAATTAAAAAAAAAAAAAGAAATGGAATTAAAATTGGGAACCATCAAAACACCAAACTATAGGTAATTAATTCAATAGATGATAACATTCATACAATAAAATACTGTTAGGCCATTTTCAAGAATGAAATAACTCTTTGTGAAAAGATAAGTATTATGTATATGCATTATATACGGTTAAATGTTTAAAAAGCAAGCAGCAAAGTATGTATGGAATGATCCATTTTTAAATTCTATATTTGGTTATATGAGAAAAGAACGTCTGACATGATACACACCAAATGTTTAATAGTGGGTATCTCCAGGAATAGAAATGGAAGGGTAAGGAGAAAGAATTTCATGATATACTGCAGTCTGAGCTACCTGATTTTGCTTTAACAGCAAAAATATATCTGTTTTAATGGTCAAAAATTAAAAGGTAAAAATAAGTAATTGCACAAAATAAAGTCTTACATGCTACAGGCTTTGGTGATATTTATAAAGATCGATTCCAAGAGGTATGTTTTGTTTTCAAATTCTTATCACATTTCTAAGGTACAGACAGTTTCTGGTAAGCAAAACATTTAGTGACTTATTTAATACCTTGCTAAATATTCGCTTTTTTTTCAGTAAGACTATAAGTAATAATGCACAATTATAAAATATGTCACAGACTATTACACTTTTATCAATTAAAAAGATTATTCTATTTTATTGTAATTAATATAGTGCTATTTTATGCAGGGAAACGAGAATCAATTAAGTTATGTTTGCTTATTTTGTTTTTTGCAATTATTTAATACCATACTATCACTTTCAAGGATGTTAGTGCACATTTCTTAGTAAAAAAGATTGAAAAGACAAAGCAATTTAGTCAATGCCTCAGCCATGCAAGTTCAGTATATAATATTGGAGCTCCTCAGTTTCCCATATATACAGCATATTCTTAGAATAAAAATTCACAACCTCATGTGAATTTGGTAAAATCATATTTGTTAGGAATTTGGAACACCTCAAAAGAAGACATTCTACAAATATTACATTTGAAGAGTACCAGAAATGCCTATTTGGTGTACAAAACAGAGTTGATCAGTACATCAGTTTGTGAACTCCGTTCTTCAAATGTCTGTTTCAGCTAAGATTTTTGGAAATCGTGAATATAAGTCATATAACTTGGTGAAATCTCTAGGAGCAAAACAAGATTCTCAGTGTTAGACCTCAAAACATCACTCGATTTTAAAAATAAAACTTCACGGGGCGCCTGGGTGGCTCAGTCAGTTGAGCGTCCAACTTCGGCTCAGGTCATGATCTCACGGTTCGTGGGTTCCAGCCCAGCATCGGGCTCTGTGCTGACAGCTTGGGGCCTGGAACCTGCTTCAGACTCTGTGTCTTCCTCTCTCCCTGCTCCTCCCCTGCTCACACTCTGTCTCTCTCTCAATAAATAAAGATTAAAAATTAAAAATAAATAAATAAAAATAAAAAATAAAACTTCTTTTAAGTAAAATTTATACCTGTAATAAAAAAACCTACTAATGATAAAGAAAATGTTTCCTAAGTGATTAATGGATCACTTCTCATATTGATGCAGAAAATTAAAACATGTTTTTACTCATTTATTCTAGGAAAAAGTGTGGTAACTTTAAATTTAACAATTCCAGGGGCACCTGGGTGGCTCAGTCGGTTAAGCGGCCGACTTCGGCTCAGGTCATGATCTCGTGGTCCGTGAGTTCGAGCCCTGCGTCGGGCTCTGTGCTGACAGCTCAGAGCATGGAGCCTGTTTCAGATTCTGTGTCTCCCTCTCTCTGACCCTCCCCCGTTCATGCTCTGTCTCTCTCTGTCTCAAAAATAAATAAACGTTAAAAAAAAAAATTTAACAATTCCGTATTAGTGACATCTTTCTACTTGACTATTCAGGTCTTGTCTAAGGATAATTTAATGGAAAAGAAACCACAATTTTATTTTTTATTTCATTTTTGAGAGAGAGAGAGAGAGTGCCGAAGCATGCTCTGAGGTGTCAACAGAGAGCCCGATGTGGGGCTCAAACTCACAAACCGTGAGATCATGACCTGAACCAAACTCGGATGCCTAACCAACTGAGCCACTCTGGCCGCCCCGCTTTTCTGATGAAACAATGTATAGAAGGATTCAATTGTTCTCCCAAATCACAGTGCAAGAAACAGGAAATCAAGTCAAGAACCAAAGGACAATGCATTGTTGTTCTCTAAGACCCTTTTATTTTGATATACCATTTACATATTTTGATGTTTTAAATTCCAGAATGTTAGATAAATACCTAGCAGGAAGGTCACATGTCTTATGGTCAAATTTTTCCCGACAAAAAGCTTCCTAGAAATTGTGCTAAAGTCTTACAGAAATTGTTGTGCTATGGGGCGGCTGGGTGGCTCAGTCAGTTAAGTGACTCACTGTTGTTTTCGGCTCAGGTCATGATCTCACAGTTCATGAGATGGAGCCCCACGTCAACACAGAGCCTGCTTGGGATTCTCTCTCCCTCTCTCTCTGCCCCTCTCCCCCCTCCTCTCAAAATAAATAAATAAGCACTTCTAAAAAAGAAACTGTTGTGCTAAATGAAGTTGTTTTCTTCAAATATTGATCACGATACATTGCTGAAATATGAACCAGATCAGCAGCAATATTTACAGCCAGAAATGTGTTGCTGGATATTCTTGTTTCTCTGAATTATTTTAATCCTCCAAGGAAACATATACAGAATGACGAATATGCATTAGAAATTAAAGTTTGTAAATCCAATGTTTAGAATTCAAGAACCTGAGCTTCAAAGAAGGTTGAAAGTCACACTACCGTAAAAGAGCCCTACAATCACTAACTATGTGGAAAATCACACATTAAGATGTGATAAATGCAATTCACTAATGATCATCTCTAGCGATATTATGGCTTCTCAAGTACACCGCTGTATTCGTATTCAGGAAAATAAGAGTGATTTGCCATTTTAGTGAAGGAAGCCGCCCTGGATTCTAGTTCTATTGCTGTGGAAATACTTCTTAAAGCTGTTTCACAATAAGAGGACACCTGTTTGTCTTCTACTGTTGAGCTGAGACACTCGCATCTGTTCTGTTAGATCAAAAACAGCAAAGGTCAGTTTATTTACTGCTGCCAGACAGCATCCTTACAAAGACATCGGAAAGCAAAACAGAAGGGTAAGGGAAGGAAGCTGTAAAACACGGTAATGGGGGAGGTAGACAGTACAAAGAATAGGCAAATAACATCTAGCTGTGAGTAAGAAGGAATATACTTTGATAACAGAAGGCCCAGGAATGAGAATTTTGTGATAACACAGTGAAGAATTATGCAAAACTTGTCAATCGAAATTATATCTTATGTGATCAGGAAGTACATGAACACCCCTCGGTTTTTCTTTTCTTTTCTTTTTTTTTTTTTTCAGAGATGCACGTGAAACCCATGCAATCAGGAGATGAGAGTTTCTCCAACATGTCTTTGTTTTTCTGGTGAATGATTTGCCTATTTATGATACCAAGAAATCACAGCAAAATTATGCCACCAAAGTTAATGCAAGGTTAGCGAGGTGCAGAGAAATGTCTGCTGTTTTTGAAAGAAGTATAAAAGAATGAGGAATAGATGCTGATTCTCAATGGGGCAGAATCTAAGCTTAGTATACTCGTCTGTTTGTATGTATGTATGTACGTATGTATGAAAACGAGGCTCCCGCAAGTCAGTCATCGATGAGACAATGACCGGAAACACACTTGATAAAAGCCCTGCTATGATCTTCCGTGAATGCTCTGCCTGGCTGTTTCTGTGCCAAACTGTCATGGGGCAAAGACTCTACATTTCTATATTAGTTTGTTAGGGCTGTCATAACAAAGTACCACGGATTGGGTGGCTTAAACAACGGAAAAGTCTCTCTCACAATTCTGGAGCCTGGAAGTCTAAGCTCCATGTGCTGGCAGATTTTGCTTCTCTCTTGTTAGTTTCCAAATGGTCACCTTCGTCTTGTATCTTCACACGGTCTTTGCTTTAAGCGTGCATCCTTGGTGTTTTTTCATGTGTCCAAATGTCCTCTTCTCTTAAGGACACCACTCAAATTGACTTAGAGCCCACCCTGATGGTCTCATCGTAATTTAATCACCTCTCTACAGGTGCTGTTCTTAAATACAATCACATTCTGAAGTAGTGATTACTAGGTCTTCAGTATATCAATTGTGCGACGGACACAATTCAGCTCAGAAGAGTGTGACTTGCGGTCTGTCCCGAGTCTATCGCAATGTGTTAACCTCCCAAGAAGGCTAGCCCGTCTCTGAGGTTCCGAGTAACGTGACCATATCGCACTACTCTGATGTTTTATTTTTACTTTTTTTCGATTGTGTTCCTCAGGCCCCTCACATTCCATTGTCAGCAGTCAGTAGCAGACCGGTAGATATTTAGCAATGGCTTTCTAAGAAGGGAAAAGAAGCCGCGACTTGTAGCCTTGGCCGTTTCCGTGGTGTACGCACTCCCACCGTGACCAGTCTGCCAACATCATGTCACCAAACGCAAAGCTGGGAGGAGGTGCGTGCAACGGGGCCTCACGAGTCAGTATGACTGGCTCCCGCACACCTCTGTCAAGTGGTTTCGGAGAGGTCAAATCTCACTTTGTCCCAACCGTGATCTTTTTTACTTTCTTAATATTCTCGATATCTATTTTTTATGTGGTTGGATTGGCCCCACATAAAAAAAAAAAAAAAGTTTATAAGTACCTACTCACCTGATCTCTAAGGTCTTCTAGCAGCAGGAAGCTTTTAGTCTTGATTCTAGTATATTGACTTTCTATTATATTTGTGACCAGTTCTAAAAATCTCTAAAAGGATAGACTATTGTTTTTCTACTGCCTTCTTGGTTTGACCAGAGATGCGTGTTTCTTAAAACTCTCCTCGAGAATTTTTGCAAAATGTGGGATGCAGCCTTTATCTACGTGGTGCAAAAACAATTCATCAATGTCCCCAAAGTGGTTCATATAGTTATTTGTCTTTTAATTCCTGAAAAACTGCAGCAACCACTTGTCAGCAGCTGCTCAGTTTTTTGTCAACATTGCATCTAATATAAAAAAGCTTGAAGAAGATGGAAACAACTATCCACCAAATTAGGGGATTGAGTGAATATCTCCCATCTACTTTAGTAGTCCTCCCATGTTCCTACTAATCTCTGAAATTCTTTCATTAAAGCAACAATTTTTTGATCAATAAGCATGTTCCATTCTTACCTTTTCACCAGCACAGAAAGTGTATTGTTGTCTATATCTGTGATACCTAGAATTTATCGTACATATAATAAATATTAGCAGATTGAATAATTATTAACTGATAAAAAATTAATAATTAGTACTCAGAAAAATGAATCATTATTACTAAGACATAATGCATGGTGTGCTATTTTCAGGAAAAGGGAAGGGTTAAAATGAGCCCTTTTTAATGAAGAGAATTTTCAGACTGGAAGACTTCCTATATTTGTATTACCCTATGTTATTTTTAACTTTCAAAGTAATTTTTAGCAAAATTTTCCTAAGGAAATTCTTAGAAACAAGTAAACAGCGTATGACTTTATTTAGCTTCATGAAAATGTTTTAATGAATGAAGACTGCTGGATGGTTTCAAGAAAACCACAGAATAACTAATGAACAAATTCCAATCCCATTAGGGAATAATTTGCATTATTAAATATGATGTTGACTAATCACTAAAAAAGTGACTTTAATACTTGCAATAATTTCCTAATTCTAACTCCATTGCCGTTAATGTTTAACAATATTATATACATACTGTCATTATGAAATTTCCTTGGTTCAACAATATTTTTATTTTTAAAGTCACGGAATATATACACAATGTTACATAGAAACCCTGTGCAATAATTTAGTGTCAGAAATCAGCCCTCATGTAGCTCTCATACCGCTCTCAAATGTGTGCAATAAACCACGTATAGTATTCCCATTGTCCTGTGGATCTCTATGAATCTCACTGATTTCAATGTACAAATACAGAAAAAGGATCATGTAGAAACAGACACGTTCACATTGAAACAACGAAGTCACATAAAAGACACAGTTTGGGTAGCCACTATGCCCTATAACTTAAATGGCCAGATCTAACTCATTCAAAAATAATCACTAGTCATCCCCAATTGCTTATCTAAGTTTTGAAATTTTCTTTTTAAAATTTAGGGCAAAAGAGCATCTGCTAAAAAAAAAACAAAACAAAAAAAACCCAAAAAACCCCCAAAAAAACTGCCTTAAAAAAGGTAGCTGGGTGAACCTATTGGGTTTCTAGAAATGTAAACAGCAGAGACTTGAAATCTCCAGTCACAAAATATATCCCCAACCACGAGATTCCAGGTAGAACAAACAAACCAAGCAACATTAACAAATGATGCAAATAATCTTCCTTTTTTTTTTAAGAAATAGCAAGTTTTCGTATTTTTTTAATTTGTTACCCTTCCTCAGATATATCATATGTGAATTAACTTGTGCATGTGTGTGTGCAATTTTCTTATTTTCTCACTGTTCCATCAAATGTGCACGGTAGGTCTGTGGAAAACTTGATCTGAAATGGCCTGGTAGGCTTTAAAGAAATAAAACTGAAAATTAAACAGACATGTTCTATGACATCAAAATGTAGCCCCCACCAAAAAAAAAGTACAGTGGTATTTATTTCTTCCCTTTTTGAACTGGCGCACTGTGACACTGTATCTTTATATTGATGGGATGACATATTTCTTTAGAGGAAGAAAAAAGCACTGAAATTTGCACTTAAACTTTGAAATTAAGTAGGATTTCATTAATAGCTTAGGGAGAAACAGAATCCAGAGAACGCAAAGTTGAACTGGCCCAAAAGAGGAGGCCATTACACATTATGGCACTAGCATAATAAAGGAATTCAGATGCATGATTTAATAGAAATTTGCTTACCCATTCTAATTGTATTCCCTGTAAATGTTCCGTCTGCTTAAAGGTCACCCAACACTTAGGAATAAGAAAATGCCTAGCAACCTGTGGGAAACTGAAGAAAATCTTCAACATCACTCTTTTTAAAACAACAGCATGCAAGAATTATAACATGAAAAGTTGTAAAATGAGAGGGGCATCTGGGTGGCTCAGCTGGTTAAGCGCCCGACTCTTGGTTTCGGCTCAGGTCATGACCTCACAGTTTCATGAGTTTGAGCCCTGCATTGGGCTCTGCGCTGACAGTGCTGAACCTGTTTGGGATTCTTTCTCTCTCTCTCTCTCTCTCTCTCTCTCTCTCTGTCTCTCACCCTGCTCCTCCCCCACTCATGGTGCCTCTGTCTCTCTCAAAATAAGTAAATAAACTTTAAAAACAAAAGTTGAAAAATGAGTAGTACCCTTCTAAAACATTCTAGGTTTCCTTTGGTGTGACTTTTTAGTGGGTTATCTTGGTTCCACTAACCGGTTAGTCTTCTTCAAATGACAATAAATTTAGAAAAAAGAAATTGCTTGATATATATATATATATATATATATATATATATATCTGGAATCTAATAAATGACAGTGTGTGTGAGGAGGTGGGGGAGATCCTTTATCCATAGGCTGAAGAAGTTTGTAGTATAATCCTGAGAATTAAAAAAAAATTTTTTTTCAAGAAAGTTTCTTTATTATGAACGCGGATTCTGAAAATGAGCGATCAGTGAAGACATCAGTTTGAAAATGTAATTTAGAAGGTACTGGTAGGCAAGGCAAGAATGAGGTTCATAATCTGTTAGCGCCTTGCATTGTATTAGCAAAATACCATATCATCAATCTCCTTTCTTTTTCTGTGTCTGACTCTGCCACCTTCTTGGCTTGCACACCCGGAGGAGCGTAATTATAGGCATGTAACATATGCATTGTGACTTTGAAGGTATGGAATTTAAATTACTTCAGTACATAAATCACCCTTAGCTTATAAGGCCATATTACTGTGCAAATGAGGAAAATATAGTGCTTGTTTACCATACTTTGGAAAACTTTAAAAAAAAGAGAGACCAGTACGTTGCATAATTATTGGATTTGTAAAAACATGCTTTGATCAAATGAAATGGGCATTTAGTTTGTTCAAAGCTACTTTCCATAATCCATTACACAGCATAAATTTCACATAACTGCTCACATAGCAACTTATAAAGAAACCCGTATATTTTCCTTCACTTTAGCATTAAAGAAAAAAAGTGATTAAAGATGTAGCGTGCAAATCTCTTTCACTTACAGCTTTTCGTTGAGTTAAAAATCTCAGACTATAACAATTAACCCAATAAGCCTTTAGCATGTACATACATCTGACGCAATTTCCCTCCCCTTTTCCAGACCCTTAATAATAGCAGACAAAAGGCTGGGGTGGCTGGTAAATACAAAAAATTCAAAAGACATAAATATATGGTAGCATTTTCTCCAAACCTGAAGTGGACATCCATTATATTCCAAACACCTAACGCAAAAAAGAAACCCAAACCTTAATCTTACCCTAAATTAAGATAAGGGAAGCTCGCAGAACATCATTTTGGCTTTAATTATTATCTTCTGAAAAGCAGTGCCGTGTTCTCTGGGGCATGAACAACTAAGGAAGATTAGAGTTCAGTAAGAGGTTCCATTTATTTCCTTCTACCAATTGAAGAGAGGAAAATGTAGAAAAGTTTTGAAGAAGGGAAAATAACCAAAACCAATTAATAACGTGCCCTTGGTTTTTATACTGTTTGTGATGGTGCTGTTCCTACTCAATCATTCCTTACATACCAGGTGCTAAAGCGTTTTTCTTTTCAATCTCAAGATAACTGGAGAAACACAAAGTAGCTGATGTTAAAGTGAATTCCACTGTGAAAATTCATATTACACTTAAGAAAAGCATCCCTTCCCCCACTTAAAAAGTGTCAGTTCCGCAGGACAGAAATGACGAATTCACAGAATTAAGAATTCACAGAAGTGTGAATTCTGTTTCTATAAAATTCTCCCAGCAATCTAGAGTTTTCATCCATTTTCAAAATTCTACATATTTCCCAAGGAGTACTACAATAAAAATTAATGAGTAAAATAAACATAAAAGATGAAAACCAGATAGCATAGTACTGGCCAATGGAAATATAATGAATGCCACATGTGTAATTTTAAATTTTCTGGTAGCCTCATTCAAAAGTTAAAAGGACACAGGTGAAATTACTTTAAAAGGTTTTTATTCAGCTCAGTATATCCAAAATATTATCATGTGATCATATAATGTCTATTTGATCATCTAATGTATATAAAATACTTGTAATGAGATATTTTACATTTTGATACTAAGTCTTAGAAATTTATTGTATATTTTACACTTAACTACATCTTGATTTGGACACTAAATTTACATTTGAAATATTTGATCTAAATTTAGATTTCATACAAATTACAGTTCAAAAGTAGATCCACATACTCAAATTTTCTGGACATACTTAATGGTTTTCCAATAAAAGAATCAAATATCAGTTTTTAAATTTAAATTAATTAAAATAAAGGAAAAAGAAAATTTATTTCCAGAGTCAGATTAGCACATTTTAATTGTTCCATCCATATCCGCATATTGCTAGTGGCTGCCATAATGGACAGAGCATAATAGAGAAATAATAAGGATAATTAAAACCTCAGCATGAAATACTAATGGCTTTATTATCTAATTAAAGATCTAATACCCCTGCCTTGTCAATTTTTCAATATTTGAAAGAATGTAAATTATAGTTCATTAGTTAAATAAATTTCTGTATATGTAAACATTGTATAAGCTCATTCACATTTATCTCCAATTGGTTGATGGAGTATTTTCTACCCTATATTGAGCTGAATGCATTTTAGTTTGTGAAAGTATCTTACATGATTATCATTGAAAACATCTAAGGAATTTTGTATCTCAACCTAAAACAAGTTAACATGGAGACACTACTTCTTCACAGACATCGAAATGTTTGAATTGGTTAATAATTTAATTCATTATTTCTTTGAGATATTATTGGGTGACTGAGGTATAAATTTAAGTATTTTTTCTCTCTTTTAGATTATCAAAGTCAAGGACAGAAACTGCTTAAAACTCGTTGGTAATGCTTCCCATCATTGGATAAAGCAGTTTATCGTGACTACAAAACTATAACTAGAGGGAAATAGTAATCTGTCACACGTTGAGAATTTATTTGCCAGACATCCTACTAAACTGCTCTACATTCACTATCTAACCTTAAAAACAGTCAAACAGGGGCGCCTGGGTGGCGCAGTCGGTTAAGCGTCCGACTTCAGCCAGGTCACGATCTCGCGGTCCGTGAGTTCGAGCCCCGCGTCGGGCTCTGGGCTGATGGCTCAGAGCCTGGAGCCTGTTTCTGATTCTGTGTCTCCCTCTCTCTCTGCCCCTCCCCCGTTCATGCTCTGTCTCTCTCTGTCCCAAAAATAAATAAACGTTGAAAAAAAAAAAAAAAACAGTCAAACAAGGAAAATCCCATTATCCTCATTTACAGGTGAGAGTACCGGGCATCAAGTCTTGAAAAAGTTAAGCAAAAGGCTAAGCTACGCGGTAATTTAGTGCTAAAACTGGGCTTTAAATCTAGATCTGCTTGATTCCACACAGGTTTGTTCGCACCAAACAATTGTATCTCCCATAGCTTTTGACTTCACTGTTGGTTGCACCATGCTTGTCTTATAATGCCTATTTCATTCTGCTTTTTTTCCCTAATTGATTATACATATGATCTGCCCACTAGATTAGGAACTCTCTTAGCTGTGCCTATGTCCCACTTGCATTGTGCTTTCGTATAGAAACCATTTGATAAATTCCTGTTTTCTTGAATTGAACTGAGATGCGAGTTCAGATTCCCTATTCTGTGATTAGTGACTTTTCTGTAGTAATCAGCAGTGGTACGGGAACAGGTCTTTTACTCTCTCGGAATTCCTGTTTCCTGATACGTATTTAATAAAAGGATTAGACTATGTGCAAGGCTTTAATATTTTATTTTAGTTACAGAACCCATTTTTGCAAGAGCTTATTATATAAAATCACAACACACAAAATAGATAAAAGCAAATATGTGCAATTATTTAACTCCCAGCCCTCCTTGGTGGCCTCAGAGAAAAAATATAGGGTTAGACAAAGCTATAAATTAAGCCACAAGAAGGGGCCCTTAATCTCCTCTGTGCCATGGACACCTTTTCAGAGCCTATGGATATTTCTCAGAATGTATTTTTTACAGAGTAAAATCAAATATATAGAAACAAAGGGAAACAAGTCATATTGAAGTATAATTCTGCCCAGAGACCTCTTAGGAGTCCATTTAAATCAGGTTAATGACTCTATAGGTTAATCTTTAAGGGTTCTTCTGGCAATTACACTTATAGATTTTACGTATATCATGTATATAGGGAATGAAAAGTTAAATAATACTCATTTAATTAAAATTTTTGTATCTACTAGGTGCCAAGCACTGTTATAAACACTAAAAAACAGCAATGAAATAGTTGAGATCCTGTCCCCATGAAATTTGCCTTCTACTTAGAAGTAAATTTACAATAAAATCAAAAATACTAAAATGATCAGAATAAGGAGGTTGGATATCATTCTAAATAGTATCAGGAAGACATTAACTATTTTAAATAAAGGCCTAACACTATCTTATTTACAGTTTTAAAAAGATCTCTTTGTGGAGAACAAACTATAGGTAGGCAAACAGTAAGTGAGAGATGAAAAAATTATTTTGAAGGCATAATCAATACATTTTACTTATAGATGGGGTGGAGAAAGAGGGAAATTGGGTATTTTTGAGGCTCAGTTGATTGAACAGGGAGAAGGTAATTAAATGAAATGGGTACGAAGGAAGGAGTAACTATGGAAAAAAAAAATATTTGGAAGGATGTTACAATCAAGAATCTATTATTTCTTTAAGTGGATTGCTGAGTGGGCAGTTGGTTATAAAGCCTGCAGTGAGGGAGAATGCATAAAGCTGAAGACACAGATTTGGAGGGTAACATAATTGAAGGTTAACAGCTTACACCATTTCAACCATTTCAAACTATTGTCCTGGATGAGATCTACCTAGGAATGTTTAAATAATGAAGAGATGTAGTCTCAGGAAAATCCTTGGGGCATTTGCCATCAATGTTTTGACATGGAAGCCAAGCAAAGAGGTATTCTGCATTTCAGAGGTTTATTTTGATGAGTACAATCATAAGTGCAGTGGACTAGATGCCATTGTTGACTTTGATCAGATCATTTTCTGGTGGAGACTGGAGTGAGTTCAAGAGAAAGGACAAATAAGAAAATGGAGAAAACCATCTTAGACAAAATGCTGACAAGTTTTGCTATGAAGAGAATAAAGCAAATGAGATAGTGAGTAATAGGAACAGTGGGTGGGACCAGGAGGGATTTTTAGGATGGTGAATAACTAAAATTATCTTTTTTCTTTTTTTCTTTTTTTTTACCATCAGTATTCTGCTCTTCGTATTTAAAAAAGGCCTTCAAAAATATCATCGTAATGAATTCGACTGAGACATGACTTGCTTTTCTCTATTCTGTTATAGAGGGTAAAAGGGAAGGAGAGTGAAAGAAAAGGAAATGGGAATAGAAAGAGGGGAAAATGCAAGAATAGAACCAGAATAGATAAGAGAACAAAATATAGAGAACACGAGAAGAAAGGTTGCCATTGGATAAAACCAGGAACATTTATTCTATTGTACCAACATGGAAGGCAGAACAACTGGGTACAGATACATACTGACGTGAGATTTAGCAGTGAAAAGATGAGAGACTTCATGTCTTATTTCACTGTAGATGAAAAGTCTGAATCGATGGAAATCTATCTAAGGTACTTGGCAAATATTAATCTAAACCACATGCATCTTTGACATATTTAATGTCATCCTCAAATAACTTCTAATATCTTTTCCAGTTTTATATCTTAGTGACATGATTAAGATCTTTACTTACTTAAACTTCCAAGTTTGGGAATAACCCACACCAGTCAAATACCGTGGAAGACAATGCAGGGTGTAATGATTTGGTTTAGTCTGGAACTTTAAATTGGTCTGCACATGTGTGACTTTGGACAAGATTTATTTTCTCTGTGTTTCGGTTTCCTTCCTGTAAAACACATATAAGTAAGAGTATCCATTTTGTATGTTACTGTAAATATTACCAAGGTAATCCATTTAAAATGCTTAGAAAAATACCTGGCGGTTTGAAAACAAAATGTAAAGTTTACTGTCCAATAGAGAAGTGGTCTGAATTTGTCTACAAAGCAAAAAGTATATATGGCCATGTACCTTTTCAGTGTAGTATTATTATTTAATCCTTACTTCTAAGTTTTTATTTCATGTACAACAATTAGGAATGTGTCAGACTTTTTACATAAGTTTGGTTAATGAAATTGAAAGTTGTAGGACACACTCAATTCTAGGAATGAGACTGATGTGAAATCATTCTTGGGTGGCATTTATTTACTCTTTATGTTCTGGAATTAAGCACAATCACAACTATATAATAGGTCATATATGTCTACATATAAAGCAAGATTGCCTGGTAAGATCAGTCATTTATCTTCATTTTTTAATGGATTGCATCTCCTTTTCCCTAGTTCATAAGTTGAGTGCATTTTCTACCACTGTCTGAGATATTACAGCAATTCACATTTCCTTTCAGCTCTAATCTCTACCTCAAATCATTCAATGTCTTACATCATCTTCCAACTACTTAAGTTAATGGGTTTCATTTCTGTTAAAGAGACTTTTGTTGAAAGTTTATTTTTAATTCAATAAATGTGTCCAAGTTCATGTTTACTACCAAATTACAAAGCCAAATAATGAAGTAGCTTTAGTTGATTGTGAAAATTACATTCTTCATAATTTCTGCAATCATTCCTCAAATTTCAAGGATTCCTCTCTTCTACAACTGCAAGAACATAATGTTCATGGTATTGGAGAACCCTCCTATATTGAGAAAATCTAAAAAATAAAATTTGTGTAACGTGCATTACATACAAAATATCTTTTAAAAAATGTTTATTGTTTATTTTTGAGAGACACAGAGATAAAGTTGAGCAGGGGAGGGACAGAAAGAGGTTGACACAGAATCTGAAGCAGGCTCCAGGCTCTGAGCTGTCAGCACAGAGCCCGATGCGGGACTTGA
Organism: Prionailurus bengalensis; assembly: GCF_016509475.1. Lineage (NCBI taxonomy): Eukaryota > Metazoa > Chordata > Mammalia > Carnivora > Felidae > Prionailurus > Prionailurus bengalensis. The sequence continues at coordinate 146,575,370 of NC_057345.1, forward strand.
ACTCACAAAGTGTGAGATCATCACCTGAGCTGAAGTCAGACCCCAACTGTCGGAGCCACCCAGGTGCCCCTACACAAAAATATTTTTACTATATCAGCAGTGCAGAAGGTTTTCAGCATATTGGAGAATGGAATATTTTATCCATATATTTTCCTCTCATTACTTTCCAAATACTATTAAAATGACACAAAATATAAATAAAAGCAAGTATGTACCAGCAATATAAATCTGTAAATAAAACTAAAGTCATCAGCTAATAGAATAGCAATATAATGCAAAACTTCTAGTTACATAGAAAAGAAGGAGCCAAAAACATCTGATTTAGCAAAGGAAAAGAAAAATGGAAACAATTAGAAAGTGTAAAACAGAAAGCAAAAATTAGAGCACCATTAGCATCAAATTTATAACAATAAATATGAATTATATCTACTCATATCCACTGATAAGAGGTTATAAAGAATATCAGCTAATATAGTAAATGAGAAATCAAATATAGTTTTTTTTTCATAAATTTTATTTTCTGGTTTACAGACAAATTCAGCAGAAAGCAAAGAGAGTTCCCATTGCTTCCTGCTCCCCCCTTTTCACATGCACAGCGCCCTTAACTCCTATCAGAGTAGCACATTTGTTACAATCAGTGAAACTACATTGACATACCATCATCACCCAAAGTCCATAGTTCACTTTAGTTATAGACCCCTAGGTTTCATCTTGGTGATATACATTCTGTGCGTCTTGACAAATGTACAATGACATGAATCCACCGTTTTAATACTCTGCACAATAATCTCACTGTCCAAAATTTCTCTGCATTTCATCTATTCATCCCTCTCTCCCCACTAATCCGTGGCAACCACTGATCTTTTTTACTGTGTGTTCTTTTGTCTTTGCAGAATGTCGTACGGTTGAAATCATATAGTATATAGCCTTCTCAGATTGGTTTCTTCCACTTAGTGATACACATGTAAGTTCCTTCCATGTCTTTTCGGGGAATATAGTCTGTTTAGTTTTGCTTTGCTTTTGTTTTGTTTTGTTTTGTTTTGTTTTGTTTTGTTTTGTTTTGTTTTGTGTTTTTAACTGAAGCCACAACTACATCAGAATAACTGAGAAGTGAGAATAATATATTAATTTTCTATGGCTGCATAACGGATTTCACTTAAGACAATACCTGTATATATCTCACGATTTCCACAGTTCAAAAATCCACGTGCAGTGGTCTCCAAAGACTGAAATCAGTGTTGGCTCAGCACCCCTTTCTTATCTAGAGCCTAGAGTCATCTTCCTAGTTCATTCAGACTGTTTGCAGAATTCAGTGTTTGTGATCATAGGAACGAGATCTCCATTTTCTTGCTGTCAGCTGGGGATTGCTATCGCTCCTTAAGGTGCCTCAGGTTCTAGCCACATGACCCTGTCACAGGTGAGCAGCGTATTTCTACACGTCTAGCAGAAGAATCTCCCCAATCTATGAAAATGGAGTCTTTCATAAAGTAACATACTACTCTGGCTCATGTGATGTAACCAAGCAAAGAGAGTGACTGTCCATCTTATTCATAGTTCCTTCCAACACTCAAGGCAGGTGGGTCTTATACAGTATGTGTACAACAGGGGTGGGGACCTTGGGAGCTATCTTACAATTCTGCCTACCAAAAATAGATATACTAAATGGATGAAAAAAACTAGAGAGCTGTTAATATTAACTTGGGGCAAGTCAAAATTCAAGAAAAATATAATAGGCTCCATCTATGTGAGAAAATTTTACCGATGAAAATTGCAATTTATGTAGAAGTTACCATAGCCTTCATGGTTTATGTACTAAAAATCAGAACACCAAAATATTTAAAGGAAAAATATTGTTAGAAATACAAGGAGAAATTAGCAAAATTCCAAACTTAACTCATACGTTACCCATAATTAGAAAGAAAAGGTAGTACATAAAGATGGGGATAGAAGAATTAAACAAGATAAATAGTGGATTTGTTTGGTGAATACACAGTACCTTGCATTATAGTCCAAATATAATGTATACATGCATTTCACAGAAAAAAAAAAAGCAAGTCATTTTTTTTCAAGTACATAAAGAATATAAACAAAATCAATCATAAAATATCTAATGATTTCAAAAATTAAAATACTAATGCTACTTATTCTAAAATAAATTGCCAATGGCAATGGATAAATTAATGTAAAGATATAAAAAGTAGGAGCATAAAACTAATAAACATCAAAGCAGAAATTTAAAGAAATGGACTCACTTTTAACACCTTCCTTATATACAAATAAAATAAAGCTAGTCAATTAAAACAGAAGGTGTTTTTATCAGGAATATGGACCTGAAGTTTTCTTTTCTTGTCGTGTTCTTATCTGGCTTTGGTATCAGGCTAATGCTGGCATCTTAAAATGAGTTTTGGAATGTTTTCTTCTCTTCAAAGTTTCGAGAGTTTGAGAAGGATAGCCTTTAATGCTTTAAATGTTTGGTAGAATTCACCAGTGAAACCATCTGCTCCTGGTCTTTTCTTTGTTGGGAAGTTTTTGATTGCTTACCTAATCTCTGTACTCATTTTTAATGTTTCAAATTTTCTATTTCTTCATGATTCAGTCCTGGAAGGTTGTGTGTTTCTGAGAATATATTCGTTTCTTCGAGGCAGCCCAATTTGATAACAGACTAGATCTTAAAAGTTCACACCACAAGCAGTCAAATAAAAATAAAATAAAATAAATAAAATAAAATAAAATAAAATAAGTAAAATAAAATAAGTAAAATAAAATAAAATAAGTAAAATAAAATATTTAACTATATGAGGTGATACGTTAATCATATATACACATATTTTAATAAATATATTAATAAATATGTTAATATTTTCTATTATGTTAGCTTATTTTCTTCACATAAAATTAACATACAGAGTTATAATAGTTTCAGGTGTACAGTAGAATAATTCAACAATTCTATACATTTCTCAGTGCTCATCACGATAAGGGTACTCTTGATTCCATTTATCGATTTCACCTATGCCCCACCCACCTCCCCTCTGGCAACCACCAATTTGTTCATATTTAAAAGTCTGCTTTTTTGGTTTGTCTCTTTTCTTTTCTTTGTGTGTTAATTTGTTTTGTTTCTTAAATCTACATATGAGTGAGATCACATTATGTTTCTTTCTCTGACTGACTTACTGCCCTTAGCCTTATACCCTTTTGGTCCATCCATGTTGCTACAAATGGCAACATTTTATTCTTTTTTATGGCTCAGTAACATGGAAAAATATTTTAAACAAACTAAATGTGGTATTTCAACAGCAAACAAACAACAGAACTTGAAATTTAGAATACTAAATATGAAGGTTAAGAATGAAACAAGTACAATCACGGATTCAGAGATTTTCAAAAGTTTAAAAGATCATTTTATATTAACTAATAAAATAAATGTAAATTAAAAAGGTTATATTTTCTAGGAAAATGTAAACTAAAAAATTGATTTGAGGAGTGATAGAAATTTGCAAAAAAATATATAAATAAAATGAAAAGATTGCCAGTTATCTAAATATTAAAAAATTTATTATACAGAAAGGTAATATGGCAAAAGTTTATAGCATTTTCAAAGAACAAATACCTCTTTGGTTCCATAATCAATTCCAACACTTTTTTTCCACCATTTCTAATACCAGGCCATGAACTTTGTTTCTTAACTTTGGACTCATATCAAATTGTACAGGGTTTTTTTTTGTCTTTTCATTCACCAACATACAGCCCTTTACTCGATATATTTACTTGCACTTAGGTATCTCCTCCTCATCTCGTTGTATTCTGATACAATTTCTTTTTAATATTTTTTCCTTTTGCATTTATTTTTTAACTGAGGCATGCTTTACATATAATGACTCAGTAATTTTAAGAGTACAGTTTAATGAGTGTTGAAAAAGACACAGATTTGTATAACCAACACAGTAGTCATAGTGTAAAGCATTTCCAGCTTCCCAAATACTTATCTCATGCCTTTTCCAATCAATCCCCTCCCCCATCCCTGGTCACTATTAACCATGGATCCATATTTTGTCACTGTAATTATATATATTTCTCTTCTACAGTTTTATGTGAAAAAATCAGGCAACATGTAGTCTTGTGTATCTACCTTTTTTATTCACCAATCTTTTTGAGACTCATTGTATGACTGTCTGTTTAGCTCTGTTTTGTTGCTGAATAGAATCCTATAGTCTACAGATCCCACAATTAGTTTACCCATTGTTCAGCTGATAGATATTTGGGTCATTTTCAGATCATGGCTCATCTGAATAAACTGTGATGAACTGTGATGAACATGTCTTTTTGTAAAGAACATTTAGTTCCTTTGGATAAGTATCAGGGAGTGAGAGTACTGGGTGCTATGGTAAGTGTATGTTTAACTTATAAGTGACTACCCACTTTCCATAGTGCTGTATTATTTTGCCTTCTTCTGACCTATCATCCTAGTTTCACTTGTTCCACGTCCTCACCAATACTTGGTACCGTCACTCTTAGTTTCAGCCATTTTTGTAAGTGTGTAATCACTTTAGTTTTAATTTGCCTTTCCCTGATGAGTGATGATAGCAAGTATCTTTTCCATGGGCTTCTTTATCATTTGTAAAGAATGGGTTCGCATATTTTGACCATGTTTGAATTGTGTTGCTTATCATATCAATGTGTTATAAAGTTCTTTATATTTTCTAGATACAAGTCTGGTATCAGGTATATATTTTAGAGACTTTTTTTTTTCTTAGTGGCCTACATTTTCATTTTTCTTAATATCTTTTGAATAACAGGAGTTTTTACTTTTGAAGTTCCTACTTATTTTTTTTTCCCCTTCATAATTCATGGCTCCTGTGTCCTTTTAAATAAATCTTTGCTTAATCCAAATGTCACAAAGATTTTTTTCTATGCTTTCTTTTAGAATTTGTGGAGTTTTATGTATTACATTGCAACTTATGATTCATTTTGAATTAATTTCTGTGGATGCCATGAAAGATAAGAGTATCATAGCCCTCGAACAATATGAATTTGAACTGCATGGGTCCACTCATATGGGAATTTTTTGCAACAAATATATATTCAGTACTGTAAATTTACTTTCTGTTCCTTATGATTTTCTTAATAACATTTTCTTTTCTCTAGCTTACTTCATTGTAGGAATACCGTATATAATACATATAACCTACAAAATATGTGCTAATCCATTATGTTATCAATAGGGCTTCTGGCAACAGTAGGCTAGCAGTTAAGTGTTTGGGAGATCAAAAGTCACATGTGGATTTTTAACTTTGCAGGGGTTGGCACCCCTAATTCCCACATCATTCAAGAACCAGCTGTATACTTTTTGACATATACTTATCCAATCGTTGCATAGTTTGTTGAAAACATACTCTTTGTCATTCTTATTCCAATCCTGCCCTGCTAAGTCTTGAAATCAGGAGTCTACGTTCTCCTTTTTTTTTTATTATTTTTCAAAATTCTTTTTCCTATTCTAGAATCCTGGCATTTCCATATAAGTTGGCAATTTTGAATGGACAAGTTCTAAAAAAAACCCACAATAATTCTAATTCCAATTGCATGGAATCTATAGATTAATTTGTAGAGAATTGATATCTTAAAAATATTGAGTCTTCTAATTCGTGAATATATCTTTCCATTTGTTTAAGTATTTTTTAACTTTTAGCCTTCTTTCAATATTTTCAAAGTATAAGTTGTTTACTATTTTCTGATATTTATCCCTAAGTATTTTCTATTTTTTATAAGTTGATTTTTTTTTAAGTAGGCTTCACACCCAGTATAGAGCCCAATGTGGGGCTTGAACTCATACCCCTGAGATCAAGACCCTGAGCTGAAATCAAGAGTTGGATGCTTAACTGCCTGATCCACCCAGGCACCTGCTAAGTTGATATTTTTAAGTTCATTTTTCATGTTTTTATTGCTAGTATATAGAAATATAATTGTGTTGTATTGAATGTGTTCATTCCTTCTCGGTTATTTAATTATTGGCAAGAAGTTGTTCATAATATTTCCTTATTTTTCTGTTAACTTCTGCAGATCTATACTGGCATCCCTTCTTTCATAGCTTATTTAGGTAATTTGTATTGCCTCTTCTCCCTCCCCCCACCCTCAACCCCCCCACCCACCCCAAAACACAACCGTATCAGTTTGGCTAGAGGTATGTATGAATTTTATGATTTTCAGAAAGCCCCTTTTCATTTCATTGTTTTTTTTTCCGATGCTGTTTTACACTTCTATTTTACTGATTTTTGCTATTATCTTTATTATATTCTTCCTTCTGCTTACTCTTGGTTTAGTTTGTTGTTCCTTTTCTAGTTGCTTGAGTGTAATCTCCATGAAGCCATCATCAAACTCAACAGTGCAAACGCTTTCATCACTTCCAAAAATTTCCTAGAGCCCCATTGTTGCCTAGCCCTCCGTTCACTACAGTTCATCAGACATCCATCGTTCTGCTTTCTGTCACTATAAATCAGTTTGCATGTTGTAGAATTGTATTATAATTGGAACAATACAATCATCTTCACTTACGATGGATAACTTGTTTGGATTTAGAAATTGTGGTTGTCTTTTTTGTTCCTTCAGAGTTTAAAAAAATGGCAAGCCAACAGCCTCTGGCTTCCATGGAGATTAATACCTGTAGAACCAAAACCATGAGGCATAGGTCTGTGGAGAACTCAACATTTTGAGAAAAAGTTTCATCACTTTTTTTGCAGGATTTTATGTTATAAAACAACATAACACTGTATGAGGGAATTTTTCAAAGCAGCAAAATATAACAAAAGAAGAAGCTATTCAGTTTTTCTTAACAGGGATCTAGGATTTCCACACCCCTGAGCGTGAGTAAGTGCATTGATTCTTATTCTTCCTTAACCCACTTCCTGTACAGTAAAACATGGGCTCCACTGGCAACTTAAAAAAAATCACTTTTAAAAAGTACTCGAAGTACTCTATTATGGAATTCGGTGTAAAGATTTAAAATATATGAATTAGTTCTGTCTGAAATTCAGAATAAAATAATGTAAAATTATTTTTTCGTGCATGAAAAAAGGAAACAGATTTATTTTATATTCCATGAGAATGAAAAAAGGTTTAAAATCTATCTATCAATCTATCTATCTATCTTTATCATTTGTCATCTTCATCCAAATTATTGGATTTTGATTAACTACTTTGTAGTCCTGAGCTATAAGTGATTTACTTTTTTTTTACTATAGATATGTTCTCCAGAAGTTTGTTTTACATTCAACACTTTTGATATTTTCACACCATTTAAGCTCCAAGTTGGCATAAGTAGTGATGCTCTCACACCATTCTATCTTAGAACGAGAATTTCACAAAAGAAAAAGATGTACATACTTCCTGTTTCTTTAAAGAAGTAAAAAAAAAAAAAAGAGGAATCAGTGGTGTGGTAAGCAGATGTTAAAATGATGGATAGAAGGCAAAATGTATTCACATATTAATAATCCGTCCATTTAAATAAGTTTATTAACGTCTCCCTTGGTATGATCCTCTCAGTTTATTTCTATAATGAAGTCTAATGTATCAAGACGTCTAAAGACTTGGGGAAGAGCAGATTCCCACAATAACAAAATATCATCACTGGTGGCAAACTCAGTAGCAACAGATGACAACAGGTCTAGGAAGAATCCCAGGGTATGGCAAGCAAAATCACTAGGATTATAGGTAGGTCAACTGTACAGTTTATTATCTAAACCAGGACACTCTGAAGAGAGAAACGCTAGACCAATTACACCAGACGACACGTGAATCCAAGACTCTACTGCGCAGGGCAACCCATACGTATGGTCTTCTTAGCAATAGGCAAAAGAGAAAAGAAAGGTAAATGATAACATAAAAGCATCAGAATTGCAATTCACCAAGTTAGAGTGCTCCAGAAGAGCTGTCACAGCAACCGAGAGTGCTTTCTCAATGATATTGCTATACTTTGATACCTGACTGAAATCTCAAATGTTTTGTAAATCATCCTTTCAGGCAAACTAGCAAAGTACCTGCTAGAGCTTAAGGAGCCTGGACCAAAAGCAGAATTGTCCTGCAAGAGCTAGATATGGTTTTGTTTGGTTTTATTTTTTAGTATTTATTTATTTTTGAGAGAGAGAGAGAGAGAGAGAGTGACAGGAGGAGAGTCAGAGAGAGAGGGAGACACAGAATCCGAAGCAGGCTCCAGGCTTTGAGCTGTCAGCACAGAGCCTAATGTGGGGCTCAAACTCACAAACCGTGAGATCATGATCTGAACCAAAGTCAGACGCTTAACCGACTGAGCCACCCAGGTGCCCCTAGATATGGTTTTTCAATTGCAAAGTTTGTGTCTCTTAGCCCTAGATGTAGACCCACATATTTTAAGCCAGTGTTTCCCCAAGTATACTCTGAGAAACACTAGAACTGAGAGATATAACATGTTACAGAGGAGAGAAATCATCCCATTATTAAACAAATTTGGGAAATTAGGCATTGAACAAAATTAGTAGTATCTGCGACTGTAGAACATTAGTCTTTAATATGCAAAGTTCATGGACTCTCCAAGAGTAGGCAGTAATGAAAAGGTTTTTTCTCAAATGTATTTGTTTTAAGTCAGATCTCAAGAGCTTGAGACAGACATTCTAGCACAAGTAATTTACTGAGAAAGTGCTTTCAGGAGCCAAATACAGTTTTAGCTGAAGAATAGCTTCTGTCTGGTCCCCTGGAGAACATAAATGGTACCACAAAATCTGTTCCCACTTTATAAAGGTGGCTAGCTTTTTTGCATCCTTTTTTAGTCAGTGATTGGCTATGCATTACCTGGGTTGTCAAGGTAGGGGAGATGCTACCTTCTAGGCCAGAGAGCTAGTGTTTAATAAGAGATAATTCTCTAGGAAAAAAGGGCAGTGGTGAGCAGCTGGGAGATGACTGCACCTGACAGTGAAGGTGATCTGGGCAAAGCTGCCACCCTCTGACCAGGTAATTGTGGTTTCAACAAGTATCTACTGAGAAGTGTTCTATTAATACACTGGAAAGAACAGTGCTCTCAGGAGAATATGCATCACACAGTTCATCTATTTTGCCCTCTGTTATGCTAAGTTCTGGGAAATCCATTCACGTTCTGGCAGGAAGATCTCACACTCTATCATCAAATAGTCTCCCAACGAATAAAACCACAAGCACCCGGAGCAGAAAGTTTGACATCTAGGCTACTAACAGCAAATCCACCCAGGAAACTGAGCTGAACCGTATTTTCAAGTAATAACAAAATCGTCAATATTGAATTTTTATTTTTTAACTGAAAGGGGCTATGGGAATCTCAAAAATTCCACTACAGGTTTTAGATTAAAAGATTTACGGAGACATAATGTTTCATAGTTTGAATACATCGGTAATGAGAATTGCTGTTTGCAACAAAACAAAACAATTCATTCTCAAGGAGAATTTATGATCTATTAAGAAATATTTTCAGGGGCGCCTGGGTGGCGCAGTCGGTTAAGCGTCCGACTTCAGCCAGGTCACGATCTCGCGGTCCGTGAGTTTGAGCCCCGCGTCAGGCTCTGGGCGGATGGCTCGGAGCCTGGAGCCTGTTTCCGATTCTGTGTCTCCTTCTCTCTCTGCCCCTACCCCGTTCATGCTCTGTCTCTCTCTGTCCCAAAAATAAATAAAAAACATTGAAAAAAAAATTAAAAAAAAAAAAAGAAAGAAAGAAATATTTTCAGTTTGGGGTGCCTGGGTGTCTCAGTGGGTTAAGCGGCTGGCTCTTGATTTCGACTCAGGTCATGATCTCATAGTTCATGAGTTCAATCCCCACATCGGGCCCTGGGCTGGTGGTGCAGAACCTGCTTGGAATTCACCCTCTCTTTCTCTTTCACTCTCAAAATAAATAAATAAACATTTTTTTTAAAAAGAAAAATAAATTCTAAACAAAGAGAAATATTTCCAGTTTTAACCTACCTCCCAACTAGATAATATCTTTATGAACTGAAACATTCAAAATAGTATTCCAATGTTTCATTGCATCTACAATACCTAGAATTCAAAAACCAATATTAAATTACACAAAATTTCTAGAAGATGGAAATAATTAATTGAATACGAGGATCGTAAATTTTCAAATACATTCAACATTATACTATTAATCAGTCAGTTGAATAAATAATAATAAAATAACTTTCAGTATAATTAACATAATTTTGTCATTTTTTAAAAATACTACATTCTTCCACACTAACTACCCAAAATAAGTTTACTTGCAAACATTAAAATTTAGCATTACCAAGATACTATTTTCTTTGTATACAAAATAAAGTACAATAGTTACAATATCCTTTCCCTTTCATAAAATATGTAGTTAGCAGTTGTGTGTTCCCAATTCATAAAAAAATTCTAACAAGTTGGACTTCTTAAAAATTAAGCATTTCTGAGTTCCAGAAGAATGTTAAGATAATAAAACAATAAGACACAAACTGGGAGAAAATATTTGCATAGCCCATATCTGATAAAATAGATTATTCAGCATATATATAAAGAACTCTTAAATTCAATAATAAGAAAATAAACATCTCAATTCACAAATGGGGAAAAGATTTTAACAGACACTCCACCAAAAAAAGAAATAGAGCAACCAAGCGTACAAAAAGATTCTCAACATCATTAGTCATTAGAAAAATGCAATTTAAAATTACAGTGGAATGCCATTGCATACCTATTATAATGGGTAACATTTTAATACTATTAACACTAATAATTTAAAAGACCAAGAACTGGTGAGAATGTGGACCTGGTAGGCGGAGCAACTGGAACTCTCAGACATCGTTGGTGGGAATGCAAAGCACTAGAGGACCTTTAGAAAACAGTGTTAGTTTCTGATCAAGTTAAACATATACTTAGCACACAGCCCAGACCTCTCCCTTGTAGGATTTTATTCCGCATAAGGAAAATTTATGTTCACGAAAAAGCTGGCATGTAACTATTTGTGATGGCTTTCTTCAAAATCACTGAAAAGCAAGAAGTTGAACAAGAGACCGCAAAAGGGTCAGTGGAACGTGACTCATCAACGAAAAGGTAAAAGCAGAGGAGACACAAGGTAACCTGGGCCAATCTCAAATGCACGAAGCAAAGTGTAAAAAGATCCAGAAGCAAAAAGAATACATATTGTATGATTTTAGATGTAGAAAATTCTGGAAGGAGAGAAAACAGATGAATGGGTGCCTGAGGCTGGGTTGGAGGAGAGTTGACTGAAAGAGGCACGGGCAAAGTCTGCGGGTTGATGAAACTCGTCTGTATCTAGATGTGTTTGTGATTGTAAAACTCTTATGTGTTTGTGAAAACTCACAAAAGAGTACAATAAAAGGGCTAAATCTTACTATATGTAAATTGTGCCTCAATAACAAAAAGTAGAAAAATTTGCATCTTTTTAATAGTGATTTTTCTTATCAGAGTATCACTGTGTCTAATCTCACTTTGATACTTCAGCTTGAATGGAAACAACACGCTACCTACCCTATATTCCATTCATGAGAAAATGCAGCATCTTAATATGAGTCAAGGGGACTCTTTAAAACTAACATTGGATTGGTTAGCCGATGAGTAAAACTTTAGTTCAGTCAGTTTTATCTATCCATTTATTTGTTTATTTAGCTGTTTATTTATTATTTCAGAGAGAGATAGTACAAGCTGGGAAAGGGGCAGAGGGAGAGAGAAAATCTCAAGCAGGCTCCACGCTCACCATAGATCCTGCCATGGGGCTCAATCCCATGACCCCGGGATCACAGCCTGAGCCAAAACCATGAGTCAGACACTTAACTGCCTTAGCCCTCCAGGTTTCCCAAGTCACTTTTTAAGAGTGTACCACAATCTAAATGTTCTTATTTATATTTGAATTAAAAAAAATCCATGATGCAACTTACTCTAATATTTAAATACAATCTAGAATATTTTAGTCTTATATAAGTGATTTTCGTTACTGAAAATTTTCTTTTAATTAAAAAAAAATCTTGCTTGTTGAGCTTTGTTTATTAAGAAACAAATCTGTCTCCAGTGAAAGTGTATTTTTTTAATTAAAAAAATGTTAATGTTTATTTATTTTGAGGGAGAGAGAGACAACGAGCAGGGGCAGGGTAGAGAGAGGGGGAGATACAGAATCTGAAGAAGGTTCCAGGCTCCGAGCTGTCAGCACAGAGAGCTGTGCAGGGCTCGAGCTCACTAACCGCGAGATCATGACCTGAGCTGAAGTCGGATGCTTAACCCACTGAGCCACCCAGTCACCCCTTTAAGTTTTTTTAATGTTTATTTATTTTTGAGAGACAGAGAGAGAGAGAGGGAGGGAGAGAGAGAGAGAAAGAGAGCATGAGCAGGGGAGGGGCAGAGAGAGGGGGAAACACAGAATCCAAAGCAGGCTCCAGGGTCTAAGCTCTCAGCACAGAGCCCGATGTAGGGCCAGAACTCATCAACAGCGAGATCATGACCTGAGCTAACATAAGACATTTAGCCAACTAAGCCACCCAGGCGCCCCTTCATTAGAAGTCTTACAAAAAATTGTATATATTGATTCCAGGTATTCCTATATAAATTAACACTAAATCTTCATAAATAGAAATTGCATTTATGGCCTGAAGTTAATTAATAACATCTTTATTGTTTTCATGAATTTCATCAAACCTATTTGCGAAATAATTAGAAAAAAGATAAACCAGGTGGTTACTTATCAGAGCACTCTGATATTTTTTCTCAGCCTCCACATGAAGGAGAAATTCTGGAAATGCTCTAGGGAGAGCATGGTTCATGGCCCTCTAGTATTCTGTCCTGGTTTTATAAATGAAAAATCTTGTCATCTTATCATAGAGTCCCAGAAAATCGTGGCAAACTTTATCTGCTAAGTGAACCTTAATAACCCCAACTTTAACTTCCAGAGAATTACCCTTAGAAACATTGCACAGTCCTGAAGGTTGCAGAGGATATAAAAATATCCCCTCTCCAAGAGTTATTAACCCTCACAACAGATTCCCTGAGACCTTAACAATAGTGGTTCAAAAATATTCAATTATAATCATCACATTTTTTTTCTTTTTCTTATAAAACTAGTTCCTCCAGAATTTACATAGCGAAACAAATGGGTCAAAAAGCATTAACAAGTTATTCACTTTCCAGCAGCCTAGTCCTTAAAAGGAAATTAGTACTTTATTCACACTGTGGAGTACACAGCAACCCTCAGGATAGGTTTTACAAGGTACACTTGAGATTAAAAAAACAAAAAAAAAGTGATTTTGAAAATGTTCTTAGAATACCATGCATTCACAGAAATAATGGAAGAAATGCCTATCCAAAAGGCTAGAGCTTTTCTTGAAAGCCAGTTCTGCTCAAGTTGCTTTTATTGGAAGGTCACGTTTCAAATTTTAAGTTTGAACTTTTGGGAATCTATTCAGGAAGCTACAAACTAAGAAGGAGCAACAATCAGACTGCACAGATAGATACTCTATCTAACTTGTGAGAGGTTGCAACAAGTTACTTGATTTTAGGAACTGCAGAGTATCTGCACCTACAAGCATAATGAAATCCAGGCTGGTAACGCTAATATCAATTGCATGTTCCAACCTTCCTTTCAAGGAACTCCCTGCACCTTGTAATCCAAGCAATTGAAAATCTTCCCTTTCACACATTTTGCTTTGCCATCTCTGTGCTTTTGTTCAAACAGTTCTTCCACCGTGAATGTCCTTCCTCCTTATCTCACGGTGCCCACATCCTACTCATTCTGCAAGGGGCATGTCAAATGTACATCTCTACACGAAGCTTTCCTTGACCACACAACACCCAAGTAATTAATTAGTTCTCTCCTTTATCGGCACTCCCATAGCAGTTCTTTATACCTAATGACATTTAATTATTTACATTATAAGAAGGTTATTGATATATATGTGTTATATCAATTATTGACTATAATATCATAACGGATCACAAATTTTTCTGATTTATTTTTAATCCCCTCACCCAGCCATGCCAATGTGTAGCACATATCCAACTCTCAATCAATATTTGACCAGATGGAGGAGGAGGGATAATGTTTCTCAGCACATTACTAGTTCAAATAGAAATCATAAAAAATGGTTGAGGTGTATGTCTGCAGAGTCGTTTTTGTAAAAATGTGTATCTTTACCATTTAAAAAAAATATTGCTGCTCAAGAGAACAAGGAAAGACTAAAAAGGTAAGACAAAGAAACTATTATTTCTGATAACACTTGCTGTGTGTATATTGATACTCAGAAATACCTTTATTTATTCTTAATTATTTCATTTTTCAAAAATTATTTATTGTATCGGGCATTGTAAATACAATGTTAAGAATGTAGTTCCTGTTCTCAAGACATTCCTGTCCTCAAGACAAAATCTGTAAGTTTGTTTAAACTGGGTGTCAGAAAGGTAATAATGAAACATAATGTAATAAAAACTATGTTAGGCATAAGCTCAAGTTATTTTGTGACCCAGTATATGATCTATTTGGAGAACGTTCCATGTGCACTCGAGAAGAAAGTATATTCTGTTGCTCTGGGATGCAGAGTTCTAAATATATCTGTCAAGTCCATCTGATCCAATGTATCCTTCAGGGCCCTTGTTTCTTTATTGACCGTGTGCCTAGATGATCTATCCATTTCTGTAAGTGGAGTGTTAAAGTCCCCTGCAATTACCACATTCTTATCAATAAGGTTGCTTATGTTTGTGAGTAATTGTTTTCTATATTTAGGGGCTCTGGTATTCGGCGCATAGACATTTATAATTGTTAGCTCTTCCTGATGGAGAGACCCTGTAATTATTATATAATGCCCTTCTTCATCTCTTGTTACAGCCTTTAATTTAAAGTCTAGTTTGTCTGATATAAGTATGGCTACTCCAGCTTTCTTTTGGCTTCCAGTAGCATGATAAATAGTTCTCCATCCCCTCACTCTCAATCTAAAGGTGTCCTCAGGTCTGAAATGAGTCTCTTGTAGACAGCAAATAGATGGGTCTTGTTTTTTTATCCATTCTCAAGTTATTTTGAAAACACACAGCAGAGCATCATAACATTGAGTGACAAGGGAATCTTCCTAATGAAGGGAAAATATAAGCTGTGTTCTCACATTTTTCAGGCAAAAATTGAGAGTAAGGACGAGGTTGTGTAGATTAAAAACATCCAGAAGTAAGTAAAATGGGGTGTGACTCCTTTGGAATCTGCAAGTATTTCTTTTTTTTTTTTAACGTTTATTTATTTTTGAGAGAAAGAGACAGAGCAGTCGTAGGACGGGGCAGAGAGAGAGGGAGACACAGAGTCTGAATCAGGCTCCAGGCTCTGAGCTGTCAGCACAGAGCCTGACGTGGGGCTCGAACTCATGGACCATGAGATCATGATCTGAGCTGAAGTCGGAGGCTCAACCGACAGAGCCACCCAGGCACCCCTTGAGGCTGCAAGTATTTCTGCCTAAAGACAGGCACAAAGAGACTACAGTGGTGAAACTACCTGAAACAGCCTAGTTTCATCTGAAATATGAGGAATACCCACAAATGATGGGATAGGCTGGCCAATCACTGTCCTCTTCCCAGTGCCCTTCCCTCTCGGCATGTAGGAGCACTTTGGGGTCATTCTCTGTAGACACTATTCAACAAATTGTCTGACACTTGTATTGTAGTTCAATTTTAATGAAAATGCTCTATGTTTGTGTATTCTGCAGTGGCTGGGTATAGAGTTCTGCAAATGTTAATCAGCTCAATGCAGTTAACATTGTTCACATTTTCCATAACTTCTCTAACTGATCAGGTTTATGTTTGTTCTCAAAATTACTGAAAGAGATTCTGAATCTTCAACTGTGATTGTGGATTTGTCTATTTCTCTTTTTTTTTGTTTGTTTACTTATCCACTTCTGCTTTTCTATATTCTGTAATTAAGCGATGAGGTGCGTATGCATTTAGTTTCATTAGTTCCATGGCCACTTTGCAATGTCCTGTGCCGTCTCTGAAAATTCTCTTTCATAAATCTACTTTATCCATTATAAATATAGTGAAATATAGGTCTTTCCATCTTTCTTGCCTTAATATATGTATTATATACACTAGCATTTAGGACTTATTTTACACTGCCTGACAAAGTCTTTCGATGAGGCTTTTTTTTTTTTCTTCCAGACTTGATGTTATTACTTGTATAGGTGAATTTTAATTTATTCTGCCAGTTGTCTTGTATTTGCCCATTCATTCTTGGCTGTTCTTTTCTCCTTTTGTTGCTTTCTTTTGGGCTAACCAATAATTTTTTGGAATTCCATTTTAAATCCTCTACTGGCTTTTGGTTACAACTTTTTGCATTGTTAATTAGCCACTCTAGAGATTACAATATGCATCTTTAACTAATTAGAATCTACATCAAATTAGTATTTTATCACTTCATGAATAATGTAAGAATCTGGCAATAGCGTATTTCTATTTGTTCTCTCCTCTTGCATTTTGTGCTGTTGGTTATTATATTTTACATCTGTATGTTATCACCCCACAGTACATCATTATTTTGTTGTTTTACATAATTTCTTCAATTTTTTAAGCTCTCTTGTGTTTAACCAAATATTCCTCTATTTCTTCCTGTAGGCCCATGCTTTTACCTAAAGTATTCCTTTTCAACCTGAAAATTGTGCTTTACTCTTTCTTATACTGTGGACTTTTTAGCAAAGAATTCTCTCATTTTTAAATTTTCTTAAAATATCTTTATTTGGTTTTATTTTTCAGTGATGTTTTCAATGGACCATTAATATCTTGAGTGGTTTCAAAGTTGTCAATTATTTGCCCCAGAACTTTAAAGCTGCTATTTCATTGTAATTTTGGCTTCTATAGTTTCTATTTAGAAATCAGCCTTCAATCTTATGGTTGCTCCCTGAGCATATTGTATCTTTTTTCTCTGGCTGCTTTTAAGATGTTCTGTTTATCTTTGATTTTCAGAAATTTGACTACAATGTGCCTAAGTGTGGCTTTCTTTGTGTTTATCTTACTTAGGGTTTGCTAAACTTCTTAAATATGTACGTTGAATTTTAATGTTAGTTTCAAAGAAATTCTTGGTAACTGTCTCATCAAAATTGCTCCTGATCTCTTTTTTATTTCCTCCTTTTTTTGGGTTTCTAATTTCACATATGTTAGATGATTTGACAGTGTTCCACGTGTCTCTCACATTCTGCTCCATTTTTAAGTTCTTTGTTTTCTCTCTGTGCTTCAGATTGAATTTCTTTTTTAATTTCTTGAGCATTTTGTCTGCTGCATTCAGCTATTGTAAGCCATTTCAAACGTTGTATCTTTCACTCCTAGAATATCAGAAAGTTCTTTTATTTTACTTTTAAAACTCTTGAATTTTTCCATCATTCCTTCATTTTTCCATCTTTTTTAAAAGATTTTCTATAATGTACTTATGACAGCTATTTCAAAATACTTGTCTGCTTATTGCAACATTTCTATCACGTGTCCTTGCTTCCACTGAATATTTTTTTCTCCATTATGAGTCATTTTTTTCTGCAGCTTCCCCTAACTCATAATTTAATTTTGTGCCACAAATTCTGTATTTTAAAAATGTTAGATAATTATATATTATACACACACACACACATACACACATACACATATATCCCCCTCTCCAAAAATATGCTCTCCTCATTAGGCAAGCAGGGTGAGGCTGATTGCTTTAATATAATCAAGAACTGAATTGTGTTCCTGTATTGAGACTGGTTTGCAGCTTTATTTAGTATCATTTTACTTCATGTTAAAATGGACAAGAACGTTCTTGTGTTTATTGCTAGTCATTTTAGCCAGAATGACTGTCTCCTAAGTATCATACTCTGTGGAAAAGTTTTACCTCTGCCTTTCCAGCCCGGCCTCTCTGGCCCTTACCCAGCAACATCCTTAAAGGAAAACTGATCATGGCGGGGGGGGGGGGGGGGGGGGGGGGGGGGGGCGGGGTGGAGGGGGTGTGTGGGGGCACCATAAGGGAGTTTAGGATTCCTGAGATTCCTGTAGGTCACACTGGCCTGCATGCTCATTAAAATATCACCAGTTTCTTCTTTCTTCTCAGCTAAGGGAGACCCACCTTCTTCCCAATTATTTCACTTGTGCCCAATATGACAAATGCAACCAATAAAAATAACAGCCCCAAATATCCATTTATCCAGGAAAACTCATTCCTCTGTGGAAGTTGTCCCTTTAGTTTTCTTATAGCCACAGCTTTCCCCTGCCCTTCCACATATATGGTATTGTAGTTTATCTGGTTTTCTCTAGTTGGTGAATTGTAAGTTTGCTGTAACTTTCTACAGCCTAACCGGAAATGGACCTAACTTACTTGTAATCAAAAAATAATTGTAAAGATTCAAAATGAGATGGGTAAGCATATTTGAAGAGTGAGTGTGTGTGTGTGTATACACACATATATGTATAAAATCTTGTTTATATTTATATGTGTGTGTGTCTGTTTGTATTTCCCCTCTAATCTACCCATCCATCTCACAGACTCCTAAGAGATTAATGTTCCTTAATTAGGATTTATGACAAAGAATAAGCAATAAATTGGCTGGCTATTGTGAATACAAACTAGTTCACCAAGTCATAGAAAAATTCTTAAAATTCATAGGTTTAAGTAAAGAAAGCATTTCTTTACATTGTTTAAGAGGCTCATTACTGCTGCCCTTTGAATGCCCATAAGTAATAAAGAAAAAAATAATTAAAAAGTAACAACCTCTTCATGGGTTATAGGAAATGACTGAGCTGATGGAGTTTAAGTTGTATCCCTAAGGTTCAAAGTTGTGATCATGGACTACCATACCCTCCCACACCCAGCAGCTTGGTGCAATGGTCAGAGACAGAACTCTTGGTACCAGACGCCAGCTTTGGAGTCAGATCTTGGCAAGGCAATACTCTTCTGTAATGCTATGGCACAAATATTATTTTTATGTCTTTTGGTTATTTTCTGGGAAATGGAAGCGGTCATATCCACTACAAGTTGATGCTTGCAAAAAGCATGGCTCAGCTTAGGGGCAGCATTTTTACATATACATGTATATAATCTCTTTAAAAATTTTTAAAAGCAAACAACTCTAGAACTTCAAGATATTCTTTTATTAAGTTTACCATCCTGGCAGTTGAAAAATCAAACATATGAGTCAAAACATGAATTTAGAAAAGAAATTGTTCTAAAATATACTTTGGTTTCAGTTTTTATTATGTACCATGAATCATTTTAGAGAATATAAACACTAACTTAGTAAATGAAAGATAATAAAATAATAATGACTGGTTGCCAAAAATGATATAATAACATGAGATGAAGAGACAATTCACAGTTTGATCTGTCAAATAAGCTCATTTTGTCACAAATAAGGTCACAATTTGATGTGACTATATTGGTTGTCAATGTAGTCTCTTTTGACTATATAAAAGGACACTAAATAATGACATGTGGAATATTCTCTTTTTACATTTTATTTTTATATTTTCTGTTTATATTTATTTATATATTTACATTAAATTGGCTCTCTGAAAGTTAAGAAAAATTTTGACTAGTTAACTTAAACAAGCAGTACGTTTCACTCCTGCTTCTTAATCTAAAAACTAAGATCACACTGTAAAAGAAACATCAAGATATTTCACTTTGTGAATTCTAAGACATGACTGTCAAAATCTAACTATAGTCACTTAATGATAATAATATGGCACTAAGTAGACACTTAACTTTTTATTTTAAAGGTAATCTCAGGAAGAAGTTATGTTTCTTTGCCTTGTAACTCATGAAGAACCTTGCCTTTATCATTTAATCTTTCAAAAATTTAAATATGTGGTGCAGTAAATGAGTGTTTTCCTGCATAAAGTAATCAAAGAGGCATAAGAATCAAAGATTATCGTACCACCACTCGATACATACAAAGTATTTTTCTCTGACAATGATTCAAAGCAATTTTTGTCATAATGTCTAAGGACTTCCTATTATGTTAATCTTACCTGTTTAAGTAAATCCTGGAATCGCATTGTCCCAAACTGTGTTGCCTACTATATATATATATATATATATGTTTATGCATAATCTTACCCCAGACCTTCTACACTGTATCGTTTCATCCTATACTATTTCTTACCATTACAAGCGTGAAACCATCCTAGGCAAACATAGTAGGGTGGAAGTTACACTAACTACACTAATTAGCGTGTAACTAGGTGTGCCATTGGACTTCCTAGTGTGTTTTTCATTATCTGTAAATAAGAAGTCTTGTTGGGCTGAAAAATATCTATGGGACTGAGTCCTTCGAGCTCTACGCGTAGAAATGTGTGTGTTGTCCTGCTGTTGGCTGAGAGCTTCCCATCCCAAAACCAATTTGTTACTTTTGGTCCAACCCAGGGTGCCACATTTCCTCTCGACCTCAGCATTTCCACATCTGCCTAACTATGACGCCATTGTCTGAAGAGCTTTTCACTGAGTCCACTCTAAAATCCCCGGCCACCAAGCATGATTATTGATTTTAGTGGGCTCTACCAAGCTTGGGAGGACAGGTGCAAAGCATAGCCACCTGGCAGCCAGCCTTTCTGTCACGTTTGCCCGCCAGCTCTCTCCTCAAAGAAACAAACACGTTTCCCCCCTCCCTACTACAACCTTCCAACTTAGATCTCTCTAGGAAGGTTTCTTCCCTCACCTGAGGCCCTCTTTGTTTTATCTGCCACCCCAAAGGTGTTTATGGAAGCATTTGCCTCCAAAAAGAATGCAGCTGACTTCCTACGAGGAATTACGGTAATAAACATTGTTTTCTATTTTATTATCATTTGCTTTGATGTAAAACATCCTTCCAAAATCACCTCAGTTTCATTTATCAGAAATCATGTAAAATAATAACAATAAAGCAGCACTTCCTCCTTGCGTTCTCATGGTTTTGTTAAATCTGATCATTGCTTCTCTCAATCTCCATCTTCCCAACCTCTATTTTTATTTAATACGATGCATCTCTTATTTCTCTTTTTTTCCGGACTGAGGTGTCCTCAAATCATTTTTGATTTGTGGTTATGAGAACCAAACACATTTGGTCATTTTGATTTATTTTGCTTTGAAGAAAATAAACTCTGCGCTCTTCGTGAACATGACCAATACCAATAAATTAAAACATATCTTGATCAGGATTTGGGAAAAAAAAAAATATGGCCTAAAAATCAGTAACTTCTAAGCCACTGTTGTGAAGCAAATGTACTTCAATGCTGAACACACGTCACTAACAGTTCAAGATTCACAAATTTAGACAAATGAAATATTTTGCAGCTGATTCATCATACTTTATTTTTGCAAATGATTTTTGAACACCTAAACATTGGCCAGGGAAAATTATTTCCTGAAACGACTTAATATTTCCAAATAAAACAGACAATTAACTCTACTTTGAACAGAATATGATCTAGAAAGTATGCATATTGAAATATAAACTATGGGATGGGATTAAAACTGCCACAATTCACTGTTTTAGGCAAAGATGGGTTAAGATTTGCAATATGCACCTTTGATGCGACTATCCAAGTGTAATGCCTTTATTTTAGCCAGAAACAAACAGGTATAAATTTATGTTATATAGATTGCATAGGCACCTATAAAAGCTTTTTAAACTATCCTTACAAAGCTGCTGTACTAGATATAGATTGAAAGAATCCATTATTAAAAGAGGGATCAAAACAGGCTGCAATTATGCCCAGTTAATCCCCTCAAAACAGTGTGGTATTTCTTCACCAGAGTAATTATTTGCACAGGAGAGAAAATAACAACCCTATAGAACAAATTAAAACTTTACCTTCAGATGCTACCTCAATTGTTATGCAGATTTCACTCTGTGCATTCAGTGACCAGCAAGAGAATCAAATAATAAGATTTTTCTTCTCTAATCAAAATATTTTAATATTATTTATTCCCCAAATCATTGAAAATGGTTATAACATTTCACGTATTTCCTCTTTTCTATTACCATACACATTTGCGCACACTCAAAGGATGTCTTGAAATACCCATGTATTAAAAGGGTGAGCAAATACATCAAGCATCCTTAGAATTTCTGTAGGCTGCACCTGAATGCATGTGCAAACACACATCAAATGACCACTGCCGTGTACAAACTGCTTGTTTAGGCTTTTTTAAATACGACGATCACATGTTTAAATGTCATGCTGGGATTTAGTTAACTAAGGTGGCAGGTTCTTAAGATGGAGAATTTATTATGTTGAAATTTTCCAAATGCAGGACTGAAAAGGAAAAAAAATCTGTCAACTTTTATTTATCTCCTATATAAATACAGGCAATTTAGTTCTTCCCCAAAATACAGGCAGATTAGATGAGTTAGACACTAGTCAATTCATTTTGCATAGGAATGGCTCATTAAAAAAAGGGCCCTGCATTTGTATTAAGCTCTGATTGGACAGAGCACAAAATGAATTTACAGTGTCACTCAGAGATGTAGCAGGACTAATGAGGGAGGAATAGTGTGGCACAGGGTGGGTAAATCTGTGGTGTGTTCATTCATTCCTTCAGCTGGTGCCGCTCATGAAACTGAGGTGTCCCTCATTATGCATGTATCCCAGGGGCATTCTTTAATATTTTAATAAATAACAACATCAGCCCAACAAGAAATTAATGAATAGTATCATTAATAATGAGCTGGAGTCTTGTAGTGATAGGACAGATATTAAATTGAACCACTGTGGTGCTATCTCTAGAGACTTGGGATATTTCCAGTGGCAAACAAGGCGTCTGAATGAAGCAACCACCGCTCTGTGCCAACAGCTTTTACAACAGGTTGGGAGTAATAAAAGAGGATTTTCTGCACGATAAAGTTAAGCCCTAGAAAATCTGCTGGTGTAGATCGGTGTGAAAAGTACTGCCAAACGTGATCCTTAATTAAACTTTAATTAAGATAAAGCTTTTATTTTTTTTCTCTTCCAAGAGAAGTAGCAGCCAAATGGGCCCTGGCTATTTTCTACCCAAATCTAACCTAAAATCATTTTGTATGATACCATCAAAATTATGCTCAAATAATATTAAGGTGTTGACTTAAATCCACCAAATGAGAATATTATCAGGAATTGTTGAAATGGCATAATTGCCCACCACAATGATAAGAACATGTGTGCAGATTTGGAGTCGTATGAACAATGAAGGGGTTCCCTGTCTCAATTTTTCACTTTCTACTATTTCATACTTAACCCATTTAAAAATTCGCTGTTTCATTTCACCATACTGAGAATATTTTTACGTTGAAAACAATGCTATAAGGTACATAACTTTTCAATTAATCTTGAGTCTCAGATTGTGCTCAGGTTGTATAAAATTGCTCACAACTTTAATAATAATTCTCATTTAAAAAAAATGCTTCAGACACTAAAAAATTTCTTAACCTTAGCTTTCATCTCTCTAACTGCATGACACATTACTGACAGCTTTATTTATGTTAATAATTTTCTTGCTGTATTTCCGTAAACTGAGGTTGTACAACTTGGTTCCTGCTTCTCAGCAGAATTATAATTATGCAAAGATATGTGTTGTGCTGAGAACAAAATATAGTATTTGGAATAATGCTAATAACTATTTTATTCAAATATTTTACATGTAGTATTGAATGTCATTATTGTGAAATTTTTATTTTCAACCTACCTAATTTTTTCCACATTGAAAATGATTAAAATATGTGATTTATAAAATTATTCCTAAAAATTTGAAATTTCTTTTTAACACGAAAATTTTACCTTTGCCATTTTAATAGAAGAAAAATGGTTGCAAGGTACACATTACTACAGTGCTCTATGCTTTTTATCCGTATGCAGTTATGTATTTTATTACATGGTGACAGATTTTAAACAGTTTGCCTCTCTTAGTACACAATTTCCGATTTATAAGAATTTTGATAGAGAGTGGTTTGAATATGATCTATGCTAGTTTTATTATATTTTTGTAGTTTACCCCTAAATTTTTTACACAATATAAAATTGATAGTTGATAGTTTCCACAATATAAAATTGTGGTAGTTTACACAATATGAAATTGATAGTTTTTTTAAGAAATAGTTTCCAGATATAGGAGAGTTTAATTCTTTAACTAGGAACGTGGCTAACTCCAGAAGTAAGATATCTATAAAAGGTATCTAAGGTTTTTAACCACCATATGGCCTTTGACCAGCATGGGCACGGAGTGATCCAGAACTAATACAAACTTTTCCCGAGGAAGACTTTGGAAAGGAAATCTACATTGTTGCTCTGACCATCTTCTTCATTTTCCTCTCTTTTGTTATTGTGTCTATACAGTCTCTAGTAAAGTTTAGGAAATAACATCCCTCCAGTTCTGAATAGTGGCAATTGGATAGGATAAACTAATTGTCTGTAAGGGAAGCTGTAATTTTATAGTAAGCATGATACCATTACAAATATCTAAGACCGATGGAGCGGTTCTGTCAATTTGTGACTTAGTTAAGAATGAAGGTTAAGAATGAAGGTGTTAAATAAGTAGAATACGTTGGTAGTTCTCTCTGATATGCTTTGAAATAGTGACAAGGTGTTGCCGAGAGGAAAGTGAGTCAATGAGATGAAATGAAGAGTCAGGGCTTTTAAAGTTAGCAAAAAATCGTTGTTCATGGCCCTATCTATCCTAGTATATGTGATTCTAAATCAAGTTAATTATACATCCCTTTTACAGCATGCATACACAGATCTTAAGTCAAATAAGCACTTAAATTAGGTGTGCTCTAAAGAACTTTGAGCCATTTCCAACTCACAAGCTATGTACTTTTATTTAGGGAAGCTTAGTGTTTCAAATTGAATTCCATTCAGCATTTGTTGGATCAATAGTACTTACTGCCTCCAAACTGAATTCATCCAGAGTTGATTCAAAGCAAAATATTACAACTGCATTGTATTAGATGTCATTATGGTTTCAATACCATAGTGTCACCATTGTCATAACAGCTGACAAAGGGACATTCTAATAGTACAGTGGAGACCGTACCATTTATATCATATACTCTTAGAATATAATCATAGCATATGTGTATTATTTGTAATCTCTGTCTCGATGCCAGTAATTCATATGCATCATAACAGAATCCTCCCACAGAGGAAAAATTCTAAGTACAAAGATGTTCACTACAGAATCACTTAATATCGAAGAAAATTTAGACTATCCACAAATTATAACAGCTGGCATTATCAAGTGAAATATATGACAGACTATTGGGTAAGAATTTAATTGTAAAAATAAAAATTACAAAAATGATACAATGATAAATACTTGAGTCATAAGGTAAAATTTTAAAATTAAATTCAAAAATAATATAAACAAAGGAAGACAAGACAGGTATAAGGATGTTCATAGAAGCATTGTTCACAATAGCAAAAACTTAGAAGTCATCAGAAATGTTCATCAGAGAAGGATAGACATATAAATTTATTAGAATATTATATAGTTGTTAAAATGACTTAACTACATTGGCATGAAACAATATAGTTGAACCTGAGCATTATTAAATTAAAAAAAAGAAAGTCTAAAATAATTAGGTTCAGCATGATATTTTTTTGTATGACTCTAAAAATAGCTCATGGGGCACCTGAGTGGCTCAGTGGGTTGAGTGTCCTACTCTTGATTTCGGCTCAGGTCATGATCTCGTGGTTCATGAGTTTGGGCCTCACGTCAGGCTCTGCACTGCAGAGCCTGCTTGGAATTCTCTCTATCTCTTGCTTTCTCTCTGCCCTTCCCCTACTCTCTCTCTCTCTCTCTCAAAATAAATAAATATACTTAAAAAGTTAAAAATAATTAAAAATAAAAAATAAACTTAACAGGTCAAGGAAGATTCGGACATTATTTATGCCCAAAACACCTAGGCAGAAAAATAAAAAGTCATCCATGAGGAGAAATCAAAAGCACAACTTATATTCAGCCTGACTGCGGAGTCAAAATCCTACTGCATTTATTCATTCAACAAACATTTATAATGTAAAATAAAACAATTATAATGATAATGACTTACATTTGTGGGATTAAAGATAGGATGAAACTGAAATACAAGACAATTGTATCATGGAAATGCAAATGTAAGGAAGAGGTTTTAGTTAAAATATGCTGATTATTATTTGGTCTGAAGAAGACAGACTTGCCCTTGAGACAGAGAAGGTAAGGTGTATCTGCTAAAACACAATACTAGTAACCTCTCCAAGGCCGTTAGAGTGAAAGAATAACTTTCAAAAGAGTGGAGGGACAAGGCTTTGTGGGGTGGGGAGGAGGCAAAAAAAAAACCAAAAAAAAACCAAAAAAAAACCTATTATGCAATAAGGCATTTAGCAGAGAAATAAGAAAGAATATTATCAGTAAAACTCATAGAACCATAATTTATATATATGAGTTATCCTAATACATGTAAAAAGATAAAACTTTCCTTTGAAGACAAAATTTCTAAGGTTTGATTTTTAAAATCTGTCCCCATGTTCTTTATAGAAGATACACCTAAAACCAGGAAATACTAACCAAAAGCTGCTGGGATGACATATTCGTATGAGACAAATTGGGCTTTAAGACAAAAGCAATTTGGGGGGCTGGGGAAAGGTCATCCAATTATAATCAATGTGATAATTCATCAGGGAGATATAATAGTGCTATTCGTGCAAATATACTAACAGTGTACTCTGGGTGATAAAACATTGGGATTTTGTAACTTGTTTATTTCTTCTGAATGTTTAAGTGTTTCACATTGATTATGTACTTTATTAAAAATCAAGGATAAAAAAAAACCTTTTAGAATACTGATCTATTCTTTGTTTGTTTGTTTGTTTAAATTCAGGTTAGTTAACATACAGTGTTGTCATGGCTTCAGGAGTAGAATCCCGGGGATTCATCTCTTACATATGACACCTAATGCTCATCCCCAAAAGTGCCCTTCTTAATGCCCATCTCCCATTTAACCCATCTCCCACCCACCTCCCCTCCAGAAACCTTCAGTTTATTCTCTGTATTTAAGTCTCTTTTGTTTTGCCTCCCTCTGTGTTATCTTATTTTACCGTCCCTCCCCTATGTTTATCTGTTGAGCTTCTCAAATTCCACATATGAGTGAAATCATATATCTTTCTCTCTATATTCTATTCTAATCCTGAGCTTGAGTATTAATAGTAAAACTGGAGAAGAAAAAAAAAACACATAAGAAAGAGGTTTTGAAATAAACCAGAATCGGACTTTTTAACTGATTAGATATTGGCAGATAAGAAAACAGAGGGTTAGAGGATTCTTCAGTTTAGTCTGACCAGATACTACTCATTAACGGGGACAGGGAAGATAAAAGGAAAAGAGGACATTTGAGTTTAGAGTGATGACAAGACACAAAGCAGAAATGTCCAGCAATTTTTTTAAATGTTTATTTATTTTGGAAGACAGAGAGAGAGAGAGAGAGAAAGAGAGAGAGAGAGAGTGAGTGAGTTCTGGGGAGAGGCAGAGAGAGAGGGAAAGAAAGAATCCCAAGATGGATCCGTGCTATCAGAATAGAACCTGACTGCAGGGCTCAATTCCTGGAACCTTAAGATCATGACGTACTACGCTGAAATCAAGACACGGACGCTTAAAGAGCCACCCAGCTGCCCCCAGCAATTGTTTTTTTTTTTAATTTTATGAATACGTTTTTAAATAGAACCTCCAAGAGGGTTAATGAGTTGTTTAGATTTCAAGGCCTTTTATTAGCCAGCACTTTCCTACTTCTGCAGGCTTAAGTCAAAGACAACAATAACAAATCACTAGCAAAAATACAAAAATAAATGACTGGCAAATTACAAACTAATCTATCAAATGTTATCTCATTCATGCTATGAAGAAGAAAAAAAAATTATCGTTGTAAGATCTATTTTACCACTGAGGTAACTGAGGTTCATGGTCATGGAGAATTTTGCTCTAGGTCTTTTCCGGTTCCATAAAATTTTAGGATTGCTTGTTCTAGCTCTGTGAAAAATGCTGGTGTCCTTTTGACAGGAATTGCATTGAATATATAGATTGCTTTGGGTAATATCAAGATTTTAACAATATTTGTACTTCTAATCCATGAGCATCTAATATTTTTCCTTTTTGTATGCGTGTGTATATCTTCTTCAGTTTCTTTCATGAGCTTTTTGTGGCTTTCAGTGTGTAGATTTTTCACCTCTTTAGTTAGGTTTATGCCTAGGTATTTTATGGTTTTTGGTGCAGTTGTAAATGGGAGTGATTCCTTGATTTCTCTTTCTGCTGCTTCATTGTTGGTGTATAGAAAGACCCAAAATAGCCAAAGCAATCCTGAAAAAGAAACCAAAGCTGGAGGCATCACAATTCCAGACTTCTTACAAAGCTGTAATCATCATCAAGTGTGGTACTGGCTCAAAAATCAGACACACAGATCAACGGAACAGAATAGAGAACCCAGAAATTGACCCACAAATGTATGGCTGACTAATCTTTGACAAAGCAGGAAAGAATATCCAATGGAATAAAGACAGTGTCTTCAGCAAATGGTGCTGGGAAAACTGGACAGACATGCAGAAGAATGAACCTGGACCACTTTCTTACACCATACACAAAAATAAACTCAAAATGGATGAAAGACCTAAACATAAGACAAGAAGCCATCAAAATCCTAGAGGAGAAAGCAGGCAAAACCTCTTCGACCTCAGCCGAAGCAACTTCTTATTTAATATGTCTCCAGAGGCAAGGGAAACAAAAACAAAAATGAACTGTTGGGACCTCATCAAGATAAAAACTTCTGCAAATCAAAGGAAACAATCAGAAAAAACTAAAAGGCAACTGACAGAATGGGAGAAGATATTTGCAAATGACATATCAGAAAAAGGGTTATAGTATCCAAAACCTATAAAGAACTGATCAAATGCAACACCCAGAAAACAAATAATGCAGTGAAGAAATGGGCAAAGGACATAAATAGACAATTTTCCAAAGAAGACATCCAGATAGCTAACAGACACATGAAAAAATGCTCAATATCACTCATCATGGGGGAAATACAAATTAAAACCACAATGAGATACCACCTCACACCTGTCAGAATGGCATAAAATGAACACACAGGCAATGACAGATGTTGGTGAGGATGCGGAAAAAGAGGAACCCTTTTGACTGCTGGTGGGAATGCAAACTTGTGCAACCATTCTGAAAACAGTATGGAGGTTCCTCAAAAAATTAAAAGTAGAACTACCCTATGACCCAGCAATAGCACTACTAGAAATTTATCCAAAAGATACAAGTGTGCTGTTTCAAAGGGGCACATGCACTCCAATGTTTATAGCAGCATTATTGACAGTAGCCAAAGTATGGAAAGAACCCAAAAAGTATGGATGAATGGATAAAGAAGATGTAACACACACACACACACACACACACACACACACACATACACACACAATGGAGTATTACTCAGCAATCACAAAGAATGAAATCTTGCCATTTGCAACAACATGGATGGAACTAGAGGGTATTATGCAAAGCAAAGTCAGTCAGTTAGAGAAAGGCAAATACCATATGACTTCACTCACATGTGGAATTTAAGATATAAAACAGATGATCATAAGGGAAGGGAAGAAAACCAATGTGAAAACAGGGAGGGGGACAAAACATAAGAGACTCTTAAATATAGAGAACAAACTGAAGTTTACTGGAGAGGTCATGGGTGGGGGGGATTGGCTAAATGGGCAGGGGACATTAAGTAAGACATTTGTTGGGATGAGCACTGGGTATATGCAGGGGATGAATCACTGGTTTCTACTCCTGAAATCATTATTGCACTATATGCTAACTAACTTGGATGTAAATTAAAAAGTAAATGAATAAAAAATTTTAAAAAATAATAATAATAAAGAACTTTGCTCTAGGGACTAGAATTTAGTTCTTCCGATTCTTTGTCCAGAATTGTAGATGATGTCCATACAAGGTCAGGCCAATCTATCCAAACAAAATAAGATACTTCCTAAATGATCGATAGATACAAGGATATTTTAAATCAGAAACTCTGTAAAGCATTATTTTTGTCCTTTAAACTAATTTTCTATTTCTACAATTCTATCCTTGGTTTCTTTCTTCCCTGTTCCTAAATATGAATTTAATTTTGACATATTTTCCACTGTGTTAACTAGTTTCATTATTCTGACAATAGTCTACAAATGTTAGAACAAAAATATGGGGCATTTGGAAGGGAAACCTCATTATTTTTGTTTTATTATCTCATACATTATTGTCATGAACATAGTATCAACATTCTCAAAATAGAATCATTAACTCTCACTTGAGTCTTTTACAACAGCATAACTGAATCAATGTGGGGCAGTAGGTATATAATTTTATGCATGTTATGTTTCCTTTTTTCTCTATTTCTGGCATTAGTATTACTTTTGATCCCTGCAGAATACAAACATAAAATGGGTGCCAAACATCATTATTTCTATTAAAGATTAAAAAGCTAATTTTTACAACAACAACATAGCCTCTCATCATTGTTAATGGACAGGGAGTTTTATTGCCAGTCCTCCTTTTATTAATAGATCAGTTAAAGTGGCAATATTTGAAAAGCATCTAATGGTTTTGATCGTAGAGCATTGATACAGGGGTCTCTGAAGTCTTGCTCTCCTTAGTTACAATTGATGAAAAGTTATCAAATATACAGAAGAAATGACCATTTAGAGAATCCATTGTCTACCGTTTGACTAATACTTTTTCTTTTTTTTTTTTTTTGATGAGCTCTATGCCCAATGGGAGGCTTGAACTCAGGACCCTGGGGTTGAGTCACATGCTTGCCAAGTGAGACAGCCAAGCACCCCAACTAATATTTCTTTGAACTTAGAATTATAACCACCTTTATTCTTCTATGGTCTGAATGTTTGTGCCCCACCTTCCCAAATTCAGGTTTAAATTCTGACCCTGAGGTAATGGAATTGGGACATGAGGTTTTTGAGAAGTGATTAGGTAATAAAGGATTGGGACTTGTGGCCTCATAAAATAGATTCCAGTGAGCTAGGTAGTCCTTTCCACCAAGCCAGGACAGAGCAAGAAAGTGGTATCTATGACCAAGGAAGTGGGTCCTCACTAGGCACAAAATCTGCTGGTGCCTTGATCTCAGACTTCCCGGCCTTCAGCACTGTAAGAAGGAAGCACCTGCTGTTTACAAGTTACTCAGTCTCTGGTATTTTCTTTCAGTAGCCCAAACAGACTAAGACATCCCCTTTCAGGCAGGAGGAGTTTTGCCTTCTCGAATGAATCTTTGTTTCTGGCCATGATTATTTGTGCTTTCCGAATTTACAGACTGGCTAAAAAAGAGTGTGTTGACACTGACAGCTGGATTTTGAAAGAGTTTCCCACTAGACCTTTGACTTGTGCCCTTTGTGCCAATTTCTGCACCCAGAATTATGTGTGGGCACAAACTGCACCAAGGATATAGAAACTGTGAGCACTTATATTTTCAAAATGAGGTCAGATGGCTAATTGCGCTGGCAACTGGTCATCCTTTGGCATAACTACCTAACTCCAGCACAGTTGTTTGTATTTGCAATTTGAGGTCCAAAATAATTAAGGCCACAACTATAGAGATTGAAGAAAGGAGCTCATTGCTTTTAGATTTCACTCTCTTCTTCTGTCAATTAAGCAGCTTCTCTGTCCTCTCACAAATAGGATGCTCGTTTTATTCCGGCAATAAGTACTGGGCAAGATATTCAGCACACTGATAAATTATGGAGTAAAGATATTATTTTTATTGAAGTGTATTATTAATTAAGGCATAATGAAATAGCTAGGTGGCCTTTTCAATTGACAGCTAGGAGTTAAAATTCGAAAGAGCTGTTTATTATAGAGTACAAATGGCATCAAGATCTCAAAGTAGAGTATGAGGAAGGTAGGCCTGCCTGGATATGCACTAAATATTCTCATTTCTGTCCGCTCAATCATGCAGCTATGATGCACTAGCCACCAAGTCTTTTGTGATAGCTTTCTCCTAGCGTTTCATTTCCTCTGTAGGGAACAGTCATGGAAGTCTTCCATTCCCCTGGAACAAAGTCAGTCTACACTACAGTGATACAATAAAATCATAGCAGTGGTCTTTGTAAAAGTCACACTTTGTTCCAATGGCCATAGTGTCTTTTACGCCCCCACTCAAAAAAAGCAAGCCTGAAGAATGGGTATTGATCCACACACTCTTAAATTATTTC